>NC_079296.1:687500-1375000 GCF_023638135.1 Falco biarmicus
ACACATCGCTAGGTTTATATACAAGCCACATGAAAAGAAACCTCTAACCTCCAAACACCATAGATCAGAGTGCATTCTGAGACTGAGTACTGACAAGTAGGTTGTGTTAAAAGGACAGATTTTCTTTTGCTAACTTACCAGATTTTTTTTTCCTAAAGCACTATAGAAGAGAAGATAATAGATATATATTAATCTTTTATTGCAGCATAGGGAATGGAGGAAGCTAGTGGACTGCAAGGATGTCATAACTCAGAGGAACCGTGGGGAGCACTTGAAGACAGCCTGTCCAAATCCGTTACATCAATTTTATTGGGCTACTTCTCTCCACTGATACCCATTTTGAATTTGCTAAGCATAGAGTACAGTCTAGAAAGTAGAATAACCTTCTTTAAAAGACGCTATAAACAGTTTTACACATCAACAATTAATGGTCTAGTAAGTACTGTATACTCATCCTTTCTGTGTTAGTAGACCTAACGCCCCCAGTACTTACAGAGGAGGGCTATGCAGGAGTCTCTGGAGAAGATGACATAAGGTGTTTCACAGCACGTTACGGAACAGGGAGAGACTATGATACTCTCTGGGTGCCATGAGCCAAACAATTATATACAAGAGTGTAACAAGCAATCCATAAGACACAACTGTTAGTAGTTCTTTAGCTCTTATGACTTTAAAATTAACTAAAGACCTCAGCTATCTTTACCGAGAAAATGCAGCCAATACCAACTAGGAAATAATATGAAAGTTAAATACATGCAAATTTTTTCCCGTTTATTAAGAATTTAATGGATTCCATCTGAATTAACTAACTACATGAGGACCTTTCTATATTACTGCAAATCAGAAAATAATGATTTCTCCACTTAACGTAACAATATAATGAAAATGCTCAAACATGAAAACAATTTACCTCCTTGTCTAGCATAAAGGCTTCCTCCAAAATATCCATTCACTGGTGATGTTGCAGCATAAACAAATATAGCTGTACTAAGCATTGATCCTCTCCTACAAGAAGTGATTTTTTGGTAAATGAAAGAGAGAAGAAAATAGTATTAGAGCAAAATATTACAGTAAAATATGTGCATTTAGCAGCACCAGTTATTTAATATTTTTATATAATGTAAAAATTTAAAAGTGCTTAAATTGTAAAATCTGTGTACGAATGTGAACTGTTTATATCCAAAGCTTCGACCAAGTCTAATTCAGTTGGGGGGTTTGGGGGGTGGGTGAGGGGGAAGAGTTCTGACATACTACATTCTTTCCTAACATGCATTTATTTTCACTGGAGTACAAAAATCACACCTCCAATCAAAACACTGTGACATTTGGATGTGTGCACCAAATTATTTATGTGACATACACTGTGTAAGACTCAACTACTGCAGAAAAAAGGTCCTCTTTACTTAATATAAAGGCCAGTATTAACAAAAATAATCTAAGGTTGTAAATGATGTTTCTGCCAACCCTCAGAAATTAACTTTTAAGATCGAAAGCATTAAACTTATAGAAAATTAGAAAACCTGACTTAAAAGCTATAAATAGTATAATGAAGCCACAAATCAGCATGAAGTAGTCCAATCAGAAGAGTCTAGTAATTTTTAAATTATCACCTCATTAAATGCTGGAGTACTCATTTTGGCATATTTTTTTCCTGAAATTTTACTGGCAAAGCTAGTAATTTTAAATTACAAAAGCCATCTCCAAATACATTTTTAAAAATCATGTCTAAGAATAGCAAGATAAACTGATATCCATGAATAGAGCTGTTTCCCATGTCCTGCTGCTACTCTTCAACAGCAAAAAGCAGCAGGTTTTCAGCCAGCTAGCTGTACTTTCTTCAAATGAGCTGTTCTGAGAGATTCCAGATGTTGGCATTTCAGCTTTTGATGAACCATTACTGGATGCCTGCCCTACTCAAAGAAGTAATCTTTAGTACAACCGGCTTCCATGACTGCACGAATTGAACTAAGCAAATATACCTGCTGGTCACACACACTAAAGGACTGTTAGGCTAACATTTGCTTCTTAAAAAAAATCAGCAATGGTTCCATTTTAGAAAGCTACTGGTTAGATAAAAACCAATTTTAACATTTGTCCTAACTTAAGACAATTTAGAAACATGTGCAGACCCCCAGAAGACCAGGCACAGTCTGAAATAACACATGTAAGTCCAGGCTACCTGTAAAATGACTGGCAGATGTTCCTCTAAAATTATTGACCGGCAGATGTTCCTCTGAAATTACCTCAAAACTTCCTGTTCTTGAGCTTACTCCCTTGTGATCCAAACATTCTAATGTAAAAGCTTCTTAATCCACAAACCAGTATCAATAAATTAATAGCTGACACGACCACATTTTGCTGAGAGACTTTTAGCCCATACCAGCTGCATGATCCCTAAGAGTTTTAGCAGAGCTGAAGAACACTGACAGGCAATCATTCTCGTGATTCTGGTTTACAGCTTTTTTCACTCACATCATTATTTTTCTAAACGGCAGAACTGTCTGCACCAGATTTGGTCAACTGTTCCGTTACACACCCAGAATTAAATTAACTTTGAAAGTGATATAAAGGCCTACTGCAATGAAAGACTAAGTGTACATATATTTTTAAAAATTACTGTTCTGATGCATTTTACAATTGCCATTACTAATTTACAGCTTCTCTACAGTGCACAACATTCTGAATGGTTTCATTCCTTCCCTTAAAGGATTGACATGCTGTACAATTAAAAATGTGTACATCAGTCTAGCCAGAAGTGTAACCATGGGGCACAAGGGGGCAAACACACCACACGAAAAATGAAAATATGCCAAGATACTAGTACTATGGAGTGGCTTGTTAAACACACCGTTAAAAGAACTCAAAACCAAGAGTTCTCTCTAGTGGCACATTAGAAGTATTACAACTTGTTAAAATCAATAGTAACAGGAGAAAATAGAACAGAGATATGAAATTTTAGTCACCGCTTAAAACAAAGCGCTTGTTAAAAAAAAAAAAAAAAAAAATAATCAAGATTCCCCACAGTACCCAAAATACAATCACTACAGAAACAGATTAAGTCCATCCAGGACATCAAAAATCTCAAACACATAAAAGGTAAAGGAAGAGAACTAGGTGAACTGTTAAGTGGTGTGTTAAATTTAAACTTGAGTAGTATTTATTTGTTTCAAATGAATTCTTTCCAGTCAGGACCACAGCCCACCTATTGCTGGAGGTTTTACAGGCAACAGAGGCAGAGCACCTATTCAAAAGAACTGAAGAAATTAAATCTCCATCCCTGAGAAGACTTGTGGATAAGATTGGCTTAATGCGTTGTCAGCAGTAAATAGGACCATTCACAACACAGCACGCTCCTACCAGTCTTTACCGGACACAGCCGGGAAAATAAGGTAAGAAATACAGTAACTGTCACTCCAGATGAAACAAGGGAATGAAATATGTACCTTTCAACATTTACTTCCCATATAATCTACCCATGATGCTGCAGAACAAACTAGTTGCTCAATAAATCATGTGAAAAGCAAGCATTACAAGCCTTAAATTAGGGGAGACCAACTCACATGGTAAGAGTAGGACAAAGGTTCGTTACAACTTAAAAGAGCCCTTATGAACACTAAAACTGATCTGAAGATAAACACTAAAGACACTCAAACACTTCTTTTTCCAGGCCAGTTAGAACATTCGTTTTTGCAATTATTTTATTCATTTAAGCATTTGCATGAATAAGGCATGGCGCAATTATACTTACTCTGTGTATAGATCTTCTATCATTGCAACAACAATGACTATAAGAGACACAGCAAAAATTTGACAGCCAGAACCAATAAGTGATGAAAATATTAGCGGATGACTGGATGGTCTAAAAACATCTCCATGGACCTGCTTCCACCCATACTCATCACCCAGATCTCTGTCCTAGGAACAGCAACAAAAAAGTTTTAAGTCTATAGTCATGACAATTAACAGCAAACACACATGCTAGGCATGTATTAAAAGTCTGATTTATTAAAGCAACTTCAGATACAAGTATGTCTTCTCTCCTGAGTGCATCAAATCTAGGAGAAAAGTTTACTTTTCAGATGCTTAGGAAGACAAGAAAAATTACTATCTGAATATCGTGCAGTAAAATCTATCAGATTCCCTCCTTGTCCCTAAAATCCTCTGGAGTGCTTAGGACTACACACAGGCTTCTGTTACACACTCAGAACAGACCTCGTTCAGCCAAAGTGTAGATATGAACATTAATGCAGTGACTAGTTGCAACTTAGGACCATGTTACAAAGAAAACTAGTAACACTTTCAAGACACACTTAAGGCAGTTTCCTGTCCAACTGAAGAAAGCCAGAGCTACTAACACAATGAACATACAGAGAAAACAATAACCCTTAAAAAAAGATTTTAGAAGTGTGAATGCAGATCTTACCATATCATCCATTTCTTCCTCCTTGCTGTATCTCGCATAATCTTTTCGCAAAGTTCTCATTAATATCATAGACACTAGGCCAACCAGAAAGATCACCATCATAAAAGAATTGAAAATTGAAAACCAGTGAATCTACAAAAAGAAAACACATCCCTAAGATTTAGAACTGTAAAAGTGTTTCAAATTTGTTCCAATACGGATAAATGGTTGCTTAGCAGGACAGCTTGTCAGCACTAACCAAGTAGCAACAAACCCATGTTGTAAGTAATACTAAATTTGTGGAAAGTCCTACCAAAACTGGCCTGTGGAATGCCCTACGTAAAGCTTTTCAACAGCCAAGCTGGCTCATGATGAGGCTATCACAGCTCTGTTAAGCACCAGCAAAGTTCAAACTGGCTGTGCGTGCCCCCTTGGTAAAGGAAAGGCAACGTGACACACAGCTGCCTGCCTAGAGAAGTGGCTTCAGCAGTAAAAGAGATACAGCCACAAAGCTAAAGGAACCATCACTTTGCACAAAACCAAAATGAGCAGCAGCATTATTTTGCCTCTGACAATCACATCTTCTGGTTTACACCAAGGTCCAAACACAATCCCAAACCCCTAATTTCAGAAAGTGCTATAGCTGAGTATACTACCCTTAAGGAGATTACAGCCACAGGTTTAAACAATCACAACTAATACTGCCAACCGGTTTAGGCTGATGCTTTTTGGTTTGCATTTACTTCAGTAAAAAGTGGACATATGACTAACTGCAGTTATTCAACTTACAAGTCGTATGGTTGTGTCCCTGAAACTTATCCCTTCCAATCATGGGAATATGTTTTCTTGAACTGTGTTGTATTTGCTGCAGGCTTGAAGCTTGCCTGCACATTTACTGAAGCACTCTAAAAAACTGGAGCCATCCTATTAGAGCAACAGAACTAACAGTCTGTTCTAGAAACAGTTGTAGACCTGTCTGTTTCATTGTCCCAGAACACCTGGAACATCCAAAAAATTCAAAGATGTCATCCAAAAATTCCATGACATCTTCCAAACTAAAGCAATCATTTTGAAGGGAATTTTTTGTAAATTTGTCTTAGAACAATACATACTCTGTGCTGAAAGAAAGATGGGTCAAGATACTTGTCAAATCGGTCCTCAAACTTCACATCTGATTTCTTCCATTTCACCTAAAGAGAGAAAAATGTACACTTGAAAAGCTCATTATAATATGTTCAGCTAATAGTCACATGCAGAAACCCAGAACACTTTAAAAATCATCCACTTCAGATGTTTTCTTCAATATGAACCTAGGTTTTGGCAAAAACAATGGACTGATCTCTACAAAGACTGTTATCTACAGGTCAGACATAGAATGAACATCAGCCACCTTGCTTCATGGATCTAATCTTGCCTGTCCTTATGTTTAAGAAGGAAGAACCAGCCTTACGCTGCCTCAGCTCTCACTGTCTCCACAAGGCTAACCAAAGATGCAAATAGTTGCCAAATACAACAAACCTTTATCCTGATTACAGAAGGAACTCAAAAAGATACTCACTGAAGGTGCAAAAACCAAAATCCAAATGACCCTATTTTTCAGGTTTGTCAAAAAATAGTTCAAAGATGATCTTTTTTTCCCTACGGTAGATACCTGCAGGGGTATACATTTGAAAAATCTTCCCAAATTTGCCCAAGATTTCAGAACAAAGTTTAAAGAAAAGAAGCATGTTTAAACATGTTCAGGAATGACATGCTAGAAAGCAGTGGAATTTTTCTAAAGATTTTTTTTTTCCTTTTCTGACAGCACACTCCCTTTTGTCAACACTTCCATGCGCTGTGTTGCATGAAAAGAGGCTTGTGGAAAACGTTATCAGTGTTCATTGAGTGATGACACTCCCCTCTACTTCTGCACCCTGAATGGCAGCTGAGATCTGTTTTGCTGCCATGCACTGAGACTTGTATTAAGTGAAATCAACTGTACCTAAATTCTCTGAGTACAATGCCCAGGAAAAAAAGATGTGGTCTAGCAGAAGTGAGGGAAAAGAAGATATAAGAGCAGATTTAAAACAGATGCTATTAAGAAAGAAAAGGGCATAAACTGAGATACAAGCTGGCTGGAAGGGAACTGGATAAAAGGGATCAAGCTGGACTCTAAAAGACATTAAAATTTTAAAAGCTACAAGCTAAAAGCTGCAGCCTAAAATCTGTAAGACCACAGCATTCTGCAATCTAGACGCTTCAATTGCCAATAAAATAACTCTGAAACCTGCTGCAAAAGTATGTGTTTATGGCCACACTACTGCAGGGTTACTGCATACTACTGCTATCAGTTACTACACTAGCTGCACAGAGGACTGCTTTCAATTTGGAAGATTTAATTATACTAATGGAATATATGGTGCCAAGTATTTTTCAGAATTTTTGCAAGATTGTTTTCATTTTAATTTTTAAATGTAATTTCAGAAACAAAACACGAATCTCCACTGAATTTTTTCAAAGGCATGCCAAGTTCAGGAAATAATCAGGATTTTTAATGATCTTAAAATAAATGCAGCCCCCTTGTGCATATCTTTTTAAAATACATGACACCTATATATCAGGAACTATCCTTTCCAACATATGTTCTCTTATTCAGTATAGAAGAAAGCATATAAATGCAGATTTAATACCCTTATAGGCCTAGCACTCACCACAGTCCCGAGACAGATTAAAAGCCCCAAGACTGAAGTATTACTCACTTTGAGGTATGATATTAATGTTCTTCAGTTCAAATTACAACCTTCTTCAAGATTAGTAGCTCAAAGCATTAATAGCTTTCCACACTGTTTTAGGCACACTTCTCATTAGAGCATCAGCCACCAAGAAGCCACCACTGCTTATAATAAAACCACCAGAGACAATCTGTGAATTAAACACCACACACGTGCCAGCCCAGCAATTGCCCAGTGGTGCCAACAGAATTGGATAGTTAACTCTTGAGCTTTGTACACTAAAAAGTATTTCAAGAGAACATCTAATGGTACTGTCATTACTGGCAGCTACATAGTCCTGTCTACCTCAAAATTCACAGAGCAAATGGACTTCACGATGCTGGCAGAATTTGATGAAGTAGAAAATTTCAAAATTTCTACGATCAATTTTGCAGTAGAGATAGGGAGAATAGTGTAAATGCAATTCTAGAAAGCACATATAAAAAACAGTTACTTGCATTTCAAACCATACAACTTCATCAGGCGAAGACAAACGTAATAGAAGATTTTATTTCAGAGGATATTCTTATGCTGACACCTACTGTTAACACACTGTAGAAAAGCCAGCACTGAAGAACCAGTTTCAGTATACAAATGTGGTGAACGTGAGAAGTGAACCATTACAGAATTAAGTAGCATCAAATAAAAAAAGGAGGAAAATGGAAAAATTTAATTTGTTACCTCAGATCAGCAAATTTTGTTTATTCATTACCTTTTAGCATAGCACTTCAATATAACAGCAGAGGGCCTCAGAGAAAACCTTACTATTAATATTATATAAATAAGACAAATTTCTACTGCTTGCAAAGTATGAAGGCAAAGTACAATGCATTTTGGTCCTAGCTCAGAACCCATTTAAATCTGTGATGCAAATGTCAGAGCTCTAAATGTTACAAAAATGCGTACCTACTGGGGAGTCCTCTACACTTCTCGTCTCCATACTTTTGGGGACATCTTTCTTTCCCAACAACACACTTTTCTGCAGATTACAGAAGCTTCAGTTTGTTTGAAGTGTTTCAAAAATCATCATTTTACATTTATTCTTAATAACCCTATCAAGGTTTTTCAGTAATGGAAAAAACCATACTGGAAGGAGTGAAGATGCACCTTCCTCTAATATAGCCTGATGTATCAATATATAGTTGTAGGTATACAAGTACCTATCTTTGAGCTACTGCACCATGTAGAATTTCTTATTACAGATGCATCACCAAATTACTTACTGAATACGACATCTGGATTTTTGTGTTTGGTACCAGTTTCACCTTTCCTTCACTGGTCAGATTGACATCTACAATTCTATTTCCATTGTAACCGATTTCAAGTTTTTTGTAAGTCCAAAGGTAATAATCTTCTCCATTTTCATCTGCTTCTCCAACAATGCCTGCATAGGAAACAAGTGTAAGCGTCTATTACAGGTATGCTTTTCAAACAGTCTGTAATTACTTTTTTTGAAATATGTATTACAAAAGTTTTGCCAGCTAATAAAGCAACATAACTACAGTAAAGAGAACACAGCAGACCTTATGCTCTTCTTTTCAACTCTAATACCTGGATTACATCTTCAATCCACAGGTATAATGCAAGAAGCATTTTGTAATGGCATTAGAAGAAAAAAGCATGCAGCTACAAACACTACAGAAGAAACAGAAGACACAACAGTTCCTCTAGTTTTATTTGGAATTCTTACCAGATAAATAACTAACTGAATACAGATTTAATTTCCATGAACAGAACTTAGCTAAGACCTCTGTATTTCCCCATCTCCCATCTATCCCTTCATTAACTTTTCTTCTTCTTAAAAACTTTACTTTCATTCTGTATTTCTCATTAGTTGACTCCCCAACACATACTTCTTGCTCTCATGTGCACACAAGCTTCCAATGTTGGCCAAGAATTACAGTTTTGACTACTCTCTTTGTTACTTTCACTGAAAAATTCAGAAAGTTATAATTTACTTGGAGATTTTTATTACCTCCCATATGGAAAGCTGCTCAGATGCTCCTGGAGCATCAGAACTCAATTGAACTCAACACTAGCCATGATTAAGTTCTTACCTTTCAATAAATTACTGCAAAATGTCTGATGTACTACAGAAAAATTCAAGAGAATGTACTCCGCTGGGGGGGGGGGCGAGGTGGAGAAAAAGGCAAGTCTAGGAGTCACCAAGCTCACAGGTTATAAGCATGACCTTTAATGTCAAAAGCATCCGACCAAAGATCACATACAAGATGGAAAGCCACAATAAAAGCACCACTCAAGACACAAAAGGTGGGGTGGGTGGGGGGAAGAACAAGTAGGTGAAGGATATGGAACAGGTTATCATGAAGCAGCAGGTACATGAAGGAATGGAACTTGTGCACTACCTGTGCTTTCAATTTTCAAGGTGGTATATTTCTGTCACGTTTCTTACTCACGCTCATCTGTCTGGATTGCCTTGTATATGCCATCCACATGAAACTGGTGCCAGTTTGTGCCTATGCCATACAGCCTAGCACCTGGCATACCATCTGTTCCCATGGTACTACTCAAAACCATCACAATACAGACCTCTAAACTACCTAAAGGACATCCTGATCATCACTACCTGAAGGAGTGCACTAGTGGTGCTCCATATACTTAGGGAGATGTCCTGAAACAGTCAAACCTAGCCCCTCCGCTGTGGGATGGCAATTCAGGGAAAAATAGAAGATGGAATCATTTTATCTGAATGCCCTTAAAAAAACCTGGTTGCCTTTTTCAGGTCAGAAAATAAAAGTGTACACCTTCCAAAGCCCTCAAACAGCAGTGTGAAGTCATTATCCTTAGTTATCAGCAGTTAAGAAAAGTTATTTTATGCCTAGCCTTTTCTGAAACTAGATTACTTCTTACTGGATATTTTGAGGGCTTCCTAAGGAGAGTTGCAAATATTAATGGTTGTGTGTATGACTTTGACATCAGTAAGCCTTACCAAGGTGGAAAACCATGAAGAACATAGACATGAACTTAACTAAAGTTTGCCAGGAGACAGCAGGAGTGCCACATATCCATCTGGATGAGCCCAGAGAAGTGAGTGGTCTGCTTTAAGAACAGAATTAAACAGAAGTTGCCTAGAGTTCTCAGCAAATATTGACACCATCCGAATCCTTTTCCTTTAAACTCTTCAGACTACTTAACTTGTTTTGGTAGCACAAAAAAAAGGACTCTACCCACTTATATTTAGGGAACAAAATTTTGGTTTAATCTGGCTACAAGACACAAATCAACAATAAAAAAAATAGTGGACTGGGTGATACAGTACATAAAATACATGCTGGCTAGCAGCGTTATCAGGAAAGGCAACCCAGTTGAAGTGGATCACCATGACAGCCTTCACATAGCAACAAAAAAGCCATTTCAGCACAAGATATTTTTAATGCAAGCTGAGGGTAACCAGTTCTGGACGCTACCTGAATAAAACAAAAAAAACTCCTCAGTAATCAGAGTATGTCAGAGATGCCATCATAATTACTAAAGTTCTTACTGCCATGTATTTTAACCAGTCCTAATGTTTTTCATCACAGTTACTGAAATTAACAGCTATGTAATGACACTCAATCAAGCAAAAGATACTAGTTTTCTTAGTATCTCTGCCACCACATGTGGTACTAGGCAAAAATCTATACAACAGAGTCAACAATAAGCTGGAGGAGCCATGTGTACGGTATCACTCATGCCACATTCATAACAGAAATCTTTATAATAAAAACTGTTCAGTGAGCAGTAAATCTCGGAGCTTTAAGTTTGAGGCAGCACTCAGAGCCTGCAATATTCCTATAGTTTAACAGAGACCCAGCAAAACCAGAATTCATGCAGATAAGCTATTATTCACTTTTCTAAACTGTACTTGGAACACAAAGGTCAGAAAGACTTGCAGGGAAACACTTCTAACCAGTTCAGATGGATTCACTCTTTTCTCAGCCCCCCAACAAGAACTGCTTAATTTTTTGGAATAAAACCAGGCTAATACTGATTGACCAATCTGTGGTCCTGCTAGTTTTACCTGGCCCCCGGGAGACACAGACCACTTGCTTTCACACCTGATGTCAGACTGTACCCTTGCATAATATTACCAGTAATTATGATGCTGCACTCATCTATTAAGTATTACCACTTGCAGTCCTGGTTCCAAACAACTATCAAAACCAGCCTCTTAATATCATATGAAGATAATACCTAGATTCTACATGTTCATTAGCTGTAGCATTAGGAATGACTTCTTGTGCATATAAAGCATATTACTGAAGAACATTAAAAACACTGGAATCACAGTAAAACAGATTTTTCAGCTGAGAGCATAAAATGTAGTCAGTGTGTAGAAGATTTAGTAAGTATATCTGTTCTTTGATATTTGAGGAGAAAAAAAAATGTTCTCAATTAAGATCAGAAAAATGAGTTCTAGAAGAGAAAGTCCCAAGATTTGCTAGCCACACAGGACTCCAAAGAAGCCAGCTTAGCATCCATCACCCTTGGGCAGTCTAAAGCCTACACAGCTGTCACTAGTGTAGGAAAACCATTCACTCATCTTTTGCTGAAGGGCCAAAAGCATAAAAAAAAATATTATAGCAACAACTGTCACTCATGCATGCTTTTGAAAAGCAAATTGCACAAGAAGTATAGTACAGGCCACACACATTAATTAGGGTCTACTGCAAGCCCTGCCACAGAGCTGTAACACATGCTAAGCTAATCTGCTGGAAAGAATGAATACAATATAGGAGTACTCCTGTCAGGCATTATAATGTTATCTCTTAAAAACAGATACATTTTAAAAAAACTAGAACCTTTTTGACTAACAGATAAGTAATAGATACATAAATAAATATATAAAGTACCGGCATTTCTGGCTGGGACCCATGTTTATTAGATAGCTACTTTATAAAATCAATTAGAATTGTAAGAGTGAGCGAAAAAATCACCCTCTGTCAGAATGAATGAATGATGGGTAGCATTATTCAGCATACTACCTATCAAAAGACTTTTGTCATGTGGCTTGAACTGTGTGTTTGTAGGTGGTGTGGGATTTTGTTTATTTTGGGCAATTTTACCTCTTTCATGGAACACAGGCAACAAAGACCTTACCTTAAAGCGTTCTGTGGTGCTTTTCATTTCCCTTCAGTTTATATCTACAACAGGGAGGTTAGTGCTTGGGGAGTTTGGTTGATTGCTACATCAGTGCAAAGCACAATCTGCAGAGCACTCTTTGCTAGGTATGTGATCACAGTTTACAAGGGAGTAACAAAAACCAGAGAGCTTAGGAGACAACGGCAATAAGGACACATAATTTTTTTGTTCAAGACACAAGCACTCCTAAGCCCAGATTAATAATACTCAGCAAGAACATTTAAGAACTGTATAAGCACAAGTAAAATAAACCTTCACATAATCACTGACTGCACATGCAAAACTGTTAAAAGCCACTAAATTACCGTAAAAGTAAATCAAACAGCGCTTGCATTAGTAATAAACACAAAAAACCTAGCAAAATATAGTTTAGATATTTGAAGAATTTTATGACAGCTGTTATTCATGAACACATTAACACAGACCTTATATCATACCTATCTAATTACCACTCAATCAAACATTTAAGAGAATTCAATCCCAGTAACTTGGTATTATTAAATCATTGCTTGAGAAACAAAACAGCTTTTCACTGATTTTTGTAATTCACTAGTACAAGCCATATTACTCTTCTTCCAATGTAATAATTCTTCAACTTATTTGTATTATTTGATTACATAAATTCTACATACTTGTGAAATTCCAATAACGAAGCTTAGTCATTTACTGTCTTCATGGCACCCACTAGCACAGAACTCCTGTAGTTGTAATCAAGTTTTTTATGCATAATATCACTTACCCCATATTGGCAAGTCATCAATATACATCTGGTACCAATAGTGATTTTTGATAGCGTACACAAATGCATCTCTTCTTCCTTTGTCCAGGTCAATTTCACAGTAAGTAGTCTGCATTACATCATCTGCAAAAAATTAAAGCACTTAACAATTAACGAGCTGGCTCCAAGCAAAGGCAAACCAAGCAAATGGAGCAATGGACACTGCTGGAGTCTTTAACCCCTCTTGGCTACCCTCAAGTAGGTAACAAAAGAAAGCATTGAAAAAGGAACGATTAAAGCAACTGCATGACTGTGTGTGTAATACTGCCCTTCCACATGCAGAAGCTTTCCCACAGACTGGATAAGGAAAGGTTTCAAAATATCATTTTGCTACTTCACCCACACTAAATTAAGATCCGTTAGCTGATGGCAGTTTTACCTGGACAGACTGTGAGACCTCTTTACTCTAACAAGGGGTATGAAATTGTTCTCTCTACATTTTAGTATAATCGGGCTCACTGACTAGGGATACTGTTTGCAAAAACTAAAACCTTTTAAAGTTCTCAGCAATTTTCAAGAAACTACCATAATGAAGAAACAAAGCAATTGGGGTAAAGGCAGAAAAAAAGATGGGCAGAAGATAAAACCAGGAGTAACATAAAGAATACACAAGAGGCTACATTTGGAAATAAAATAAATTCACCTTTGAGCCAGAAAGCTGTTTTTCCCCCATCTACAATCCACAAGTAATGTAGTTAGCAGCCATTCTTTCACATCCCAATTTCCTCCCCTAACGTTTCCTTTTCAAGTGAAAAAAGACAAAAGGGCTCATATGTACAAGAATTCAGGCAGCAACAGATTTAGAGACAAAAATCCTCCATCCACTACTTAGTAAATATTTTCGACTCTGCAAATAGTGAAGCAAAGCGAACATAAATCATTCTAGCTCCCCCTCTTTCCTCTTTTTGTCATCTCTGAAATCGAGGACCCATTTCTAGCAGATAAAATTAATCTGTGCCCCAGGAACAGCTCTAATCTGCATCTAAATTCAGCTTACTTTCTCCTACACACTAACCGCAATATAAAGCTTTATTAGAAAATAAAATCACCTGCACACAAAAAGCACCAGCAAGTAGACTATTTCCAACACAAACCATTATTTCTCTGATAAAACAATCTGTCAAAATGGAAATATGCACAGTTTGTCTGGTCAGGAAAACTGAAGCACAGCCCGGTGAAGCAAGACAGCAAGAAACCAGCCACGAGCAGTCTTGCATAGTTGCAGTGATTTCCTGCAGCCCTGGAGAAGACGGTGCCCCTGGCTATTCTGGAGTGAATCCGTCTCTTTCTCCTCTTTCTTATGAAAACTTCAGTATTTTCTATTTGTTTCTTCCAAGACCTAACAAGTGCACTCTAAGCTTCATTTTTTTACTGATAAAACACATTTTTCAGACTGCCTTACTAGGCAATAAAACTTTCACTTGGGAAAAAAAGTGTGTCACAAAACCACTCATGTCAACAAGTGTCCCCAAGAAGACTTTTAGACCATGGATTCTATGTTCAGGACCCATACTGGGACATTCAGGAGAGGGAAGCCATTAAGGCACCACAGCTGAAACACACACATACAAATCCAGGCCTCACTTTGCATTTATGCCTCTACTGAGCTGGATCCTATATGTTTAGGACTGTTGATTAAAAAAAAAAAAAAAAAAAAGCCTCTGTTCAGCACTTTTAAACATATTTTTTGGAGTCATCTTAACATTATTTAAAAGAAAAAAAAATCAGAAACCCTGTCTTCTTGATTTGTTGCTAAGTAGGGATGAATTCTTTCCAAAATACTTTATTGTCACTCTCTAGCAGTTTCATGCTGTACTCAAATAAAAGATTAACACTAATGTTAATTTTTTTAACTCACAAAGTTAACACAACAAAGCTCAACAGAGAGGTCAAATGAAAATATACTGTGATTTACAGTAAGGGTAAAAGAGAGACTGGTGGGGGCCGTGAAATGAAGCACTACCTGGTTGCAGGTGGCTCTCCCCAGACTGGTTCACCCACACACCCAGCGGCACCCGCACAGCTGAAGGACAGCATGGGGACAGGAGCAAGTGCTACTAGCGAAATAAAAGTCACATGAACTACAAGCGCTCTTTTTAGAGACCTTTCCCATTTTGTAGCCTGAATACAGAAGCCTTTGTTTGCAGTTATTAACCAAGACAAATTCAGTAATAGATTGTAATCTAATACCAAATTACTCCATGGGCTTTCAGACTCCTGGAATTTGCCAATTTTTTATTCATTTTTTTTTTTCACACTAACTGAAACAAGCCATTCTGCACCTAATACTCTATGATGTAAACAGTGGGTTTTGCTGCTGTAAAACCAACCAAACCAAACAACCAACCCAAACTACCAAAACCAAAACAACAACAAACAAAAGACTTTGAAATACTATTTGAAGCAAAATGACTGCACTGGCATCTAACCAGGCAGCAGATAGCCACATGCCACCAAAAAACTCTTCATCCATTTTTATGGATTTCACTCCCAGTGTTCAGAATACCAGAAGACATCACTCACTACAATCAACTGCAGATCAACTACATTATGAGTTACTCCAGTGCACATACACAAAACCCCAGAACAAACATTAGAAACAACCTCATTCAATTCTTGCAAAATGCAGGCATGACTTCACGTATGGTATATGATTTCACCCTCAGCTACACTACGCAGTACCGTTCCCTCCTCCCCCTAAACAACTGAATGAAGGCAAGAGGAATGACAAGCGCTCCTTTCTCCAACCACTGAGAACACCGAAGCTGTCATTTAGTTACAGGACAGGATTAGATGGTTAAGCATAAATCCACCGTGTTAAATGATTAAAGTCGCTTACAAAAGCATTCAGTGAAGCTGAAGTCTACTTCATTACAGCTTTACCAGATCTAAAGCTTTACCTGTGTTAGATAGCTCTTATCCAAATTATGGTTGTGTGTGCATCCAAAAGGAGTGTGAAGTTAGAAGTATGTGTTGTGTTGTGTCTACATCAGGGATGTCAAAGAGGTAACATCTGCTATGTAATACAGCTTCAGCAATGTCAATAGCACATTAAGCAAATTTTAAAAGCATGAAAGCAAGACTCATTACAAAAGCAGGTGCATTTATGCCAGATTGCAAATTTCCTGTGAACAGTCAGATCAACTGGGTTTTCTGCAAACACATAAACCACACAAAACCTCATTGTACCTGACCATCTCCCAGTACTGAACATAGTCCTGAATGGCTGTCGTATTTTCTAGAGGTGTTGCAGAGGGAAATCTTGGGCAAGGAGTTCTCATTTAGAAATATGGTCATTTAATAAAATTTCTAATTAAGTGCAAAATTCAGGTACGTTAAAACCCCTTTTCCCCTTCAAATTCATCTCCTCTAACTGATATTGTATAGCAATGTAAAAAATTAATTTCCTAATTGAAGTTGCTATGATCCCAATGTTCAATATATTTCATAATTCACTCTCAGGTGTAACGCAGAGGGTGTCAATTCAAGTACTTGAACGAACAACTGCACATATTACATAAAAAGCATTATTAGTCTAGATTTAGCTTGGCAAGAAATTAAGCAAACTGAAAACTTAGTTATATAACAATGGAAGCATATGTTAACAATGCATTACTTCACAAAGATGTTCATACAGATTTGAGAGCTGCAATAAGAACAATATTGTTCCTACTTGTAACAGAAGGGAAATCCAGCTATTCTGTACGGTTGCAAGCATCCTTCACGTGACACATTTTTAAATACCAAAAGAAACACTACTTCATGAATCCTTCAATACACTGTAGATTTGGCCCACCAGTCACCACTACAAATATTCACGTGCAAGCCTCCATTCTCAGAAATACATTTCTGCAGAGCCATAACTTTCCTATTCCATCGCAAAAACTCAGGCAAGGTCTGCTGATTCAACTGACAGTTCTACTTATGCAGTCTACGGTACTTCAGTTACTGACAGCTGCAGCCTAAGTAATTCTTTGAATATGACGAACAACACTGTTTCACACTTACCTGCTACTGCTGTCCAGTCAAACTATGCCGAGAACTGTTTTATACTGCAGAAGCTAATTTATTAGAACAATTCTAACTCCCCTTTACTTACTCCAGAGGACAAAAATCTAACAGTATAAAATCCAAATCTAATTCATTTTTGTAAACTCTTATGATACTCATTTAAAGTGGAAAAATACCTGCAATTGTTAGTCTTGCCATAGTCCCAAACACACATGAGGAAAAACTTGATTACCTGTTAACTCAGAACTGAGATCCAATGCAATATTCATGAAGAATATCCGTACAAGTCTTTCAGACAGTTGTGCCAACATTTTGAAAAGCAGGTGCCTATGGTTAGGTGTTTAAATGCACATTCAAGCATCTAAATGATTAGTGAAAGGTACCTGAGCTGTTCTTAATTATTTCAGCTTTAAATGTTAAAGATACTGAACACTCCTTGAAGCCATACCTTTTCCTTAAGTACATATGAATCTACTGGTGCCAAAACATAAGCTTCTACTTCTTAAGAAAAAAATCCAAAACCACAGATCACCAGCAACTCTGTTTCAGCTGCCTTGCAGCAATGTCTGGACCACTGGTGCAGAGGTAGATGGATCAATCACAATGAGATAAAATTTATCCATTAAAAAGAAAATTATTTCATTGATATAATCCAGCTACTATTATTTTTCTTAAAAAAGTGAACACAACTTCAGCCAAGAACAAGATCTGCTATTACAAGTCACCAGAAAACTGAGCTAATATCACATTTCAACAACCAAACTGGAACAGAATTCTTTATGCAAATGCTAAATTTTAAAGAGATGGTCTATGACATTTGGATTTTCCTACATGCATTGGATATAAATTATAGTGGTGTTACGACAGTTTTTAAGCCTGTAAAAAATGAATCTCAGATAGCAATCCTTTGCTCTGTTTTTTCACTTTAAAAACCTGTGTATCAAGGAGATCAGGGTTTCAACTAATTTTACATAATTTTATATTAAGTAAGTATTAATAACTAGTGCTACAACTAATTTATACTTGTTACTCTGAAGTTTGGAATAAAGTATATGAGTTGACTCCCATTCAGATTTCGCTTCATGGATCACTGCTACAAGTATTAAAGCACCTCCTGATACAGAAGCTGCTGCATGCCAGCTAACAGCAAAGAGATTATTGGCTTCATCTTTTATGTAGATGACACAGATTGTAAGAGAAAAAACTAGAAATGCACATGGACAGCTTCCCAGATCATGTACACGTACTTAAGTCATCAACCAGCTACCGTGTACCATCTGCTTTATAGAAAACATCTGACCTGCAGCCACTTTGGTTAGGAGTTGAATTCACTGCAGGTCCAATACAGAATGTCAATCTGCACAGAAAGCCAATGTGCTAGTAATAATAAAAAATACATTTTTAAAAAGCAACAAAGGACATGGATGAAGAGGACTGCCCCACCTGCTGGGAAACGTACCAGCACATCAATCACTTACACTGGCAAGCCATAAACACCCGATTCTTTTTGAAATCTCTGCTCTTCCATACTCATTCAAAGCCTCTTTTGAAAGACATAATGCCCAGTCTATCTGGAAGAAGAGACCCTAATGTAGCAACTGCATACTTGTAGTGCACTGGTAAAGCAATTAGAGGTGCAAAAACTGAAAAAAATTAGTATGAGTGGAAGACCAGACCTTAAACCCTAAAGAATTTGTACTCAATTTTTCACAATAAATAATACTTGTAATGGACAAAATCTAAAGCTTTCCATGTCAAAACATCAGCACAATGAGTTGTGAATCAGAATCTTGAAACTCCTAACCTGAACGCAAAATGAGACTTAAGGAAAACAGATTTACCTCTTGTAAAGAGCTACAGAAGACAACAGATAAACTAACATGGCAGAGAAACGATAAAAACCAAAACAATTACAAGATAAAAAAAACCACTGCACTTTTCTGCCATCCTGAAGTCTAGTCCAGGATGTTAGTCCAGGATGATCTGGGCTCCCTGCAGTTCTGAATTCCAAAAGACTTCACTTAACCAAATAGGAACGGTATCAGTTTCTACGTATTGAGGATCTGGAGGTTCAATATTACCCAAGTCGTACTTATTTTTGTTTAAAGCTTTTTTTCTAAGTGTTGGATTAAAGAATTACCAAAACAGAAACTCATTAAGTTCTTAATTATTAGAACATTTTACAGAAATATTTGAGAGCGTATTCACAGAAGAGTGGCTTTTATCCAATGCTCTGCTTTTGTGTACTTCCCTCAGAAATGGCAGAAAATACTCTGGAAAGCTAAACCACATCTGACTACAGACTACATGGTGGTCACAAAAGGAGACAAAAAGTACACTAAAAGTTTCATCTATCTTATCTGTCATTTCAGGAAAAAGAAGATGAACATGCTTTACAAATCTAAAGCAGCCTGACTACTGCATGTACTTCTGGTACAACAGAGGTTCTAGCTTTTTTTGATCACTACAGAAGAAAAGGTTTTCAAGCATTCCAGCCAGTTTCTGACCTTAAGCCAGTTACTTTCCTTCCCTTGATAGCATCTCAACACTTCCACTTAAAAACAGGTTACTAAGTTACAACCTCCACATGAGTAAGGAAAAGGGCAGGTCCAGGATGGAAATGCTGAGAAGTGAGCTATGGAACAGCACAGCCTGCTCAGTACTCCCACTCACAAAAGACTTGATCTAGCAAAAAATTGATATGATAGGGGAATAAATTAATTACAGATAATCTTCAGAAAATAAATCTGGGAATAGGTCATTTCAGAACATTAAACATTAACTCACTAACCTTCCAGTCTTTTCAATTTGGTGCTGCATCTAGAGAGTACACTTGCACTGGAATAATATAATCTCTTTGTAAAGATAAGGCAATTAAAGAAAGTAAAAATTACACACATAACTGGCTGTAAAAACAAATATTTATTGTATTCTGACAATAGAAGTTTTATTTAATCTTCACAGCCATGCTGAACTGCTGCCAGTTGCCTTCTCTGTTCTTTCCATTTTGCATTTTTAAGTGTATTCTACATGGTTTGACAGGAAAACTATTTCTCTCATACCGAGTAAAATTTTCAGCAGGCTGTAAGTCTTGCAAACCAGCAGTAGGACGGTTTTCCACTGTTTGTGCAGGTACAGTTCCGTTCTTAAAAGGAAAGATTCAACTCCAAATTCCTTTAATGCAGAGATGCTATCCTCTATGCAACCTAGAAATTTATCAAGAATCTATGGTTTTAACAACCTTCTAATCTTTTATTCCACTTACCCCAATTGTAACAAAACCATCAAGTCTCTTTAATTTTGCAGAAGACCAATTCTGGACACAACTTTTGTAACCTACGGAAACTAAGTCTCATCTGATTGCAAATGCTCTGACAGGAGATCCTAAGAGATCCAGTTAAGCACTGGTGATGCAATGAAGCATAACCCTCTAGGGGCAAAAGATACATATACACAGAAATCTAAACGGGAATATATCAATGTTACAAATCAATACAGACAAAAAGAATCTGTTGTTATTTAAAGCTGTGGAACTACCAGCTACAGATACCTGAAAGTACTGAGGGTACCAAAGAACACACACAGAAATTATGCAACAGAAGACGCAGCCCCTAACACAAGAAATGTATTTGCAAAAGAAGTTAAACGTCATCTCTGGAACAGCATGGAAAAAGGGAGAGGGCAGGAAGCAACAGATAAAAAACCAGACTAGCTCCATCCTGACCAGCATATGATGAATTAGAGCCAATAATACAAAGGTATTTGTCAAAGGTATTTTAAACTAGACAGTAACCAGAAGGATACAATAAAATTAACTTTGTGTTAAGGTAGGACTTTGAGCAAGAACCCTTGTGTTTAAAGGTATTCAACACCATATGAAAAAAATTACATCTTCATAACTGGTAATTCCAGAATCTTAATTCCAGTAAATAAACTTTTAATCATTCATATGCAGAAAGCTTAGTTTTACTTTATGAAATGCAATCAGTTACTTCAGAAGCATGTATCTGCTGCAAGCATCTTTCTTAAAGGGCACAAAAATGAAAACTTTACTGCAAACCGAAAAACCAATGGTAGTAGACAACCTTGCAGGGCATTTCAAGCAACAATATGAAATACACTCAGTCACTAGCAGAGGCAAACTTTCAGTTCCTCTAGTTAAAAATAAAGCATTAAGGGTTCATAGGTTATTTTAAGTGACTAAATGCACTTTCAATTGCTTACCTTTAAATTTGATGTCAAGACCACTGAATTCCAATTCAACTCCTTGAAGTGCTTCTCCTAGGGTTTCATGGTAATGGCTGATGCTTTTTTTTGATCCCACACAAAAAGGAAGAGAGAAGTATTTGTATGTTTCTTGGCGATTGTGGTAGGGTCCTACTGTATTCATCCATAAAACAACTTCCTCTTTATCTTGGTACTGAAAGATAAAATTATTGAGTTAGATGAGAAGCCCAACAGAATAAAAATATTAAAAAAACTCATTCACATTAACTAGCAAGGCAGCACTGTTCAATCACAGGCAACAGTCACATTTAAAGACAGTCAAGTATTTTTGCCGTTTGGGTAGCACGGATTCTAGGACAAGATTTCAGACTGCCTGCCTACAAAAAAAAAGCTTAGTCGATCACAGAGTTTCTTAAAGCCTATCACTGAAGCATCAGAAAAGAGGGATTCACTAAGAGGGAAGCAGAAGACACAGAGAGCAGAAGTCTCAAAAATATATAAGCTTCTACAAACTTTGTTGAAGCACACATCAGTTAATCATAGAATGGTATGGGTTGGAAGAGACCTTAAAGACAATCTAGTTCCAGCCGCCCCTGCCACAGGCAGGGACACCACCCACTAGCCCAGGCTGCCCAAAGCCCCGTCCAGCCTGGCCCTGGGCACTGCCAGGGATGGGGCACCCACAGCTGCTCTGGGCAGCCTGGGCCAGCACCTCGCTCCTCTCATAAAAGCCAAACTCTACTTATCTCCACTGAGAGAAAGGAAATATCAGACTAACACCTTGTTAAACAAGATCTTAGCAAATAAATCAGGCAATCTATCCATGGTGGCTGCTATATTGTGTTTCTCCAAAATGCAACTTCTTTTTCATTTTTGTAATGGTATGAATCCAGAAGCGCACAATGTCTCACAGGAGGCACTAAAATTAAACCGTGGCATACCTACAGTAGCTAAGAGACAAAAAAGTCAGACAGAAGGACTGTACTTTGATGCATTTCCAACATTTTCACAGTGGAAAAACAGATCAGCAAGGAGTCTGATGGCTGCCATGAAATTCCTTCTAGGAACATCCACCCTTCACTTTCGACAACTACTGTTAGCCAGGAAAACTTTTTCCTTGGCTACAAGCCAGTAATTTCTTCCAAGCCTTTATAGCTTTTCAACAACAAAAAATCCTTAAAGCCATTCATCTATCAGTATTCAAATACCTTGTGAATTCAGGAGAATTTAGTGATTCAAAATCATAACTTGCAGTATACCTGAACACATCTGGATGAGGTATCAGGTTTGCTGGTTACTACAAAGCTTCTCACCCAACACAATTTCTTCACCTACCATAATTTCAACAGATTAGGAGGGACAGTAAACTAACTTTTCAGGCAGAAAAAACCCTCTACTTATAACTATACACACCTACCACCACGATCACCATATAGATCCTGATTTTTTTTTTTTTTTTTAAGTACAGAAGAATAAGGTACTATTTTAAGACCAATACGCAAACACAGAACACACTGGAGAGGAAAAGAAAGTCAAATGTTAATTAGCTGTAACTATTTCATAGTGCACAGCTGAAATACTGAATACAGTTCTGCATCTCCCTTTTTAACAAATGAACAAATGTTTTTCAACTCTATTTATTCTGAATAACCAGTCATACTGACAGCTTAACTCAGAATAGCTACACATGGAATGCAAGAAATTCTTCAGATGAGGTGTTTAAAAACTAAACTCAAGGGTTTAAAAAAACATGCTTTGAGAAATCATTTAATCCCTTTATACTAACAAATTATCTCAATTACAAGCCTCATCTTTTTTGTTTACAAAGATGCACAAGGGTCATTCCAGCCTCTTATGTGAGCAATCTCCAACAAGAAACTTTAAATATCTTCCTAATTTCATTCTGAGCCGCAGCAGAGACCAAACAGATTTCACAAACCTGTCCGTTTGCAGAGCACACACTTCAGAACATTCCTGACAAGTAAAGAATGTCAATGAAGGAGCAAAGAGTAAACAACAAAGCAAGAGAAAGCAGACATTCCTCCTCTGCCAGCAAGCAGAAAGGTTACACTAGCGCAGCACAGCTGTCCAACTTCAAAGAAACTTGGGAAAGAAGGAAGAAAGAAAAGTCACAGTTCCAGCCCCCTCAGCAGCAGCAGCAGATGATAGTGGAATCTGCACTACAATACTGCCTCCAGCTCTTGCCAACGTAGCAAGGGACAAGTTTGTCCATATCTTTTTCTAGTCTGTTACGCCTAGCACGTCTTCTGTTTCTTCCTCTAACAGCTGCAGAACATTTTTTCAGCCCTTTCTCAACATGGTCCTAACTTGTCAAGAGCCCACTTCAGCATTACTCCTTGTAATGCAACAGCGTACACGTGAACTGAGCCATGTCTCTGTCCAACCCTCAATAATAGAGTATGACCACATCCTTCGGTCTGTGGATTCATTTTTGACAGTGCCTGAATAAAGAAAGCATTGACCACCACTTTACTTGGCTTCTTGTTTCTAACCTGCTTCATACTGAGTTGGGACCTCTGCATTTTTGGAACTATACCAGATCATTTGCAAGCAACAGAAAACCCAACTTCTTAAGAGCATATTATTCAAAATCTTGTCACGGTTTCTAATCTAACAATGTAACTACATTGTAATTACAACACCTACAATAACAAATTTGGCCTTTGCTTGTCTCTTACCTGCATGATGCTTATAGGGACCAAATCAAACACCAGCAAAGAATTCAGTCTACATTTATTACTTCCTCCTTTCTCACAACCATCCCAGACCAGCACAAGAGAAATCTGTTCAGGACAGCTACACAAGCGAGCACAGCAGCTCAGCCAGCCCAGGCTACCCCTCACTGAGTCAGTGAGTCCCTAGTCACAGCAATTTGCAGTCCATTAGGTGCTCCCAGTGCCCTCTCAAAATCAAGAGGGCTACAGGAAGAAATTAATCTTAAACAACTTCAGCCTGAATTTGGGGGCAGGGGTGGTGTCTAGTAGAAACTCAAACAGATTTTCTTCTTCCTACATTTGTTGGATTTTGCTCATTCTCAATTATAAAAATGAGCTTTCATGTTAAATATGTTTCCCTGTCATGACATATCTCATCCTTCTAATCTTACCCTAGTGGTAGGGCAATAAAGTGGCAAGAACTCAGTGCTATCAAAGAGTTCAAGTTTGTGGTGGTTTGGGTTTTCTGATTGAGGTGGGGTTTTTTTCCTTTTTCATTACTGCCTTCAGAATATCAAAGCATCTACAACAAGTAACACTGTCAACACACTTAAGAGGAAAACAATTCTTATTGAGGCAAGACAAAGAATTAGAGTATCTCGCAGGACTGTTTTGTCACCTCTACATGAGGACTTCCAGGTTTGGATAAGGCTAACGTACAACACGACTTCCAGCAAAAACATCACACTACAAAAGAGATAACACAGATTAAGTTTATAAGAAAGTCCTGGTTCCAAGGGAGCCACAGCACTCAGGTACGCTGCATCAGTACCAGTCAGATTTTGGTCAGCACATTCGTTGTCAGTCTTAAGACCATGTGGAGTCTCCTGCAAACTGTGGAGAACCTGCAGCCATAGAAAACAGGAAGAAAATTTCAGCTCCGTAGCATCACCTTCCATTCTCGGCAGAAAGAACATCCTGAAGAAACTATTTCCATTTCATCAGGAACTGATCAGCCTTAGACACGCTGGACAAAATGACAAAACAGAAGAACCCCAAATTCTTGTATTTGCTATTCTGATACTGGCTGACAAGCAACTGTTCAACCGTAACCTCTGAATTCTGAATGCAACAGAGCAAATAAAAATCCTATTGCCATCTGTTAACCTGAGCAGGCAAGTCAACAATAACTCATAGTCAAAACAAACACAGAATAAGACAGGATGTGAAGAGTCACATCCTGTCTTATTCTGTGTTTGTTTCAAAAACTGTTGTACAGTAATATAGAACTTGCATAGCCAACTGTGATAAGTTTCCTTATCTTCTGCTACATAATCAGCAAGCAAAATGCTTTGACTCACTGAGATTCCACCAGATCCCATGAATAAAAGTATCAAGAACCCCCTATCAATAAAGGTACAGAACAAACAAAAGAGAAATTCGGCTACAAAGTACAAGAACGTGCAGGTCACACACCCAACTAGTTAAATTCACTGAGAATAGCTGTCATCCTAAGAGACCTAAATAAAAATGTCTTGCTCTCATTTCACATATGACAGGGGTCCTGAGTCACTATTTGACCCATCACTGCTACAGGACTTTCAGAAAAGAAACATATTCCTATTACAGCTGTATCTAAACTACTGAGGCTTGGAACAGGGACAAGTAGTAACGAAATAACATGTCAAACAGTAAAATAATTTGAACTATAAGTAATGAGCTGCAGAATAGACTCCAGATAATCTGGGTGACATAAATCTAATATCTAGAGTTACACTTATACATCAATGCAATTTTAACTTCATCCCTTGCGAAAACAAGTGCCAAACAGCTTCCTAACATGAAGGACTTAGTTTGCTGTACCGAAGTACTGCTGCTTCAGAAATTCCTGTTCTTCATTCTTTTCCTGACTTGTTTGCAGAGAATTAGATGGTGAAAAGGAAGCTTTTCACAGGCCAGAAGATGGACACCACTGTCCTGTTAAGAACACAGTACCTGACAAGGTAAAAAAGGTCAACCAGTAAACTGCTGCAACTCCTTCTGTAAGAATAGCAACTTTGGCTTTGCATCATCATTGGCTTTGCTTAATATCAGCTCAGTGATTTCAGTGACTATGTGGAGTATATAATGATCTATTTCAACTGTGCAGAACCACAGCAGCAGCCTGGACAAGTCTCAGCATCAACACAAGTTACCTACAGTAGGCTGGTACAATCCAATTAATGGGATGTCGCCTTCAGAAACTTTTTTTCCTTAATTGCCGCCCAGGTGGCAGAGGAGCAACGTGCCCCTCAAGTGCCACCAGGTATCAGCTACAGCCCTCATCACAACTGGGGACATCTGTTCCACAGTCACACTGCTTTTCAGAGCACTGGGCTATAGAGGTGTCATGCACGTGCAAGCTAAAATCAGGCTAAACCCACCTACACTGGCACCAAGGCAAGGCTACCCTTCTACTCCCCTGCAGAACATGAAATTGGCATGAAGCTTGCACATTCTGACCTGGCCAAGCTTGGACTTCTTCCATGACAATATAACTATTGAAAATTCAGGCTGTGCGCACCACTGTGAGGCTTAATACAATTTCCATACATCTGTATGGTTTTAAAAACTATCCAAGCACAGCAATAGTGAGATTACCTTCAGCACAGTACATGCATCTTTCTTTCCTGCTACCCAATAGGGCACTCATGATGTGCAAAGAAAACATGAAATTGCTTTCCACAACCGTAGAAATTAGCATGGTAGCCCTAGAAACAAACTATTTATTCTACAAAACAATTAAGGCTAGATTAAGTCAGTATATGAAAGGCTGCAGAAAAGGATAGCAGACTGGCAGATTGTCAATATTCTTTTTTAAACCATGAGAACACTTTACAAAAAATGATGGGAGGCACAGAGAGGACTACAACTACCAAATCTTACGTGATGATTCAGCAAAATAAATTCAATTTGAGATAGTTTCTTTCAGAAAGCATGCAATTTTACTCTATTTCTCAAGTTGAAGTTTGGAGTGAGGCTTTCCACAATTTCGTTTCTTGAACACCAGCACACTTTTCAGGGGAAAAAGGACCAACGTTATCTGTTACTGGGAGAGCAAAGCTGCAGAAGCAGGACAGGAAATAAAAGAGGCAGCAAGGAAGACTCAACCGGCAAGTAATATCCCAGGCTCCTAGTCCCCAGTATCATACAGATATTCTATCTATCAAGCACTGTAATAATACTCAAGTATTCGCAGCTTACATCCATGGTCTATTAAACTGTGGATTTCAGCCTCACACTCTTCTTCAGATAAAGCGGGTTATTTCTAGTAACACCTCTTCATTTCTCTCTGAATTGTAGGTCTCACCAAACTGTGGCTAGAACTGTACCAGCAGCACAGCCTAAACTCTTGTACAAGCAGTCCTTTCACTGTTACACTTCCTAGATGCACACGGTTGCTCAGGCACACCACGACCTGCTTCTGTGACATTTATTTCACCTCTTCAAAATGGAACCATGAGAACTTCAAAAAGGAATCAGGCTGCTCGTCTGCACACAACTTTGTATGCAAAGAGGTATTTTACATGCACTGAAACGTTTTGCAGTGTTTTTCTGACAATTTACAGATACTGTATAGATTTCATAATTTTATGTATTAATTTTAAACAAGTTTTACAGACTCAGGGCTTTAACATAGTTCATCAGGCTAGAAGTCAAACAAAAATGCTTTTCTCAATCATTACAAAGTAGGAGTTCTGCTACATAGCACAGGCTGGGTTTTGTTTATTTTTCACTGATTGTCATGTACTTTTACGCTTACAGAGCACTGTAATTAAACTGAAGCAACGTTAAAACTAAAATGTTACCTACTCCCTAGACTGCTCCCCTACAACAAATCCCCAGGATATTCAGAATATTTCTACATTTTGTCTATTTTATCATCAACTCCAGCAAGTCTAGCAGCAGACGATGCGAAGGCAAGCACCAGGCAGGAGCCCACCAACCCTGCTTTTGCAGGATCAGCATATACTGTGATAAGGCCACCAATACCTCATCTATACTATCACTTTCACAAGTAAAAGGCCAACTGTCAAAAAAACGGTGCATCAGAATACAGGCAAAAAGCAGGGAAGCGACACACTCAGAAGCAGCAAAGTTAAAGAACCAGCAGACAAGTTTTCAATTAGTTTCTGGGAAGTTCTGTTGTGGTCTGAAGTTACATTGCTGCACTATCTTTTGATAACTGAGATTTTAAATGCTGTGTCAAATCCCAATTTCTCTTCACTTACCATTGATTTTTAAATACCCAAGTCTTTATATTATAATTGTATTTATAGTATTCTTCCCCTAAGGAAATGCAGACACCATTTTTAATAGCTGATTCAAATTTAAGATAAAGGATTTAGCTGCTGATCCCATGAAGCTATCCATACCCAACAGCTCCAGAAACGCTAGTACTTATAGTCCTGGAGCTTCATGCATGTCCTCTCACAACTACCTTATATAATATTTGCTTATGCAGCCCTACAGTTATAAAGGACACACAGAAAACATTAACAGCCAATTTATATTAATACAAAAATATGTATTAAAGCACATGTATGTTTTAAGTGTTGTACACTATTATGTATTATAGCAGCACTAAAGGAACTAAAAAAATAACCTGCTAACACAGAACATTAAACACTTAAGTCAGTACTTCTAAATATTCAGTATGCTCAGTACAGATAAGGCCCTGTACACTGGCAGTTAAAAGTCAACTGTGGCAAGATGTAAGGACATGCCTTCACCCAGACACGACCAAATGCTGGGGCACAAGCCTTTGCACAACAAAGTACTAATAAGGAAACAGCAGTGCATAACGGTGTGTATACCTATGAATGTGATTCAAGTCTTAAAGTTAGTGAAAATTTACACTTTGAAGTTACGGAGTCCTGGATCAGCATACTACTGTTTCCCCTCCACTTCCCCAAAAGCGATCAGAGCCTCCACAATGTAATAAAGCACTTTCATTATAGAAAGACAAATCTTCCAACTGTAATCATACCCAAAACTCGGATTCATTAAAACGCAGTATTTAAGGACCACGTACTTCAGGATCCTAATGTCAAAATCAGCATACTACTACAAAACCCCGGTTAAGTTTCATTCACACTATTAACGCTTCCACTCCAATCTCCTGTACAATATTAAAGCATCAAAATAAGCAAGGAAACAGCCTTCCAAAAAAAGGTAACTGCCTTCTTACATCAGCTATTCCCAACCTGTCACGTGATGTTACTAAACTGGACACCATGTGAACGAGAATACTAAACCATGAGACAGAGTAATGATCTTGAAGAGCTGTGCAATTTAGATGAAAAAACGACAAGCTTTCAAAAGGAGTTTGTGATTTCGATTGGGAATTGTTTAGGTAATCATTCAGAAGACCTAAAAACCATCAGAAATCACTTTTGAGGGGAGAGCTGAAAGATAAATACGTTCAATGACAGCTTTATGAAATACTTTTTTCCCCAGAAGACTGCCAATACTAAATGGATAATTAGGAAACGCTCAGGTCATACAGCCTTTAAGATAAAACACAGTGCTATGCTTAAAACCATTCCACCTCAACAGAAATCTAACCCTAAAACACAGATTCAGCAACAAAACCGAGACCTAAGGTAGTTCAAAGACTATCTGTTCCTTGAAAGTACTCAATATTAGCTTAATTGTGTCATTAACTGCAGCACTGATAAATCCCATTAGCTTTTAAGGAATAAAGACAAGCCTGAACTGTTTTCAGGTCTTGTAAATACATGGAATTAGGCAACTAATTAACTAACGGTTATACAAAAACTATCAATGCTATTTATCTGTTTTATTAAAAACACTTACAAAGCTTACCATACCACACCCAGAGAGAGCCACCTTAAGAAACTGAGCAAGTGCTCACCAGCCAGGCTGCTCAAGAGCACAACAGTTCTACCAGACAGACCCTGTGTTTAATCATGGCCACGCTCCAATCCACCCCTCTTGTGAGGGAACAGGGACGGGTCTCAGCAACGTCTCGTTCCAAAACCACATCTCAGCTCATTCCACAGACCTCCCCCTCCCGCACCACAAGCCATGGGAAACATTGCTCCAATGCAACATCAGAAATTGATCAAGCACCAGTACTCGCTTCCAATGTAAAATCAGAAACTGGGGAAGCACCAGTACTTGCTTCTGATACAAAACTGGAAATTGATGAAGCACCAGTACCTGCTTCTGACGCAAAATTGGAAATTTGTGGAGCACCGGTACTTACTTCCTAGTGACCCTTTTTGGGTGCTATTGCAAGAGTTTTAGAAAAATTACCCTCATACCGATAAATGAGCACTCCAGACAGTGGTATGTTATGCACTCATTCTCCCCAGGGGTCCACGCCAGCGCTGCAGGCCCGAGAGCCCCCTGCCCTGCGGTCACTGCCCAGCCCCGCACCAGGCCACAGCTGCCTGTCCCGGAGGCGAGCTGTCACGCCGCGGCGTGTCCCCACGGCGCTGCCACCGCGCAGGCAGCGCAGAACCGCGCTCCGGCTTTGACTTTCTGTTCGGAGGCAAAGCAAACACGCTCCCGGAAGGCCGGGCCGCTCCCGCAGCGCGCCCGGCCCACAGCCAACAGCCCTGGCCAGACAGAGCCACACACCTGCCGGGGCTTTATCTGCTCCAGGAAAAGGTGGGACGCGGGAGACGGCGCAGCGCGCCCGCCCGCGCAGCTGCCGCGCAGGCGGCCGGCTCCCGGGCGGCCCGACCGGATCGGAGCGCCCCGGCACCCGCCACCCGGGCCCGCCTCAGCCGGCACACACAGGGCACGGCCCGACCAGCGCCGCCAAGCCAACCCCAGCGGCGGGGGACCCCGCGGGGCGGCCGCGCCCGCCCCCCGCCCCGCCGCGCCCCCCGCCCCGCCGCCCCTGGGCGGCGGCAGGGCCGGCGGGCGGGGAGGCCGCGGCCCGGAGCCCCCCCGAGGAGTGCGGGCCCCGCCTCACCGTGTGCTCGTGCTCGTCGGCGCGGGCGCGCAGCGGTAGGCCCGGGAGGAGCAGCAGCAGCGCGGCGGCCGCGCAGAGCCGCAGCCCGGCCGCCGCCATCTCGGGCCTCGGCGTCCCCGCGCACGCAGCAGGCCCCGCCGCGGAGCCGGCCCGCGCCCCGCCGCCAACGCCGACCTGCGACGCCACTTCCGCTCCGCCCGGCCACGTCATCCGGCCGCACGCCGGAAGCGGGGCTCTACGGCGGCCGCACGGGGCCGAGCCGGGCGGCGGGACGGGCTGCGGCCTCCAGAGGCGCCGCGGCCTGCATGGCGGCCGCGCTGGGGCCCGGCGGTTTCGGTGGCGCGGGGCATTACTGTGCAGCTGGTAAGGCCGCAGCATATCGAGCAGCGGAACGAGGTAAAGCCGCTCGAGAGCGGCGCGGCGCCAGGCCGCCCGCAGGCCCTGCAGAGACAGGCGCCCCCGTTCCCTGCGGCGCTGGGGGGCGAGCGGGGCCGCCCCGGGTGAGAGGCAGGGGGGCGAGGCTGCCCTCGCACCCCGCCGCGGGTCAGCCTGGCACGCCTGGCCGGGGGACTGAAGGAGCGCAACCCGCCCCGCCAAATTAAAAATAAAAAAAAACCCAAACCAAACGGACATAATATTAAAAGAAATACAGGGGCTACACCCTCTTCTCGGGTGTGGCACAAGCCAACAAAAGAATAGACCAGATGGTGAGGATGCAGGTGCTGCTCTGTGGTGTTAGGAACAATGCGAAAAGGGACATCCTAGTCATCACTGGCCACCATGCCGCACTAAATGCCTCTACCCCTGTAGTCTTATGCATTCAGTCTGCCTTCCCCGAACGTGTTCTAGTAAGCTACATTTATGTGAAGCCTTTTCCAGATAGTACATTTGCCATCTCCTGCCTAGTTCATAGAAGCAAGGTCCCTGTGGAGAGAGATACTTGTCAAAACCCATTCAAAACCCATTTATATTTAAAAAAAAAAAAAAACCACACGCTGTAGACAGCTTTGATAACACCATATGTTTCTTTCTCGTTGTTGCATCTCAGTCCAAAACAGAGTAGCTTACCCTTGGGAGACAGAGAGGCAGCTTCAGCATCTTCAGTTTATTCAGTATGTAAGTCTCTCAGTCAACAAGAGGGCCAGCCAGAGCCATCTGCTGCAGCAGGCTCCATGAGGCACGCTGTACAAAGAGCAGTTTCCCCAGGCCAGCCAGCTGCCACCCGAGCATGGTGGATTGGTTGATGCCCTACAGGTGGCCAGGCCATTTACTTTTTACCATCAGTTTCATCATCTGTTCAGTCCTTGGGCTCTAATGTCCAACACACTTAATTCCCACGCCCCCCACCCCCCAGGCATACTCTGAGTAACCAACAATGTGGTTGCATGCAGTTTTCTTCTCTGGTCTCTTCTGAGCTTCAGTTTCAGTGCACTTCTCATCTTGGGTAGAAGCAACACACACTGCCCACTCAGCAGCACAGAATCCACAGATACAAGGACTCCACACATTGAGCCATGGGAGGCTTCGAGCAGCTACTTGAAACCCAACTCATGTGGGACAAACCCTTTGGCATCTTAAGAAGGTGGATCTCCTCTGGCCTGCAAGAGACTTGAAAGCTGTGTCTGCATCTGCATTGAACAGTGAAGCAATTTTAGTGCTTTTTCTTTTCTCTTGGATAGGGTGATAGTTTTCCTGTGTTTGCTGCACAGTGAGATCCCCAAGTAATCCAGAAGTTACAAAGAGAAAGTAAGACAGGAATGCCTGAGCTGCATCTTTGATTCCCCCAACTTAGGGAGTGCAGAAGGGTCCTGAACAGACCACAGCTGTAATATTTCTGAGCCCCAGCTGTCCCAGCTCACCTCTCCTCCAAACCAGAGCCCCACTAGCATTTGTTTTTATGTGACAGGTCAGGCTAAGGAAGCATGTAAGCTGCAAATAGGAGGAGGACCGAAAGGCTACTTACGAGCTACTTTGCAGCAATTAAGATAGAAGCCATCTCACTGCAGTACTAGCAATAAAAATCCAGTTCACAGCCATGTTACTAGGATTGTGCAAAGGCAAACACTCAGATATAGTGCAGATAAACCCCTCCTGCAGAAGACATTTGGCTTTCACATGCAGGGGCTGCAGAATTAAAAATTAGCTGGGGAAGATGGATCCATGCACGGCTTCAGTCCAACAGCTTTGAAAGGAAGTCTTCTGCATGACACACTTTAACATTTTGCTCTTCCCTTCCTGCCTTGTTAGTTTTCCCCATATCCTACATTTTTACCTTATGTTGTGCCTGGCAAATGCGAAAGGAGATAAAATTCCTCTATCACACCACAGCTCCAAGCTCTGGAGCACAGCTGCAGCCAATGCTAAGGAGATGGGGAACTTCTGAGCAAAACCAGGGAGCTGTGTCCAACCAAAACATGTGGCAGCTGAAGACAATCAAGCTGTTGAATTTCCTCTTTATTTCTTTTATCCCCACTTCTTTCACTTATCCATGCTACCATTTTCCTCACTTTAGCACCAAAACTTCCTTCTCTGCTTCCAATTTGACCAAATAGTGTTGGGAACTTTGTTCTATTCCAAGAGGAGCACAGGAAGGCAGCTCCCACCTCACTGTTCCCCTGGCTACTGTGAACAAAGAGCAAACTGTCAGTGAGAGCCTGTAGCATCAAGAGTTACTGGAGAAGGAAGGCACTGAGGTCTTTTAAAAACAAGAGGGGAAAAGAAAAAAAAAAGTAAAAGGTCACTTCTGTAGCTATAGGCCTGCAGTACAACACTTGCATCCCTTTATCATCAAAAGGAGAGGCTATATGAACTGCATTTGGAATCATACCCTATGCATTTAATGTGCAGATGATATTTAGCTTACACCTATACCCCTGAGTGCAGCAGGGGCTTCTCCACTGTCATTCAGTGCTGGCTGAGTCACAGTTGCCGTCTGTTACTCCTACAGTGCTGCACATTGGCTTTGCCACACTGCAAGAGAAAGGAGCTGTAACTCTGCCACCTGCTCCCTTACAAATTAAGGGGAGCTTACATGACCAGACAGAAGCTTTGTGTGTCATACACGTACCTGAGGGATCACCTAATACAGACCTATCTATGTCTCTCAGGGCTGGAAGAGGGGGAATAGCTTGAAAACCAAGTAGGTAATGATGCTTAATTCTCTACCCTGAATGTTATATTGCAGAATTCCCATCAGCGTCACTCATGGACAACCGGAGCCCTACACTTGTCCCCCAAGGGCCAGGATATGCACACAAGATGACAAGGCCTGGAAGAAAAGAAAGTTTGAAAACCCAAAAAAGCCCAAAACACCTCACTTCTGTCAATTGAGTCCCTTGAGATGAGGAATCAAAATTAATTTCTGCTCTACATGCTTTCTGTGTTTGGAACACAGAGAGCTAAACCAGGAAGCTCTCCTTAAATTTGTAAGGCCTCGGGCAGAAAAGAGGCTGGACACAGCCGCTGCAGACAGAGCTATCGCAGGGCATGAAGTGAAATGCCTTCATATTGCTTCTACAGTGAATACATGTAAGAGATAGAGAACACAGCATTGCTGCCAATTCCCATCTCTAATTTGAGAGTTCAGTCACTGACTTCAAGTAACAATGTACCCACCCCCTCCCCAAAAATGTTTAAACAGAGCTGTTTTGTGATGCAGCAGGTCCCTTACCAGCTGCTGTGGGAATTTTCACGGTAAACGCAGCATGCACAACCACCCTGTTAATGTCTGTCCGCTTCAGGGAGGGGAAAGGGGAAGGTGTTTTCAAGGCTGTATGCAAAATAACATAATTGAATAAAGACAAATTCTCATCCTCTAGTGGTTTAATGATTACTGGAGGGAGATTCTACATGTTCTGAAAGGTCAGCATGTCTGTACCCAAAACACTATGTCAAACAGCGGTACAATCACCAGCTCCTGCTGTAATAAGTGTTCTTCAAACAAAGTCTTTGAAAAACTTATTTCCTTTACTTTTTCAAGCAGGTTTTCCAATGAAGCCCTTGTAGGTTGTATCAGGAGTTCTGATAACAATGCTTATCAGGATTTAGTTTCTAAAAGGGCACACGTTCTTCTCGGGCGAAAGGAAACGTCATGTCGGTGCAGGGCTGCCAAGACACACAGTGTTCTCCTTTCCAACCATGAAACTTTTGCTTGAAGTCCCAAAGCACCAGAACTTCTCCAAGCAAAAAAGTTCTAGAAGGCCAAGAAGTCTCAATGAAAATCATGGGAAAAGTCACTGTAGCTTTAGGGAAGAGGAAGGGGATGAAAACATTTGGTTCCCACTTATAAATAATTTAAGACAGCCCAAAACTATCTGTACACACATAAAACCAGGAAAATCTCATATTCCACAGATGTTGAGAGATTCAGCGACCTCTTGGGGGCACAGGTGGCGGATAAAAGCCTTCACAGCTTACAGGCCTATAAAAAAAGAATACAAATGCATTAAAAAAAATAGTCAAGAATAAGGTTCTGGAACTACACGTTGCATGCAATAACATCGTATGTAAGAATACTGTACAAGCAATAGCCATACGAGAAAAACAGGCTATCAGTGAGTGATTCAGCAACAGAGCAGATGCCAAGGTGCCTGTTCCTAAGTTATTTCTTCTGCTCTTCAGGTGCAGTAATTCTACTATTACTAGAAAGGGATGCTATAATACTTGGCTGGAGTAAAACTCTGATAGTACAGTAACTTTCTCCTGAAAATTAGATGAAAGGCAGCAGAAAAATCAAAAAGATTTAAAATCTTTTTTTCAAACTAACTACAGGTATATTCCAGCTATATTCTTGCCAGAGCTCAGCCAACATACAGAACTTACTGCACCCACAAGTTAGTAATTACTATATTAACAGCTGGAGAATTTTATTAGCATCTGTACTTAGATAAGCTTCTCGGGCCCTGGACTTCATAGACTTGCACTGGCTGGACTAAAGGAATGTTTGCAAGTTACTTAAGTTTGTGGTGATCTGATCAAATCAAGGCAAAACCCCTCAACACCTTTCATAAAACCAGTGCAGGTCTATCTTTGAGGCCAATCATACATGTAAACAAGTGTGCTTTGGAAAGATCCGAAACTTGTAAAAAGAAAAAAAGAGTCCAAAGGAATGCCAAAAGGGAATTCCCTCCGCATGATGCTGATGTATGTTCCAAGAGGATCTTCTCAGGAGGATCAAGGTACTATGTCCCTGCCAAGGACAGAATGCTACTCCACCCAGGTCAGTCTTACTATGGCAAGCGTGTGCTTCAATAGTGCTGCCCCTTGCAGCATGTGAACCACAGTAACAACACTGCAACAGGCATGTTACCAACCAAGGAAAACGAGAAAGTACTACAGATGAGAAACGAGGATCTTAAAATTCCTAACAACCTGTGTTCGTAAGTAATAGTCTGGGTAGATTTTGCTGAAAGACACATTCGCTTCCCGCCTTGCTTTCTGGCCAAGGCTTCCATATTGATTCACTGAAAGCTCACATTTGAGCTCCATTTTAGCTTTACCTGCTTGCACCTCGAGGAGGCACTCTGGGAGGCCTTTCTGGGAAAGGCAGCCTCTCTGCTTGGTGAGCAACAGGGCTGCGGCTCCTAGTTGTTTCTGTGACTTCATTGTCCTACAAAATGGAGAAAAGAGGTTACAGACCAACGGAATTTGGTTCTTGTTAGCTTGGAAGTGACTGCATTTTGCCATTTCTGCAAATGTAATGCCATCCCTGAGCTCCTTTTGCATGAAAACAAAGCCATGTACTGAAGGACAGCAGACCAGTGTATAGCAGAGGTGAGAGCTTACCTCACTGTCCCCTTCCATCCCACTGCTGACACTCAATATGCTCCGAGTGCTGGAGCGGTTACTTGCACTACCTGGAGTAAGCAAGCAAGAGAAAACAAACTGATTATTAAATCCTGGTGATTCAACTGCATATCACTAACGCAGGACTCCCTCTAACCTCATGCTTACCTCTTGTGCACATTTTTTAATGCTTGTTTAGACTAATTCCACTGTTGTTTTTCACATGTTCGGGATCCAAATGGCATGTTCATACAACACAGACCACAAGGCTAAACCATTCCGTTTTGCTTGCTTTCTAGCAATTTTCTGCCTTATCTAGGTCTGGGCTTCTGGCTGAATACTCACAGCCATAATCTAACTGAAAGGATCCAGTGCCAGTATCAGCTGGCAAGATAGGTAAATACTTTCACAAGTGTTACATACCCAACATTTATGTATAGTTACATTACCAGCCCCCAGGTCCTTAACAACTGCATGGAGGTTGATGGTTCTGAGCAGTGTCACACATTCATTCCTGGAATAAGTGACCACTTGAGAGGTTATTGTTCCCAATAGCTGTTTAACACCTCTCACAAGAATCCTTACTCATCACAGGAATGTTTCCTAGTCTGTTTCAGAGCTAAAAAATGACAAGTTTGTTTAAACAATCTTCAGCAACCATTTATGCAAACCCATTTAACTTGCATAGTCTCAGAGTACGGGACATTTCTGCAATCAGTCACGCTGTCTCTGAAGGGGACAGCAACTCACAAACATACCCTATGCTGCTATGGCTGGTTTCAGTCATAAATACATCATTGTTCTACAGGGCTGTGCAATGCTGGGACACCAATGTTCAGAAACACGTACATTGGAAAGGGAGGCTAGAGAGGTTTCTTCATAAGATGCAGTCTCTCCCTAGCCTTGGTGAGATAGCTCTAATTATCAGCTGGTACAAACAGCTGCACTTAGGAGTGCTAAATAACTGTGTTAGGGTCTGTCCTCACAATCATGACATGGGAAAGAGAGCCAAGCTGCACAGAGCGAACTCTGCAGGGTCACTAACATTTCTCTCACAACTGCTTATATGCAAGTTACTGGCTCAAGCAGCTGCCTCTGGCACCTTGCCCTGGGTGTGTGCCAGCTGCATCTTGCCAAGAGCCACAAAGGCAGTAACCTCACTGGGACTCAGTTTCCCTTTCAGAGGACCAAAATGAATTAATGATTTCTGCAAGGATTTCTCATGCAGTAACAGTGAGAATGCAGGTATTTAGTTTGCACAAATTAAACCTAATAAAAAACAAAGATAATAAAAGTGTGCAGACTGTCCAAGTCACTCAAGAGGTCCCACAGTTACCAATGAAAAATGCTGTCCTTTATCTACAGCAATTGATTTATCTACAGCAATTGAGGAAACACCCAGCCTGCAATATAACTATGCCCTTCAGACCAGAAGAGCACACTCTTGCTGAGAGTCACAGCAAGGGAGCATCCTTTTTTCTGAGCGCAGCTGCCATCTACTTTTTAGAACTGAAGACAGGTGATATGCCTGTCTGAGAATGCTCAAGGGAATCTTTTGCTCAGCTTTCAGGTTCTCCTTCTGCAGAGAGGCAGACACAAGATGCCCAAACCACTTGATGCACCTGGAGTTGCTTTTAGAGTTTTGAGAACAGCAGCCTGAGGCATGCAGGTTTTGGGGTGGCAGTGTCAGTACTAGCATTCAGGAATGTAAGTCCTGTCCCCTGAGCTGACTCCAGAGTCAGACTGGGGAAGTGGTTTTCATCCAGCTTTTCTGTAGAGAGGGTGACACTCAGGGTTTGCTTACTTGTTGTGCTGGATGTGCTTTCTGTTTTCCAGTCTCCTCGCTTTAGCTCCTTTTTTGGTGGGAAAACATTTCTCCTGGGGGTATATTCATATATTCCACACTCTGGTCTCCCCAAAGTATTATGAGAATGTCTAATGGGTACTGTAATTTCCAAATCTGAAAGGGAAAATGAACAGCTCAGAAGAGACTATGCAAGCACAGCCTCTGAGAGACAGCTTTGTACCTGAGAACAAAGTTAAACACATAAGTCACATAAAGGCAATCATAACTGAACACAAAAAAATCAAGATTTGCTCCACAGATGTGGGCATCCTTTCCTCAGTCTGGGAAACTGAGGAGTAAAGCAACTTCCTATGTTTTAGCCAACAGGCACATGGATATGAGTATCAAAATATCACAGAACTACAATACACACTGAGACATTTCTGCCTGAAGAGCCTACTAATATTGTTAGTTGCTTCATTACCAGAGAATGTCACAACCAGAGACTGTTACCTGCACTTTTGTCTTTTTTTTGCTTCTCCATTTGCCTCCTCGTTATGCTGTCTCGTAGTCGCTTCAGATTTTCCTAGAAACATCACAAAATATTCTTTTCAGGGCTTTGGATACAGAAGGATGAGCAGCTTTCTGACAATACCAATATTGTATTTCAGCTAACTTTGCAACCAAGCTGTAATAAAGCCTGTTAGACCTGGCTGAAGTCCAAACCGTGTCAACAGGTTTTAATCTATTCCCTTCAGAAATCCACATGTGCCTTTCAGAAGCCAAGTTTTTTCAGATGTTCATTGTGTATGCTAAGGTCAAGTTCACAGACTCACTGGCAGTTGCAGATAACCAGCATATTTGGTTTATAACTCCCTCTATTTTGTTTCCACTGTGACACTGGCACAGAAACAAGATCCACGATCAAGTAACTGCACAGTCCTTTCTGTACTGATGAACAGATAATCCTGACTGCAGGGACAGAGGAAGGTGCCACATCCCAGACTGTGAGGGACAATTCAGAAAGAATTCAGGATATCCCCATTGAAGCAAGAAGGGACACCTAGAAATGTAACTGGGAGCAAAGTCTCTTCACTATTGTGTGGCAGCATACTGCAACTTACAGCAAGGAAAGGGGGGGGGGGGGGGGGGAGACAACTGTTACAGCAAGGAAATATGTACACACGTAAGTGGGCAAAAGCCCTGAATAGGTGGAAAAGCAGGCAGAGCAATTGTTGTACCATGAGGCAAGACCCGGAGCACAGACTTTGACAGTTGCTCATGGGATGGGCCACAGAGCATGCTGCTTCATCTCTGCTACAGACATCTACTAAAGTAGCACTGCTTTCTTTATGGGCAGAAGGAGGGATTCCTCTGACTGTTTCTGGGTAGAGGACCCACCCTTCCAAGTGAGAATGGGAAGGAGTATAATCTTGGCTTTGTTCTGACAGCTCCCAAAACAGTGTCACATACCACAGACCAGCACCTCAGGTGTGAGAGCAGGCTGCCACAGCATGAACAAAAGGCTCCAAAAAAAGCAGGCCATGGTTTTAAAGCAGGAGCCCCACTCTAACTTAAGAATGGAAATTTTAAACTATGACTGCTAGTTCCACCAGTCATTATGTTGCTGCTGCCAACGTAGTGACTCTCTCATTCAGCTAAGCCACCAAAACACACTTCCACTATGACTGTTGCTAGACCTTGCCCAGCTGCAAAGAACAGGTAGTCCTGGAGCCATCAAACACCCAGGGAGGGATGAGACCATCTACAAGATAGGACTTTAGAGCCCATACACCATCTGGGACACCGAGTCTTCATTAATCTGAAAAGGATGAAAACTGACAAGCTAAATGTTCATCTCAGAAGTTCCCTGCCAGCAAGTAGGTGCTAGGTGACCTCTAGAAAGGTAATTCATCCAACTGGATTTGGCCCAATTTCTAGCGTACCAATCTCCAAAAACTAACAATACTACTTGCAAGACAAACAGAACTGTGAAACAGCTACCTGCTTGCTGCTGCATGGGAACAGCCCCTCTGAGTCAGGAGAGAGCTCTGCTAGCTGGGGGACTGTGTTGGCAATCTTCCTGCTCCGACCCATTTATATGTGGGAATAAACATACGCACACTGAACAGCTTGTGATATATACCTAGAGAGACAGCTGTATTTCTTAAACAGTGGAATAAGCCTGTACCTGCTGGAACCGGAACGATTCTGATCTCTTTTTCTGGTTCAGTTGCCACTCCTTAAAATGAAGTACAGCTTCATCAACAGTGAGTATGCCCATTTTCACCTGCTCCTGTAATGTAATCAGTTGCCGTTGACCCGGGGTTTTCATTCCAGCGAATGGATCATATATGCTTGATTGAGACACGTCCCTTACAGGCCTGACTACTGTCTCTGAAGAGAGAACACCACAGAAAAAAATTATTGAACTTTTGGCATCTGAACTCCTCACTGAATACAAAGCACCCTTGATACAGCAGAGATGGAAAGAAAAAAAAATATCATTACAGACCAAATGTTTCCCTAACCAGAAGAATGTTCTGTCCTTATGCCATCCTGCTATTTGTCAGGGCTAAAATTCCAGCTGAGAGGTAGCCTTGTACGCAAGTAATTTGCAGGAATAATCTCTGTTCTTAAAAACACAAAACAGCACAGAAGGTCCTCCTTAAAGTGCTCTGCTTCCTCACTAAAAAAAGTCTCTCTCTCCTCTCTCAGAGCTTTCACCTTGGCAGTCAAAAAGTTAGACTCTTCCTAGGTAATCTGTGCAGCATAACTCCAGAAACAGAAAGGTGAAAACTCATCCTACTGATGCTGGCATTTTGTAATTCATTTGCAACATAAAAAGGAGTTGCCAACCCATGAGTAAAAGCTCAGATGAGGTTTCCTGGCACTTTCATAGTGAACAGGATAAGACGTGAAGGAGTAAGGGCACAGTTTTGCAAATGCAGAGATAATGGCAAGCAGTTCACTAAAAGCTAAATCCCTGGAAATAAAAATCAACAGGCAGTGGCTATATCTGGAAGATCAAAAGTGGGACATCGACTTCATGAAGCAGTATGGGTCACAGCATAAAAAAGGACTTCAATGATCACTATGATCCTGGCTAACTCCAAGACAGGGGATAGGTACAGTATGTGATAACAGGGTACCCACCTCACACTCTGCAGTTATAAAAAGTTTCCAATCACGTAAGGTCAGAAAGGTTGGGTCATTCATGTAGGACCACTATCCCCAGAGCCTTGTAAAACAGACTGTTCTGTCACATTGCATACAAATGAAGCTACCTCAGCAGATTTGCTCTTGCATTACTGGAAAGATTTTCAGGGTGAACTTCTGACTTACCTTTCTTAACCCCTCCTCTAGGGACATAGAGATTCTCAGGTCTTTGAGCCTTCTGTGCAAAAACTGTAAAACAAACACTCTTTAGATACTGAAATGCATCTCTTGAAGACAGAAATAGCGAAGATGAATATGGGAAGCATACACAGTTCTGCACTGCATTGCAGCTTCTGTTACCCTACTAAGTCCACTGAAGAAAACAAGACATGGAGTTGTACAGTAGAACTCCCCTTCTACTGACCTCAAAGAATTTAGCTCAGCCACCTCAAAGAGAAATCTGGACATTCTTTCCCCACAGTCCTGTCATGGGGTGGGGAAGGAGAAGTCACTGAAATTATTCTCCCACGTTACTGTAGTTCTTGTTAGAACGTTAGTGAAACATGACCAAGATTTCCAAAACTGCCTATCAAACTGAGGCAGATTTCCTTTAAACCCCACCTCAGAGGGAGGTAATGAGGTATAGAATCATGGCCTACACAAATGCTATTGAATTAATAATAACATAACACAGCAGCAATGTCTCAATTATTAGCTTGTTTGTGTCCTTATAATATCAAGATCTTTCCCATTTAGTTGGATTTGTTTATACTGTTTGGGGGTAACCTGTCTTCCTACTGTTTTCAGTAAGAGCAAGTTCAGGACAGGAATTCAAGATACAACATCCCCACATTTTCAGAGTAGGCAGAAGATGAAAAATAGATCTGAAACTGGACTCCAAACATAATCCAGCTTCAGAGCCAAATAATCCAGAGGTCTCAAAAATGAGTACATTTTCTTGGTGTTTATTTGGCAGCTGGAGCCTGGCTCAAGGCCATTCTACAGTTGACTAGTCTACAGTTTACATCCTGGTACCCAACTCACTTTTGGAGATGTACAGCTCATTGTCCGGCTGTGGAGAGCTGGATTCTGGTCTTGGAACAGGAACTGGAGGTCTACTAGCCATTTCTTGTGGAAAAGTATCTTGTTTCACTGAGTAGTATACATCTTCACCATACCGCTGGTAAACTCCTTCCTCTGAATCTGGCACATCCAAGCTACTGCCTACAACAGAGTAGAGTCTGTAAGGAAAACAACTTGGCCACTTCACTGAACGCTGGATCCCTCTAGATGCACTGTGTACTATATTCTACCAAGCTGATCATTTCACAGGCAAAACCATCCAGATTTACAGTGACTTCAAAGTGCCAAAGCCCTTCAGAACAGGACTTGACGAAGTCATTAACATCTAGCAGCACGTAAGTGCTTGCCACTAAGCCTGTACCACCTGTTTTGGTGAAGGAACCATAGTGGAAAATCTTTTAAGAACTCAGGGAACAGTTCAATTAATTCCAGTTAATTAACATATTATGACAGTTAAGAAGTCAAACAGAGCACTGGTTTCCAAAAGCTACTCATGGTGGTCTACAAAGTACAACAGAGAATTATTCCTTTGTTTGAAGTGAGCAATCTCCACCAGCTGACAATGTGTTTGATCTCAGAACAATGTGTCTCAGAGGGGCCACATTTGCACTTAACAAGCCCAGCTACCATCATCTCCATTCTATTCTCACTCCTACTATGACTGCACAAATCATCAAATGCTGTCATACCTGAATTAAAAGCTAGCTAGTTTCCCTCCATTTGCATGTTAGCAAAAAGAATTAAGAGACCCCAGACAAACTTCCTACTCTGTTACCAAGTCACAGGTGAATACCCCAACCACTGGACTGACTTTCCTTTAGTGATGCTGTAACACTTGGTTAAGTCAATGCAATGGGACTGCCAGAGCCTTGGTGTTGGCAGGGAAAACAGAAGAAGTTAGCCCCAGATTTAATCTTGCTCTGAGTCCAGCTGGGTCATCCACAGAAAAGGTGAGCCTGTATGCCATGGAACCTGGTGAACCAGGAAAAAGGCAACCCAATCATGCTCAGTGGGGGTAGCATGGAGCTAAGGTCTGGCTTTGGTCCAAGAAGGCTGAGGGAGCAACTCAAGAGGCAGAGCATAGATCAGGTTTGGGAGCCAGCAGTTCTCTTTCTCTTTGCAGGCTGCTGTTTTCAATGGATGGCCTTCTGAATAAAGCATCTACATCAAAATTCATCACTAACTTGTGCTGCTTTACTTTATATGCAGCCTCTCCCCACAAGGGGAGCCTGCACCCACATCAAGACACCACAATTGCCATCACTAAAATAAGGAGGGAAGACAGCCAGTCCTGAATAGATACCAGCTGAGCACTTGCACTCACTGGCAGACAGGGACTGGAACTAGAAATCACTCCTATTTGGTAAGAAACTAACCACATTTGGGAAATCACCTCAAAAGCTGCTTTTTCTGTTGTGTCTCATTTGTACCCACCAAGGCAAAGCCATCCACGTCAAACAGTGGACTAGCTCCTATTCTTAATAGATCAAGGAGAAATCTTAAGTTCCATTTAATTACTTTAACTGTGCTACTACCACCCCTCTCTCCAAACAGGTCTCACCTTCTAAAAACTTGCGGAGCATTGAGTCTTTTGTAGTTAGAGAAACTTCATCTGCAGCAACTGGAGTGTCTGGTTTGGACTGAAGCATCTCTACATCTGAAAAAAAAAAATCAGACAGGTGAACCTGTTGATTATGCCCTTAAACATGTGGAACAACTTAATGTAATATAATAAAATAATGTGGTATTTCTGACTGGACCTTTGGTTTGTTGTGAAAATCAAAGAGGAAGCCAGGCAACTGATCAAACGTTTGCCTCAAAAAAGCCTCCTAAGTTGCTGTGTTCAATCCACTCTGCACAAATCTTTGCCAGCTGCCTGATGCTTATGCTTGAGGATGACTAATGTTGCTTATTGAGAAATTCTGATAAAGCTCCAAGCAGGCACTGACTAAAAGTTACTATTGAAAGTGTGTTGGCCAGGTGAAAGTTTTGGCCTCTGCACAGCGCACCCGGGAGGCCAAACTGAGTGGAAACACTGCAGCTTGGCAAAACAAGACATTAAGGGCAATTTAATTGCCCATGACACAGAAGATAGTATTTGTTTATTGGATAAAAGTCAAAACAGCCGGCTGAGTTACTTAGTTGGACTGGAAGGTGTTTAGAGGGTCAGATGATGATTTAGTACTGAGAAAGGAGTAACAGCAAACAATAAGATACTTTGTTAAGTCACTGCTTTAACATGAAGAATTCTGATTTTAAAAAAAGGTTTAACCTCACTGTAACCCTAAAACTAAAATAAAACCTTGGGTAACCAAGTAATGATATGAAAACTAAAAGGGATTCAAATAAATTATTGAGGCTTATTGTGAAGTATCTATTACTATGTAAACTAGACGGTTTGGGTTACATGACAGAATATGAAACATTTCTCTATAAATGTCTTTTTTATATTTACTGACCTTTCTTATTTTTTTCTTGCAAAGCTGAGAAGATTATGAGAAAGGGATAAGAATATGCTAGCATGATTTTGCTTTGTTAGAATGTTGTGGGGGTGAGGTTAAACAATAATTGTCAAAGGACCAACCGACAGACATGTGAATGCACCCAGCCTAGCTTTAACCTCACAGGATAACCCACCCCCAGCACAGCCACAGTGATACTGCATGCTGTGTGGACCAACCACTCCAGCAGCTTCTCAGGAATTCTGCAGTCCATGCCAAGTTGCATGCTGCTGCACCTAATCTGCTCACCACCAACCTAATATAAAGTTCACTTCAGTTATCACTGCACTACATGGAAGCACAGATTTGATATTTTAGCAACCTAAAGAATCAGCACTACAGACCCGTATTTTTTCTGCACAGCAATTTTTCCACCTTGCAGCCACCTTAATTATTTTCAACATAGCTTTTAGAAAAAAAACTGTGGCAAATACAGGCCCACAGGAAAGCCATTACTTCATGGCTTTGGGGGAAGAACACAATGTGGCAGGTGTGCAAAGTTCCTTTCATTCTCTGTGGATGGAACAGTATCTTCCCAGTTTTGGCTGTGCTCTGCAGGATTACTAAACCAGCAGTGCAACAGGACACTGCAGGGTTTGTTTTCTATCACATAGTCAATGTAGTTAAATTCACCAACTAATTAGCTCTCCTTAGAAGGCATGATTACCATCTCACCACCCTCTTGCACATGGGCCTGTCCTGCATACAGATGAGACCTAACATCTTACCCATGTACTAAAACTGAAACGGCGTTCTTGACTTTGTCAATGACACCTTCTGTTCCACTTGCTGCAAAAACAGGCTAGTGAGGAAGTGACAAGAAGGTGGCACACAGAAACGGAGTATCACAGGAAAGGTCACCAGATTTTCCTGAGGCTATTGGGGAACATTGGTCTGAAAGGTTAGCAGGAAGAGGGTAAAGTACTTCCTAGATGTCAGAATTTAGTAGCTAAAAGATACTTATTCAAAGAGTTTCAGTTTCCCTTTGCAGGGTTTAAAGCTTCAGAAGGGAGCTCAACCAACCTGCTAACAGACAGACGTACAGAAGATGAGTTATGACCTACAAACACTTCACAACAGCTAAAATATACGTGTGTGGGCACCTTTTAGAAAGTAGTAACACTCTTCCCCCTTTAAACATTTGCAAACACTAGATGCCAGGCATTCCTGCACATGAAGCAAGCTACCTCTTTACAGAGACCGGTCCTTTATTATGCAAGACAAAGGCTCCAATGTGTTGGCATAAATCAAACTCAAAGCTTTATAAGCAGTTATATTTTTGTGCATAATTATCTCAGTTTGCTCAAGGATGACAAGGAGCCTGCTGTTTCTTGCCTTAACTAAGGAAAAAATAAAAACCAGTGAGGACTGTGTTGAAAGCTTGGTCTCAAGAGAATAAAAATGGTGGAGGAGGGAGAAGATACGTGAGAGAGTAGAATAAGGGCATCACAACTTACTTATGTGAACTAACATCTACTCTTTACGTGCCGGAGGTCTGTAGATTACAGGACAATAGACTTTATTCAGCTGAAACTCTATAGGATAAAGGATGAAATCTCTGCAAAAAACTCACACTATCTACAGTCCAGGTGTCCACACAGGTCATAGATATGGGAACAGTGCTAAGAGTCTGGGCTGTTTCCACCAGCCATTGGCCACTGTCACTGCACTGTCTGACCTGGGACAGAGAAATACAGCCTAAAACAGCATAGTAACACACCGACACGCACACCAAGCAGTCTAATCTTCACCCAAAGCAAACAGGTTTTCAGCACTTTCAAGAGCCCTTGCTCTCAGACTCCCTCCTGCACACAATCCAGCCTACTCAAAATACTCTGTTTTGCAAAAATCAGCAGGTGAAAGGAAAGCAGAAAAAGCAAAGCACTTCATCTGAAGCTGTAGTTCATACTACCAGACTGATATGATGGAGATAACTCTCCCTTTTCGCTATTCAGCTAAATTTTGCTATCAGTGCATCTCAGCTAAATGACATTTACCTTAAACCTGCACCAACCTGGAGCATATTCTGGAAAGCTATGTTTGTCTTTACAGGTATTTGAGAAGTGTAATAAGAGGGAAGTGCTTTTCTGAAGACAGAACTATTAGATTTATGATAAGAAATTAAATAAGGCAATTCAATCTCATTATTAAAGAACAGCAAACAAGGTAATAGCAGGAGCTAGTAAGTTCCCACTGATTTGGTTAGGAGTATTTTATGACTTACACTGCTCAGGGCATTAAGACCTACCGGGAAAAGAATGCTCCCCTCCAGCAGAAGGAGAGGCAATGTTCTATAGCTGAAAAAAAAAAAAAACTTTTCCTTTGTTTTTGTTTGGTTGGGTTTTTTTAATTCCATCATTTATCTCAAAACTTAAAGGGACGATTAGCAACTCAACACAGGCGTGTGCAGCTCTTATGCAGCATCAGTTTAAGCAAAATTGGGCCCTTACACAGCTTCTGCGCTTTCTCTGTAAATGTTTCCCCAGGACCAAATGCAGAGAAAAAAAAAACAACACATGAAAATGCACTGAAAAATCAGAAGTGGGATGAAGGATACAAGAACCAACAGAACACTCCAGTATTCAACTATTTGCTACTACTTTTAACTCATTACAATGGCTCCAGTCCTGTGTACCTTATTCTCAGACCAGTTCCTGCCAGACAAATAAACCCTGTGGTACATAACTTTCCTTTGATCAGCCTCTGAAAAACTTTGGTGGAAGCACATCTTGTTAACAATAAATGGGCATGCTGCCACAGTACAGCTACACTTAAAACAGCCCAGGTATTGTCCTCTGCGCTGCAGCCGTAACTACTCACATAGGGGCTACTTGACCTGGAGAAAGTACCCCAGCAGAAGTTGATTACGATTTCCTAGTTTTTCATCCTCACAAACCTTTAAGTCAGTACAAAAGTTTGAAGCCTTTATTTGTGACGGCAGTTCTAAACCAGCCAGCACTCACACTGATTTCACGGAGGGTTTGCCCGTGTGCTGATATTCTAAATAATATTGAAACACCTTCACTTTGAGAGAACCAATCTAAGTGTCGAGCACCATGCCAATTTAACCTTACCTGTTACAATACAGGTGGATTTTAAGACAAGGTGTAAATATTCTTCAGGCAAAGACTAACAGACTACATAGGAGACTTTTACTGAAAATCTCTGCTTTTCTTGAGTGGAAGGTAACAGATTTGTGTGCAGGAGCAATACACTAGGAGAACTTCAGAAGCAGGAGGAAACACATTCACATTCCTTGCTGAAGTATTACAGAGAACCCATATATAGCATCTCACCAATGAGGAAAACGTTTTCAAATGCAGACTCATTCAGCTCTGCTTTTCCGTAAAGAAACCCTAAGTACCTGCTTTAGGGACAGCTTGGTTTTTTACCTTTCTAGTGCTACTAGCCCTGCACAGCCTGCAGCACATTTGCATACCAGGAGGACTTTCTGGTGCTGATCCCAGAGACCTCTGCCACCCTGCCAATGTGGCTGCACTTGCAGAAGCTTTCCCTGAAGGATGTATGCCTGTTGGGCCTTTACAACTGAGGAGGCTTAAAGAAAGGAAAGCAGCCTGACTTCAGCTCCAAATGCACCACCCTTCCCATCGCATGGCAACCTTTCCTAGCTCTGCATTTCTATGCCTGTCAGCCAAGCAGGCTCTGTTTCATGTATTCATCCAAATGATCTGTCAGAGTGAAGCGAGGGCAAGAAAACCTGGGCACTTGAACAGTTTAACTTAATGCAGTTTGTTTGACAGAAACAGGCAAGGGGACATGCACACAAGCAATGGAGACAACAGACAGAGGGAGGTGGTGATGATCTTCTGGAGGGAAGAGGAAACAAGCACCTTAAAACAATTAGTTCTTCCACCCAACAGTCTGCAGGGCTAGCAAATGGTTTTCTTGACAGGAAGCAATTACGATCTAAATCTGAACCAGTATAAGAATATTTTTGGAAAGGCTTTTCAGAGTCCAATTCAAAAATGGTCAATTACAGGGACTTTGGTTTGCATCCACAAAAGAAAGGAATATCCACTGCATAGTTTCTGCAAGATCTGGGAGATCTTCGGGGTGGAAGAAGACAAACTGGGCTTAGTGGGTTTAAGTATGTTTTTTCCCTCCACAGACTTAAATCAATGCTATTCAGAGGTGCATCAATTGCAGGCAGAGCTTCCAAACATCTAAAAACTCTCACTCCCATTACTGCAAACAATGGCAGCTTTGTTCCTTAGGAGTCCAGCCAGGCTGACTGCTTATCTCCATCTGAAGGCAGAATAGCTCTGTTTTAGGCAGGAAAACTATCCCTGCAGTGGCCAAACAAAACTTTGCTGAGAACTGGATTTCAGGCAGAGAACTGACAAAATCTTCTGCACTCAATAATCAACAAAAATGTGTTTTCTAACATCTAGAAGAGAAAACTAGCCCAGGATAGATAGAGTCTATAAGCAAAAGCACTTCAGTAAGAAAGCTTTTTCCCTGAGGCAGCACACTTAAAACTGCAAAAACTCTAGCAGTCCTTATGCAGGTACTCAAACTACGATAAGCTATTCTGTGCTCTTCATGGGAATCATAAAATGTATCAGTGGGATGAAGCCAGATGAAACAGCCAGATAAGTAAGAACAGCAAATTTACAATTGCTTAACACAGGTACTTTACTTGATGTTTGCAATTGGCCTCACTGAATATTAATAGAACTGTGAAAAAGTTAAACACATCTGCATATTTATCAGAATCATCTCTATAGTTTTAGCAATAAACCAAGTGAATTAGAATAATGATTTTTCAATTATGATCTTTTCACTACACATATTTCTACATGTTCATTTTCTTTTGTTCTCAAGCTTTTGAGCTAGAAGCTCGGCTCTTGCTTTTCGGTTTTCCAGTTGTCAGTAAAATCACATCTTACATAGTGTTCTTTTCTGCCAGTGTCTGTAGGTCAGTGTCCCTACCTCCCTAGATCTTGGCAGGGAAGAGCAGGACACGGTAGAAAATTTGGTCTCTTCCAAATGCTAATTCACTTGCTCAGGGTCCAGGGAGTTCTCAAAGCATTTAGGAAACAGCTCTTGATTTTGTACACTAGCAATCAAAGAAAGGTTTAGAGCAATTTTATCAGCCAGTCAACATCAGAACTGGAGCATAGTTTCCCTGTGGTGGCAGCAGGAAAGCTATAACCAGTCCTTCCTCCGAAACCCAGCTGAGGCACTGCTATGTATGAGAGACAGAGCAGTTTAGGCTGCTTGGACGGGGGCTCTGAGCAACCTGATCTAGTTGAAGATGTCTTTGCTTATTACAGGGGGGTTGGACAAGATGACCTTTAGAGGTCCCTTCCAACCCAATCCATCCTACAATTCTGTGATTCTATGAATATACATACATAGATCTTCTGGGGCACCAGGGACAAATCCAGCCATAGATTCATAAAGCTCTTCATCGGAGCCAGGATTCAAGGAACATTTCATTAACAGATCAGTGGACAGATGAGCCATGGACTCATAGACAGACTCATCCTCCTCGCCTTGCATCAGCTCCTCCTTAATGTGACTCTTCAGCATATCTGCAGTTTCCTGGAGAGGAAGGAGAGCAAGAAAAAAAATAAATGTTCAAGTCTCATTCAAACAAAGAATCTGAAGAATCAAAGTAAGCAAAGAGATATTTCGCTCTCTCATCACTGATGGGAAAAAAACTAAAAGCAGCCCATTCCCAAAGACTAAGGCTTCTTAAAGGAATTAAATACCCACTACAGCTGTCTGGGCCCAGCCTTCAAGATCTATGTTGTAATAGTAAGTAATGAAGGCGAAACAAGCTGGTCCTGACATTCTGAACAGCCACTACAGCCTCTCACCCCCTGAATTTCATGTCCTAGACAATGTCTGCAAACTCCTAGAATGTAAGCAAAGCTCATTCTAAAAATAAAAATGCTTGTCAAAGCTATTTTGGGGTCAGCATAGCTGACCATGAAGGGGAAAGCTTGTCACATGCGGAGCACTTACAAGAAAGCAAACTTGTAGCTTTGGTATAAACACAGTTTCAGTTTCTTGGTCTTAGCAGCAGCACATAACACCAGAGTGGGAGTACACAGACCCTTTTCTGTGAGATTAACAGGAAACCTCACAACAAGCAGCTTTTCATGTAATACAGGCAACTTTCAGTTCACAGGACAGCAGAACCCTTTTTCACATGTTTGCAACATGGGAGGTGGCGGGCAGGTGGGGAGGTGGACAGGGAGAATAGTGCAGATCTTCACCAAACCATCACAGGGGAGCAAAATGTAAAGCTTCATGCCTGTCTCCTCCCCAAGTTCCAACTAAGTCACAATCACAGCCATCTGAACCTGTTTCAGTACTACAAGATATTCTCCCACCCACAACCACCACCTCACAGCACTTCAGTCCACAGGACATTTCAAAACTGTCTACACATGCTTCCCTCCACAGTCAAAATGGGTCAGGCAGGTAGCTCATGCGATGCGTTAGGGAGGTGCCGAGGAACTTCTGCCAGAGAGAAAATTAGGTGAGTAAAGGGGTTTACTGGGATTTTCAGATATCCGTATTAGTAGTGCTTCTAGTTGCTACCTTGCAGTGGACATACTGGTGCAGATCTCTTGTGTGCTCTGCTACTAAGCTGCACAGATAGGTTGATGGTCAGTGAGTAGGACCTACTCTTAACACAGCTCTGTCACTGTCCTGGTGGAGAGAAGGACATGGGAGGAGCACAGTACTGCAATAAGAGGTTGGAAGGACAGGTTGGAAGGATTTCCTAAGCATCTCTCAGCCCAATGAAAAGATTTTAATCACACAATTAACAGTTTCTGCACCCCTCTTGATCTCAGAACACAGAATGACCTTTATTTAGCTCTGATGTATAAACCTAAATTCACACGTATGTCAAGAAGCAAACACCACATCTAAAATCCACCCATGCCTCCTAAATAGACTTAAACACTACTATAATTGGCTGGCAGAGCACACTAAGGCTGGCAGCAGACAACTATTAGGGATGCTTATGCACGACATGTCAACTGAAAGCAAAGGAAAATAAAATCTTCTCAAGAATTCACATGTTCTGAGTCAAAGAGCCGCTTGTTATTTTGAAGCATACATGCTGGTAACAATTAAAATGGAAAAGAAAGGATAAACCCATGCACACCAGAGGACCCCACAGAAACAACTGCCTGGTGCAGCTGGAGTCAGGTCCATGTCATCCTCTGGAAAAGTCAGAGTGCTTTTTTCTGGGGTGATGTTAGCTCAAAGAGAACTGAATTGTGAATTGGGAGTCCAGAGAGAACAAGTAGGGAACAGACAGCTATCCTAACACAGAAAGGAATGCATTTCAAGTGGAGTCAGCAGACTACACAGATCAGCCGTGAATGAAGCAATCCAGACTGTTCTATGACTGATCAGAGAGTACCTCAGATTGTACCTTCCCAAACATACTCTGTTCTATATTACTCCCTAAAGTAAGTGGGATGAAGGTGCTGTAGTTTTCCCAAGATCAGAGGTTAGAAGAGTACACCAAGCACCAAACACATCCCTGCGGAAACTTCATTAGATGGATGGATGATAAGGAAACCCAGCACAGCAGTGTCTGCTTCCATCTGTGGAAGCAATCTCTGCTTCCATTTGCTCCGTGCAAAAGCCCCAAGAACTCCCCCAGCTCCAGAGATGCACCTGACCCTCCAGCCTGGAAGCTTTCAGTGTGGCTGGATGTCTGTCTTCTATACCCTACCACACCACACTGCACCCTCTACTACCCCATCTCACTGCTGCTCCCACAACACTTAAGTGCCAAGCTTGGTGCCACTGCCCACACTGGCTGCGGGACAATGCAGGACTGCTGCTTCCTCTTACCACATATTCATCAATGAATTGGCGGAGGTCCTTGAAGCCATGCTTTTCTGCTATGGTGTTTGGATAGTGGCCATATTTGTTAGCTACACTGTAGGCCTGCAGTGCTCCAGGGCATGTAAGCAGCAACGCGGTGAGGTTCTTCAGCCCATATCTTGCAGAGAAGTGAAGCAGTGTTGGCAACTCCTCATCCCTCTGATCTGTGAGAACAGGAGCCTGTTAGAATCCAAGGTTCTTTCTAGCAGCCACAGACACAGTAGGTGAGAAACAAAATTACTAGCACACACTCAGACTAAAGCAGGTGTGAAAGCCCTGGAAAGTAGTTTCAAAACAGAGCTAACCCTAACTGAGGTATCCTAGCACATCTCCAGGCTTAAGTCCTATGACCTTTAATGGGGAATCTGCCACTGTAATACCTTAATGTATGTAGGATCACAGGTTTGCAAGGACCTCTTAGATCATCATTCCAGTAGGATCCAGCTGCTGAAAGGCAACCATGTCATGATGTGCAACCATGTCATGGTGGCACACCAACCCAACTGCTGAGTGCCCACTGCACACCTCAGAGCAGAGCTATATGGTGGGGAGAAAAGGACTGGGCTAGGGAGAAACACCACATGGGAGTGAAGAATAACAAGGGAGAAAATATGTGAAACATTTTGGGGAGCATCACCTTTTCACTTTGTGTTTGAAGCTGTCTACAGAGCTGCATGTCACAGTGCAAGGAAGTGAAACCAATGCATGTAATGAAAAAAGAAAAGAAAAAAGGGGTCACCCAACCCAAATGGCAATCCACCTTCTATAGGCATCATCAGAAATCTAGCTTCCTGGCTGAGATCCAAGATTTTGGGACAGCCTCTGCAGGTACCACACACTGCAGTGTTAAGGTACTCCAAGGTAAAACAACCGATACAAATGAAGTTTTAAAAAAAAAAAAAAAAAAAAAATCTTTCAACATACTTGTCGTCATATCTTCTTCTTCCAGCTGGTTGATTCCAAACAGGTGTAAGCCACTGGCAGGAATGTTCTTCTTGAGTGACTCAGTCAACAGTTTGTCCAGTGCTTCTATGCTGTATGGCACGATTTTAAAGGCCTAGAGATAAAGGGAAAGTGACTTTGGTGGACACTGGAGATTCAGTTAAGGTGATATTTATAAGGTGTTTCTTTACTTAGCACATATCAGAAACCAGTAGGCATAAACACTGCAGGCAGTGATGTTCAGCTCAAGCAAGAACATGAATAGCTTCCTGGTCCAGAAACAGAGTATCATTAATCTGAGCAGATGAGAACCATACAATCCACAACAAGACAGAGTACAATGAGAATGTCACTCATGCAACTGGAAGCACAGAAAACTGTTACTTCATACTTCCTTGACAGGCATAATGTTACTTCCAAAACTATTCCCATGAAGTGTCACTCCTAATCTAAGTATGAACTAATCCATCTTGAAGTGCTCTGGTGTTCACTTGTACACTCTGGGTTTGGTTTTGGACTGGTTCTTAACCAAAGGCTGGGAAGCATGCCTATTCCCCAAGCACAGCCCCGTACCAACTGCTCCACAACTTAAAATAAAAAGAAAGGGAAAGACAGTCTCCCCTGTCCCAGTTACGCTGGTGACTAACAACACTACTCTGTAGGCTTCCACTACATCCCAGTCTTCTCAAGTCATCAAGGTCTATAGCTTGAGTCACCTTAGCCAGCTATCTGCTCCAGAGACAGAAAAAGCACCCATGCTTTCACTAAAGGGGGATGTTAAGGTTATGTGAAAATCCCTGAATAACCTTGCATTTCTCAATTTCAGAAGAGCTACTTCATGGCAGGCACTTTTGTTTATGTCCACTTGTCTAGCCTCTGACAGAGCTGGTTTCCAAAGCAGCTGTTTGCTAGAGTCATTACCTGGCACATGAACTGTACCGGGTTGGCTGCATTAGCCAACAGACTGCTGATCTCCTCCATGTCCGTATGATAGGTGACACTTGTTTCTCCCACCATCAAGTCCCCTGAATATATCTGCAGAGGCACCATCCCAGAGGTTAAATCTTTAAAAAGAAAAAGAATAAAACACCATTGAGAACAAACAACGGGAATGAGTCTGCATTGAATACATCGAGGATAGGAGGAGTTTGGAGATACTGCCACCTGGATACCAGAACAGTTTCTGTTGTACTGAATTCATGAAGAGTCATGAAAAAAAGATGATGTTGGTCTGAACACTAGGTAGGAAAGTACTTTGGAACTACCCTCATAGCTGTGTCAATGCACATCACCTGTGACCTGCTAAGTCCTCTGCTAACATTGGTGGTCCAGATTACTGTTAACAGCACACCACCTCAAATTAGAAAGCCTCATATCCCTCCACTCCTGGCTTTCTCTGGAGCAGTCTCTCAACTGTGGCATAAAATATGAGGGCTGGGGAAGAAGGGGAGAGAAACCAGATAAGTCACTAGGTATTTTGCGACCCCCGTCAGCCTCAGTAGTCTCTGAATAAAATCAACTTAAAAGAATTCCAGCTTTGCAACTATACCCATGCACAGGATTTGTCTTCTACCTGCATCTTGGAAGCTTCTTGATGTTTTGTCCAGTATGCATTCATAGATCTGAACTTTCTTTTTGAAACACAAATATTTTGAATCCCACTGAAATTGATCTTTCTCTGCTTGACTGTTAACAACTTGGAAAATGATGAAATCGTTAGTCATGCACAGAAGGAATTAAAAATTTATTTCTCTTGCTGTTAGAAACTGCAGAGCTTACATAGTTGTACACTCCATCAACGTGAAGGTCATGTTTATAATTCAAAGTGCAAGTTAGTTTCCAGGTCCATGTTTAAATTATAAGTCTTGATTTAAGACAGATTAAGTTGAACAGTTTTATGTGGGTGAGGTCACCTTCTTTAAATCAATCCACCTCACTGACTTTATGGGAGTTGCAATGAGTATTAGTCTCTATTCTCAGAGCTGGCAAAACAACTCTTCAAGAGGAGAGACCAAAGCAGATTAAATAAAAATGTTGGAAAACTACTATCTCTATCTGTAAGGCTCTGAACTATTGCTCCTAAAGTTTAGTGAAACTTAAGTTTAGACAACCTACAGTTTTGTATATGTAAACACCAGTGACAGAACATATCTAAATTAAAAGGCAAGCCAGGATAAATAGTTTCAGCTCTGATCACAGAGAGCTCATTCACATACTAAGCACATGCTGTCATAGTCATACAATTTACTGGCACTTACCTTCTCTTGTTGCCCTGCCAATGCTAATGTAGTGGTGGTTATAACACCCTGTTAGGTTCAAAGTGCTTTACAATCTGCAGTCTGCTCTCAGAACTTCAATACAGTGTTTCCACCCCGCAAGCTTGCTGCTGCTGAGGGGAAAACTGAGCCCCCAAGCAGCAGTCTACCTCAGTTTCTCATCACACAAGTATCACAGATAAGAATGCAAGTTTAAGATTTCCTGACATCAGGTTTTCCCGTGTTGCAACCTTTACTGTGATACTTCTGGCACTTTTCAGGACAAGCAGGCTGCCATAGAAAGGAAGCAATGGGGGGCAGGGGGACGGGGGAGGCTCTCAGCCCAGCTTACTTGGAGCCTCCACAGAGATTGTATATTCATTCTCCATCTCAGCCAGCACACGCACAGATGATGCATTCTCTGGAGAGAATTCAACTTCAGTTTTCACTTCGCCATCTAGTTTACATTTCATGATAATATAAACTGTTGTCTGAACCTAAAGAGAAAAGGCATTACAACATAGGTTGTAGGTTCACAGCATAAGAACACTTTCTTTGTTAAGTCCCTTTTCTAGGGATTTTGTTATCATTGCAATTAACACAAATTATCATTTGTCATTTCCACAATCCTGAATGGTTTTGAGAAGCATCTTCCCAGGTGGCTTGTGTTACAGTTTGCACTAGCATAGACACATGCATTAAGCCAACAAAACTGCAGATTTATCAGCCAGATTTATAAACCGATTAAAGCTAGATTTATAAAATTATGTAGTTTCAACTCTATCAGTCTCTTTCCTCAAGCAGCACATCCCCACTCTAAACAGAAACAAAGGAAGAGACTTAGACTTCTTCCATCTGAGGGGATGCTATACTAAGAAATACCATTTTTCAGACAGGAAAGACAATCCAAGCTCTTTGGAGTCACTTGCAGGACATGCATCAGAATTGTCATGTTCGACTGCATGCAGGCTGTGAAGTTAATTGGTTCATTACAATCACTTTATTCCACTTGATACCACTAAATCTCACCAGAATGGAAGATGGGAAGTCAAGAGTGTGAACCTGCCTCACAGCACACAAGACAAGCAGCTGTATTAATGAGACTCTCTGTCAGTAAGTGACATTGCAGCCTAGACAACACTGGGCACCACATGTTACTACTCTGGGCCTAGGGAGCCGAGCTCATAATAGAGACACTGGGGACAGGGGGCTGAGAAGGAAGGTGACAGAAAAGGAATTAGGGATTAATTCCTGGCCTGTAAAGCTGTCCATTACAGAACATTATAATGGGTTGCACCAGCCCACAGCAAGAACACAGCCTGAGGAGTGGACATACAGTACCCCACACCGTATGCGGTCAGGCTGCACCACCAGATGGTCCCTCGTGCTCTTGGATGATCCATGTTCTTCACTCATGTCAAGTCCGTGGGAGTAAACTGGGTTCTTCTCGTCTTCTGTTTCTGTATCAGTCACAGAGTCACAGCCTGAGTCTAAAATAAAGCACAGAGTCCTGTTACATCACTCCCCTTTGCTGAAAATGCATATCATACACACCCGTCCTGAGAAATAGCCAGGGCGGTGATAGGGTGGAACGTGCTATTCTTCTCAAAGTAATGCTCAGAAAAGAGGATCTAGCTGAAGAAAAGGAAACTACAGAGCTTCCTCCTTTTTTCCTCTTAAGGGGTTTGCTGGGGAACATTCACAAAGACACAGAAGTGCTGCAGTAGCACTGAACATGCTTACAAAACAAACAACAGCGCCAGTCTTTGCTGAGGTGGATAGTCCCTTCCCATGTTAGGCAGGAAAATCAGTGTGTGTCAATGTCTAATGTAAGAATGATTGGCAACGAGACCCATCTGACTCCAGTTGTGCTCTGAGTATATATTGTTGGATGGGCAGCACCCTCTAGTCTTCCTCTCCTAAAGTAAATGAAGAAAACCAACTTTACTTTCATTTCAGTAGTATATTTCGGTTTCTGGGCTCTGCCTATGTTGCTCACCCCAATCCCAAGTTCATTATTTGTGTCAACAAAACACAAGGCAGCAGTCTGAAGGAATCCTGCTCCAGCAGGAACTATAAGCTGCTGTATCTATCTATACAAGACAGAAATTGAAACATACCAGAGCCTTTGTGCTCAAGAATAACAGTACTCTACCCAAACAGACCCAAGAGTAGGAGTAAATCTGTGTGTACAAAACAATGTTCTCATTCCTGTTTGCCAGTAACAGCACAGATATTGATGGAAGAGCAAACAAACTGAGTTGATATCACTGGCTGCAGAAACACCTAGCAAGAATTAACATAGATTACAGGTCTCCTACCTGTGCCAGGAAAGTTTCCTAACTAGAGAAAGGAAACAACAGACAACTTTGTATCTACTTAGTAGAGAGCACTTTCTTACCTAGATTCTACCTCTTAATTCATGATTCACACTTTTTTTTTCACCTGTCTCCCAAAGCATGGGGTAAAAGTCACTGACTTCCCCTTGCCAGAAGACTCCCTCCCATTGCCAAAGTTTTCCAAACCTTGGAAAACTGTGGAGCAGTCAAGAATTTAAGACAACATTTTGGAAGTTACTTACTACTTACTGTGAAACACATCTGTAAAGAGCAGTGCAAATTATTTACTAGATAAAAATCTCAGACTTGGGCTGGCAGTTTTTCTATTAGTAGGAAATGATCTACTTAAAATTCTCGGTCCTGATGCGAAACACCTAAGCAACCAACCACACTGTCAAAACTGTGGCATCCATGCAGTTAGGCTGTCAACAGTCTAGGTTTTACTCAGAATCCCCCAGCCTCTGGGTACATCAAAGTTTCCAAAAATCAAGAGAGCCAAAGTTATTAAAGCAGGCTTCTATTACAAGTTCATGTCCTGCTAGTTTCAAACAGTGAAGCCAGAAGTCAGTCAGGAATTTAAATCTAGACTTCATTATTACTACCAAAGATGTAAACTTAGGATATTTGAAATTCTTTGTCATGCACTTTTTTCCCCCTATATATTTAAATGGAATTTTATTAACTACATTAATGCAACTTTGCTTTCAGGAGACAGGTTTTAAGGCACAAAATCTTAGTGAATCATTCAGCTGAAATTTTTGTCACAAACAGTGGTGCACATTCACTTAACTTCAATTATGTGAATCACTCCACAGGGCAAGTAAGCCTAGTCACATCAGTACAAGTAGACTGCTGCTTTAATGTTTGCTGTAGAAAGACTAGAGCCAAAAATCTGCAGCTCTAGAGTTCAAGTAAAGCATCACCACCAACTCGGACATTTCTTAAACAACCCTAGAATAGTACATGTAATTGAGCAAATAGATTTTAATATTGCACCAACACAAACCAGCAGATCTGGCTAAGAAGCTACTTTGACACAAGGCCAGGTACTGAAGGTGGTCTTTGGGGTTTTCAGATAGTGATACCAAGTATTACAGAAAACGGACTGAGGTTTTAAATTCCTTAACTCATTACTTTAATTGATACTGTCCAAAGTCATCAGCTGTAAGAGTCAGACCCCAGTTTTGGAAACACTTCTCTTAGGGAAAGGTGGACTACTCCCACCTGGGAGCACAAGGCTGCCAGCTGCACAGGGACAATAAAGCACTGGTCCCACAGCCTTCCCTTACATGACAGCTATGCCAAGTGCATACACCATGTCTTTTGGGGAGGAGGAGAAGAAGCAACCACTACTAGAATAGCATCTGTGTTATCTCTGTTGGTTATTTCCAGTGTGACTAAATCAGAAAGACTAAGCTCACCACAGATAAGAGAGCGCCAATGATGACCAAATTACAGCAAAGCATAAATGTCCCTGCAATACACGCACAAGCTGACAACACTTGCCCGCATCCTCATACCAAGGGCATCATCCCCACCCCAATATAGAACCACTAGTGTGGCAATTTGTACCTCACTTGCTCAACATATGGTCAGTTTCAGAGGAAAATGAAACTTAAAGCTGTGGATCTCAGCTTCAACATCTACAGTAAGCAAGGATAAGAGGGAAGCAAGGAGAGAACAAGCCCGCCAGTCTCTGCTTTACTGACGTTATTTGATACTAGAAACAAGTTAACAAATAAAGAATAACTGGAGCTTTTAAGAAGTTCTGACATTGCCCGATCCTGTCTTGCACTTCCACATTCTTGTAACAGAGCTGACTGCGCAGAGGTCATATGTAAAAACAGAGCTCTTAGGTAATATGGGAAGAAGCAAGCAATGTTAATCAGTAATTGGATTAACAGTTGACAGAACAGAGTTTTGGGTAAGAATTATTCATCTGTTTTTTCATTCAGAAAATTCTGAAATTGCCAATTACCTACTTCCCACATAAGCAGTGAAGCGATACTATGGTCATCTTGCAAGTTCTAGTCACATGCTACTGACGTGTCAACACGCAAGCACTGGAAGAGGAAACCATACCATTACATTCGATAATGTCCATGCTCTAAAGGAACGTGCTGCTAGATCAGGCTTCCCACTCACCACGATACTTGAGTAATGACAGCCCATTTGCATATACAGATTCAGCAATTATATCATTATAATGATACACAGGCTAGAGAGGCCATCGCTGAGGAGATCAATAGACTCATTAATAAATTTAGTGAATACCTGAATTGAGCTTCTCCATTAGCCACTGCTGTAGGTCAAAAGCTCGTGGTTGTGAACAGCTCTGCCTTGACTAGAGGGCCTTTCTGTTCCCCTTTAAATGAAGGCTACCTCAGGTCACGCTTGACAGCCTGTGAAATACTTGTGAGCATAGCTGTGAGGGGAGGAGATGTGGTCCAAGAAACCCAACCACATTTCCCCTTGAAGAACATGCCTCCCTCCAGGAAGCGACTGGCTGAGCTGCAGAGAGCAGCCCTGCGCTAGCCTCTCTTGCCAGCCCTGCCAGGCTCCACACACAGCCACCCTGCAGAAACCCAGCTCCAGGGAAAGCCCAGGGAAAACGCAGGCATTGCCACGTGCTTCACAAGCCACTTAGCAGCTTTAGGAACCAACATGAAGCAGCCAGTTACTCTGACCTGTTGCTGTACAGCACATGCAGCTTGCTCTGTCATCCACTTCCTCCTGGCTAAGCTGGCGGGCTATCAGCATGGAGCCGACCGTTCTGTGGTTTCTCAGAAGTCAGCCCGTAACACCACAAGACACGTGAATGCTCAGGAGTCAGAAGCCTGTCCAGGCCACTCTGTCATCCGTATCTTAACACAAATGGAGCAACTAGGCAACAGCTTGTCTGTATAGGGTCTGCATGTACAGACTACCCTCCCCCTGGCATCAGTGAACACTTCCCATCCCCATCCATCTCAGCTCACCAGCTGAGACAACTAGCTTTCTTGAGGCCTCAGACCTTCACCGCGGTACACCCAGAGCAAGAGGGAAGGCCCTCAAAGGGAGCTCCTACTATCACCTGAAGCTCACAACCAGCCAGCCTCCTTTTCCAAGTGCAAACAAGGACATTAAATCTCCCAGAGCAGCTCCAGCTGCATCTGCAAACAGCAGGCAGAGTACTGACAAAGTAGTCAGGGAAAGCAGGGGAAGTTATCTCTCATCATGCTAGCCTCAGAGCCCCTGCTTTATTGAGGAGATAAACACTCAGCAGTGAAACATCTTGTGATAACCCCTCAAAACTGGGTTGTACTGTAGTAACATTTCCCCTTTCAACAGACAGAAGCATGCAGAAAAGCAACAGGTGAGAAGAAAAAACACAGGAAAATGTAAGGCTTTGTAGAACTGTCCATACAGAACAGACAGAGTACAGCACATCTGTCCCTCCTCTCCAAACTCCTCACCCCAAGCAGCTCATCTACAAGCATAGCACCTAAACCCAGATTTTCAGTTCTACAAAGAAAATGGTAAAAGTAGTTCTCATCCTCCATTAAGGAAGCAAGCTGTGTTGTACTATGGCAAGTTTTGCTTCAGCTGCGTGCACACACACACACTTGTGAAACTCTTTGGGAAGCTATATCCTCACAAAGAACACGACTGGGTTGAGACTTGTTGACAGTACCAGTGTTTCAGCAAATTTTGAGAAGCCAGAAGGTAAGTTGTGTTTGACTTTGTAACCTACGAAGACAATATATATCCTTAATACTCAAAACCATACATTACTCCACAGTTCCTCTATACAGCGTATCTCTTCCAAACTTCGAGGAACAGGTTTTGTTTCCTTTGTTATATTTTAGAACTACAGACACATAACTGAACGGAGAAAAACGTCTTTGCGGTGGAGTACAAGAGGCTTCCACAATCTTCACAAAAATTTAAGCCAAGTGAATTAATCCGTTCACTTTTCTTGGTTCTGTTTTTTCCTAAATGCTGCTTCCAAGCTATTTTTTAATTTAACCTTTGAAATGAAAAGGATTTTGTGAAAGACGAGTCACCAAGAGTTGTTTACAGTGCCAGTGGCAACTCCATGTCACTCCTGTAAATACTGGAAGGTAAGGATGGGAAAGTGGCCAACAAATACCATACTTGGGTTGCAGGAACAGGAAACTCGGCACATAGTTCTGAGAACAGTGAGGTGAAGAAAGGAAAGTCTGAAAAGCTGCAAGTGTGGAGAGGGCACAGAAGAGAAAGCAAGAAGAAAAAATACGAAAAAATACCAGACATTAGAAAAGAGTGGTAAAATAAAAACCTCAAACCAAACAGGAACTGGCAGAGAACAGGAAGGTAACCCACAGAATCAAAGGTACCTTCTGTTGGAGTATTCCAGCTTACTTTAGTTACACCAGAAACTTCCAGTTCACTGCTTGGGCTGGGCTCAGTTTTTAATTATTGCTGGCACTCATTATTAATGTCAGATGAAAAATGGGACTGAGGAGGCAAAGCCAGCTGCAAAGCAACTATGATCAGACTGGTGCGTACACCCGTTCCACCTCATAAGACATTTCCTGATGTGCAGAAGCATGGGTAGGAATCCCAGATGGAATGTCCTTCCTGCATTAGCCGTGAATGGAAATGGGAACTGGATTAACACACCTCTGAAATTCTTGCCACGGACACAGTGCCACACAGGTAACAGCTGAGAAACTGCCTACCACACTTTGTCTGCCCCAGCAACCCTCTTCAGCCTCCTCTGCCTTGACTGCAGATGACTACAGTTCTTACAGTTCAGCTTGGGGGCACTGGTCTGCAGCCCCCTCTTCCTTAGTAGCTCAGGAAGGTACGCTCTTGGTCTGTAGTGCTGCAGGCTGCATGAAGGCACCATCCACAAAGATCTAGAGAAGTTTCACAGAAGCTCAGCAATCAACCCAGGATTACTGAGCTTCGCCTTGTCATCCTATCACAGATTAAGAGGAAATTGCAGTTTGTGACCTCCTGCAAGACTCTTGCAAACCTACAGCTCTTGTTCATTCACTAGCAGCCCTGAGCTAAGAGCAGGACCTTTAATGCAAAGAATTGGATGCGCCCAAAAGAGCAGTGACTTTTACAGCTGCAACGTGCAAGAGCTCAGGGAAAGTGTACAGTCTGAATCCAGCATGGGTTGTCCTCCAACCCCAGTAACAGACAGATGCTCCCCAAATACAGACCCCTCAAAATATTGTTCTGAGATTGTGACAAACTCTGCTCTTAGAAACCTCATCAGATGACTTGCACAGTCCTGGAGAAGAAATGTCTTCTTCCATTACCTAATAAAGCACCAACAGAGTACCACAATGAAGTACCAATAGAGTACCAACACTGTCCCTACAGCGCTATTACTTGTCCAGAAAAGGCTTTGTTTCAGCCCAGACACACACCTCCAGAGAGCTACCCTGGTTTAGTGTGTCTGTTGAGCTGCAAAAAAAAAATACTATCTGCGCATTCATCTGGGGCAGATGTTCACAACAGAAAGAGCTATAGCAGCTTAAAATACAACTGCACCCATCACAGCCCCCTTTCCCTTTCCTGTTTCCCCTCCTTGTCTTCATTTTCACCAGAGGCTAAGGCCCACACAGCAGAACCAGTGGAAAAGAGCACGTGTTTGGCTGCGTCAGCGAGGCGCAGGACCAGGATCTCTGCTTCAGCAGCTGACAACAGAGGTGTAAACTAAGCTGTCAGTCCCTGAACTTCAGGGTGGGGAGGAACATTTCTACACTTCACTCACACCTACTGCAAAGACTAGCTGCCAGCTCGGGGGTGAAATGCAGTCCCCCTTATAACACAGGGATAACACAGTTTATCTGACCATGTCTAGAGCATGCTACAGATGGAAAGTGTATTTAGCTTGGAGTTCTTTCACTAAGATTCTAGCAAACACGGACCACACTATGCTGCCTCAAGCTAAAAGCATGCCTGGCTATCATGGTTCACAAACTGCAAACGAACTCATAATTCTTTGAAGTCTCAGTTAGCCTGAGGGTCTCACAGGCCTAGTGGTCAATCTGTGATGGGATTAAATATATAAATCCAAAGAACTAGCTGGGGTGCACAGGAACAGGACAGAAAGAGGAAAGAGCTTCTGAGGAAGAAGCAGGATTCTGGCCACCCGGAGAACAGACTCTGAGTTGTGTGTGTAACTGACCAAGTCTCAGGAAAGAGGGGCTGCAGCAGTTGACTTCAACCACCTGTGCCAGAAGGAGACAACATGAACTGAAAAAGCATATGCACAGCTGATGATTTTTGAGGGCGCCAAGAATCACATTACATCAGTTGCTGATTCAAGTCTTCCTGAGCAACCACATGCAAGAAACATGAACATTCAACTTGCTGATTAACTATCTCTCCTATTGCAGTATCTCCTTGCATCAATTTAAGCACAATGCATTAACACTTGCATGACAAGGAAGACTGTCCACATACAAGCCACAAAGCTGGAATTTCACCTAAGAGAGATGGGTAGCTGCTTGGAAAACATCCCACTAAGGAGATTGCTGACTGATGGGGTGGTTCTACAAGTGGCTTCAGTAGATCTAAGGCCACGTTACTAACTGAAAGGGCAGCCCTGTCCTCCCTCTTTCTCAAATAGTCTCTCTAGGAATACCAACCACCCTTGCAGTCCAATGCCACACCAGATCATCCAGCCAGATGAAAGGTGGAGAATGAGGCAGACCACTCTTGTGCAGCAGTCCATGCTAAGGTCAGCCTATGTAACCAACGAAACTTCCCCCTGGAAAACTCAAGATCCACTGTTATTCTCAAGTCACTTCTGGAAAACACATCAAAAGTTTTCTGTGGTAATAATGAACAGCCATGAAAATCCTACAAAATGCAACCCTAGAAGCAAAACAACTGTCCAAGTGCACAACAAGGGTCTTTGAAACAACCTGAAGTCTGCCCGACACATCCCTTCAGACCTGCTCTGTAAAGCATCTCTCATTTGACCACACACTTCTGCAAAGATTTTACAGAAGTGACTTCAGCTGTTCTAAACTTGGAAGAAGCCATCAGTGGTGGTCACTGGACTCTTATTTAAAGCAGATGTTTTAAAGCTTTGCGGTTCACATTGGCAGATACTGAGAATTAGGCTTAGTCGCTACCTTAAAGCAACCTGTGGGGAGGTTATCAGAACTATAAGCCACAGAGAAATATGATTAGTATTTACAATGTGCATGAAGTCTATTACAGCTGGATGCTTCTTAACCACACCAGTTTCTGTACTTTCCTAGTTCCAGGCTATCATTTCATTGTCTCTGTCTAGAAAGCTAGTATGCACCTATGCTAGCACTGCTTGAATCTCATACAGTCATGAAAGACACGCCGTGAAGTACTGATTTTAATGTGCATAAACTGGACTTTATGAAGCACCTTGATGACAAATAATGCATCCATCCTGCAGCTGGGACGACTATTTCAACTGCTAATGGATAAGGACATTCATGCATTTCTCTCAGTATCAGTTGGAGGCTTAGTTAAGGTTTCTCTGACAGCTCTCTGAAGTCTCTGCGTTTCCAGCACCAATCATCTATAACCATACTAGCATCTGCAAGGAACGGCATGCTACCGGCATGTTCTCTCAACCTTTACTCCTTTGGAACAGCATCACAGTTTCCTCCCTTGACAGGCAGTGAGAACCAGCCGGGCTGCAGAGCTCCCATATAATGAAGCAGGCTCCCACTGCACCCGGAGGGCTGACTAATACCTCACCTGATCCCCTTCAAAGAGCAGGGTCAAAGAAGCGTATCTTCTATTTCAACACAATAGAACAGAGAAAAATACAGTTTTAAGAATTCACTTAATTTTGCCCCTTCAAAGGAGGAGGGGAGCAAGGGAGGGAAAGAGGACTGCAGTACAACAGATAATCATGCTCCTTCAGGTCTTCAAGGCCACTCCAATAAGCTTGCAGAAATAAATGCTGGATTAATTCTCCAAGATAGGACTACTCAGAATGCATTCCTCCAGAGCACTCAGAGCCAGAAGTAAAAAAAAAAAAAAAAAAGACCAAATGGTCCCCAGCTTCACATTTCTCTGTGCTTTTGGGTCTGTACATCAATTCCTGTCCCTCCCTACCTCCAGCTTGCTTCCTTTACCATACTCTGACATCCAGACAGACTCTGAAGATGCAAGCAGAGATCACAAACTTGGCACAGGCATCCACATCCAACCTGCAGTTTCTAGAAACTCCTTAGGGCCAAAATGGATCTTGCAGAGAATGGCAATTTCATGCATGGGACTGGAAACTCTCCAGGAACATTTTGAGGATGTGGGACCACAGTACGAGGGGCTTGAAAAGATCAGCTAGTGAGGAAGATACAATGCTAGGGTTTCACCTAGGATCTCATACGGACAAGTTAAGAGAGTCCAGCAGGGCTAGAGGAACGTTGCAGTAATTCAGAGCTGCATGGACTGCGGTCTGCTCACAAGCTAGAGCCTTAGAGATACAGTATTAGCTCTCTAGCAACAGAACAGGTCCCAAAGCACCATCTTCTGTAAGGCCACAGATTAAGGAGGTAGTTTCATAGAGGCATTGATATGACACAGATTCATGATTCTTCCCTACAAAGATGACTGGGGATGTCAAATTAACTCACAGAACTCTTTTTGGCTGCTTTATTTCCAGGATGTATCCTTTAAGGGGGTGCCATATCTTACCCATAAAGGAGTTGGCAATGTCATGCCTCTTCCTAGCAGGATTACTTTCTGCATCCAATGTTCCTCAACAGCTGTGCTTTACAAAATTTAATGAGCAGCACAAGGAAGAGGTGCTACACCATTCAGGTCTTGTTCTGCCTCCACATGCAACGGCAAACTCCACCGGCACTGGAAATCACACCACAGCACTCCCTCTGCTAGAAGTATGCTCCCACAGAGGACAGAATGGGCCTGGGCAGAGGGAGGTTGCAGTTTCCAGTTTATAGTATCCCCTTCACTACTGCAAGTCTCAGCATTAGGCTGACAGAGTCCTCCTGACTGAAGTGCCACCTGCCAGAACACAGCACAACAGATACAGTAGCTGCTACTGTCAGAGGAACAGTTACTAATGCCACTGTACAGTACAAAGCACCGCATCTCAGTGAATTGTTGCAGTACACACCTGAGATAAGATCACCACTGCCCTAAGCTAAAGTGTGCAGCTCTTACTGACCAGTGGCTTTTGTGGTTTCTAGTGAGAAGTTGCCCTTAAAAGCATTCAATGCTTAATGTATTTATAGGGGTGGGAAAGAAAGGAAAGAGTGTTCAAGTTTATCCAGAAAAGACACAGATTATTCTTCTAGGTGATGGTATTTGCTTTGTCATTCTTCAGGACATCTCAAGTACAAGGGTAATATACCAGATAACACTGGATTTCACTGTGCTTGTGTCCTGAAACAGTTACACAGAAAAGCAGGTCGCAAGCACATCAAGGCCTAACATGGAGCTTGCCTGAGCAATCAAATGAACAAACTCTGACACCCCTCCACAGAAAGGCTATTAGCCACTGAGCTACTCCAGGAAAAACCCGCCTTTAGGTAGAAATCTTGACATATGTAACAAATAGGAATTTCTGCATCATCACTGAACAGATCTTTTATCATTAACCCCCAGAGTAACAGGATAGCAGCTGCCACCCAACTTAAAAATTCATTGTGAATTTAGGGATCTAGCCCTGAATAACAGCGATCAGCAGAAGTCAGCAGTCAAATAACTAAAGAAGTATCAGGCCGAACGGAATCTGCCATGTACTACCACTTCATCTCCCTGGGTCGAGACACACTTGAGAACATTTTATGCATCTGTCCAACATGACCTCAAACTCTGAGTAGCCTATTCCAAGGTTACTTTATCTTTACCGCTTGAGTCCAGCACAGGACCACAAAGATTATTCAAGGACCACAGCATCTTTCATTCAAGGAGAGGCTGCAAGAGCTGGTACTCTTCAGCTTGGAGAAAAGAAGGGCTGAAGGATCTATCAATGTTTACCTGATGGAAGAGAGTGAAAAAGGAGGAGCTAGACTCTTCTCCACAGTGCCCACTGACAGGACAAGAGGCAACGGGCACAAAGTGAAACACATGAAATTCCATCTGAACACAATAAAACACTTTGCTACCCTGAGGGTGGTCAAACACTGCAACAGGTTGCCCAGAGAGGTTGTGAAATCCCCACCTGCAGAGACACTGAAAACCAGACTGGACATGGTCATGGGCAACCTGCTTTATCTGACCATGCTGAGCAGGGAGGTTGACTACATGATCTCAAGAGATCCCCTGCTACCCAAAAAATTCTGTGATATGTTCTCAAGTTTCATTTGTGGTTTTACCAGTCAACAGAAGAAAGCCAGGAAGTTAATTCAATTCCTTGACATGTACAGCAGGGAGAATGATAACAGCTTACACGGTTTCTGTCACGCCATTTCCCTCCCGTCCCTCCCAAGAAAAGCTCACTGCCTTGGTCTCTGTCATCTCTCAATGAGCCCCTCACTAGGTAGAGCAACATTCCAGCTCCTCTTCATCTACGGGCTCCAGCAAAATTCTCATCTTCCTTCTAACTGCCCACTGTCCTCCACATTTACTACATACTTCCTTACACCCACTTCTGACCCTCTTATTTTGTAAGAAGTTCGCTGGTACTGATCTTTCTTTCTTGTCCATTTCACTGCAAGAGAGCTCCGCTCAGCCAAGGCTGTGCAACAGCATGGTTTACAGCTGCTGTTACATTCAGTTGTCACCTTAGCAATCTCAGGCAGATGTCTACTTCCCTGGGTTTCTCCCTGCAAGAGTTTGCTTGGGTGCAGAAAGTTCAAAGCCACTGATTAATTGGTGAATGCTTTAGAAACATCAGCTTTTAAAGGAGAAAATTTCAAGACAACATAGATGGGGGCTGAAATAAACAAAAGAAGTTGAAATGTGTGTAATACAAAACAGATGTCAACTGAGCTTTGAGAACACAGAAGGAAAAGAAAGATCGCAGAGTCCAACCATGCGGCACAGACAGCGAGCTGCCCGGTGCACAGAGCACAGCATGGTGTGGTATCAGAAGCCAGACAAGAGGGCTTAATTAGCAGCTAGGCTGGTCACTGCACCCTGGCTGGTGACTATGCCCTGCCAGACCAGAGCCGGCTTGTGGAGTGCCACCCCAAGTACTTCCATGTCCTTAGCACAACTATTGCACAGCCTGAAAAACTTCCCCACAGATAACAGGAGTGCCTGAAAATGCAAACCTTCATGCCCTCTGTAGTCTGCCAGGATTGAGAAACTGTAGAAGTAAAAATGTCCCATCTACAAGAGAGCAAGAGTCAATGTCAGCACACAGTTCTCAAAAAGGCTAGCTGAGTGCTTCCTCATTTCTGAATTTGTACTAAATAAAAATTAAAATAGCTTTTTCAGCATGTGATATCTGGGGGTGTCATGTTCCCATGATGCACTAAATAAACCACAGCCTAACAGCTGCACTATAGGCAGCATAACCTGAGCAGGGCCAGTGTGCAGGCTCTGGAGAGGTATTTGTCCTCACCATGTCTCGTGTCCTAAGCTCCACTAGCTCAGGATTCGGCTATTAGGAAGCTGAAGGAAGCTCTGTCATTTTTGCATTAGGCTTAGTTTTTTAAGTGCTGACACCACTGTTAGAAGTACCGAAGTGTGTTTTAGAAATGTGAACACGTGCGCAGAGAAGTACTTCCCAGAGGAAGACATCCAGACAAGTAATTTCAAATATGATCTTAAACTTTCTCTGCTAAGTGCTGTAGGAATTGAGGTCTGCCTTACTCAGGAGAAGTTCAGAGTCTGCTGTAGAGAACAGACCTAACTGAGACCTCCTAAGAGGTCCTGACTTTAAAGCCTTCACCTAAAATCCTAACGATGAAGTCCCAGGAGCAGAACACAGGCTGTGTTTTTCTATGGGAGAGGTCTGCTGTCACAAACACTTACTTTAAGTCACTTATGCTGGGGCTGGCTGCAACTAAACTATAATGCAGATGCTAATTTTTTTATTACCAACCAAGAAGAAAGTTTTCACAGTTTCACCCAAAAAGGGAACTATGTACACCTGGGGTTGTCTTCTCTTCAGGGGAAGCATCAGAACATATTTGCATCTGAGGCCATTCACAAAACTTCGTCTGTAGAATCACCCAATGGAAAAGGTCAGCTAGTCATTTTTTTTCCTCACACAGAGGCAGGATCTGATACATTAATCCAAATACTTTTGCCATGAAACCAGACTACCATAAGTAGGTTCTTCCTTCACAAGAGTCAGAGTGACAGCAGATGGCTTGCCTTGGCAACTGCACTGATGTGCACAAAGAAAGAGCCTGATGTTACCCAACTCTTGTGTGCACCTGACAGCTCACATCATGCAGGGCTCCCATAACAGTAACAGAAGTCCAGAAATTCTGAATCTTTATTTACCAAACTATTTGGAAAATGCTACAGCAGACTTCACAGCAGATGAGTTTGTTTTTAGCTTGTCTTTCCTCTTCGACAGATATTTTCTAGATATACTGAAGTCAGTTTGAGATCAACATATGCTTGTCCAAATGAGAAATCAGAAAATAAGCTGATTTGGGGTTTTGTTATGTAGAAACAAAAACAAAAATCCAAAGCACAATCTCTCTTTCAAAACTCCATTTACATAAAGCTAAAGCACAGGGGTTTTCGGGCACATGCTAACTTTCAGCAGAGATGACACCGCTGGAGAAGGACTCTACGTCCAGCTGCGAAAACTCAGACTGTAGTGCCTTACCCTAAAGAAATTTTGCCATAGATGAATGGCAGCCAGTTCACTAAACAGCCAGGCACACAAGACACACTTCCCTGGCTGCTCGACAGACAGCATAGCACTACCAGTAAGACTGACCTCTGCCCCTTCCCAGGGTGGGCTCTGGGAAGTGCTGGGAAGCACCCGGGTCCCCTGAGCACAGCCCCCAGTGTGCCAAGGGGCCGCCAGCTGTACACACAGAGAGCTAGCTCACCTGTGGAGAACCACTTCTTGAAGTGCACGAAGAGAGCCAGGTCAGCTTAATACAATTCATCAGCTGCATCTGACATCTGAGAGAGTGAAGGCTGTTCTCCAGTTGACAAGGCTCTGCATTAAGCACACCACCACCACCAGATTTGTCTTCCCAGCATAAAAAAAAAATAGGATTTTGGATACTTTCCCTTAACAAACACTGTCTCTCTCTAGAGAGGGCAACAGTTGATCCAGAGTGGTTTCTAGCTGATCCATTCCTATGCCCATCCCCTTCCCTTCACCTCAAATTCTCTTTGATTTTTAATGCGTCCAAAACAAGCATGATGGGTGAAAGCCACTCACTAGTAGGAATCCACTTGGCTAAGTGAAACCTCCCACTACAGCCCATCCCATCTGATGAAGGACAGAGAAATTTGCACTTCCCACTCCACCCACCGCCCAGGAAGCAAGAGTCTTTCTTCTGTCCCGTGTCATGCTTTGTGCACTCAGAATGCAGCAAGTCAGAACAGACTGGCAAGAGCTGGCTCCGGGACATCTCAGGATCACCATCCCTTTGTACTCTCATCCACTCTTCAGCTACACTAGAACTTACTGCTACTCTGGCCTAAAATAACTCTTACAGTCCTTGGACACATTAAGTAAAACCATTACCACTAGTAATCCAGGGAGATGTTTAAAGCTCCTAACTTTGAATAGCATATTTAAAATCAATAAAATATTAAGGCCATGCTCTAGACTCAAGTTTGAAGGAAAACAGTAACCAAACTTTTACTTTTGCCAGGACGTGTCAGAAGAGGTAATTTAATCTCCAGTCAGTTTTATTTTTCAGAGTACAACAGCTCAGCCACTGTTCTCTGTCTTCTTCCAGGCTGAAAGCAAAGGAGCCAGATTACTTTAGCCTTAGGTTATCCACTGGGAAACCAAGACATTTTAGGAGTGTTTGAAAGGCAGAAGCAGATTTTTAATTACTAGGAAACATGTGCTGTGACCTGGCTACCTAAGAATGCCATCTTCACCATGATCCCCAAGTCATCTTTTTTCAGGGGCACTGTTTTGGCCAAGACCATGGCTTTCAAATTTTTTTTACTGTGATAAATTTGTCGTTATGATAATTGCTGCTGTTATCCTGGCATAAAGCACCTTTATGCACACAAGACCAGACACACTAGAAGACTACATTGCCTCATTTATGCCACTCAATACAGACAAACCTTAATCCAAGATGCAACCACAGGACTCCAATCCTGCTAAGGCTCACAAAAAACACTATAACCCTAAGTATGGCAGTGTCATAAAAACATCCTGACCAGCACGACTCCCTGGAGCTCTCCACCTTCATTTCAACAGAAACTATGAGAAAGGAGTACCACACACTCCTCTAGAGTTCAGGAAAGTTCAGACTCAATTCAAACTCAGTGCATGGGGCTTCTGTATTCTCCAGCCATTAATACTTCTGTGCTAGCAAGTGGTTGGGTTATTTTTAAGGCCATCAGTGCAATTCTCCAATTAGCATCTGCCATTCCATCACAGGTAACAAGCTGATCTGTGGCCAGTATGGTTGTATCTCTGACTTCAAGCCCAGTGTTAAAGAATACATATTAGACAACCTTATTTTGGTTCTGCTATGACAGAAATGTAAGTCTGAAGAAAAAGGTAATTTTCCACCAGTTGAGGTCAAACTGCAGGGCACAATATTTACAGGTAGAATTTCAAAGATACTCATGTTTTTATTTCCAATTTGCATTCAAAATCAGACACCTAAGATAACCTCCAAATTCAGAGGTTCTCTGTAAGTCACTGGTAATCTCTCCTGAATTAGGGACCCACTGACCTGGCATAGTAAAATTGGCTTGTAAAACTTCCTAGTTTACAAGGGTTGTGCAATTTGCTTTGGTTTTCTATTCCTGTAAAACACATTACCAGTGCTAAAATAAGGATAACCAGTATTACATATCTCCCTCCTCCAACCCCTGACCAGGAAGCGCAACCCCACGACTGCTACCTTACCTTCTGAAATAGCCTTCTTGACAGCTGCAAGGTAAGCATCGGGCTCATCATCATTTGTGAGTTCTTGCCACTGAGACCAGTCCTTGAAAAAGGTCAAATAGTCATCACAGTCCGTAACACCGCAGAACAGCTTGACTACTTTGTACGGGGGCCATAAAGCTTCCTGAAGGCTCTGCAGGACAGGAGGGTGGTAAAAACTCTGCACCAGCTCAGCAGACAGCAAAACGATGATGCTCCGACTTCTGCTGAACAGCTCCAGATCCTGGTGGGAGATGGCAGACTTGCCTTCCAGCTGGTAGGTCAGAATCTGATGCTTTCGAACATACCGAGTAAAGAGGAAGAGGTTCTGGAGGTACTGACACCATTCAGTGGCATCACTTGCATACACAATCAGCACATCATAACCTCCAGGGGTTCCTGTACAGGTGCAAGATGATCAGAAGGAGGATGATTAAATTAAAAGCAAGAACTAACCCACCACTTTGCACAAAAAAAAACATAGGGCTGTCCATATAATTGGTGTCAGAAGGTCCAAAGCACCTCAAAAGAACAGAATATCCAAAGTCACAAGAGCAATTCTAAGAGTGGTTGAACTCCTACTTACATATACCCCACTAGAATTTAAGCATTTTTTTCATTCTTAAAAACCTTCCTATGAAGAAGGGGATTTCCTACGTCGCTGTGAGACAAACCACTTGTGGAGATTTACAGATTTAAAGCACATTGATAGGAAAGAAACCCCACAAAAATCTAACCTCCAAAAAAAGTAGCTTGAAAAGGGGAGTTCACCTTTGCATGTGAAATAAAAACATTTTCGGCAGCTATAGGGTCTCTGCAACACAACTGCAGACCATTACATGCTCAAGCAGAGTATATACTAAATATAAAGACTTAAAATAAGAAAGGCCTCTATTTAAATGAGGCACCACAATGCTTACAGGAAGTCACTATGGCTTCCATGGTGTTAGACATTCGCTCTCATTGCAGCAAAAAGCAAACTGCCTGCAACGTATGCATGCAACTGAAGGGTACAACAGCCCCAGTGCTCGCAGCACAGCAATTCTGTCATTCAGGCTTCAGACATTTTGCAAGCCTGTGTCAGAGTCTTTCCCCCGAACTGTCATACAAAGGTTTCCCAACCATTCTGACATGACAAACCCTCTCTTCAGAAGGAAAGATCTAACACGATAGTGGTGGCCATAACACAACACAAAATATGCTTACCAAAGTTGACTTACTCCATAAATCTCTAGCAACAGCTCCTACCTACACACTCCTGCATTTCTGTGCTTGGAATGAAAGCACTTTTAAAACCATTTCCAGCTTGCTGGAAGAAGATCACAAGCGGACTGAACTGCTATGACATGATGCAGTGCTCTCCCATTAGTCTCAAGAAAACTTTTAAGTCTAAATTTAATTTTACCATCCACCTGCGAAGAAGTTTACCCAAATTTGAGGATTACAGCTCTGGTCCCATAGTAAATTTTGGTGCTGAGCATTTCATATCTTATTAGCAAACTGTCGTCTTCTAATTCCAGTTTGACTCTTTAAAAGTGTCAACATTTCCAACCCATCTCCATCCAGAATCCAGCAAGCAAGAGCAGATTCTTCTCACTAAAGTAGAAGGCAATGCCTAATACTTGGCATGCCAAAAAGAGCATCTTCAGAGAGTGAATTTGCCAGAATTGAAGATGACAGTTTTGCAGCCACCTTATTAAAATTCAACCAAACTGAACAGCCTCCAAATACTCCATTCTACCACCTCCCTCTGAACCTTCATCAAGAAGTGAAGGCTGAAATGACGTCTACGCTACAGTACCCCAGCCCTAATCCATACAATTGCCAACTTTAAATTGTAGTTGAGCAGAAGTGGTACCACTGAGTAGTAAAGTATGGAGATGCGCTCTGTTCTCAACCAATAGTGTTATGGTTACTGGCATAAAAGGAAAGTCTCTAGCAGTGAAAGAAAAATGTCCTAGCTATGGAGAAGACAGACACTGCAGTTCAGCAGTATTAGCTAGGATAGCTACATGTTTCTGTGGGAATACAGCTCCTGAACCCCAAGGGAAGCTTGTAGGAGATAGCATTCTCGATGGAGGGGATCGAGCAAACTCATAAAGCAGACAAAGAGAAGACCCAAAGCCTTGGGACTTTTAAGTTAAGAGTGCAGAACTGCTGTGAAAAAAGATGCTCTCACACCAGTGAGAACACCACTCCAAAATACCACTTCTGGCTGAACACCACCTAACAATGACAACAGAACCACAAGAGCAGAAACAGGAAAACCAAGCAGAATTCAGGAGTTGAGTTGTTTTATTCCAGAAAGGGAAGAGCACCAGAGATTTCTGCTTCCAGTGCCATGTATTGATTTACACGCAGTACAGCAGGAAAGGGCTACACAACTACCTGTGGAGAACGGAGCCTAGGCACCACAGCACAGCCAGCTGAGCCCCACCTCATCAGATGGGCAAGCAATGCAGCGACTCTTGGAGGTATGACCTGGGCTCCCACCTGGGGAACTCTCTAGGAGAAGTCCCACCTCCGGACTCTGAGGAAAGTGGCAGTGGCCTCCATGGCATTTTAACGTTCTGTAAAATGGAATTTACAGATCCTACCATGCATTTTTCAAAACAGCACAGCTTCCACAACTAAAACCGTTAGCAAACAGGCCCTTCTCCGGTCTTTCAGTGAAAGGAAGCAGCTGTGCTTGAAGAGGATGCAGAGGTGGGGGAGCCACTGTTTTTAAATATGCATTGCACTTGCAGGGGCACCAAGTATCCAAGAAGCCTCCCTTCCCCGATATACAGACAAAAGATGCAAACTTGACAGACTCTCTGAAAGTTCCCTGCCAGAATTTATACCCCCAGAGACATCACCCAGAGCAGTGTAGCCTCTGCACCCAGCAGGAAGGAACTTCACCTAATGTTTAGGAAACATTGATTTCCTAGAGAACCCCGCTCTACCTGCACGCCATTTCCCTTAACAGAGCAGCACCACCTCTCCTCAGGCCCTCTTACCTCAACTCTATAGCATTTTACACTTCCAGGATAAACTGAGGAACAATGCTTTGAAAAGGAGAACAGAGAAATAAAATTACTGACTCCACTTTTAGAGGAAACTCTATGTTGATAAGCAAAAATACTGGAAGTACATCTTAAAGAGCTAAATAAGCTCGTCAGCAACAGAACTGTTCCAAAGAAAACAAAATCTAGAAATAGTTTTGATTGCAACATCCCCTTTTAAAAGAAGGATGGCATGGGACTCGCTTTCCTGGATCATGCCAGTATTGTCTAACCAAACACGTCCCTTTCCAGAACCAACTACTGTACAGTCCTCAGGGAAAAGACAGAACATTTCAGGGAGTTTTTCCCACAACACTTCACACTTCAGCTACAGAAAAATTCACAGAACACACTTCAAAACACAATGTATACTTTGCCTATTGTGCACATAAAAGGGAATCCCTAGGTGAGCACCAAGCATTTAACTTCTTTAAACCCTGACCATAGACAGATGCTTTGACAACACATTCAACAGGCTGATTTTTGAAAAACACACACAAGGAAGCCTTCAATTCAAGTAAGAAAGATATGAACAGTATGTGCAGTAGCAATATGAAGAAAGATTTGTGCCAGCCAACCATTTCAAAAATCTTCCACACTTTCAAGTGCACTCTAAATTTTAACAGTACCTTGTTTCTGCGTTCCTAAACTTAGGGTATAAAAGTGACTTTTGGTTGTGTTTACAAAATAACAGCACTATTAAAAAGAGTGCAGGGCATGTTTAACTATTCATTTCATAGGAAAACATCCAGGTGCGATTCTGTTGCAGTTTGCAATGATAAACCGCAACCTTTGGACTCCTTTCCAGCCGCAACTGCCTCTTCAGTGCTTAGTTGCACACTCCATTACACAGCAATAATAAAAGACTGGTAAGATTACAAACTACTACTGTAGAAATGCCTCCAGTTCAGGTGGAAGGCCCACAGACCAAACAGCACAAAGACAGAACAAGATACAAATCTTTCCCCAGCTTATAAACTGCATGTAGAACGGAAGGGGATGAAGCAATCCAACCAAAATCACAGAATGCCCATGGTGAGAGAACAGAAGTACCCTGAAGTGATAGGATGTCATGCCTTCATAGTCCTTCTCCGAGAAGCAAACAAATCAGGTTCATCTTCGGACCATGTCAGGGAGTAGTGAGGTGAAAATCTGAGTTCAGAGCAAACACAGGACAGTGGTTTACCACCATATCGTAAGATTCTGATCTCCGCTGAAATAGCTGAAGAATACTGCAGGAAGCTGGTGTATCAGCTCTGGGCAAGACTACATCCTACCCACTTAAGACTTAGGGCCTCTATTAATACACAGTTTTTCTGAGTCATCTTTCACATCCCTCTCCTATGCAGACCATGACTTTCCATTGTCCACAGACCAGGTAAAAAAACCTGACAGACAAATCCTTTACTCCAACTCACATAAACATATGCAATGGCAAGCAAATCTATCTTTATCTGCTAGATTAAGTCCACCTCAAATTCTGACTAAATAAAAAAAGCACTAAGCCTGTTCTCAGTTTGCTTTGGGTTTCATGTGTATGGAGGACACATGAATATGGCCTTCCAAAATATCAGTCCTCAACAGAAGGGGATTCCTATGAAATCCCTATGAAAGACAACTGCCTATGATATAAATGAAGCCCAACTCAAGGTGTCTTTGTAATCGTATTGTTAAAAGAGAGTGCGCTTCCAAGAGGTGTTAGAAGCCCCTGGTGGGCCATTAACAGAAGTCCTCAGCACCTTCCATATGTCTGAAGTGTGTGTATTTAAGTGATGTATGAGGAAATGAATGCATACTTTGTCTAGCTGGAATGCATAACAAAGTAATAGTAATCCCATGCAATAATTATTAACATCCTAGCAAGACCTCTCCCTTTGAGTGGGATAGACAACCTTCACTTTTAAATAAAGTGCTGCAAACAAGCAAGAGGAAACAGCAGAATCAAAGTAGTTTGCAAACCAAACTTCAGTGAAAGGAACATGAGATTTGCATTATGATATGTGAACCTAAAGTTGTTCTACTTTTAAGTCTGTGAAATCACCTTCTGTTTATAAGGAGAAAAGTAGTTTTGCCCACAGGTCTCCTGAGGCCTCCCTTTAGCTTATTTTTACACACAAGGAGATACGCGTCAGAGAAACACCAACGTTACTTCACACCCTGAGAATGGCAGGTTTTTCCTTTTTTAGATAAAACACATGCACTTCCCTGCAGGGAGGGGAACTTGCAAACTGGGCACTGGCAAAACTTACACAACAGAGGTTAAACTCCTCTCCCCCTGGAGTTCACAGCTCTGTTCTAAGCAGTTTTACCCACACACCTGTTTGTTAAAACATTTTCATTGACGGCAACCTAGCCGGGTTTGCGATCCCGTGGCCGCTGTGGCAAGGACCGTCAAGTCACACCCCAAGAAGGGAAGTATGCAAATGCAGAGGGATAAAGCAGTTAGTTATCTGGGCACAATTTACTTCTCTACAAAACATCGCAGAAAAACCATCTAGGCGGTAAGGGCGGCGCAGGGCCGGGTTCCTCTGCAGAGCCGCCCCGCTGGCAGCTTAGCGGAGCCAGCCCGCAGCGCGCTCACCTCGCCGTGGCTCCGCCAGCACCTGCGCTCCGGCCAGGTGCAGCAGGAGGCGCCAGAAAGCGGCGACCGAGGGAGCCACCGCTGCCCCGAGAGCCCCGGGGACCCTCCTTCCGCAGCAGCGGGGGCGCCAGCGGCGAGCGGAGCTGCGCAGCAGCCCCGGCGTGGGGAGCGGGCAGCGCTCCGCCACAGCCCCGCTTACCGGCTTGCCCCCGGACCGGGCTGCCACGCCGAGGCCAAGCACGGGGCAGCCGGGGGCAGCGCCCGCCCGACCCCGCCAAACCCCCGCCGCTGCCCCGGGCGAGCAGCCGCGGCACCTACCGGGGGCCGCCATGGTCCGGGGCTGGCGGGAAGGGGCCGCTCCCCTTCCCTCACACCGCCGGCGTCCCGTCCCGTCCCGCGGCCGCTTCCTCGGCCCCGGCCGGGGGCTCCGCCCCGCCGCCCGGTCCCGCCCCGCGGCCGGCCGCCCCCGCACAGCCCAGCTGCCGGGGATCCCCGCTCCCGCCGGCTGCGGCACGCGTCCCACCGGGCCGGGGAGCGGCGCTGCCCGGACAGGGACCTGGAGCGACAGCGAGCGAGCGACACCTGCCCCACGCACGGCCCCTGCTGAGGCTTTACGGTCTGTCTCCGACGAGCAAGCAGGTTTAGTTTTTCCCTAGGGGAAAACCAAGTTGTTCCGTGTAGAACGAAGCGGCCTGCTGATACTGTCTTTTAACTCAGATTTGCCAGACCCCATAGTTTAAGTATTGAGAAGTGGAAGGCCACCGTTGGAGCTCAGAGACTAGGGCTCAATTTAATCTTGTCACCGAAGACAAAGCAACAGATTCTGCCTAAATAACTCAGTCTACTCCAGAAACCTGAAAGAACCACTTGCACCGATTTGCATTCAAAAACATTTCTTTGCTGAGAACCAGCAAAGCCTTTCACAGATACGCTTCAGCAAAGCAAAAGCAGATTCCTTACAATCTAGTTTCGCGTCAAGCCAGTCCCTCCCAAGCAGTCTGAGGGCGTTCTGCGTGCAGCTTGTCAAGAGCACTAACATTAGAACGGAGCCATTTACCAACCGTATGGAACCAACTGTTTCCTACTAATCTACTCTCATCTTAGAGGTTGGTCAAACTGTTACTTCCAAATCTTTCTTTACCCAAAACATACTTCAAGCTTACAAACTGTGCGCCAAGCCTTGTCTTCCAAAAACAGTGTTTGCTCGCACAATAAAAGAGTACTAGGTAAAAAACATCCCCTGATGATTCAGCCTTATGAGGAACACCAGGTATGCAGAGAACCAGTGCCTCCCCATATGAATCCTGAAAACTTGTATCAGAACAAAGAATGCCTGGGCACTGCAGAAGTGTGCAAATACAGAGTCTACTCGGGATTTATGTGAAGGATGAAAATTTACTAGTTGGAAACTAGAGTCCCTAGCCAAATTCTCTGACTATTACAGAGTAATATGCATATTTTCAGAACTACTAAAACAGATGAATAGCCATGCATATGGCTTCATTATGACTGTTCAACATTATTTCCTTTGTAAAGCTGTTTATCTTCTGAATTCCAGAATAAAATGTTAAAACCAAAATCATCTCTGATGTTAGATGAAGAGTTCAGCATGCTCCTTGGAACGAGCTTTTAAATTCCCTCTCTTTTTAAAGCCTTACAGTATCTTACAAAAGGCCAGCAGAATCAGCTTCCTGCTTTGTGGAAACCCATGGGGCTTCTCCATATGTATCAGTGTCACTTAGGATGCTATGTATTTTATTTAATCAATACAAAGCCCATAGGAAACCTCCTTAGGGTTTAAACTTCTTAAGTCACTAAAGTGAAATTAATGTAGCTCCCCAAAGGAGCTTACATAAAATAACTGCCAGCACGTTGTTTCAGCAAACTTTACAGCAGCCGCCACCTAAAAACTCAGATGACAAATTGAGGCAACAGCCCCTTCCCACCCTAAAACATTAGGCTGGCCTAAGGGAAAGTGTCACACAGCTCTGTCATGGTTTAACCCCAGCTGGTAACCAAGTACCACGCCACTGCTCGCTCACTCTTCCCCGCACCCCAGAGGGATGAGGGGGAGAATTAGGAAGGAATGTAAAACTCAAAGGTTGACCTAAGAATAATTTAATAATTTAAATAAAATAAAAGCAATAATAATGGAAGGGAGAAGGGGAGAGGAACAAATTCCAGGAGGAAGGGAGAAAAGAAAACAAGTGATGCACAATACAATTGCTCACCACCCACTGACTGACGCCCAGCCAGTCCCCAAGCAGCGAGCAGCAGCCCCCTGGACAACTCCCCCCGGTTTATATACTGAGCATGATGTTCTATGGTATGGAATATCCCCTTGGCTAGTTTAGGTCAGTTGTGCCCCCTCCTAATTTCTTGTGCCACTCCAGCCTTCTCCCTGGCAGGGCCTGAGAAAACAAGAAGTCCTTGGCTTAGTATAAACATTACTTAGCAACAACTAAAAACATTTATCAACACTATTCTCACACCAAATCCAAACCACAGCACTGCACCAGCTACTAAGAAGAAAATTAACTCTATCCCAGCTGAAACCAGGACAAGTTTGCAATAAATTAAGAACAAAATGAAGAAATGGAGTTTTTCATCCTCCCTTGCCCCAAATTGACTGTACAAGCCTTGCCCTTCCTCCCTTCAATTCACTGCAGCATGTGAACACAGTTGTATTTGCAGCATCCTTCTCAAGGGTCTGCACTATCCCTGTCCAAAGAAAAGGACAAGATTGCTCTTTCTGGAGCCATTGCTTTTTTTGCTAGGTATCTGTGAGGGTTACCACTGAAAGGATTCAGTACGTGTTTGAATACCCATGCCATCCCTCTTCACTTTTCCTTGGCCACAAAAAGAATGGGAAGAGTGAAGACCTCGCACAGGAATGGTCTCTTCTGAGGTGAGTAACCTTCCCTGCAGCCTTAACAAAAGAGACATGCCAGCCAAGGGGAAAGGACAGAAAAGACCTGTGAGGAACACGCAAGGGGAGCAAAGGAATTCACAAGCAGTAGCATAAACTAGTTGAATTTGCTTGCTGTTTAGATCCTTACATCTCCCACTGCTGCCTTGGGGAATACAAGAACAAAACAGCTTTCTTTGCATGGTTGCTGCCCTGCCAGATCACCTGGACAGTTGCAGGCATAACACAAGGGAACACAGCTAGACAGCCACACACCTCTGAAGAGCAGCAGTCACACAGCATCTGGGAACAGACCTAACTGGCAAAGGCCTGGCAGGAGAGGGGGATGCTTATTAACCCACTGAGAAGCAAAGTGAGCCAGTGAAGCAAACACAGCCAGTAATTCCCATGGCTTCTCAAAGCGATTACTTTAAACAGCGTGACTTAAGGACTGTTCACCAGAAATGGCTGCATCTCTTCCTTTCTGATACAGACAACACTACAGAACTTGTGCTGAGCTTTGCAGACGAAGCTTGCAGCTGTAGCTTACTATGAATGGAAACTACAAGAACTGGAGAATACTGGTTGTGGCAAACAGTTCCCTTTCTGCAACACAGCCCCAAGTTATTCCATACACAAGAGGGGCACACCAGATCAGGGGCATCTGAGAACAAAGTGTACATATTTAACAAGCCCTCAGTTGAACATCCCTTTCCTACACTACAGGAACAGCAACTGTATAAAATGACAGAAACCTACAGTACAATCTACCGCTACATAAGCTACTTTTATTTCCCCAGAAGTACAAAGGCAGCACCCCCCAGCGACACCAGCAACACATGAGCTATGCCAGGCACAGAGACTGCCCAAGTGGGTGTTCAGCAGGCAGTACTACCTAACTACACAGAAGAGGAACAAAATCCCACAGAGCAAGGTACAGTAGTACTTGGAGATTGTTAAGAGCAGAGGGGTATGTAGGGGAAACATAAAGAGCATAACACTACCTACTTACTACTGTTTGTTTGACCCTGGCAGCCCTACCTCAGGACTTTCAGTATAGGGCTTCACTTCCTTTGCCCTCAACAGACTTTATAGTATGCTCTACTGAAGAGAATTAAAAAAAAAAAAAAACACACAAAAAAAAAGCCACAAAGGCAAGGAGAACAGAGCACTGCATTTATCAGAACAAACCTCCAGTTCCCCCTGGAAGAAAAGAAAAATACCACCTCACTGGAGAAATGAGTAATTTAAAGCCACAGCAATACACAACAGCTGAATGAAAACTCCTTATCAGAGTCCCAAGTACACTAACAGGCCACGGTTGCCCTGATCAGCCTCATCTGGAGCTTTCACACCCACCCTTTCCTATAGGCCCCAGAGCTCCATTTAAAATCGGGTCTGGGCCTTTAGTGCTTGCTTGTCCTATTTTGTAGGTGTACCTGTCTCAAGCCCTATCTCTGTTCTTACTTCCTTAATACCCTTCAAACCTCTTTTAAGGAACTTTATCCCCAAGTCCCTCTCTGGCTCTACCTCATAGATACAACAGTCTCTTCAGACCTATAGCATTACTTGTACCCTAGCCCCTCCTCTGGCATGATCTCCTCTTGCTCCAGAATAGATTCCTCATGCAGTTCCTAGACCTAATTTGTAGCTTTCCTGGGGCTGCTGCTGCTGTCTGGCTCTGCCTGCCACGCTCCACACTACGTGGCACCGCTCTCTGTCGGTGAGGGCACCGCCAGCGCCGCGGCTACCGGCCCGCTCTCCACCCTGGCACGGCCTTGCACCTTCTACTCCCTACCGCTCCCCTTTCAGCGATCGTATTTAACGTGGGTTACAACCAGAGGTGGACTAATGGGGGGAGAGGTTTAAGCGGGCTGAAGTTTTCCCTCTTCTAATGCCACACACGCGATCCCGGGTTTCCTCACAGAGGCTGCCCCGGCTCCCTCCTCCGCTGCGGGCCCTAAGGCTGCCTCTCCACCGCAAGCTGCCTTCGCTCAGGGGCGGGCGGCGCCGCCCCCGGTCCCCTCACGCCGGCTGTGCCTTACGGGTCCTCCCTCTGCGCGCCCCGTCCCGCCCGCTGACCGCCGCCCGCCATTGCCGGGGGGCGGCCGCTACGCCTCACAGCCCGGCCACGATGGCGGGAGGTGGGCGGAGCCGCGGCGGCGTGCGCGCGTCCGTGCGTGGTGGCGGCTGCGCGCGTGCGCGCAGGCGGCACGTGGCGGCGGGGCAGCATGGCGGCGTGGCGCGCGGTGCCCAGCGACCTGTTCCCCTTCGTGCTCACCTTCCTGCGCGAGAACCGCTTCGAGGGCGCCGCGCGCGCCTTCGCCAAGGAGGCGGCGGCGGTGAGGGGGGGGGGGGGGGGAGCGGGCTCCGGCGGGGGGTGGGGAGCGGGCCCCGGGCAGGGAGCGGGCCCCGGGCGGCCTGCCGGCGGCACACCGGGCGCGGCACACGGGGCGGCCTGGCCGGCCGGCAGACTGACGCATCCTATCTCGGTGCAGAAGGAGCAGGACCCCAACGCCGCCTCCCTCCTGGACATCTTCAGTTACTGGCTGAGGTAAGTGCCGGGGGGACCGGGGCTCCGCCGTGCTGGGCTCCCGCCGCCGGCCCTGCCTCCAGGTGCCCAGCCCAGCCTTTCTCCCCGTAGGTCTCCAGCGGCCAGGAAGAGGAAGCTGGTTGCCAACGGCCCCCAAGTGAAGAGGAAGCCCTCCTCCAGCAGCGATGGCAGCTCCAGCGAGGAGGACGAGGTGCCTCCAGCCAAGAAACCAGGTGGGGTTTGTGGGCGGCCCCGGGGCAGGCCAGGGCGGTGTGTGGCAATGGCCCCTCACCTGGATGTACCGTTCAGCCTTAGCAGCTCAGTTGCGGTCCTTCAGCAGCCATCGAGGACTGGGTTTGTGTTGACTGCTCTTGTTTTTGGTGCATCTTTTGCGCATGACATGTAGGGGATGTGTTCATCCTAGCTAAGGGCAATCTCTGTCCAGTTATAATTAAAGCACGTCATGGTTTGTGTCCACTGGAAGGTTTTAGCCATTCCATTTGTCCCTTTTGGCTGAGACTGGTGAAGGTGTTGGGCTGTGTTGAGTTTTGAAGGTGCTATTGAGGTAGCATCTTTGTTACCTTGTCTGTATTGAGATTCAGCTTTCCAAACACTCACTGATAGGATATTTCAGCAGGGTTACTTGTGCTTGCTTCAGCACGTTCAAATTATGTGTTGGTTTAAACATTGAGTGAAACTGGGGTTTGAGTGCATGTAGATTGGGCTGGTACTCACTTCATGGGAGGTAGCTACCTCATGATTTTATTTCCTCACTGTTTTCCAGGGAGGCTCAGTTTCACTGAGAGCTTTAAAGAATGGTTTCTCATCTTGCTATTGTAGGAAGACTGATTCAGGTTTTACAAGTGCTTTCATATTTGTTAAAATACGCATAATTTGACAGAAGTCCTACATGGCTAAGATTTATTAGGGTCCTCTGTATTGGTGGGCACTATGACCTGTTTGATGCAGGGTAGTATCCTTGAGTCCAGAGAAGTAGCAAGCATCCTTACTCATCTGCTGCTTGTGTTAGGGTTACCACCTTTCTTTCTCTCAAGCCTGTGTCCTAGCGCTATCAAAAAAATGTGTCCCTCCACTGCACTTTGATATGTGGCAGGCTGTATTTTTTCTTTTTTTTTGACCTGGAATTGATTTTGTGCCTTGCCTTAACTACAGCGTATGCAAGTTTGTATGTGTCTAGCAGTAGATTTGCAGGAGAGGAGGAAGAGACAGGAAGAGGGAGAGTCACAGAAAGAGTCTTCAACCTGAGCCATCCTAAAGCTGAAATTCCACTTGGAATTTCTGATCTTTATTTGATAAGGACACTTGCAACTTTAACTTGAGGCAAAAATGATTTATTTTGCTCTGTGTTGTTAAAAAGCAAATCAGTAACCATAAGGAGTGTATTTGGCTAAAACATGTTAAGCAAAGTGCCTGGAACCTTAATGCGGCTTGCAGTGGTTCTCTTTGGAAGCCTGCATTTGTTCAGTGGGTTTTTGTAAGCTGGAAGGTGTGGAGACCCTGTTAATGTTACCTCAGCCTATGGGGGTGCTTTCCCTGTGGGATGTCCTTTTTGGTGACGGAAGTCTGCACTTCAGTGTGTACATGACAAAAATCTAGAACTGGTTTTATCCTCTTGCCTACCCATTTTTGAGTCTTCTACCGCACCCTGCCGGCTCAAAAAACAAAGTCAGTGTTATGAACTTGAGTCATGGTTTAATGACCTTTCCCCTGATACACACTAGTGCAGGATATAGGTACATGAAAGTTGTGAATTAACTTACCATCAGCGTGCTGTCCCTCATTTGCAGCTAAAGCAGCAGCTGTGCCCAAGGCAAAAGCAGTTTCTCCAGCCAAGAAGGCAGAGAGCAGCAGCGAGGACTCCAGTGATGATTCAGATTCAGAGGAGGAGGAGAAGCCAAAAAAGGTCAGCTTTTCTTTCCAGACTCTAATACATGTTTGACAGTGATTGGCAGTAGCAAATTTGACCAGCAGAACTCTCTTTTAAATTTGGCTCACTTTTCCTGAGCTATGAAGTGCCTAGACTGCTGCAGGTGCAATGTAAGAAGACATTGCTGTAGCAGATGATGTGCCATTTGGACTAGTCCCATGAAAAATGAATTTCACATCCAGCACTCGCTTGAATTCATATCCAGGTCTGCTCCTTTCTTTTATCCTAAGATTGCCAGGGCTTACTTCCCACCCCCCAAGAAAGATTTATTTGCAAGCACTGTAATAAATTTAATCTTTTTTAAAATGTGTGTATATGTAAAAAGAGAATCTTCTCTTTGCTTTTTCTTGCTGCAGTCATGGTTTTGAGAAGGGACAGGGGTGAAGAATGGTGTCAGTGTACACTAGAGGAGACCAACCAGAGTTGCCCAGTTAGTATTTTCAGTCTTCAAACTAGTGTAATCTGGAGAAGGAAGAGCACAGTGCCAGCCTCAGAGCTGCCCCATTTTGAAGAGGCAGAACTGGAGGCTGAGGTGCAAAGGAAGTCTTCCATGGGCTGCTGGGAGGTTTCCCAGAGGAAAATTTATCCAGAGGTTTTCAGGCTGTAACCATTAGGCAGAGTGGTGTTTTCAAGTGAAAATGGTAACCTCTGTGAAAGCTGTTTATATACTCTCTTTACATGTCCCAGTTATTAGTCTCTTTTTCTTTTCATGGGTACAAGGGCTAATCACTTTTCCCTTTTGTTGTTTAGAAAGGTGCAAAACCTGCGGTGAAGCCAGCTGGAGCCAAAATCCAGCCTCAGAAGAAAGCAGAGAGTTCCAGCTCTGACTCAAGCAGCTCAGATGAAGAAGCACCAAAGAAACAGCCACCAAAACCAGCAACACCTAAAATGGGTACATCTTATAGTGTGTCATGAGTCAAAGTGCAAAACCAAAAAACCCAGGGGAGGAGTGATGGGGACTGTACCTACATGCAAAGGCATATGTATTAACAAACAGTCTGAAAATCTGCTGTCACTGCCATTTGTACATTGTACTGCCAGTCTGCTTCTGACATGGAAAAGGTGCAGAACTGATTGTAAATAAAACGTCTGGTCTCAAATGCTGCATTGTTTGCATAAGTAGCTGTAACCAGCAACCTTAACTGTTTAAGATATGCTTTTGACAGGGTCTTCCCCTCAAAGGGCAGGGAAGATCTTTACTTAGCCTTTAGTCCTGGGACTTCTGATGGTCTAGAATGATAGTTTTCTGAAAACTCTCTAAGCTTGCAGTAGGATAAACCAACAGTCTTGTGGTACTGCCTTAATTTGCCCTATTGGGTTCTGGTGGTTCTTTTCTTTCTTTGATACTTCATGCTGAATGTCATTACCCCTCACCTACCACGGCATATTTTCTGATGTCCCTTTTTACTTCTCTCAAAAGGAAGTAAAGCTGCCCAAGCAGCCACCAAGGTGGTCAATGGAAAAGCAGCAAGCAGTAGCAGCAGCAGTGAAGATTCTGATGAGGAAAAGGCTGCACCAAAGAAGGTAAATTAGACAGTGAAAAACTTCATGAATACTGTAAAAGTCTAGTAGTCTAGTATGGTTGGGTACATGTGTCTTGCAGGTCCTGTGAAATGTGTAGACAAAGGCAGAGACCTCACAGATGCTGCGCACAGCATTTGGGGCTCTTAGACCTCCTTCTCCTTTATACAGTGGGATTATGTGTTCTAGCACCTCTCCATGCACTGACTTTCTTCCCTAATACCTCCTTACCACTTCCTCTGCTCCTTCCTTTTACAGGAAAACATCTTATTGTGTCAAAACCATATTGTAGTCTCCATTACATGTTCACTTTTGCATGACTCTTCTGTGCTTAGCTATCTGTAACTTTGAGTTTTCCACTAGGCAGTGTTAAAAAATGCTTTCTGCAATAGAAAAAAGCCATAGTTGCGTTAAATCAGTTGGCAGTTGTTACCATTTGTCAGTTTTGTGCCCCTTAGTCAGAGGAGCTCCTCATTGGGGATTCATGCAGCAGAAAACAACAGCAGAGTGGCCAGAAAGGTCATAATGCTTGTGTGTTTCCTAAAATTTGCATTTGAGAATCTTCATTAGTCTTTTCCCCTTTGTCTTCCAAATTTGCTCTCTTAAGTGAGGTGTAGAGTTAAACAAGATCCCCATCAAGCTGTCCCCACAAGATTTCTGTAACTTCTTTTTTGACATTATTTCTTTCCTTCTTGTAATAAGGCTATTCCCAAGAAATCACTTCTACCGAAACCTGCAGCCACTCAATCATGTCCAGGGAAGAAAAAGCATGCCAAGGAAAGTTCCAGTAGTGAGGACTCATCTGACAGCTCGGATGATGATAAGCCACCTGCAAAACAAAAGCCGAAGTCTGGTGAGTACTGAATACCACAGCAGCTACATGGACGATGCTTTCTGCGAGTCCCACTGTCCTGGGAGAAGTGTGTGTGCAGCACAGGCAGGTCTTGCTGCACACGAGGTTCCAGGTGGTGCTGTTGGTGGCACTGTGAACCAGAAATACAGCAGCTCTTTTCATGTGGGCTGTTGAGGCTAAGCTTACAGTTCAGCTCCTCTCTCAGCAAAGGATGAGGAGTGAGAGGGATTGTGACAGACTCTGCCTGGTTTGCATGTCTTCTATTCAGGTAGCCTTCAAGTACATTCTTCTTGCAGGTTTCCTGTCTGCCGGGATTTGGGAAGTAATTTGCCAGTGGTATCTTTATTCTGTAACTGCTGCAATTTAAGCTGGTTTGTGCTTTGTGTGAAGTATGCAGGTCTGTTCAGTTGCAATCCAGCTGAGGGGCTAAAGGGGCCTCCGTTCAGTATCATACAGGGCTTTTAGGATTCCAGTAGAGAGCTGATGTGAGTGGAGGATCAAGCAGCAAAACTCAGTCTGATCCTGTAACCAGAGGATTTGAGAAGGCAGTAAATGGAAACAATCAACAACTGACATCTGTTTTTTTCTGAAAAAGTTTGGCAACACAAGCACCCATTCTTCTCAAAGTGTAGAGGAAAAATCTGCAGAGGTGGTTGGGTCTGCTGAACCCTGAGGAGAGTCAAACTCCCAGTGAAAACAGGAGGTCGCAGTGGGGTGGGTGTAACCTGTAAGCTAGTATCTTTGATTGTAGCAACGGAAGGGGAATAAATGGAACAAAACAGCTAGAATAAAGCACTTCTGATATAACAAACATCTCATGTGCTGTTCACATAACCATGCAGGCTTTTGAACACTGTGTCTCTCTTCCTAGGTCAGTACAGTGCTGTACCTCCTCCTCAAGATACACAGACAAAAAAAAGCCTTGCCAAGGCTCCTGCAAAAAAGGCTGAGAGCAGTGACTCTTCAGACAGTAGTGATGAGGCAGAGCAGGTGCCCCCAAAGGGAGGAGCAGGTAAGTTGTGAGGAGAGGAGGCTGCAGAGGAAGTACTGCATGGTGTGGACACTGTTTTGGCAGTGTCTTGGTTTCCTTGAAAAAGCCATTTGACTTTGGTGTCTGTGTTGCTATTTGCTTCTCTAGAAGCTTCTGAGTAATTTGATGGCATCCCAAATAACACTTTGTACAACTTGCGGATTCAAAGTGAGTGCAGGTTAGATTACTTTGCACGTGTTGGTTTGAAAAGTCATCATGATCTACTTTAGAGGAAATAAGCCAGGCCCATTACTGCAGCTGGCCAAGTCCTTGCTTGGCTTCCAGTGTGCTGGCTGAATGGCTGGTGCACTGAGAAGGGAGCTTTTCCACATCTGGAAAGGTCTGGGTTTTGGGACAAAGGTTTGGTGTGGATGTGGTCTGTTAATTTTCAACTTGCTTTTGCAGGCAAAGCAGTAGTAGCTAAAGCAATCCCTGGTCCCCAAACCAAAGCTGTGGCTACCAAAAAGCCTGAATCCAGTTCTGACAGTGAGTCAGGTAATTCAAGAAATAGTCTTGATTATTTTTGCATTAATGTTTTTATTGGCCAGGTTGCTGTATGTTGTTATCTGTACAATCTGTACGTATCTGTACAATCCTTTAGCATATGAGCTCGAAAGCTTCACAGTCTCCATAGCTAGCAAGACGTGCTGCATTTCCCCTCCAAGTTCAAGGTGCTCCTTTTGTGTACCTCGGCACCTCTGGTGCCACGGTAGGGACTGTGGCTGGCAGCTGCCTGTCTGTCTGCAGACTGTGTTTTCTGGTTTTGTTGCCTGCTTTCTCAGAAATTGATGAGGTTTTGATGACTGTTACTGGAGTGCTCAGGAATGTTGGAATAGGTCAGGTTTAACATTCCAGGTTGCTGTGACATACAGTACAAAGGCATATTTGTACACAGGAGTCTCCAGTCCATTCTCAGACTGCTGCTAAACACATCTGATACAGGAAATAAAAAGCTAAAATGAGATACTGTGCTGTTGCTACCTCACTTTCCCTGCTTTGTCGATTTTTATCTCCTAATTTCTTGCCTGTTCTTTGATATTTACCACACAGCTTCGTTTCTCAGTGTTTCTTCTCCCCAAGTTTGTTATTGGTGATACCTGTACTCTCTTTCTTCAGTTCCTTATCCTGTACTTCTTCTACATTATTCTCCAGACATCTGCTTCCTTGTGCATGCATTAGGCAAGAATGTGAACTGCTTGTTTCTACTTCCTCCCAACAAAGATGATACATGGAAACATGAATGCTGTCCCTTGACCATTCAGGTGTTCATCAAATGCTGCTTATTGACAGTTATCTAGTGGCTCAACTGGGTGACAGCCTTTCTTGCTTTTCACTTCCACATGAGTTACATACCTGTTGTTACTAAAGTAACTTGCACCAAAAACTTACTAACTTAACACTTCTTTTGTTGGTTTGTCTAGATTCTAGCTCTGAAGATGACAAGAAGAAGGTAGGGAGTAAGCTCCCAGCTAAACAACCAGTGATAAAGAATACTTCCAAAACAGCAAAAGTAGCCGTCAAGCCTGGACAAGCAAAGAAAGACTTGAGTTCCTCCTCAGACAGCTCAGGTATTGGGGTAGGAGGAAAGGAGAATCTCCACATACACATTGTGCTCGCTCACACCTCTGTGTTTCTAGGCAGGGTATGAGGGTGCGGTTGGACAGGAATACAGATTGCAGCATTGTTTCCAGCAGCTTTTGAAGCGCGTTGCATCAGCATTGAATCTGTAGGTTAGCTTCATGTTGAAGAAATGGGGCTTTACCTTGATTACTCTTTTCCTTTCCGTTCTAGATTCTGATAGCTCTGACAAGAAGGCCCCTGTGAAGCCCACAACTAAAGCAGCAACCCCTGCAGCAAAGAAGTCACAAGCCACAAAGAAAGCACAAAGTAGCTCTGATTCAGATAGCAGCTCAAGCAGCTCTGAGGAGGAGAAGAAGAAAGGCACTCCAGCTAAATTAGCTGGCAAAGTGGGTAAGCCGGCATCCAAACCTTCTACCCCAGCTCCCAAAGCTGGCACTTCTGACTCTGATAGTTCAAGCAGTGAAGAAGAAAAGAAGCCAGCAGTGAAACCAGCCACCAAATCTACAGGAGCAGCAAAAGCAACTGTGGGGAAAAAGGTAGCTGCTTCTAGTAGTAGCAGCAGCTCATCTGATAGTTCCAGCGAAGAGGATAAGAAGCCCAAGAAGGCGGGGAAGGTGACACAGAATGGTTCTAAGACCTCTGCCTCCACAGAGAAAGCAAAAGCATCCACACCAGCAGCAAACAACCTGAAGTCTAAGCCAGCTGGTGGCAGCAGTAGCAGCAGTGAAAGCAGCTCTGAAGAAGAGACTGGAGAAGTCAATGGAGGTATTGCCTACAGTCTGGGAAGTGGGTCTGTCAGGCAGTGTTACTGAGCTAGACATGAATGGGAGCTTTTCCTAAACAATATTCAGTCTAGTTTCTGTGTGCTATTAGATTATGCCATCTGGTGTAGTGCTGAGAGGAAAGAGCTAGTTTTTAATTTGGTGTGATCTTTTTTGTCTGTATTGCATATCTGATGGCAATGGAATTTGTGGTAACATTTCTGTACAGTTGTCAGTTGCCATCTGTGCATGCACAAGGTTGTTAGTGAGAGCAAGGCGTACTGCTGGAAGACCTTGTCCCTGTTGAGTGGGACACCACCACAAGTGATGCCCCAATGCGCAATCTCAATCTTTATCCCTCCAGGAGCAAAACAACTTTGAATGCACTAGCGATGTGTGCAAGTGCATACAGTGTGACTCCAAGAACTGGCAAATTTTAACCAACAGAACTTTCTCAAGTGCACTAAATCATCAATATAGAGGTACCCTATTCCACAAAATTACCTTTATTCGTTAGGATAGGATGGCAAAATTGTTGCTTACCCAGAATGGCCATTAGTGTCTGTTAGAGCAGTCTCTTTTCTGGGTGAAGTGATGCAGGGACTGATTCTTACATCTGTGTGTCAACACTGGGTTTGCATTCTTGGGGGGGAGATGCCTTTGCCTTTCCCAACACCATGCTTACTCCCTTTTGAAGTTTTACTGCTGTACATTTAATAGGCACGATCAAGAAGAAACAGAAGAGGGAAGATGTTCAGGAGTCAGAGACACCACACAGTAAAAAAGCAAAGATCAAAGCCAAAACACCACACACAGTTCCCAAGGTGAAACAGGTGAGTGAGGGTGGACTGTGGTGACTTGTGGGAGAGGCCTCCTGAACAAGGAGGTTTGTTCTGGGGGGAGGCTGGGCCCACAGGATTACTTCTGGTTTTGCAATTGAACCTTGTCTGGAGAACACTGGGAAGTGCGTGCAGGTGTATAATGTTATTCTGGCAAATGTTGATTGGATATGCTTGCGTAGAAGCATCCCTGAGCTGCCTGATAAGAAGGGAAAGAATTACGAACCTGAGAAGTTACTTAAAGGTGGAAGTGATGTGAACAGAGCTCCACCTTTGCAGGGAAAGGTGGGAAGAAGGTTGTCCCTAGGGGGGTATCATGCATGTGTATGTGCTTACTGAATCTTGTTTTCTTTAACAGCCAGCCTCTCCATTCCGCCGCGTAAGGGAGGAAGAGATTGAGCTGGATGCCCGTGTTGCTGATAACTCATTTGAAGCAAAGGTAGGGCTAGGTAGTGCCCAGAGCAGTAACGCTTGACCTACGCAAATATGCATCAGCAGAGCAACCTCGGCACGCTTGCGGGGAGTCTTTTTGGTGGAAACGTTTTCCACCAGGAGGTGGTGGTAAGAGGCATGTGAGCACTGGCAGGAGGTGTGTAGGAGTGGTACCAGCTCCAGTGTCAATGTACTGGTGATTGCTGGGTAGGGTGAAGTGCAAAGCATTGTCTCTACTCTCTTGGGTGCTGACCTGAATTTTTTTCCTTTCCTCCTTCAACCCTTACAGAAAGGAGCAGCTGGTGACTGGGGTGAGAAGGCTAACAATATCCTGAAATACACTAAAGGCAAATCTTTCCGCCATGAGAAGACAAAGAAAAAACGAGGCAGCTACCGTGGGGGCACTATATCGACCCAAGTCAATTCCGTCAAGTTTGAAAGTGACTGAGAATGTTTCCTTCAGAATTTATAAACCATCTGCTCACCAGAATGGTTTGGGTGGGCATGTGGACATTGTGGATGTCAAGCCTGCCTGGAACGCTACCTCCCCTAGCCCATTGCAGGGCAGGCAGTTCCAGTGTGGGGATGTGGGAGAATGGTTCGATGTTTCCCCCTTTTATTTCTTATTCTGGTTTAAGCCCCTACTTTGGAACCATCCTTGAGCTGGTGTTACTGGCACCACTAGGGTGACCTCCAAGACTTAAATTTTCTACAGTCTTATTTTAAAAGGCTGGCAGTGATTTTTCATTTTGGTTTCCTTCCCATCTAGTAGAAGGAAGATAAATCATTCTCATGTATCTTAACCTCCCACTTCTTTTTCAGCCAGTTTAACTCTTGATACCTGTGAAATGGCAAGTATTGTAACTTGCCTTTGGCTAGTTACTGTAAGAGCAACAAGTGATTTGAACCCTCTGGCTGTAATAACCAGCCCCACATGACTTTTCAAGTTGCAGTGTGACCAAGTCTTTTTGGTTTCCTTCTATGGTTTCACCTTGCAATAAATCCCTATCTTCCTCTTCCTTCCACTCCTGTTGAGGCCGCTAACCAGAGTACTTGGAGAAGTGGAGCCTAAATACACCTTAGGAGTTGAGTAACTATTGTAGTTGCAAGCTGGGGGCTATTGTCAGAAAGACCAAGGTCTATAGTACTGCTGTGGCAGACTTGGTAACCCCTTGGTTGGGAATGTAGCTGGAAAGTGGAGGTTGTGACGTTTGGCTCAGTGGGAATGGGTAAGGAGGCAGAGGAGATCATGCCCTCTTTTCTACCCTGCGCTGCTTTTTGCTGTGTTTTTGTTACAGAGGCTCTGACTGCCATGTGGTGTTACTCCTTGTTCTCTCTGAACACGAAACGTGCCAGCTTACGCTTACTCCCAGCAGCATGTGCCGTGCAGCCTGTTAGGAGTCAAGAAGAATGTATCATTAATGCCTTAAATTTATTTTCTGGGTTGGATCACTTGCTCTTTGAGCTGTCTTCCATCTGTTAAGTCCCTCTCGAGAAGTAAAATGCCAGTTTCCCTGTAGCACTAAGGCAAATAAAGCCTGATGCTGTAAGGTTTGAAGTGTTGGCTACAAGTACATGTTCCGTATGGGGAGCCTCAAACAAGTTCAGTAACTTGGAGCCTAAACTGAGACTTTGTGAGCAACTGAGGTAACGTAATGGTTTGCTGCTGCTGAGAGGGGGGCTTGTTTTGCCTCCAGCTGTTCGACTGCGACCATATTTCTGGTGTGACTCACATCTGGTAGAAAGTGGTTCCCCCAGCTACTTTTTTCCCCGTGTTAGGTGGGTTAAGTCAAATTAAATTTGTGGAGCAGGCTGCTGAGCCCATAGCCAGTGTGACCTGGACAGCGGTAGTGTGTGTTTGCAGAATGGGGCGGTGGGCTGTCAGAACTGCTTGCCCCGTCTCATGAAACTGCCAGCCACCGAGAGTCTGTGCAGGGCCTGATTGCCATGTTTCCATTCCCTCCCCCAAGGGCGAGAGTGGGGAGAGCCCTGTTATTACAGGAAGCTGCATTTCTGCGCAAAGCAGTGTCACCTAATTGAGGGTTGGATGAGGCTTGAGGAGCCACCCCCGTATACATGAGCTGCAACTTGTTCCGATGAGCATTTTTCAGGACTTCCCCCTCTGGCTTGCACAATCACTGTGCATTCTGGGCTGCGGTGCAGAGGGATGCAGGAGACCACGGTTACTACAAGGAATTAAAGGTTAGGGGCTGAAGGAAAGTGGGAAGGGAGGATTTTCTGCCTGGGCATTTGAACATCTTGCTTGTGATTTGTCAACCTCCATCTGGTTACGGGAGCTTATATTTGAAATTAAAACTTTGTAACTACTTTCTATGTTTTGGGGGTATTTTAGGTGTGAGAATTTTAATGTGTCGAAAATAAAAAAGATTGCTGCCTTTGTAATGCGAGTGGATCTGGTAGTTAAAGGTGTGTGGAAAAGGGCTGGTGTTGGTGCTGGGGATACTGCAGCACTGTATATGTCTTGTCTAGGTAGATGCTCACATGCATGTAACAGGCCTTCAGGAGTGAAAGGTGGCCTGTGCAGCTGGCTGTCAAAGGGCTTTCTAAGAAATTTGGATAAAACTGATAAAACTCTAGAATTATATTTGCTTCTATCGGGACAAACAGGCTGCTCGAGTCCCTTTCTCACCAGAATATCTGGTTAGCTCTTCTCAAACATCGCTACCAAATGCAGTGTAACATAAGCGGCACTGGCCTGTGGGAATAAGAAGCAGCAGGCGTTGGCAAACATTTCCGTATATACCTGGTTACCAGAACTGCTTTCTGGTAGTCCCCTTGGTTCTCTTCCTCCTCGGTGACCATGTGTGCGAGGAAAAGAGACTTGCTAACGGGCAGGGCGGGCGCAGCTCTTGTGTGCTCCCGCGCTTGGTTTTACGCCCCTGCTACGCCTCTGGAAAGGGGGGGCTGGAAAAGGTGGGGGCTCCCCCGGCGGCTGGGGTGACGCTCCGTTAGGCGCTGGGGGGGCAGCTCCCCGCGCAGGCTCGGCTGCTGCCCGGTGACCTGCAGCCCTGCGCTCCGCGGCCCTGCGCGCCCAGCCCGGCTTCCCTGCGCGGCTCCGGCTGGGCTCAGCGCTGGAGCCGGGCGAGCCGGGCACCCGTGTGCCAAACCCTTGGGGCGCCCTGGAACGCGGTCCCCCGCGCCCGAGCTCCCCTGTGCGTGCTCCCCGTTCTGCTGACCCCAGTAACGTGTGCGCAGGAGGATGGGGTCCTGGCCCTGTGAGCATCCCAGCCGGGCACTGCTCGCTGGAGTGCAGTGAGGCAGGAGGGATGCGGGGACCCCGCTCGCTGGGGGATGCTCGGGCGGGGCAGGGGGCAGGGCAGGAGCCGCGGGCTGGGGTGGCGGGGGCGGCTCTCCGCGCTCCCCCCGCCCGGCCCGGGGCGGCCCGTGGGCCCCGCCCGGCCCCGCCCGGGCTGAAAGGGGGAGGCGGGCGGCTGCTCCTGTCCCAGCGCCGCCTCGGCTCTGCGTGCGCACCGGGCCGCGCCGCCGGCCGCGCTCGCTCAGGTGGGTGCCGGGGTGGGGATCCGTAAGGCCGCGGCCGCTGCTCCTCCTGCTGCCCGTCCGGGCACCGCGGGCCGCTCGCCGTGCCGAGAGGAGGGGGAGGCTGGGCGGGGGTCTCCCTGCCCGCGGGGGCCGGCTCGGTGCGGGTGGGCGCTGGGTGGGCTGGGCCCCCGGCCGGGGCGCAGCGGGGGCCCAGCGCCGGCTGAGCCGTGCGGGGCCGGAGCTTCGGCACCCGGGCGGGCGCTGGAAGCGCTGCTGTGACTCGCCTCGCGCCCCTCCGGGAGGGGGTCCCGGGAGCGGGTCCCGGGAGCATCCTCTGCTCCTGCCCGGCCGCCTCGCCCCAGGCATCCCCCGCTTTGGTTGTGGCAGCTCAGCCAGGTCTCATTCCTCCGGGGCGCTCCGAGCCAAGAAGCTGTTTGGTCTGGGTTTGCCTTTTTTTTTTTTTTTTTCTTTAACGTGGGGGTGTCACTTGGCTTACTGAAGATAAGTAAGCATCTCTAGCTTCTCTGCTTCTGCCAAATGTGATCAGACTTGTCTGTCAGGACTCTATCAATCCCCAGTGCTTCCTACACAAGGTTTCACAACCTTCTGGGATGTTTAATGACTTTAAACGTGGCCCTTCTCTGTAGAAAGAAGCTGAAGTGACAGGGCAGTAAGCGGAAGACTTGCTTCCTCCCTGCTCCTGGCTGCTTCTCTGCAGCCTGGTCGGTCGCACCTCTCCAGCTTTCTCTGCAGCCTCCAGAACCTGCTCAGCTTGGCCGCCGTACAGGCGTAATTGCTTCTTAAGACCAAACCCTGCACAGAACCGTTGTATGCTCTCATGTCGAGATGTATGGCTCGGGCGAATATTTGGAAATGGCCCCAAGCCTTTCTGTCTCCTGTATCCAGGGATTACAAATGATATTCCCAGGTGCTCCCACACTGCAGCCAGACCTGGGACCTCTCACAGGGAGCGCAGCCTGGCGTCGGCCGCTGCTGCCTTGCAAGCATGTTACAAGTGAGGGGGAAAGGCCATCTGGAGGAACTTGCTGTTGTGGAGCACTGGGGGGGCACAAACCCTCTGTCCATGTCAGAAAACAGCTGGGCAGCCTGTGGATGTGGAGTGGGGGGAACCTTGCTCACCACCTAGGTGGGATGGTGAGAGGCCAGGTGGGGAAGCAGGTGTGTGGTGTTTTATGCCATCCCCCAGCTCAAGTTGTTGCAGGTGTGTGAGTTAGAGACCTTTTTCTTTTCTCAGTTGTTATGGACCAGTATTTTCTTTAATACCACAGTTCCCTGGCTGTGTCCTATGGACTGCCCACCTCCTGCTGTCCCACAGATTTCCACCTTGCCTCTAGAGCTTCCCCAGTAAAACTCAGATGAGCCAGGAAGGATGTTGAAGATGGACCAAAGTCCTAAAAGTTTGGAACTAATTGGGAACGACATCAGCTTTTGTCCAAAATGGATGAGGACAAGCAGAGTGCTTCTGATGCCACGGTGTGGAAGCAGTAGTGCTGAGCCTGGTGCAAAGCACAGGTTGTTCTGATGCTGACTTGATCACTGCTGTGGTTGTTCCCTTGAGTCTTTTGGGGTCTGGGCTTTCTTCATTCTCTGTGTTTCTCGTGAGCTGCTGTGAAGATGCTGAAAGAAAAATGCCAGAAAGGTACACTGTTTCGCACAGATCATCTGTGCACTGTTCAGTCTGTGTGCAGATGGTATTTTAAAAAACTTGGGGCTGTAGGCTGCCCGGGGAGGCTTATATTTGAAGGGGAAGTGGCTTTTTTTTTCTTGCTTGTTGTTTTCTGTATTAATACTAGTATTGGTATACTGCAATACTAACATTAGTATTTTAGTGTTAGTGTTGTTTCCCCAGGTGATGGCTCTGGTGAAACAGGTGTCTCTGGTCACCCAAAACCAGAGCACAGAAACCCACCAAGCACTGAGTTGGATGTGGTTGATGGTTAGACTTCCCTTTTTCGACGTGCCATTTATTAAGTTTACTTTATACAGCATTGCATCCTCTAGGTTTTTACTAGAGATTCCCCCAGGCAGCTCCTGCTTGTAGTGTGACATCTTCCCACAGTGGCAGAATTGCTCTGCCAGCTGCTTACCCGCCTGCTTGCACCCGGTTTTGGCTTCCATAAATTAGCCACAGCCAGGCTGGCTGTCATGAACTTGATGGTAGCAGATGGCCCTGTTTTTTCTGGATCATATCCAACAGATGAGGCAAACTTTGGTTTCTTATTCCAGGAAGAGTTTTGAGCATCCAAGTGGAAGATGCATTTCCTTGTGGCTTCAAATGAGTTGTGCTGCTTTGTTAACTCTTGAGAAGTTTACGCTGAAAACATTTCTTCCTCTGGTGGGCAAGAGCTGGATAGAGACTAGGATGCAGGAAGGGAAATAATTGTGCCCTGTTGATATGGGCTTCCAAGCCCTCCAGGAACTAGGTAACACAATACTGGAGGAAAGGGAGAGACATAAGCAGCAGCGTCCTTGCACTGGAGTCCATTTACTGCTCTTTCTTCATGGGCTTCCCTGCCTAGACTGCTTGCTGTCAGAGGTTTTAGTACTTCAAACTAGTAAAAATCACCTGAATTAAACATCTCTCTTTAGAGCTGTAGTTTTTCAGTTACTTAAGTTAAATTGATGTAATTTTCCATCGATACCAAAGTCGTTCCCTGTCAAATGTGTTAAACAGGGCAAAATCAAGGGGCAGATTTCAGCCCAGTAAGAGTTTTTTTCAGGGTAGGGGAATTCAGAAGGCTGTTTTCTCTCTGCACCCTTTCTGCTGCCTCCCACCCCAATGCCAATGCCCTGCCGTGGCTTTAAAAGCAAACTGCCAGCAGTAGAGGGCGGCCAGACACGCAGGACAGGGGGATGTCATGAGGGGGCTTCCCCCTGTCCACCCCTCCTGCAGCAGGCTCTGGTCGTGGCTCTTGCTGAGGTGCCCACCCTGCCCCGCTTGCTGAAGCAGTGAAACTGAAGCTTTTGTGGCATGGGCTTTTTCAGTAGTTTTGTTCAACCCTGACTTCTGGCTGTCAGTGTTAATGGTGGTGTTTGGAGGGTTGCTCGGCGTACATCAGCTGGTCGGTGTGGCTTTACTGAGTGCTTCTCATGAAAACAGGGAAGGGTCTGCTCTGTGCAAGCCTTCTCCTGGCAGTGGCAGTGTTACTTCTTGCAATATTTAGCCCCTAGCCCCGTCCTTGCAGACTGCAAACAAGGAGGTGGTTCTGTCTGCTCCATTCTCAGATCAAGTGTGGGATCTGTTGCTTACTTGCATTTCATGCTTCTGCCAAGGCGCATGCTGTGAATTCACCTCCCCGCAGCATCACGTTCCCGTGCCCAGCAGTTCAGAGGCTTCATGGAAGCCCACCGGCCTACAGCCAGCACCCTGTGCAGGAGGACCCTGCTGCAAAGCTCCTGGGGCACCTTCGTTGTCTGGTGCTGGTAACAGGTAAACAATGAGGTGAGCAGGTGGACTGCGAGGCCATCTAGCCCTTCCATGCTTACAGGCTGGTTTGTCTTTCCCCTTTGCTACCAGCCTGAGATACTAACAGTGACTGGCTACTGAACAGGGGACAAAGAGCAGAGTGCTGCCCTTTGAGCTGGTATTTGCCTAAAAAGCAGGGATGTGCCTGGCTGAAACTCTGATTGATCTGGGGCTGGAGCCATGGCCAGGGTACCTCTCCAGGAGTGCATGGAGCAGAGATTGGCACTGGTGGTAAGAAAAAGGTCCCTTCCTGCAGCCTAGCATCCTCTCACCACTTTGGAAGATTTACAGTCTCCCTTGATGCCTGGGCAGGGAGAAGGGGTCCCTGAGCCAGCACCTGTAGGGGTTGCTCCTGATGTTAGAAGGGATGAAGCAGCCAAGAGCAGTTTGTAAGCCTCCTGTGCCAGCATCTGCCCCTGGCCAGAGGGCTGAGGTCGACAGCTTGCTTGTCATGTGCATGTTGGTAGCCCCTAGAGGGTCCTGGCAGAGCTGAGGGTCTCAGCAACATCTAGCGCGTAGGTCTGTGTCAGGACACAGCCCTTGCTGAAGATGGGTGACAAATTTTTTCTTTTAAATAACTACCTTTCACCTGTGCTGTTTCTTCACCTTTTACTTGTTGCCCAATGAGAAAACACACCCCACCCCACACATAAAACCATTTCTGCTGCTCTTCTCAGCATACTTACACATGTGTGTGACCTACTAGGTGCCCTGGGACAAGCCTACACCTGTTGCTGCCATGGAGCCTGTCCGGAGCTCCCGCTGGCCTGGGGAAGCCCAGCAGTACTGGGCTGCTGTCCCTTCCTCTCTCCTCTGGAGGCTGCATGTGCTCGGGATGTGCTGCACCATGCTGTAGCTGAATGCTTTACCTTCCCTGCTGTTGAGCAGGATAAATCCCACCCCCCCCAATCAAGTATGCTGAGAACTAGACCAGCTCTGTAGGCTGTAGCTCCGTGGCAACCAGCCTGCTGGCACAGGCCGGCCTGTTCCCACTGGCAGGGACGCAGGATGCTGGCCATATCCTTAACTTTCCTCGCAGGGCTTCTGCCCTCTTCTCTCTAGCCCACTGCCTTTACCTCCATCCTCCTGGAGCTCTTGCTCTGTGGGTCTGACCACCCCCTTGGTATCTGCCAGCATTTCTCATGTTTCTCGTGGCTTCTGCAGGCACAGCCACCCAGCTGGCCCTGGGTGGGAATGTGGGCACTCGTAGGGGTTGCCTTTGAGACAGGGGAGGGTCTCCGCTGGTGGCTGCCCTGTTTCTTTCCCATGTCTTGTCCCCACTTGGGACAGGGAAGCGGTGCAGGAGGTGGGGAGAGCATGGCACTTCTACTCTGCCATGTCTGCACCCCCACATGCTGCTGCTGGCCAGAGATACCCAGCTGCTGAGGGGAGTCTGAAGATTGGATAAGGTTGGATCTTATCCATGACTTTCTTTACTGCCTCTTAATTGATCAGGCAATAGCGGAGAGGCTGGCAAAAAATCTTGTACCAAATTCTGCTCAACCACATCCCTGCAGCCCCCCTGGGCTCAGCGTAGGGGGCCGTCCAAAATCTGCTTATCATTTTTCCCATCATAACTCCCCCCCGCCCCCCACCTTCCTAGCATGTCTGAACTGGGTCCTCAGGACATGGCTATGCTTCTAACTATTCCCAAATAATTATCGCTTAATTCTTCTCCCAAAATAATGTAAGGTGTGGGTGAGGCGCGTTCGCTTCCAGTGATGTAGCAACATCCCTTGCACAACAGAGACGTTGGGTGTTTCACCAAGCTGGGGGTGGGATGGCGGCCGTAGGAGTGTGACTAAGGGGCGTCAGCATGCTGCGGGTGTTGCGCGTTATCTCTGGGGCTGCCTTCTGGGTTCGCCTTCTTCCAGTGCATCAGCATCCTGGCGCCTGCTTTCCTTTCCCAGCCCTTTCCCTGGAGCCTCCCCACCCTCCCATGGCTGCTCCGTGGCAGGGCTCCCCGGGGCTGCGGTTCCCCACAGAGGGTCCTGCCCTGTGCCGGGCTCGCTCCCGCCCGGCTGTGCTGGGCAAGGTGGCTTGGCAGCCTCGTGAGGGCTGAAGCTGGAGCGTGCCTTGCGGCATCCCCACCGGGCTCCACAGGTCTCCCAGCGAGATCACAGACATCAAGGGCTCTGAGGGAACCGGCCATTCTGGCTGGGCAGAAATAGAAATGAGATCCGGCTGGGTCGGTAGCGGTAACTGGGGGCTGAGCAGCCGGTGGCGGTGCTGGTGCTGTGACCTAGCAGAGCTCCTCCAGCCACTTGCCCTCCCTGACCCTCTGCAGGTGGGTCTGCTGGCTCCTGAGCGGTGGGAGCACAGAGAAGTGGGTTTGAATTTCTGGAAAACTCCCCTGATACACCATGATAGCTGACTTTGTTGGGGTTTTGTGGGTGTGTTTTTATGGCTTTTTTAAAATTGCTTTTTGTTGGCTTTCTGGTTGTTTGGTTTTTTTTCCAGCGATGGACTCCAGGTCACTCCCAGCTCACAAGCTTCTGGTCTGCAGCTACAACCCTAGTTGTCAGTTGCCCAGGTACATGATGGAGCATTTCATACTATATTAATGGCATCTTTCTCTCCTTGCAGCAATGAAGATGATAAAGGTGCTACCGTGTCCTGCTGCTCTTCTCTTCCTAGTGGCTGCATTTGCTCTGGAGCCATCCCACTGTGCCAAGGTGTTGATCATGCCCACCGTCGTCTTTGACAGCCACTTGCGAGTCTTCATGCGAGTGGCAGAGGCGCTGACTGACCGAGGCCATGACCCCGTGCTGCTTCTTCATGAGAGTCGGGATGTGGAAACCTACCTGCCTGGCTTCCGTGTGCAAAGGTACTGGGGTATCTTCAGCACAGAGAGTGCGGACGCCTGGGTGCAGGAGAAGATAAAGCGTGTCTTCCAAGGGAAGATGACCTCTCTGGAGATGTTTTCCTTTTTGGAGAAGTACCTGGAAAACTGTGACCTGGTGCTGGGAAACTCCACCCTTCTGCAGAAACTCCAGCGTGAGCACTTTGATCTCCTGCTGGTGGACCCCAATGAGATGTGCGGCTTTATCCTGGCCCACATCCTCCGTGTCAAATATGCTGTGATCTCCACTGGCTTCTGGTTTCCAGCAGAGATTGGTGCTACTTCCCCCATTGCCTACGTCCCCGAGTTTAACTCCCTGATGACAGACAAGATGGGCTTCTTTGGTAGGACTTGGAATCTCCTAGTCTACATGATCACCCGTGTGGCTACAAAGTTGGTCATCCTGCCCAAGTTTGAGCGTCTCATGGAGAAGCACAGGGTGGAGCCCAGGACATCCATGTTGGACCTTGTCCATGGAACTAGCCTCTTCTTCCTCTGTAATGACGTCGTGCTGGACTTTCCCCGCCCAACGCTCCCCCATGTCATTTTCACAGGGGGGATCCTTGCTGAGCCTGCAAAGCCCCTTCCAGTGGTAAGTGCAGGAAAGATCCAAGTTGTGATGACACATCAACCCAGGGAGTTATCCAGTACAGACCTCCTTTTGAAGAACCTCTGCTCTGAAGCCCCAGGAGCCTGGAAAGCTGCTGTGTTTTGGCACTTGGGTGCGGCAAGGAGACGGGGAACAGTGAGGATCTTAGGGTTGCAGGGAGGGTGTGGAATTAAGTTGTCCACCCTGAAGCGGGATTTGGTTTCACTGTCCATGGAAGATAGCATGTGGGAGTCCTGGATTGGCAGTGTTGCCCCTGGGATCTGATCATGAGTAGTATGTTTGTTCCTACACTTGAAGTGGAAGTGGGAAGAAGAGTCTCCATTGCTTCATCCATGATTTATGTCAATCCAGAAATTCCTCCTTAATCCTATTTCTTTCAGGGCATTTCTGCCCTCGAGCTTGTAGTTTTAAGAACACATAGGGGAGAGCTGTGCTTGTTTCCCCCACCAAATTCAATGTGGAATTCCAAAGTGTGCAGAGCTGAAGTGTATCATCTCCTTTTCCTCAAGGTCCAGCCCTGAGAGAAAACTCCCCAGGCATCCCAGAGTCTTTCTGTGGCCTGTGCCACTCTATCCCCAGTAATAAATCCAGAGTTACGAGCTCTTAAATGCTCCAACCGAAGGCAATACTGGAACAGAGCAGACTTGTCTGCCATTCCTCCCATTGCCTTCCCACTTTTACAAGCACTGGGAGGGGATAAAGTGGGATAATGACACTTGGGCAGTCAGGTTGTCCTGATGTCCTGGCTGAGGGACTGAAATGGAGAAAAGATTCAAGTTTCATATGATTCGAGGCTTGTCAAGATCTCTGGCAGCTTTAATTGCGACAGTGAGTGCTGATTTTTTTTCCAGTTAAAAGGAAAAAGCGAGGTTAGGTGCTTGAGAACAGAAGTTCTCTGGATGCTTTCGGCTGCACATCACCCTTTCCCGTGGGGCTCGGCATGCAGGCAGTGCAGCGCACGTAGGGTGCTCCGAAAGCCACGTCAGAGCACGGCTGCCTCACAGCTCTTGCAAAACGCTGGCTTGGTCCAACCTGGCCGCGTACGTGCCTGCCCTGTAAAGAAGGGAGTTGTTTGCTGGGGCATTACTCATGTGCTTCATGGCTTCCAGAACAGAGCCCAGGGCACCTGAGGGAAGAGCGATGGCGATGAGAGTGGGGCCCTGCGGTAGGCGGTGGCAGTCATGCCAGTGGGTAGGCGTGTTCGCATCCAGGTTATGGGATGCCAGCAGAAGAGAAGGGTCTCTAGAGGTCTAGATGTAGCTTAAGAAATCTCCCGTGTGAACTGGAACAGTTACATGATGAAGGTGTTTATTTCCTCGTGTTTGAAACGCTGTGATCGGTTCCTCTAATTAGGACTCTGTGAAACACCGATGTGTGTTTGAGAGATGGTGAGAACTTTTGGTGGTCAGCTGTGCTTCCCTAGCAACTTTCACGCTGTTTCTGCAAGTCAAATGCTAAGGCCCAATTAGAATGGATAACATAATCATTGTTTTATGAGTCACTGTAATTTAGAAAAGTAAAACTAGGGTTTTCTCTTCTTTAGCAGTTTTGGTGGTTGTGTTGCTTAAAGGATGTGAACCCAAAGAGGATGGAGAAACCAAAATCCCTTAGTTGAAAACTTCTTTGATTCTTGGCTGTTGAGTTGTTTTAGGGCTTTTTAAGCATATCTGCAAAGATTGGTCTGAGTCCCTGAAGCACACAACAAAGACAAATATCCCCAGGCAAAACCACTATGATAGGCTTTTTAACTCCTCTGTGCTAAAATCCCCCAACCTGTACACTACTAATAATATTTTATATTCATTATTATATTAATATCATATTAATATATTTATATTCAGAATATTAATATTCTGAATTAATTATCCTATTTTTCTCCTTTAATAACAGGAAGAGCTTTTTTTTTCCCTCCATGTTCTTCTGTGGTGTTTATTTCAAGGAAGTATTCCTGTCCATAGACAGACTTTGTGAAACTTCCCTGAAGTGCTCCTGACTGGGGCACACGGGAAACTTGAAGCCAAGCAGGATCCATAAGGAGAAATAGGCTCAGCCCAGCCTGGCATAAAAGGGAATAGTCTGTGTTTGCTCCATGGCAGCTGTGGTGCCTGATTTCTTCTCCCTGCAGCCTTCTGGCCCTGGCTGGAAAAAAATAGGGAGTGTTCTAGATACACAGCTGTTCATGCGGCGTTAGGGGCAGCCTCCAGATGAAAGACAAACAACAGTGGTGTTTGCTGGAGCTGTACCCACCGCTGCCCAGTGACCAAAAAACCTAAATCTGCTGTCTGCAAGTAGCTGTCAAGGGTGGATAGAAGCCTCCCGGCAAGATGCCAAAACCTTCTGCCGCCTCCAGGAGCTTTCGACGTTGAAGCATTTGTGGGGAATCTCGGCGAGATGCTTCTGGCTCTGCCTGCACAGTCTGGTCTGTTGTACCAGACTGGGCTGGAGGCACTGACAGACCTCCTGCCTTAGCAGTGGTGGAAAATAGCCTTCCTCTTTTTTTACTCCAATTTCCTTCTCTGCTCTGGCTGCTCCTGTGTGGGCCCTGTGTTTCCAGAGCCCGCCTTGCCAAAGAGTAATTGCATTAACGCTGAAGCAGGAGGTAATGTATGAAATGCCAGGTCTGGACACCTCCCTGCAAGCTCCCAAGCCTAGCAGGTGCTCAAGTAATTTCTGCCTGGCTGGGTGCAGAAATCACAGTGGCTTTAGAGTTCATTGCCTGGTGAAAACCACGTAGCTTTGTGCTCCAGGTGGACTTGGCTTCTTCCAAGTCCAAAGTAGACAACTTTCTGCTGGCAGAAGCAGTGGTGGGAAGGGCCTTTCTCCAACAAGACTTCAAGGCAGCTGTGTGTGTTTTGCCTGCAGGGTCTGCGTCTCTGGGTGGAAGCAGCAGATGCAGGTGTTGTTGTTGTCTCCTTTGGCATTGGGATCCGAGCTCTTCCGAGCGATTTGGTGGAGAAGATGGCTGGCGCGTTCGCTCGCCTCCCGCAGAGGGTGGTGTGGAGGTGAGGAGGGGATGGGATTCCTTTTAATGAGTTGGATGAAAATCAGTGTTGAGGAATGATTAATCTCAAAACACAGAATTTGCTTTCCATCTCTTGATCTGATTGAATTTATAATTACTGTGTGCTGCTTTTCCCTTGTGTTTCTTTTCTCCCCCTCCCCCCCGCCACCCCCAACCTTTATCTCCTCCCACAGATACTTTGGGCAGAAGCCAAGAAACCTGGGTGAGAATACGCTGATGATGGGGTGGCTGCCCCAGAACGACCTGCTAGGTAAGGGCTGGGCTCTGTGTGTGTGTGCCACTAGCAACATCCCTGGAGTTTAGCCCAAACCACAGCAAAGGCATGTGAGGACAGCAGCACCTGTGTGGGTCTAAGTCTGTTGCTTGTTGTGAGTCTAATTTGTACAAAACATGGTCCTTGCCTAACACCTGCTTGAAGCTGCATCTTGGCCCCTATCTCCCTCCTCCTCCAGGTGCTACTCAGCAAGTTTGGGGCTACCAAAAGGCAGGTGTGTTCCCAAAGGGTAACATACTCTGCTCAGCGTGCCTGGCTTTCCCTAAACAGTAAACATCAGTGCTGTGTGCTGAGGAAGCCACCAGCAGCCCTGTTCCAGCGTGGAAGGCACTGACCTGCTGCTGTTTCTTTGCCCACAGGCCACCCCAACGTGAAAGCCTTTGTCAGCCACTGCGGGATGAACGGTGTATTTGAGGCAATTTATCATGGGGTGCCAGTGGTGGGGTTTCCTTTCTATGGGGACCAGTTTGACATCATGACCAGAGTGCAGGCAAAGGGCATGGGTATCCTCATGGACTGGAGCAGAGTAAAAGAAGAGGATCTTTACCAGGCTGTCGTCACAGTTATCTCTGACCCCAGGTGAGGCATCGGGAAGCACTGAGCTCTTCCTCAATGCAGGCTGTGCGTAGGGACCACTGTGTCTTTGTGTGGAACCCTGTGCAGCCTGTGGTGGCTCCTAGACGGAGCAGAGCTGCAAGCATTGCTCAGGCAGCCAGATGTGTTAGTGCCTCAGCATCCTGAGATGCGGTCCAGGAGGAGATGCTGCAGCATCTGCTGTTAGAGAGCGTGGTCCAGTCCTGTTTGACTCTGTAATATTCTTAGAAAGCTCTCTGAGATGCTGAGGCACAACCTCTTCTCCTTTTAACACCAGCCTGTCATCAGGGAAAGTGGGATCACAACCTCACCTTGGGATGTCCCTGGTCTTGCCCAAACAGTGCAGAGAGGGGACTGCAGGTAACACTCCCTCCGTTCCTTCTGACAGCCAGATACTCTGCCCTCTCCTAGATCTGCTGCAGCGCAGCAATGCAGGGCTCCCACTTTCTAATGGGGCACATGCAGCTGCTAGTGTTGGAAGTGCTGTCAGAGACCTTGATTATTTTTATTATTATTATTTTGGGGGGGTTACCTACTAGGAGCTCTCAACTACTGACTTCAGTATAAGTTGTTAAGGTGGGTGAAACTCTGTACCTTAAAGGATTTGGCAAGTCATCAAGTGTGCGGCTGTTGCTGGTGAGGTCTTTGGGTGCAGACTCCCCTCAGAAAGCAACAACCCCCATGAACCCACTGAGCAGGGACTTGGGAGCTGAGCTGCCAGCCTTGTTAGCAAAACACAAAGTGAAGCATGCTCTGCCTCACACTGCCATGGCTAACGCTTGCCATCAGACTGGCTTTCAGAGGCATATGTGAAGAGAATCGTGGAAGAAGTTTGCTGCTACCCCGAAGTATTATTTGGGACTTGAAAGCTCCAGTGGACACCGCAGACCAGTTTTCAACGACGGAGCTCCTGTCAGAAGGATAACTTCTTGTCTTCTCCCCTTGCAGCTACAGAAAAGCAGCCAAGCTCATCTCGGCTTTGCACCTGGACAGACCGATGCACGCTCTCAACAGGACAGTGTACTGGCTGGAGTACATCCTCCGTCATGACGGGGCACCGTATCTTCGCCCAGCTGTTTACGACCTTTCCTTATATGAGTACTTCTGCCTGGACATCTTGGCTCTTCTCTTGTTGTGTCTGGCTGGTGTTGGATTCGCCCTCCACAAGTGCGTGGTGTGGTGCAGAAGGAAGGGGGGCAGCCCCATGTACCAGAATGGCAACTGCATGAAAGGCCACTTCACAGAAGAGAAGAAGTTGCAATAGTGGCTCAGCATGTCCCAGGGCACATCCCGTCACTGTGAAACGAACTGCTGCCGTGCCAAGAAATGTATGGCACGCAGGCACGGAGCGAGGCGAAAGATCGGCAGGTCTGGGTGAGGAGAGGGGAGGGAGGAGCGCTGCAGGGACCTGCGTGCACACCTCTGTGTGCGGCGCTGGGGGCGGGGGCGCGGGCTCAGGCGTGGGTGAATGCACTTGGCCAGGATGCTGGGAATGGGGCATGGGTAGGTAGACTTCCAGGGAGATGTGCAGGTTGTTCCCTTTGTATTGCAAGTGAGGTTAGATGTTGGTGTTGCTCTTTGGGCTTTTTGGATCTTCTGCGGAGGCTCTGGAGGTAAGAATAACATTTCATGTGTGGCAGACACCCTTTTCTCCTCTGCCTTGTTACCCAGAGCCCTGCGGGTCAGGATTCCTTTATATGCAGGTGAGGAACTCGCGTAGAGCTGTGGACAGGGAAGGGCACTGAAAGTATCACCTACAAGAGAGTGAAATCGGTCTGGTTTAAGTTCTGTGGGTAAATATTGTTCTTCCTGCTTCAATCAAGCCATCCTGTTTGTGTTTGAGCTAAATTATTATTTTTTAAAATAAAGTTATATTCTTTCTCCTGTGTGGAAGTTCTCTGGCCTTGGTTTAATGTGGACCTGTGATCCTTGTAACAGGATGTTGCTCAAGCAAGATTAAAGTGCTTTTCCTGTCGCTGCCGCTATGGTCGCCACATACCTCTGGATCCCTACAAACCTCCACCAGCAATTCCTTTTGGTCTTCCCACAGGATTTCAGGCAGTGCCTTCCCTCCCCTGCCAGCATGTGACACGCACCCATGCCCATGGAGTCTCCAAATTGGTGGTAAAAGAAGAATTTGGAACAGATGCAAGGATGGCAGGAAGAAGAGACAGTAGCTGGGAGAGCTGGTCCTGGGCAGTGGGCCATGCAGTAAGTTTATAGAAGCAGCAAGATCTGCTTTTTCTGAAGAAAATGCCAGTGTGAACAGGCATACCAGGGACACGGCATGGAGTGATACCTACGTATTTCTGTTCAGGCTGGGCTCTAGGGCATGTGGTGCTGGCTGCTGGGCCGGATGGCAATGCACACACCAAGGGCACAGGGCTCTGCTCCGCACTCTCGACTGGGGCCACCACAGTGCTGGCATGCGCTGGAGGTAACCTTGTTGCCGCAGCTGCCTTTGCTAGTGTTTCCAGGCTCTGCTCTTGCTTGCTAGTGCACATGTTTCTCTTTCCAGATGAAAGGTGCACTGCCACGTGCAACCTAGCGAACAGCAGTTTGGCTGGCTCATGGGATGCTCTGGGCTGGGACAGTGCCTGGCTCTGGCTCAGTGGCTCCTCCGAGGCTCGGCAGTGCTGCCTCCCCTCCCCTCCCCAACCCTCAGCTAGCAGAGGGGCTCTAGCGACACAGGCTTTGGATGAGAATCTCATTTGCCATCGAGGATGGATGAGATGAGCCCATAGACCTAAGCTGGGACCTGTAATTACCCTGTGGCAGAAGATGCTCTTCCTGGTGTTTCTTGCTCGTTCTGGGGTGCCCGAGCTTGCCTGTGGTCAGTGGTGGGCACAGCAAGCCATCAGCCTTGCTCTGTAGCAGCCCTGTGTGGCTTCATGCCCTCTGAGCTGGGGATGTGTCCCTGGTGTGGGGGGATCAGAGCCAGGTCAGCTGCTAACAGATGGTAGGGAGAAAATAGGGATTGTAGAAACACTGGCTGCCTGGCACCTTTCTGTGAGCTGAAATTTGAAGGTTGATGGGGTTTGGGGTATTTTTTTCTGTGTGGGGAGACAACGCCTCAAGTTTTGCAGCAAGCCTGCCTGTCTCCGGCTGCACAGTAGTGGCTTTGTTGCCATCTCCTAGCAGATGAGCACGGGTAAGGGGGTGGAGGCTGGACTTTTTGCTCAGTTTTTTTGTCCTCTCTGGTGTGGAAGGGGGAGATCATTACTGCTGCCTGTGTGAGTTTGGCTATTTAGATTAGGCTCAATATAGCAAGCGAGTTGGGAAGCTTGTGACTTGGCGACAGTGTTGGGTTGCTTTGAACTTAAAGAGAAGAAAAAAGAGCGAGAAGACAAGTGCACTGTATTTGCAAACTGATACTCGGGCTGTGGCTTGTCTCTGTCCCCCATGTGGCAAGTACGGTGGAGGCAAGGGGCGAGCTGCTCCCGTGTGGCCGTGCCCCACCACTTCTGACTTCTGTGGGTAAGAAGTGAACGTTCAAAAGCACCCACCCTGAAGTGAAGTGTCTTTCCCAGGAAAAGCTGCGTATGGGCTTAGAAACTGTCAGGAGCTATTCCTTGAGTTATGGCGTGGTTTTCTGGAAGTATTTGAATATACTCATTAAAGATGAGGGTTCTCCTAGCTTTTCCAACTTTGTTCTTGTCCTCTGTAAGTCTTTTCTCTTCCTATTAAGCACATAGCTTTCTCTCTACTTTTCTCCTTGTTATTCTTTCAGTAGTGAATACAGAAGGAAAGTATAACAAAGCCTTAAGCTAGTTATTAAGTTCAATTAAGAATAATGAGTAGCCTGTCAAACACATTACAAACCTTCATGGGGGAAGGTATGTAGGTAAGCTGCATCCTTCTGCCTTCAGCTTGGTACCAGTCTCTCAGTTACCGTGTGTGCTCCCCTGTCATAGGCACTGAGGTGGGCAGGTAGGGCTGTGGTGTAACTTAGGAAATTAAAACTGTAGTTTATGGGGCAACAAACAGGGAACAAGTTTTTTTGTTTTGGGTTTGTTTTTTTTTTCTTTTCTCCCCCTCAAGAAAAAGTACTTTTTGGAGGGCTGAAGAAGCCTCACCCAGGAGCTGCAACCCCAGCAGAGCCCTGTGCGGTGCAAAGCCGCCTTCTGCCCCTCCGTCTGGCTCTTGGCAGGGCACAGGGCAGTGGGAGCGGGATGCCAAAGCGCCAACAGTCTTGCTACTGCATGCAAAGCTCCCTGCGAGGGCCCCGAGGGGCTCTGTGGGCAGGGAGGTGTTTGGGGCACCCATGAGCCAGCTTTTCAGGTTCTCCCAGCCCTGGCAGCTCCTCACCAGCCTGCTCCTTGCGTGATGTACGGGAGCCATCCTGGTGTTTGGGACACCCTGGGTTTGCAAATGAGCATGTTTTCCAGGTGACACAGCTCTGCCCAGACCCTGGGCTGGGGGCAGCCCCCCTGCTGGGAGCAGCTCCTCACTGGGGACAGGGCAGGTGTGAAGCCACACTCTTGCACCGCTCCTGTCCCAACCTCTCTCAGCCGGGCATCAGCAAGTGTACTGTGCTGGAGCACATGGCAGGACCTGACAGGGCCACAGATGCTGCACTCCTGCAGGGCTTTGCAAACAGCTGGTGAGCTGCTGCTTCATACCCTGAACTGCTGTATGCGGGAGGGTCCTCGCGTGGCCCCTCGCAGCATCCCTGCGTGCAGTCTGGTCCTGGGCCACAGCAGGGCCATGTCAGCTCCACAGCTGGTTTTTCCAGCTGGGTAAGGTAGCTGCATGAAAGTGTGTCAACAAATTCGGCTAATAAAGAAGAGCCTCTCCCTCTGCAGGAGAGTGTGAAATCACTCCAACTGTGAGAGGAAATCCTGGGAGAGGATGGGATCCTTGAAGATGATTATTTTGACTCACCCCACCATTAAATGACAGTGAGAAAAGAGCACCCCTGTGTGAGGAACCCACTCTCTTTGGCTGGTACGAGGGCCTGTGCATGGCTCAGCCCCAGCCACATGCCCCTCTGCCCACGGACATCTCCCTTGTGGTCCCTATGCACCTCTGATGCTCTTGAAGTGGTAGGCAATGCCTTCCTCTGATGCTTCAAGTTGCAAATATTTCCCACAGAGGAAGAGAATGAGCTCAAGGTATGTGGGTGTCCAGCCCCAAGCAGTGACCACTTGCCAACAAGATTGCTTTTGGAGCGGTCAAGCCCCCCGTCCCCACAGGGACCCCCCTGGGGCTGTGTCAAGGCAGGCAAGCTGCAGGGCTTGCTCCTGATACCTACAACCTCCCCTGTTCCTGGCAGCAGGGAATTATCAGATTGGTGCAAAGGTCCCAGTCCTGATGTATTTGAGGAGGGAGGTTTCCCTGGGGGAACAAGCTGTATTTCAGCAGTGAGGGTTACCTGGCTCACCACCCGTGCTGCACCACTACCTGCCTCTCAGGCTGCTGTTGTCTCCAGGCAGCAGCTATCTGCCACGGAGCCCAACAGGCAACACACGGGAAGGGATATCCCAAAATAAAGCACAGCTCTCCCCAGCATCACTCTGCAGACTGTTATTCCTCGTTCCCAGCAAAGAAAAGCCAGGTGCTAATCTTGGCATAGGCATCCAGCAAGGTGCATAAGGAACAACATGACACCAGCCACCACCAGTACCCAACAGTACTCTTGCTGTCTCACCCGGCAGCGGTGCCAGGCAGGGGTGGGAGATGGAGGCAAGCTGAGAGCAGAGCAGGGCTCCTCTGCGGCTGGCTTACAGCAAAACCCCGCTCGGCATGCTGTGCAGGGACCCTGCAGCCACAGCTCCTTGCGTGGTCTGTGCCCTCTCCTGGTACTAGAAGAGAGAAATTCCCCCTGGAAATAGGGCAAAACTTTTGGACAGTGAGGTGGTGAACTTTTGGCAGGCTTCAGCGGATGCACTGACACTCTTGTGTTTGCAAATCAGATCTGCTGCCTTTCAGAGAAGAGGGATGTCATATAAATCCCAGGTCACAACACGCATCGTGCTAGGGGTGCAGGGGGTATAGGAACAGCTTCTCCTTGCTGGGGTGCCTGTGGGACCAGCTGCTCTGCGAGGCTCGGGGAGCACAGTGTGATGGCCAGGGCAGCGGGGCAGCTCCCTGCTGGTGCCAGCCAAACTGCAGGATGGGGGATGCTGCTGCAGGGCCCCGACATAACAGCAGCCCCTGCTCCCCTGCGGACCAAAGGAGTCCCAAAGGCAGTGCAACAGAGTGTACCTTCGCCTGGGTGCAAGGCATGCTCTCAAACAACAGGAAGACCCGTGGTCCCTCCCAGGCTGTGCTTTGGAAGGGCCCCCCGAAGGCTTGCAAAAGCCAGGGAGATGTCACACACTGTGGATGCTCCTGCACCGGTTGGCCAGGAGCCAGGCACCATACCTTCCAGGCAGCCAGTGGCTCCCAACAGCTGACCGCTCCTTTGGGGCTCAGGAAACTCCTCCTTCCTCTCCCAGCCTCTTCCTCAGGGACTGCTGCTGGGCAAGGTGCTTCTCACACCACAGCTGAGCCCACCTGCCCCCAGCAGGGTCACTCTGCTTGCTCCTATAAAAGACTCTAGGTGGGACACAGCTGGGACTGGGTCCTTTTCAGGCCCTTACAGCTGCCTTGGGGGTGTCTGTGGCAGGAATGGCTGTGTAGCAATCTTAAGGAAAGCTTCTGAGCTACTATTTAATAAGAAGTTTGTACCAGTGTTATGGTAGCAAAGCTGTTGACTAACCTAATCCCTGTCTCCTTTGAATTTAGTTATACTTCTTCCTGTAAGACAGGCTCTTCTGGAATCAAACCATGTGCTGATATAAAACTCAGCAATCTCCGTCAACAGCTTTGCAGCGTTGAGTTTTTTCTGTTATCAGTAACCTTGGAAAGCCAGAGTGATCCTGCCCGGTTGTGAAGAGGTAAGTGTGCTCAAAGTGATATGCAGAACCATTTAGCAGTGGCTCAAAGGACACAAGGTGGCTTTTTGTCTTTATGAAATCTGAGAGAACAAGAGAGGTTGGAGGAGCTGTTGGAAAGAGAAGGGTAGTGTTCGCAAACATCAGGGCAGCCCTGTGTACCTGGTGTCTGTTCTTAGAAAAGTATGTCAACTAAGAGAAGAAAACCAGATAAACCATTCTTGAAAGCAACACAGATTAACCTGTGTATCTTACAAAAAAAAACAGAGAGAGAAATAAAGACATAGAAACATCACATGCCCTGCAAGTGGTAACTCTGTGTTATAACCTCAGTTATATGAGCTCGGCAGAGGCTCTGGCTGGAGCTGAACCCCAGCGCCCTTCGTGCGAAGCTCCGGCTGAGGTGCCATGCCAGCCCAAGTGGTGCCGCTGGGTTTTGCACCCCGGGCAGGGAAACGTTACCAGCTGCGCCCTGAGCCCGCTGCTGATGCTCGGGCACTGCCACTGAGGGCAGTCTTTTTAAAATCTAACAGCAGCAGGTCTGGCTCGGGTGGCCTTCAGGGCCACGCTCCTGTTTCAGAAAAAAAGATTTATTTTTTTTTAATAATACTCCAACTTCCAGACCTGCGTGCATCCCCTTGGGCTTTGGTGCTGGGTGCAAAGCTGCTTTCTCACTCAGCCTTAGCTCCTCCAAGCCAGACAGGCCCTTCTTTCCCTGCCATTCAGGTTCGGAAGCAGGGAGGAGATGAAGAAACAACTGCAGAGCTTTTGGGCAGCAGGCAGGCACCTTCCACAGTTTGGCATTTGGGCTGTGACCCATCCACAGTTTGTCAGGACGGCCCGGGAGCAAACGGAGCACCTGTATTGTGAGACAGGGCTGAGTTTGACCAGGGCTGTGTCGTTACAGCAAGCCTTGCAGCGAATGGGTTGAAAACAACCCCAAATGTCGAACAAAAGGTTTGAAGACTGTCCTTCTTCACAGGTTTTACCTTGCCAGCCAAGGAACCCTCTGAGTGAGCAGCTCTGTGCCGGGTGAAGGAGCACGGGCTCCCAGCAGCAGGACTTTCCAAAGACATTTCACAAGGGCTTCTCCAAAAAGCTGCAAAAAAAGGCAAGTAGCTGGTGGTGGCAAGCAAAGCTTTACCAGGGATCAAAATAGTCCTGAAAGAATCAAGTTAAATGAATGCAAATTTATTTTATTTTTATTTTATTTTATTTCTGTGAAAAGGCAGAAATGAGCACTTTCTGCTCTCATTACAGGAACAGCACTTTAGTCCCACTTCTGTAGCCAGCAGGTTTTACAAAGTGCTGAACTTTCATTTTGTTCTCTCAACTTCCCTGGGATTGGCACGGACCGAGACTGCGCAGCCTTGCAGAGCTCAGCTGGAGGGAAGAGGTGATGTGCTGTGTGTGTCTGGTGTCGGTGTAACTTCTGCATGCTTTAAGTGCAGATGACTTACAAGGGCTTTGGAGCAGGAGAATGATGAAGTGGAAGGGCTTTGGAGCAGGAGAATGATAGAGAGGGGTGACATGGAGCCCTGGGCAAGGCCTGGCTGCATGAATAATGCTGGGGCTGTTCTGTTCGGCTTAGCAAAGGAGAAGGTGCTTCGTTTGTTTGAGAATGCAGGGTGGAGAGCTCTTGCACACCGAACCAACACAGGCAACAGCTCACCATGGCAATTGGTTAATGCAATAATGTTGTTATTGTGCTGTGGTTTATTTTACTCTTGTTTAAAGCACTGGACCTGTTCTGGCTGAGAAATTCTGAATCTTGTTTTGTACAAAGTTTCTCTTTAACAAAGAGTTCAGAAAACACAAACAGGCATGTGCATGAGTGCCTATAGATGTTCTTAAACTCAGACTGAGCTTTGAGAATTCTGTGATAAAGATGTGGCTGATGAGGCGGTTTAAAGGGCACCTTCAATCTTAGTCAGAAGTCCTTCAACGGGATTTTTGCACATGCATTTGTTCAAGAACTTGTTAGGTAGTCAGGCTGGTCTCCTTCAGCTTCTAAATTCTCAACTGTGAAAACAAACACTGATGAAATAAATGAACAAATTATCTGCTAATATCAGGTTTTCTGGATTCTGCATGTGCATTCAACTACTGGTTTTGGAACAAAGTTTGAATATGTAGCGGCTCTAGGCAAAAGCCCAGCTGCTCACTTAAGGCACTTGTCTTAATCACTGTTTCCAAACACCAGTGGGCCAACTTACAGGCTTTAAGGAACAGAAGGTTTTGTAAATGGTACATGCTACCGCAAAGCCAACCAGAGAGCTCCTCAGAGGTGATTTCAGTCATTGGTGTTTCATACGGGATTTGTAACCCTTACCTTAGAGCTGTGATAGCATTCACCAGAAGGGTGCTTGCAGGTGATGGCATCTTTGGGTTAATAACTCTTGATGTTGCCATCATTTTGTTTAACCCTTAGGACACTAGCTATCCCTTACGTTATTTTCTCTTTGGAGACGTTTCACAGTGGTAAGAGCAACTGGGTCAGAGAGCAAGAAATAACTTGGAGTACTAGTCAGGCCTCCAAGTAGTCCTCTTCTTCCCATTCAGTGAATCTGCTTTGGTTTTGTCCTCTTTGGGACAAAAGATGGGGTTTGTCCTGTTTTTGTCTTGCTTGGCAGAGGGAAAGCAGTTGCATCCAGACTGTTCCCCAGAAGCCATCTTTTAGAGGATGTATGCATCAAGGGACGGTATTTTGGCTAGCTCTACATGGAATTGTTCTCAAACACCCACCTTTCTCGACCATCACACACATCCTGCAGAAGGCTGTGCCCAGGCACCATACAGTGGGGGTCTGATACAGACATGAGGGCTGCTGCTGCTTGTGGCCATGTCTTGCCGGGGTAGAGGAGAGACATTATTGCTGAACCATATCTCTTCGTGCCTGCCCGTCAAACACTGCCCAGGGAGCTATGAGGAAGGACCGTTTCCTCTGGTGCTGTGCATATGATAAACCCTAAACTGTCTGTGACTCTCGCAAAGCAGTGCAGCTGGCCTGAGGCTGGGGAGGCAGAAGGAAGACAGATGGACAGTTTGCAAGGAGAAGGGGATCCTCTCTTCTCTCTGAGCCTGAGGGTCCTGCTTTTCCAGGGGAGGGCAGCCAGCAGCTCAGAGTCAGGACGGAGCACAGCCAGCCTCCTGCCGGCTCTGGCTGCTGGGGAGCGAAGGGCTCTGCTGAGTGGTGATGGCTCCCTGCACTTCATGGGCTTTTGCTCCCCTCTAACGGCCAAAGAGCTGAGAGACCCTTTGCTGGAGACTACAGTGTCACAGCCCGGTGCCCACAGCTCTGCTGATACGGGGGCACCCTCCAGCACCAGGCTGTGACACTGGCTCACGGGCAGCCAGCGCTGCCACCGTGACTGCTGGGTTTTGCCTGCTTTGTTCTGTGTGCCACCTCCCAAGAAATGCCCGTGTGTCATGGTGGCTGGGAGGAAGGGTTACAGCTAAACCAGAGAAAGAGAGGCAATGCAGGCAAATCAGTACGCTGCCTGAAGCTCTCCACCTTTGCCACTTGCACTGCAGCTCTGCCCTCTCGTTGGAGCAAGTTATGCCCACTGCCTGGGTTTTACCCAAACCAGCTGTGAACAGTCTTTTGCAGACTGGTGCTTATGAGGCCTCGGACTATGCAAAAAAAGCATGTCTTTGTGTGCTCAAAGCTTTGGCTTTCAAACAGCTATGCTATTTATTGTGTTGCATTACCTGCTGTTCTTTAAAAAAAAAACACAAACTCTTCAGAGCTGCCTGTATTTGAAGTGCCAGAAAATGTAAATAATATCTCATTTTGCATCAGCTTTTGCACCTAGGGATTATCATAGAATCATAGTTTAGGTTGGAACAGACCTTTAAACGTCACCCAGTCCCAACCCCCTGCAACGAGCTGAGACATCTTCAACCAAGTCAGGTTGCTCAGATCCCCATCCCACCTGGCCTGGAATGTTTCCAGGGATGGGGCACCCACCACCTCTCCGGGCAGCCTGTGCCAGTGTTTCACCCTGATGTGGGCATAAGCTTTGCATTAGCTGAATATAAGCCTAACAGCCCAGGGTAACTCCTCCAGCATCTTCTGTAGAGCTCTTTGCTGCAATGCATGTTAAACCTTAGTTGCTTTCCAAAGTTAGGGAATCAGCCAGGAGAGAAAGTTTGTTTCCTTATCCTTAACCATTTCTTCCCACCTCTTAAATCTACTTAAACCAAAGCGCAGTATGTGTAACAAAATCATGGCTTGCCTGCCATGCCACCTCTGTTGGCATCAAAAGGGTTAAAATATATTTTGATCAAGAACACAAAGATTATTCTTTGTTTCCATAGTGTGGTCAGTGTGGTGGAGAAGCTGCTCCTGGCACGGCCCGTGTATGAAATCCTATTCTCTGCAGTCAAAAAGGCCAGATGGAGGCAGGGCATTATCCTAAGCTTTAAGGAAAGCTTGCGGTCCTTGTGCAAGGAGATCCCCTGATGGCTTCCACTGTGCTCTGATGTGCAAACCACCAGTAAAGGACCACAGGCAGTGTGACAAGCTGATTCGGAGGTGGTTGTGTCATCTTAGCCTGCTCACCTTTGGTCCCATGCAGAAAACCGGCTGTCTTCTGCGCTGGTGGGGACGGCAGGGTGGCTTAGACCAACTGCCCGAGCTGCCCGAGCGGAGCTGGCTCTGTGTGTGCTCTCTCTTGTCCTGCAGAGGCTGGCAGGGCTCTCTTATCTAAGGCCAGCCTTAACTGGCATATCCTACCTGGAATTAGAATAAATAAAAAATAACAATTTTTAAAAATCAACCATTCTGCCACCTTGTTTCCATGTCCCCACCTGCGTGAAGCAGGTAGGTAACTGGTGACAGCTTAGCTGCAGGCAGTTGGCTGATAAGCAAGTGAAGATCTTGGTGGCCACACTGCCCCTGTCCCCAGCACTGATCACTTTTTGCCACCATCCTCGTTAGTGCAGCTTCTTTCTCACCTCCCCCTGTGCATCTGCTACATCCTTCGGCAGACTGCTCTGTCCAGCCTCTTCTGTGCCACCTGCACAGCAGTGATCGCTCTGTGAGGCAAGGGAGCCATAGATGCTTGTTGTTCTTTACCTTTCCCAAAGCTTAATTTTTGTTAATTTTTCTGTGAGATGCTCTGTCTTCCTAGAAGCCTCCTCCTGCACTTCAGATCATGCCAGGATCTGGCATGCTGTTACCCATCCCGGATGGCACCTGGGGCCTTTCGCACACACTAGATGCTCTTCAGACCTGGTGGGAGTCAAACGTGCTATCTGCCAGCAAAGCAGTCAGTTTGTGGCTTGCTGTCCTGATATAGGGAATTGTTTAAGACTCAGGGTATAAAATGTGATGGTTGGGCAAAAATCAGTTTTCTTGTAATCTTGTAATCCACAGGGGCAAGTGATGCTTGGTCAGTGTATCAGAAACTGGCCCTCTCTCTACATGTACTGCTGAAAAAGTGAATCTTTACCAGAAAACTGAAACTCTTGTTGCAAATAGCGATTTGAGCTTTAAATGAGCATTTAATGTACCCAGGGCTACCTCAAGGGCAGAAGGGTCCCAGAGACAGCTCCTCTCAGGGTGCATCCACCACTGCGTGATGTGTAAGAGTGACTAATAAATGCTGTCATGTATGGATTGGTTTATTTGATGCTTTTTTTCATACCTGGCCTTTGTTCTGAACTGTGAGAGAAGCGTTGCTTTCTCCGTCTCAGTCCTGTGTCTTCCTGAGGGTTAGCAGCAGTTGGGGCTCTGGCAGGCTCTGTCCCCCTGTGCATCCCCCTCCTGCCACTATCAGTGGCTGGTGCTCCTGCCTGAGCCCCTGTGCTCACCACCAGGGAGCTAGAAATGAGAGGAAGATGATAAAAAAATCAGGATTTTGTTTTTACCCTCTGAACTGAGCATACAGCTGCTGGAAAGCACTGTGCTTCATAAAGCCAAGACGAGCCTTGGAGCCCGAGCCTGGCTGGGAGCACCCCAGCGTCCAAGCCTCTGGGTGGCTGCTGGCTCCTGCCTGGAGGACGGGATTTGGCCCTTCGAGGTGGTGGGACGGAAAGGTACCGCGGGGCTGGGGGCTACACTTCCCCCCCCAGGAGACAGCAGCAGCCTGCCCCCTGCCCAGCCTTCCCTGCTGAGCAGGGCTCCTGCGCTGGGCTTCCCAGTGTGGTGGGTCAGTGCAGAGCGGCACCTTCCCCAGTCTGGGGAAATGCAGCCGAGCTGGGGGTGTTTGGGGACGAGGAATCAACTGGCCTCCACAGCTGGAAGCTCTCTTTGGAGGGGGGCGGGTGAACACTCAGGGGTAGCGGGGTGACCTCTCCCCTGCACAGTGCTGCTGGGGGCATGCTCTGTGACCACCGTGGTCCTGGTGGGGCAGCCACCAGTTCTCTCCTCACGTGGCGTTCCCTTGCTGTGCCAGGCACCCCTGCAAGCACAAAACCATCAGTGCAGCAGTGTTCCCACAGTTGCTCTTTTCTGCCTAAACTGCCTGACGTGCTCCTGGTGCTTTGGAGGTGATGCTTGGTGGGATGAGCTCAGCTGCCCACTGCCCCCTCGGCCCTGCGGAGCAGGACACTAGAGGCAGGGCTCTGCATCTCCAGGGGGCTTCACCTCTGAAGGAGCTCTTTGCTGCTGCTCCATCCCTGCAGGCTGCTGGGGTGGGAAGTATCTTTCACAGGGCATGAATCATGTCAGCAGAAGGAGGCTTTGCTGAAAGCACGTTGTAGGGAGCCTCTCTTCCCTTCCAAGAGGCATTGCAGCTTTTCACATGGCCACATCCCTCCTCCCAGAATGAGAGTACACCCTTCGCAGTGCTGCAGGAGGGCTCACCTTACCCGGCCTGCCCTTTGCCCTCCCCAGGGAACAGGTGCTACAGCCCAAGCATCAGCCCCTTCACTCTGCTGTTCTTTCTGGCTAAATGAGAAATAACAATAAATTGCCCAGACCTAGGCAGGGGAAGACTTTGATTTCTCCTGTGTTTTATATCGCTGCTGCTGCTGTTTGGCAAGTTGTCTGGAGCACTGAGCTGCAGGTGTGAGGAAAGCAGCAGCGCTTGCTGGGGCTCAGGAAGCTAATAACGGCGTTCCCCTTCCCCAGGTCAGTGCGATTTCCCTGAAGCTTTGTGGAAATGACTCCTCCTGGTGCTTTGTGAAGAAAAGTCCTTTTTCTGTGTTGCTGGTGAGCTAGAATAGCCAGCAGGCCTGTTTTGGAGGGGATGTATCTCGAGGTTTTGTGTTGAATAATTTCATAGAGTCATTTAGGTTGGGAAAGACCTTTAAGACCATCAAGACTGGTTTTATTCTTTTTTGTTGCAGAATGGCTGTGTGATCATGGCCATGACTCCCTTAAAGATCTTTGTGAAACAAAGTTAGCGTAAGTTAGCTGAAGCAGGCCTTGCAGCTATGCTGAGGCATGCTGATAAGGAAGCTGAGAAAACACACTGACCTTGTGCCTAATGTTGTAAATAACTTTGAGGAATTCGCGTAGACAAGAGAGGAAAAAAAAATATGTAGCTAGCTATCCGCAGAAACCGCAAGTAGGAGGACGTATGAAAATGTAACCCTTTAGAGCTTAGCCAATCAGCAGATGACTTGTAGGCATAATTAACTGGAACTGTATATAAGACATAATCGCGCCGTAATAAATCGAAGCTTGCTTTATCACTCATATTGAGTCGGCCGCGTGCTTCCCCTCGCTCGTCACTTTTTTAATCTTTTTTAAACTTTTACTAACTTTTAGTTAAACTGTTAAACTTTTACTAAAAGTAAAAATTACTTTTACAGCAATTAGCTGCCTGTTGTGCAGGAGTCATTGCTCAGTGGAGCTGTGGTCCCCACTGAAGGCGCCTTTGGGGACCCATGTGCAGCTGGAGCAGCTTAGGGGTGGTCAGAGGGATGCGGGGAGGATGCAAGGCGCAGGGCAGCAGCCCCACAGAGCTGGCACGGCCTGGGCAGGGGATGTGCTATAGAGAGGAAGACTGCAAGGGCAGGAGGAGACAGAGCCCCAGGCTGTGAGAACCGGTGAAGCAGGGCTGGAAATTTGACAGGGACCGGCAGAGGCAAAGGATCTGTAGGCTTTTCTGGATGTGGGCAGGAGCGTGGCTTCCTAGCGAGGGTGCACCTTGAACCCTGTCTCCAGCTGTGGGCCCTTCGCTGCCAGAGGGACGCAGAAGGGCCGGAGCGTGCCCAGAGCCGGGCAGGGGGCTGGGGAAGGGGCTGGGGCACCAGTGTGAGGGGGCGCGGCTGGGGGGGTTCAGCCTGGAGAGGAGGGGGCTCAGGGGGGACCTGATCGCTCTCTGCAGCTCCCTGACAGGGGCTGTAGGCAGGGGGGGTCGGTGTCTTCTCCCAGGGAACAAGGGACAGGACAAGAGGGAACAGCCTCAAGCTGCGCCAGGGCAGGTTTAGGTTGGGTATTGGGGAAAATGTCCCCACGGAAAGGGGTGGCCGAGCGTGGACCAGGCTGCCCAGGGAGGGCATGCAGTCACCGGCCCTGGGGGCGTTAAAACCCCCGTCGGTGCGGTACTGGGGGACACGGGTTAGCGGTGGCCGCGGCAGCGCGGGGCTGACGGCCGGACCTGACGATCTCACGGGTCTCTGCCAACCGAAGAGCGGCTGCGCACGGCGGCCGGCTCGGTCCCGGCGCTGCCCCGGTGCGGCGGCCGCTAGGTGCCACCGCTCACCTGCTGCCACCCGGCGGGGCCGGGCTGCGGGGCCGCGGGGCCGTGCCCCAGCCCAGCCCGCCGCTGCCCGGCTGCAGGCAGCTCCCCGGAGGCAGTAACACAGGGGTCAGATCCGCCACCCGCCGCCCGAGCCCGGCCTTTAACGCCCGCAGCGCGGAGCTCGGGTGCCCGCAGCCCGCCTGCCCTGCGGCCCTGCCGGGAGAACCGCGGTAAAAGCGGGCGCGCAGCAAGGGAGCGGTGGCAGCAAGCAGGTCTGCACCCCCCGAGAGGGCATCTTGTCACATGGCTGCAAATATCCCAGGGGCTGGTGTCAGGAGGACGGGGCCAGACCCTTCCCAGTGGTGCCCAGGGACAGGACAAGGGGCAGCGGGCACCGACTGCAACACGGGAAGTTTCACCGGCATGTGAGGAAGAGCTTCCCGACTCTGGGGATGACGGAGCGCTGGCCCAGGCTGCCCGGAGAGGCTGCGGGGTCTCCTTCTCTGGAGACATCCAAACCCGCCTGGACGTGACTGTGCAGCCTGCTGGAGGAGAGCTGCTTCAGCAGGGCCTGGGCGACATGATCTCCAGAGGTGCCCTCCCACCCTGAGTACCCTGTGACGCTGTGATTCCACGTTAACAGTGAGAGACTAACCGATGACAGTGGTGCTGCTTTAGCAGGGATGCAAGCAGGCACTGAGGAGAGGCAGCTGAGCAATGCCTTTGCATTAGCCTTCAGGTAAAGACAGCTGTGGGGAACTGGAGAGCACAGGCCATGCCGGTGATGGGGGCTAAAAGTCTGGCCTTGAATAAGGAAAGTGCAAGTAAAAGAGTATTTAGGTAAATGGGAATTTTTCAGACCATCTGGGTGTGGTGAACTGCATGCAAGGCAATCCCAGAAATATTCACTGTTATCTGTGAGAACTACTGGGGGACACTGAGGCATGGGAAGACTGCAAAACGCAAGCTTTGTAATCCCCTTCCAAATGGGGACCAGGGTCAAAAGCCAGAAGCTGCTGGTAGTTAAATGCCCTCACCCACCCACCACCCAAAAAATGCTGGAACAAACAATCTTACTACTTGTAAGCAGTGGAGATAAGCAGGAGCCCTATGGAACTGTCAAGAACAGAATCTGGTCAAAATAATCTGATTTTCCTCTATGACAGGGTAAGGGCACAGTAAACAGTAAAGAAGAGCCCTGGGTGCTGTTTAAGTGGCTTTTAGGGATGATGTAGATGGCAAGTTGGGTAGGTACAAACCCACCAGATAATTATACCCAGAGAGTTATCTGCAGTTCCCTGTTGAAAAGGAAGGGGTCTGCTGAGTGAAGTTCAGGGACATCTGGTTTGGGTCTGGTTTTGTTCAGCATTTCCATTAATGACCTGGATGATGGAGGAGAATGTGCACTTGTTAAATCTGCAGACTGGGATCCAGTCACAAATTTACCTGCCTAGCAGGTCTTTAGAATAAACAGGATCCTGATAAAAAAACACCTGCTTGGGTTGCAGAACCAAGGAGATGAAGCTAGGGAGGTACAGGGAATTTGGTGGGGGGAGAGGTCCTGGAGAAGGTCTGTAGGACACCTGCTGTGTTTGTGCTGGACCAGAAAGCATGATGTCAGTGTCTTGACCCCGTAGGGAGGGAGCCAAATGTGAGAGGCTGCACTGGCTCAGCTGCATCAGGAAGGCTGGTGGCCTTTGGAAAGCAGATGACCTCTCCCAGAGCTCTCTGCTGCCAGTTTGCTCACTTCGTAGTTTACTCTTGGCCATCTCTGGTGTCTCAAGGTTTTCCCAAGGCTGTGTCAGTTATTTGGTGCCATTGCGCAAAGCACTGTCAGCATAGAGCTGGTGTGCGGTTTGCCGTCTGTTCTGGATCCTACATGGTGTGATACCTCTGACTGCACAAACAAACCCCACGATCTTCTCCGTACAGGACTGGAAAGGAGAAACTTGAACCAACTAGCCAGCCTGCAGAGCCACTGGCCACACACTTGCATGCAGCAGCTCCCTCGTGCGGGTACTGGCTGAGTCTGTCCTGCTTGGAAATCGGACTGGTCTGGCATAACATTAATTGAAATGACTGCATGGAAAACCTCAGGCTGAAAAATCCTAAACTAAGACTTGACTCTTCCCCGATGGCTCCAACAGGACATCACAAGAACCGCCTGCCTGGAGTTTGCCTTCTGCTCCATATATTTGCGTGTATCTTTCATTGTCTGAGTCCTGCAAGTCAGCAGTGGCAAGAATCCACCCCAACCAAACCTCATCTTCTCTGGGGGACAACTAGAGGATCTTCACAAGCATCACAGTAGCACAGAGAACCACCACAGCTGCACAGAAACTGCTCAAGGCAAAGCACACCTACTAGAGCAGGTTAAAAGGGAAGGAGGAGCTCCTGTTGCTCTTGGCTTCATCTGGGAAGAAGAGAAAGGAGGATTTTCTTTCCCTCCATAGACACATCACCCAAGCAAAAAGAAAGCTGAGTCTTCTTTCAATTCCTTCTCTGGGCAAAGGGGTATCTATGAGAGAAACTTCTGTCTTTGCTGTGTTCCCACCTGTGCTTGAGATCAGCACGGAGTGGAGAGGCAGGGTACGTGGGAAGGGTGTAGGGAAAGGACCAGGTGTGTAAAGAGCTCAGCTCCTTCATCAAGGAGTAGGAGAAGATTGTGCCACCACCTGCTCTGTGTGATCAGGGCGAGAAGCTGGACTCAGCTGTGAGTCAGGCTCAGTGGAGGACAGGGCATCAGAGAGAAGCCCAGGCCCTTCTTTCTTCCCTTAGGGGGAAGCACCACAGCACAGGAGGGAGGTAAACGCAGCAGCACCGAGATGGGGGTGTGTGGTGGGAAGGCTGTGGGACGCGGGCTCCAGCACAGGGCAGAGACTGGCCGCAAGACTGAGAAAGCAGCAAGGCAGGGTCCACGTTACAGTGAGCGGTCTTGTCTTGGGTGTGCTGTGTCTGTGGTTTTAGATGTTTGTGCTTGATCTTTGAATGCACGTTGCAGGCAGGGTTGTGCTTCCAGCAGTAACTGTTTCAGCACAGGGTGACTCTGCTCCCTCATGTTGGATTAACTTTGAGCCAAAAGAAATTTTCTTGCAGTGAGGTTGTGCTGACATCTGTGACTGCTTCCAGCATCTGCTCACCAATACCTTCAGAGCAGCTGCTCCCTGTGGAATAGGCTTTGGCAAAGACCAAGTGGCTTGTGTGACTTGCTTTTGAGGGACTTCTTACTGTGGCCTAGGGAGGATCCCTTCCTAGCAAAGAATTCCCTCCCTCTCTGCATGCTAACAACATTGCAGAAACCTGGTTTGCCTGTCCCATTAAGTAGTTTGCTGTGGTGATGTGTTGGTTGGTTTTTATTTTGCTAAGAGGAAAGCAAAATATCAGGGTCGTGCTTTCCCCTTGGAGCATGCACCTGACGAAGGGAAAGGAGACTGCACTGGGTAGGGATGTCCTGCTCCCCTGCTGCACGTGTTGCTTCCTCAGGTCCTTGGGGAAACCCACTGCATCCCTCTGCACTGGCTGAAGCAGCAGGTCCCCCCGGCGCACATACGTTTCAGGAGAGCTGCCTCTGTTCTACAGCTTTCCCAGAAGAAACTGCCCGGGGCAGGCTGCTGCAGCCAGCCTCTCCCTTGGCACTGCTGCTGGGAGCGGGAGTGACTGCAGGGGCTCCCCTGCCCTGGGCTGCCACAAGCCCAAGGCCACTGGCCCCATGCAGCCTGACCCAGGAGGGGCTCGACCCTCCTGCTGCAGCGGGTGCACACAGGCAGGGAGCAGGCAGGGGGCTTGTCTTCCCCGCCGCGCTGCGGGCTTCTGCTGCCCCGAGGAGCCAGTGGTTTGATTTGTGAGGAACCGAGACGGCATCTCCAAACCTCAGGTCCCTGTTCTGACTTGGGCTGCCTCGGGCTGGCGCTCCCAAGGCTGCTCCCTCTTGCCTGGGCTGCTGGTGCTTGATTTCTGAGTCTTCAGACGCAGGTTCATGCTCTGAATAACCAGACAGGCAGAAGCCTTAACGGGATTGTGCCAACTTTTATTTTATTATCTTTTCTGGAAATGGGATTTGGAGAAGGGAAAGGGAAGGAGATGTGCAAGGGGGTGCTGATTGTTGCAAAAGGGGATGCTTTGGATGCACACGGGCAAAGGTGTTCCTGTCTGACTGGAAATGACTGAAGCAGTAAAGCATGACAGACAGGACGCCGCTGCAGCGGATATGTTTGCTTGACGGGGTTTTTGGTTTTAAGGTCTACTTTGTAGGTCATTTCATGTACAAAACAAAAAAGCATATTTTTAATGTCTTTATATGTATTTGTGTGTATATGTGTATATATATGGTAGATATAGAGATATATATACACACAGGCACATATTGTATATTCTTACAACTCCCAGTTCCTAAACACTTCAAGTCTGAAGGGCCATGCATGTGTACGTGTTGTAAGGAGAGATGCCAATTGACTGAGACAAGGCTTTCCAGCTTACTGGCTGCATGATAAATAAGTGAGCAAGACACCTTTAACTGAAATCTTGCACACACACAGGGAGAAGGGGTTGGCCAAGCACCGAATGGCAGCACCCACATTGTCCTGTCCCTGGCTGTTCCCTGCAGGGGTGGCGTGTGGCTGCCCGTGCTGTCCTGGGATTTGGGGAGCTCACTGCTGCAGGGCTTGGAGGGGCAGATGGAAACATGCTTGGTTCTGCTGCCCGTGGGTCAGGCACCCCGCACATCAGGGCTTCTGTTTCCCTGTGGGGCTCCCAGTAGACTGTTTTGGTTTCTTTACCACGAAGGAGGAGGTTTGGTGGGCAAGGGGGGAAGGGGGTTGGGAGGGGAAAGACAGTCAAAATTCACCATACGATAGTTAGACAAATCTTCATAAAGGTCCGTCTGCCTGCTCGCCTCTTGCTCTCTCTAGCTCTCTCCTGTTCACTCATTCTCTGTAGGATGCACGCTGTTGTGGGGCTAAAGGTCTCCTTCTGTCAGGCTAAGGTCAAGTCCCTGGTTGGCAGTGGCAGCCCTTCATACGGGCCTGTCCACGGCGTATTGGCAAGGGCTCAGGTTGGAGGCTGCCGTCTGCACCGCCGGGTAGGTGAAGTTAGCGTGCTGCTTGGCCTTCAGCCGCAGGCTGGCCAGGCTAGAGTTGCACGTGTCCCTGTACATGTAGGGGCTGGCTGTTGAGGCGTAAGGACAGGCACTGGAGGAGACAGCAGAGTTGAGGCTTGGGCTGTTCAGGTTGTTGATGTTTCCCAGGTTGTTGAGGCTGGACGCCGGTACTCCGGTCACCGCGGAAGGGACCATGGATGAAGGCATGGTCATCGAGGCGATGGAGCTGGGGGGGGAGAACATGGGCTGGGAGGAGAGGGGACTGACGTTCATGGAGTTGAAGAACGGGAAGCTCTTGGCTGAGAGCGGGCTGGTGGCGAGCCCCTTGGTGGCCCAGTTGTTGTAGGAATAGCTGGAATACATGTCGTCATAAGGCTGCATCAGTCCATTGAACTGGGCTCCGAAGCTGTTCTTGCACAGTTCAGCTTGTTGGTTCCTCTCCCGTTTCCTCCATTTTGCCCTGCGGTTTTTGAACCAGACCTGCAAGAGAGAGAGGGGGAGGACAGGAATAGTTCTGGGCTGTCGCTGGAAGGGGCCTTGCCCCGGTCTCTTTGCCCAGCAATGCAAGAGCCATTGCAGGTCCAGGGGTGCTCCCAGGAAGCTGGGGGACTGAACATCAGCAAAGGGTTGCAGCAAGGTGTCTGGGCTGCAGGGTCACCTCCCAGCAGGAATCAAAACCCAACCCCTGCCACTTTACAACATAGAGAACAGCCCACCCTGCTCAACAAGAGGATGCCCTTTATACTGGGGGAAAGGGAGGAAAACACTTGTGGTATTTCCAAGTGACCACAGCCTAGGAGGAGGGGTTGGGGTTATGTGACTTGGGAGCAAAGTATTTGGGGGATATGTGTTGAAAGTTGCTGAGTGGAGGAAATAACCTCTCTTGTTTTGACTTCACCTCAGGACCAGCTTGGGGTGGGGTGTTAGAAGTCTGTCTTCTAACAGGAAAATCTGTTAGTGTTGGAGGGACTCAAACAATACAACTTCCTAGAGCGTGGAAGCTGCTGGAAGGCTATTCATGGTGCTGCTAACTCATATTTCTAGTAGCAGAGAGAAGCTCTCACTCCAACTGGAGCCCTGCCATGCTACGCCTGTGACTGCACAGTGGTTTGGGAACCCCAAAAAGTGCCCTCCAGCAAGGCGGAGGCAGGGGACGATGGCCCTGCGAGGAAGGGGTCTGCTGGGTCAGGGCAGCCAGCTGGTGGGGCTCTGGGGGCAGAGCCTGGGCTTCGCATCTCCCTGTGTTATTTGCAAGGTGAAACTGGATGGGGAAGGCACCTCCAGCGTGGGGTACGTGTGGCTGGATGTGTCACACCTCGGGTGCAGAGCCTGGTGACGTGTTTTCGAGACAGGGAAATCTTCTAGTGCCCCTAATTCCTTCCTTGGTTTGGGGACAGCTTGGTGGTGGCTTGTATCATAGGCAGCTTTCTCCCCACAAGCTCAGGCCCGGGAAGGTGGGAGGGCTGCAGTCCTACCCGGACTCGTGCCTCCGTCAGGTTGGTCCAGACTGCAATCTCCTCCCTGGTGCTCATGTCTGGGTAACGGTTTCTCTGGAAAGTGGCTTCCAGCTCCTGGAGCTGCTGGCTGGTGAAGTGCGTCCTCTGCCTCCGCTGCTTCTTCTTGAGCGAGCCGTCTTCAGGGTTGGAGTCGTCCGTCTGGTTCTGCTGGGACTTCTCGGTGTCTGTGCAAGAAACAGAAAGATGGGAGAGAGCCCCTGAATTAAGTTAGGGGCTTGGATGCATTCAGGGAGCCCATCCATGGGGCAACCAACATGTGCTCGGTCAGGTCCCACTCTGCTGCACCCACAGGAACGGCCCAGTCTCCCTCGCCAGCAGGCACCCACCCTGCACCAGAACCAACAGCCCCTCGATGCAGCATGGCTTGCCCTTCTTTAGCTGCTGTAATGGATGCCAGCTTCCAAATGACTGGATTGGGATTTTCCAAACTTTCAGTCTCTGGTTTTCGTTTGTTGTAGTTCAGGTGGGTCATAGAGGCAGAATTTACCCACATCAGCAGCTTCTTGCTCTGCTTAAAACTCTCTACCTAAGGTGCCCTTTAGAAAATGGCATGGGAATTGCCACTCGTGCTGCAGCAAAAGAGCCAGTAGCATTTTTGTGGACAAGTGATGGGAAAAGGGAAAATCGCCAATGATAGCAAGTTGAGGCTTTTAAATTGACTAAATCTGAGGAGCGCAAATTTTTATCCTTCCTTCTGACAGCTCTGCCTTCTGACTTAGGTGCATATATTCTTGTCTTTAAAAGGTAGGAAAAGGCCTCTCTTAGACCTGGCCATGAAGGTCTCCAGCAGCTACCCATCCTTCCACCCATGCCCTCCTTCTCCTGGCTCAGAGATCCCCCTCCTAAAGGCAGCATCTTTCATGTCATTGCCCCTCAAATGGACATTTTGAAACTCCCCAGCATTCACGCTGGTATCTAACTGGAAAGCACAGCCTAGCCACCTCCTCGGTACCAACCTCAGGCCTCAATGCTGAGCTTTGGGCTGCCATGGCTGGAGGTGGGCAGCCAGGTGCTTCCCTGTGCCACAGCTGCACCCGGGGCTGTCAGTGCTCTGCAAACAGGGGCAGAATGCAAATGCAAATACAAACACCTTCCTGTCGCAGCACTCTCCAAACTATCAAGCTGCAACAAGGTCTTTTACCATGTCATACCAACGTACTCCATGCCAGTCCCTCTGCTGCCTTCTCCTCATCTCTCCTCACCCAGCGCACGTGTTCTTCTCCAGATCTTTCTTCATTGGCTACTCTTTTCTTTGGCTGCCCCCCTCAGAGCTATTTAACCACTTAAGAGAACCAGCCACAGCTGCACTTTATCTACACCAGCCAAACCACCGCCCCTGAAGCCAGCCCACAGCTGTATGTTATCAATATTAATTAACCCAGCTTCATTCCTCTACACCTTCCATCATCAAAAGAAAATGTCACATTTGGGCAATCCATGGAGGACAACTACAGGGAGGAAAGCTACAGCTTGCTTAATTCTGTTGGGAACCAAACCAAGACACCATAGAAGAACATTATTTCAGTGAAAATAAATAATTTCCAGTGAAAATAAATAGTTTCTGATATTTACCTCCTCCTTCCTCCAATCTAAAAGCAAGGTAAAGCAGTTCCAGCTGAAAATCAGGTTTTCAGCAGGGAGGGAGATCTTTTATAGTGGGAAATATTCAGCTAAACTAAGAAATTATTGCAAACAGTTGCCAAACCGTTGCATCTGGGAGAACAACCTTTAAAAAAAATCCTGGCTTTGCTCATTGGTTGTGGGGTTTTTTAAGTGAAAGGTAGCTTAAAAGGTTTCAAAGTCCAGAAAAATCCTAACATGGAAGGTGTCTTGTACAGCCCCTTAAAAAGCAGGGAGGCAGGAAGACAGTAACCTGGAATACAGCTGGGCAAGGAAAAAAAGGTTCCTAAAGTCAGATGGAGGAGCTCTGGAAAAATATGGCCCATAAAAGCTTAATGGAAAAGAGCCTAAAAGAGAGGTTGAAAAACATCTGAGCCCCAACAGAGACAGGACTCTGCTGCAGGGCGGTGCTGTACCCAGCAGCTGGTGCTTTAACAGAGCCTGGCCACACGCTGCTGTCCCAGGACCCTGGTGCCACTACCCGCTTCCCGTGGCAGCCCAGGAAACCTCTCCCTGCTGCTCCTGGTCAAACCCTCCCTGCACCTGCCCTCAAAGGAGCGATGGAGCCACGGAGAGCGTTGGCGGGAGAGGCACTCGCTCCTCGTGGAGGGAAGCCTGGCTGTGGGCGGAAAAGGTCTGCTCTACAGGCAGGCGCTGTGCTGACTGACACGAGGTGGGTTCCCCACGGGCTCCCCACCAGCTGCCTCTGCAGCACCTGTAATGCTACAGCAGGAAGGCTAACGCGCAGAGAGCAAGCTGCCCATTGCCCACGACGGCAGGGCGCAGGCTGGGTCTGCTGGGCAGGAAGGTGCTGCCTGCTGTCCCCAGAGCCAGGGCAGCTCATGGTGCCAGCCAGGGGGTACCCGCGCGAGACCTTCAAGTGCACTCTTGAAACAGATGAAGCCATAGGTCCTGAAAAGTGGTATGGTAGGAGTGGGCTGTGGACTCATGGTACTCTCCTTCCAGTGAGCATCTTCATGTGGGGATCCCACATTCAGCAGAACTCTTGGAAGCATGCTTTTAAGGTGGATCTTTTTTGTAGTGACTCTTGCCAAGGAGATAAATCTGGTTTCTCTAGCTCAGTGCTCTAAGCCAGTGTTGGAAGAGGGATTCCCACACTATCCATCTCTAAAACAGATTAAAAGGGGAGTGATTGCATGTCTGAGCTAGTTATTATGAGTGGCTCCGTGCAGGTGAAGGGCCGCTACTCAGTTTGCTTGCTCACCTGCTGAGCCTGGGTTAACAGAGCCCCTGATGTACACAGGGAATATGTTCCCACAGAAGCCCCTGACAAACGTGGGTTTCTGAAGGGGCCACTGCAAAGCAGGAGGCTGTGCCCTAACCGCGAGCTCCTGTTCGGGGCTGCCCTTCTTCATGCAGGAAGAAACTGTGCCAAGAGGGAAGGAGATTATAGTGGAAGTACCACTGGCCTACGGGCTGCATCTGGGTGGAAGAGGTCACCAAGTATCTTGCTTTGGTATTGGTCTTCTCCAAACCTTCTGGTGTAGAACTTTCCATAAATCTTGCAAAGTTGAAGGAGACATAGGAATCCTGACTTTGAGGCTGGAAAAATCTCTGCAGCTACATGTTCTTCTTATTGCCCTCTCTGTTTCCATACCCACTATGTGTGGCTCTTCCTGAGCATTGCTTATAGGGAGTGTTGTCTCATTTCTGCTTCTTCCCTAGGTGTCACAGCACTCTCCAAACTATCAAGCTGCAACAAGGTCTTTTACTATCTCATACCAACATACTCTTCATGACAATCCCTCTGCTGCCTTCTCCTCACTCAGGGCACATGTTCTCTCTGCTTCTTCCTCCTCTCTCTTCCTTGGCTGCCCAACCGCTTCACAGAACCAGCCACAGCTGCACCTTGTCTACACCAGCCAACCCACCGCTCCTGAAGCCAGCCCACAGCTGTATATTATCAATGCTAATTAACCCAGATTCATTCCCCTACACCTAGGCAGGGGAAAAATGCCCTCTAAATGGTGCAGAGTTTGGGCATTGCAGCAGGGACCAAAAACATGGCAATTCCAGAAGACAAGGGACCCCGCAGGAAGGATGGACGGTGTGGGCGCCCTGAATCTATGCTGAGGAGAAGAATACAGGGAGATGCAAGGCAGCTCCTCCCTCCTCACCCTTGCTCTCCCTCTGACCCTGTGCTGCTTGATGAAACCTAACAGAAGGAGGTGCCACAAACCACACCACTAGAGGGGACACAGCATCCCTGAGAGCTGAGCCCAGACAAGCAAGGCTTCTTCTCCCTTCCTCAGAGTCTCTTACTCTGCAGATGGAGGAAGCAGAGCCAAGGAGGAGCAGGGAGGATGCTCTCTTGAGATGAGACAAGCAGTGCCAGAAGCGCAGCCCTGTGGCACACTCTGCTCTGCCTGGCACTGGTGACACGTGGCTGCCATTGGCCTCTGAGCTGCCAGCCTCTGAGTGCAGGTAGGGCTGGCGAACACCCACCTCCCAGAACCATTTTATTTCTAGACCATTTAAGACAGTGGGGAGTGACATAGCCAGGCACCCAGCATTTATTGTCAACCCAAAATAGGATGTGGAATATATCTCATGCACGTTCGCCCACTCAATGAAACGACTGCGATCATAGCTGGAATTAGCTGCTCATGCCTAATGGAAAAAAAAGTCAGCTCCTAAATTGGCAGTTCTGTGGCGTGCCAGGGTGGGCTTGATCGGGAAGGCCACTTGAATGGAGACGACCGCCGTGCATCCAAAGCAGCTGACGAGGAGCCACTGAGCTTGGGGATGTGCCCAACTAAGGTACGTGTGCAGCGGGGAATTTGGCCGGTGGATTCTCTGACCATAGTTATCCCAGTGTAACTCCCTCCACGATACTTACTCTAGGGAATTTTAATCTGCATCATTATGCTTATTAACTTGCACATGGGTGAGCCTGGAGGCTTTACGTGGGGAGCAGCAGGCTGTCCCTGGCCCTTGCACTGGCAGCTGTGTGTTGTCCTGCCGCATCCAGAGCAACAAGGGATGGACTGGTCACAGGACAGATGCAAAATCCAGGGGAAGCCACAGCATTTGGTAGCTGATTTCTGAGCAGGTGTGAATGGTGATGTTTCTTCTTTGGAGCCTGATAAAGAACATGGTAGACTTGGGGTTTGATTCAGCCTTTGGGAATGGCCAGAGGCACCTCCTTGGCAGCAGCCCGCTGCGGAGCCTTGCACCAAGGCACCGGAGAGCAGACTTCATCAATTAAAGCAGGGGCAAGACAGTATTTCTCTTCCTTCTTATTGCCTGAACCTGGGAAGTTCAGCCCAAGGTTAACCTGTAGCATGGAAAGTTTTAACCTAAGCAATTTAAACACAGTTGGTTTGTTGTTTTTTTTTTAAAAAGGCCAGTTTATAACTAGGTGTAGCCCTCTGCACCTTGGATGAGATTTCCCACGTTGCGGGGAGAGCTCTCCCACTCTGCGGACCCACTTCAGGCAAATACAAGACAATCTCAGTTGGGCAGTGACCCAGCTTGCCTGACTCCCGCCTGCCGTGAGCTGTGCCTGCTGTGAGCAGGGGCTTCCTGCAGCCAGGGCCAGGCAGCCCCATCACCGGGATGGCATGCTCACCTTCCAGGTGGCTGTCACTGCCACATGCACCCCTGCGCCTTCCTCCAGCCTGCTGGAATGGCTGTGCTGCCACAGCACTCCGCTGGCTCGTGGTATGAGAGGAACTCAGCGTGTCCACAGAAGCACCGCAGCTGGCTCCTGCAAGCCACTGGCCACCTGGACCACCCACAAGGATGGATTAGGGCACCTCTTGCACCTTGAGCCTTGCACTCACCGCTGTGGTCCTGCCCTTTGCAGCTGTGCTCGTGTTGAGGGGTCCCAGAGTCCGAGAGAGACAAGGCTGGGCTGCGAGCCTCCGCGTCTGCCAGCAGGTTGAAATCCATGGGGCAGCGATGGGTGGTGGAGGAATCTGAAAAAGCAACAGGCACAGGGTGATTAGGGAGATGAATATGTGTATGTGACCTCTCCCCAATCCCTCTGGGAGGGACTTGCCAACCTTTGAGGGAAAGCCTAGGAAAAGCAAAGGATCCCTGTGTGATCCTTTGACCTCTTAAGAGTTTCCTGGATGGAACACGGACATACCAGGGTTTCTGCTGAGCTTCCCTATAAATCAAGGATTGTCTAGTGACACTTCTATTTGCAGCCTTCAGAGAAAGAGTCTCCAATTTATAGGTGACATTCAGACTGAAATAGCAACGCCAGGAGCATGCTGTGTAATGGAGATCTGAGGAAGTGGTTCTGGGCCAGCCAAGGGCTGTTAGCACCTTCCCCAGACATCCCTCCTGTCCCATCCTCCCTGCCCAGCTTCCCTCCTCTTTCTCCCTCACTTCTCCACAAAGTGGTCAAGCCCAAGGAAAGCTGTCCCGAGAGCACCAGCGCAGGCGTAACGCACACGCATCGAGAAGAAAGGCACTCGTGCACCAGCAGGAAGGCACGGCTGCCCACGCAGCTGCTGCCAGGAGCAGAGACCCAGGCACTACAAGTGGCCTCCTTTGGGGTACATAAGGACCTCTGGAGCCTGAATCAACACGGGAATCATGTTACACAGCCTTGGGTGCCTGGGAATGAATGATCCTGGCTGCAGCAGCAGCTCGCTTCCAGCCGCAGGTCATCCTGGCTGAAGGCTCCCCGTGTCCCCTCAAGTGACTGTCCTGTTCCTGTGAGCCACATCCCCTGGCTGAAAGCATCCCAGCTGGGAAGCTGGCAGCACTGCTCCCTGCAGCTGCACACACCACTGGGACTCCTCTCTCACCACTTTCCACACCTCTTCTCATTGTGTTCTTCCTCGGGGGCCCCTCACCCTCCACCTGTATTGCCCAGAAAAGCTTGGCCGAGAGCACTTTGGTTTGGACCATGCTGGACACTCGTGAAGAAGCAGTGCGCGCTACCAGCCCAGCTGTATTGCTTTAGACAGGTGAGCTGGCCCCACGTTAGCCCGTAGCTGGAGTTTTGGATCATAGCCCCACCATATGTGCGGTGATGTCCTGCCACCAGTGCACGTGTGGTGGCTTCTGAAGGCTGGGCCAGCAGCTCCCAGTCACCCCAGCTCGTGCCCTCTCAGCCAGGGAGCCTCTTACTCTAAAGCACAGCAGCAGCCAGTGCACTGTGCCGGGATCTGTAGCCTGGGTTTAGGGGGGTTGGTCCAGGTGTCTGGGACTTCCAAACCGCAGGTGGATGTCAGTTGGATTCTAGCTGGAGAAGGATTGCCTGGCCCTTGGATCCATGCGTGGTGGGGAGGGAGCCTGCGGAAGGTAGTATTTCGCCTGGACTGCACTAGCTAGTGTTTAGACATGTAAACAAGTGATTAATCACATAGCTGTTGCACCTCCTTTGGAGATGGATGACAGTGACTAAGAATGTATTTTCAGAGCTGTCAAAAGCCTCCTGCCAATTTGAGCAGGGCTGCCACCAGGGCCCTTGGCAAGGCTGACCCCCGTACCTGCAGCGTGCTCCCCAGGCTGTGGCAAGAGGGCAGGGAGCAGTTTCTCATGGTTTTCTGCCTGGTTTCTGCAGCAAATCTTGCTCACAAAACCCCCGGCAGTTGCCCTTGCTCTCCCCTTTGCCTGACCTCCATCCCCAGCCCTTCCTGGGCGCGATGAATCTGTCTCAACACTGGCCTCAATCAGCGCTCTCCAAAAGCAGCATCTAACGCAGGGACACAGTGCCAGTTTCCCAGAGCTCTGCCTGGCTCCGGGCTTCTCCTCTCCTCCGGGAGAGAAGTGGCAGGGGCTCCATCTTTGGCGTGAGGCTGGTTTCCATTTGCACCTCGCAGCAAGCCTGACCTTTGATGTCCGCTGGCTGTGTAAGCTCCTGGCAGCAGCAGGGAACAGCCCTGTTGCTTTTTGCCATGTGTACGTACACGGAGTGATGTGACAGGGGCTGTGTTTTCTTTAATACCTTTGCATGGAGTAGGGGGAGTCCATCTGCTGCTGATATTGCCATGGCTTTTAGCATTACTCTTGGAATTATGCAGAAACGCGCAGTGAATTAATTCCATGGATTAAGTCTTGATTAAGATGTGTGTCACTTTGCTGTCTCAGAATTTATTAAGAGCCCTTCTTGAGGCGGCGGCAGATGGAATTTCTGCCCAATGTTTGTAGATGATAATTTCCCCTCTTCTATAGCCATTTGCATATGATTGCATCTGTCAAGCACAATTTCCTCTCTTCTAGGGCTTGACTCTGTACTGGACCAGATTTAAGGAGGAATTCAGACTCCTGCCTTGCTGTAACTGAAGGACAGTGTCCTCCTGCACCGGGTCCTGTTTGCTTTCAGACTCTTTCTGCATGGCTTGCATTGCTTTAATCTGTGCAAACTAGACTGGAGGTGGGAAAACCAGGGGGAGGAGTATTTTACGGTTAGTTCCATAGGTGTAAATGACAACACAAGGTAGAAGGCTCGGGGGAACCCAGTCCCAGCACTGAAAATTCATGTCTTGTCCTGAACCACAGCAGTGCAGTGGTTACAAGGCTGATCCGAGCCCCCGGGCACAGCATCGCGTGCTTGGCCTGCCTCAGAGATGCAATGGGCACCGAGATTAAAACTGGTTTTAAAGTGTGGCCCACATTCAAGTTGAAACAGGGACTTGTGGCTCTGAACAATTCCACTTTTTGAACTGAATTTATAATGAGGAGGATTTCAGAGAGCAGATAGTGTATGTATATATGTAATTACATACCTACTGCATGTGCCCTATGTGGCGGCATTAAGTCAGGCCTTCTTGTCTCGCTGTGAGCTGATCATGGAGAAGCAAAAGGAGAGGGGTATCTGCTCAGCATGGTTACGAAGGACCGCAGGAGAAGTCTGCGATGGGGGCAGCATATGAGCTCTGTACTGATGCATTTACCCAAAGGCAACCCCATGCCACTGTCACAAATGACTGTAGGTATTATTCTTGATTATACAGCCCTTTCAGATTTAATTAAAGGTTTCCTCCGTGTAGGCTAGATCTCGCTGTAGGCAGAGACATTAAGAAAGTCAACGCTGAACCTTCATGGCATTTCTACTAAGTTGTTTGCCTGGTCTTGGGATGTTACTGAAACTGGCACCTCAAAAATGTCTTTAGGCAAAATCAAATTTATCACCTGCATCTGCGTCTTCATCTCACTTTCTTTTAACACAAAAGAATGGTTTCATTAGGGAAAGCTCCTGCACTAGTAACATGCAGCCAGGCTTGCTCAGAGGTTTCACTTTTGTAAAACTAGCCCTGGCTCCCAGCCTGCTTTGGCGCCTGTAACTCCTTCCATCGATGTACGTAATTGCTCCCAAGATAAAGGTTCCCAAACCTGTTACAAACACACCTTTTCTTCTAGTCACTACCTATGTGATCCTCTCCCGGGCTCCTGTGTGATGCCCCATAGGCACGGTGGAGGGCAGGGGGAGGAAAGCAGCTCTGGCTCTAGGTTTTTGCTCCTTTCACATTCACCCTCTTTCCATTTCTGCATCAGCGCCAGGCTGCCCAAGCCAGGGCCAGTAGGGCAGGAGGAGGAGGGCACTTCAACACAGGGCAGACAACCTCATTTACCCAAAAAGATCAAGCAGGGGTCCCCGTGACCTCTCTCCTGGCTCTCCATAACGCGCTGCTCCATCACCCGGGAGCAAAGATGCCTTTGCTTGTTGTGGGTTTTTTTGGGAGGGGTGGGAAGGAAACATAAAGGCTGACAGTGAGCCAAGCAAGGCTAATTATAGTGGTGGCTTTTGTGATGTAGATGCTGCCTGCTGAGAGCTGCATTCAGATTGACAAGTGCATGCTGCTCAACTCCCTGCTCTGCTGCTATCGGGGACCAGGCTACCTGCTGACCCTGCTTTGGAGGGGAAAAGCTGTCTCTTGGGTTGTTTTGATGTTACTTGGCTTCCCATGGGCATGCCAGGGCGCTTCAGCAGAGGCCTGATACTTGGGGTCCCCGGGCAGCAGCACATTTGGGGTGACCCAGGGGAAGGAGAAGCCCAGCTGAGCGGGCTCCCTCTAGCACAGGCACAGCCCTGCGGACCTGCAAGCTTCCCCCACTGCCTGCGCCTCGGCCGGGGCGGCTGCAGCCTCTGCTTGGGATGGCTGATCTCCAAAGGCTCCAGCATTATCCCTCAGGCAGAAAGGTGCTCTGCAATCAGTGAGGGGCAGTGTCGTTTCTTTCTTCCACCCCTGAGGTGAAGGTATGATATTACACTAGATGTCTTGGGGTCAGAGCTGTCTCTTCCTGCTCCATCAATCCCAGAAGTCAAAATGCTGGGAGTCACAAGATTCCTGATGGAGTCTGGCCGATTGCTTCACTCCCCTCATGCTCGTGTACCCCGTGTGCTGGCTTACTTTTAGCAGAGATAAACATTTGGGACACTATTTCACTGTACATTTTCAGGAAGATGATCTGCCACTGTACTTTGGTCCCTAGGAGGGGCTCAGCTAAGGTGGCGCAGCCCCTGCTGCCTCCTCTGCCCCATGTCAATAGGGAAGGGGCTGAGGCTGCACCTGTCCCCTCCTGGAAGAGCATCTAGTTCTCCAGATACGTGCATTTATTCAGGGGATGGTGCCATCTGAGTGCCTGCAGGCTGCGATTTCACGTGCCACAGCCTGCACAGCACACAAATTGCACAGAGACCCGAAAGCTGGGCTCTCTTTGCTGGCCAGCATGAGTGCTGCCTGTGAGAGGGCTCTTTCCCTGCAGCTAGAAAGCAAAAAGGATGATGGGACACAAGATGAGTTAATCTTAGTTTCCTCAAGATTATAGAAATATACTATGGGGAGACCAGGGTCACCCACTGCTAAACATCTCAGTGTAGCTTTAAGTCTCTAATCTTAATGGAATTGCAGCAGGAACCAAGAGTGACCATTAATCACTGGAAGATAAACAGCAGCAGCAGCCAGCCAGTGGCCCGGAGCGCAGAGCCATTTACGGGACAGGGAGCAAGCTGCCTGCCTCCAAAAACCTCACCCAGCCCCAGGCTGGCTGAGAAGTGCTTTTGGGTGCACACTCAGAAATGGATCATCGACCTCCAGCAAGGGCTGAGTCACAGGTTATAATAAACTTTATTTCTCGATTTAGTCCTTGCAGTTGGGCACTAACCCCTGAGCTCTGGCACTGGGTGGTTTCACAGTGCTGCGTCCTGCTTTGAAGCCTGGAACGTGGTTTGGGTGTTTTTTCCTTCCATCAGCAGGAACTGCCAAAGCTCCCTGCGGTGCTGGTATCTTACTGTTGTTGGAGCAAGTTGCCTGGCACTGCCCTGCACACGGTGTGGGCTGCGAGAGCACTGCCGGCTGTGCGTGGTGCCATGCTAACCGCAGCAGCCCAGGCCCTTCCTGCCCGCAGGCTGGCTTTCCGAGGAGGGTGTCCAGGCTGTTTCCACTCTTCTCTTTGTGTGTGACTCCACGGAGTAGTTCCTAATTACACGAGGTGGGGAGAGGATGGGGAGATTAGGAGCTGTCACTGACTTGGCTTCTGATGTAGGTAAATTCTGGGCTGTTCTGGGACTCCATCCTTCATCCTAGAAATGATGTTAATGAGTCTATTTGAGCTGGTAGAGGCAATGAAGCAAAATTCTTTTAAGTGCTTCCAGATCCTCAGATAAGAGGTGCTAGGGAAAAGCCCAGCTTTGCTGGACGTGGCCTAATGCATTCCCCAGGGGCTGGCGGCAGCCTGCAAGGTGAGAGCAAGCCGCTCTCTTCCTCTGCTTTGACAGGAGCCTCCAGCTGCAGAGGAGGGTGATGGCCAAAACCCTCTGCTCTGGGCAGCAGAGGGTTAATAAATTGCCTGTATTCCGGAGGATTATCACAATGGAAACATCCCAAGGATTGACAGCTCCATATCCATGTCCGCAGCAAAAAAATCCCACAATGGAATGTGTCCTGTTCGCTTATTTGATGGGCTGCACCATGCCCCTGCACCAGGGAAGAGCCCTGATGTAACCGTGTCCTGTACAACACATCCTCCTCCCTGATGGGTGCGTGTGTGTGAATCCACTGAGCTAAAGCGTGGGGGTCTGCAGGGTGATGCGCTCTGGCTTGGCTTAAAGCTATATGCATTAGTATCCTTGGACCCCAGCGCTGCCCTGAGCCTACCTGGATAGTTTTTTGAAACAGTGCCCAAAATTTGGAAACAAAGAGCTAATCCTAACAGAAGGAAAGTCCCACCAGACTTGCTGCAAAGTTGGTTTGTTTGGTGTTTTTTTTTTCCTTAAGCTAAACATACGTACTTCTTGAACTCTTGTAAGTGTTGCACTGCAGGTCTCGCCACATCTGGCTGGGCTTCCAGCATCCCTGGGATGCTCTGCCTCAGCAGGGCTTTCAGCTCCTTGGCTCCATCAGCCAGGACTAGGATTTTCCTTCTGACAAACTATGCAGTTATATTAATAAAGCCATGCTTTGTTACAGCTTATTTTGTTTGTTAGGCATCTGGAACAAAATAAGTCGGCAAAGGCTCAGTTTTGCCGAAATGAATTGTGATAGCACAAAGTTGCTGCCATGGTGAGGCTCTGTGGTGCAGGAGTGCTGGGAGCAAGAGTGTGGTCTGCAATTATGGGGGAATAGAAGTCCTTCGGGGAAGTTAATCCCTTTGTTTTGGGGAAGGGAGGAAAGAGAGTGATTTCAGTAAGAAATTCTGCCTGGGAGAGTCTCGCAACTGAAACAAAGGACCCGCTAAAGCGGAGCACCGTATTCACCTGGCCCACGCGTACCGACCCCACTCATCCCTGCCTGCCCTTGCCTGCTCCCACAGCCCCGGTGGGCTGGCTCCCAAGTGACCCGCGCCAGCACCACGGGATCTGCTGCATCTGCATGGGAGAAATAGTTGCACAGCCACAACGTACGAGGGACGATGATCTCCCCTTGGACACACGAGCGGAGCCAGGAGTGGTTGCGAACCAGGATGCTGGGCAGGCATGAGCAGTGGCAGCCTGCCTCAGGGCCAGGGCCGGGCACGCGCTGCCCGCAGCGGCAAAGGGTGGCAGGGCCTGGCATCAGCACATCGGTATGCGGTGCTGTATTTATTTGGGCGATTGTATGAATTTGACTAATTATTCCAGCAGTCAAAGGAAACTGGCCTGGTTCCCGTGGGGGGCTGTGCTTGCAGGAGCACGGCAGGGTTATTTCTATATCTCTGCGGCCATAAAGTTGGCTCATTTTAGGGAGGCTCAGATAGCGAGATCAAGGACCCCAGAGCTCTGTGACTCCAGCTGCTGTCAGGAGTTTTGTATGCAGATGGAGGGCAGCGGGTGACTCAGAAATTATCGAAGATGTAAATGATTCTCACAATTAGTAAACAAGCTCAAGAAAGCCCCTAATCAAGCGGGTGGTGCGGGAGGCTGAAGGTCAGGAAGGATGCCGCCATGCCGTCGGCACGTCACACCCTTATAGCTGGCTGACCTCGGTGCACCGTGGAGCTGCCCGTGTCTGCCATCCTGCAGCACTTCTGCTAGAAATCCTTTCTGGAAAAGTTCAACTTGATCATAAACATTTGTTCTGTGGCAAAACTGGCAGCTAGAAAGAAGCATGCTTTTTTTTTTTGGGGGGGGGGGGGGGCAGAGGGTGGTGGTGGTGCTGGATCATTGTTTTAAAAGAACCTGGTGGACCCCAGAGGGTTGCAAGGCTGCAAAGAGAAAAGTAGCAACTGCCAAGGGCGCCACGATGGCCCCATTGCCACCGTGGCCAACGAGTGGCTCTGTTGGTTAAGGCACTGAGAGCCCAGGTGCTGCTGGCTCGCTCCAAGGGATGTGTTGTCTCAAAGTGCAAACCCGCAGTGCTGGAGGGAGCTGATGTCTGCTGCGCCTGGCTGTAAGGTTTCCCGATGATTTGTCCTTTTCTTTTTTTTTCCCAAGCAATTTATATTTAAATTTTTTTTAAAGCACTCTGGCAGGAAAACCCTTGCAGGACTAAAGCTTCCATGAATAAAACAAGCAGATGATCTCAGCCCGCAGTATCCCTCCCCTCTTCCTTGGGATACTGCGGCTGGTAGGGCTGGGGCAGGGTGGCTCCGGGAGGGATGCAGGAGCTCCCTCACCCCCAACTCTGTCTTTATGGACCTTGCAACATGCCCTGAAGGTCAGCCTGTTTACCCAGACGGTGTTTGAAGGGGCCAAGGGAGGTGATTAGCCCTCCCCATTGCAAACACTGCCAGGTCCAATCCTGCAGCGTTTTGCAGGCGGCCTGCGCTGGCAGAATCAGGCCCACAGGTCGCCTGGCCTTGGTGTGAGTGCCCGCAGCAAACGGCTGAGCTGTCGCATGGGGGGCAGTGAGGAGGGCGGGTGGGCGAGCAGGGAGGGCTAGCAGCCCTCCATCCCCGCAGCCTCTTGCCCAGGTGCCCCGCTCAGGCCACGACGAGCCACCCCATGTCCCGAAATTCGGGGGCACAACAGACACCACAAGCAGCAAATCAAGGGGTTTGAATTTCAGGACCCTGAAATGCCCTGCACTGCCCAAGTATTGCGTACGAAGCCCGTCTGTTTGGGGTTGGTGGTTTTTTTCCCTTAAACCCTTGGGTTTTCCATCTGCTGGAGGCTGCATCCCATGCGGAGCCCTGGGAGGTCAGCAGTTTGGGCGGGCAGGGACACAAGCTGCAGAGCCCTCATTACTCATCCAGCCTGGCCCTCAGGCAATCCCATCAAAGCGGTTCAGAGAGAAAAGGGATGGGGCAGAGGGAAGTAAGCTGTCTCAAAACACAGCCGCCTGGGTCGCCCCCCGCGCCCGGTCACCGTCCCCACCCCCCCCTCCCCGGCACCGCCCGCCGGCACCGGGGACGGGACCCCGCACCCCGCGGGACCCCTGCCGGCCGCCCCGGCCCGGGGCACGGCTCAGCCCAGACACTAGGGGTTTAAATGCTGTTATTAAAGCCCACCTTACACAAGTAAAGCTGCAAAACCCCTTCTCAACGGGACGCAAAAGTGTGTATTCTTTGCCACTTTGGAATTTTGCCCTGGTTAGGTACAGATCCACACCCCGACTGAGCTTTATGGCTCAATTTATTCAGCTTAAAGATTTAGATATTTTTTTTTTCAGTCACCTTGGCACATCTAGTCCTCTAGAAACTCTTACTTAATTTATTTTGGAGAAAAACTTCCACAGATTTACTTTAAAAAATAACCTTGCAATAAATGCACGCAGAAAGAAAGAAAAAAAAATCCCAAACCAAAAAATAACTCCAACTTGTAGAACTGGAAGTTGGGATATTGTGGCACCAAAAATAAAACTGATGGAACAAAAAGGGAATTTCATGTGGTTTTCATTGTCAAGTCTAAGCTCAGAAACAAACAGGAAATAAAAATGGCTAAAACAAAAGAGATTTCTTTTAAAGTGTGTTCAAATCTAAGCGGGGAGCTGCTTTATTTGGGAGGGATGCTCTGTTTATTTGTTTTTCAGAAAAAGAAGTAAATAAAAATGTCCACACACAGACAGGTCAACTTGATTTACAGTTAAGTCCTCATGCTTCTCACTGGTCATTTGTAATAAGCTTTTTTAAGAAAATTAGACTTGCATAACTGGCAGCATTGGAAGGGGGAGAAAAAGACAGTAAGGGGGAGTGCTTCTGCTTGAAATGAGGGTTAGGGGGAGAAGGCACAAAGGGGTAGGAGGAGAGGTGAAAGTAACTGTGAACTCTCCGGTCATTCATTTTATTTCATCTTTGTAGTTTTTCAGGTTTTACAGTCAGCTTTGTGGGCGCTGAGCCTTTCAGTCCATGCCATCCCACTGAGGGTCCCCAAGCAGCAAATAAATGCTTTTATTTAATAAGAGCAGTCTGCAGGATCAGGGCTATGTGAAACAGGGCGGTGTACATGCTACATCCTGCAGATAGAAGTGTTTCTTAGGCTCTCAGATTTGGGGTTGTGGAACTTGTTTGATAGGGATTTACAAACAGGTGTCTCAATCACAGTGGCTCTGACAGTGATTTTGAGGGGTTAATTTAATGCAGGCAGGACCCAGCTCCCCACATCAGCTGAGATCTCCAGCAGCTACAGCCCCATTAATCCATCTCTGAACACTTTGAACAGTTGAAAAATCAGATGGATAAAATTAATAGCAGCTTCTGCAGATTCAGTTCTCGTTTCCCTTCTCTTTTGCACTAGTTAACAGGGTATAAATGTTTATTTTCTGGTGGAGCTGTGGTTTGGGAGATGAGCATCAGATTGAGGGTCAGGGGACAGAGGTTGTATTTCTGGCTCAGATCAGATAATTCTGCCAGAGCTCAGTTTCTCCTCTGCACAACAGGGATGTTTCCCTTCGTGCTAAAGCATCCAGAGATCTGCCCGGGGAAAGGCTAGGTAACTCCCAAGGAGAGACATTGTAAGATGCAGCTCTTCAGAAATGAGGGCTTTGAGCTTGAACTTGTACCCTGCAAATCAGCAGGAAATTTCCTGTTCAGTGTGCGGAGGATCGACCCTCTTCCCGAACCTGCTGGGCAGCACTCCGACACCGCTGGGGAGAGGGGGACCCCCCTCGCTCACTCCCCATCTCTTTTTAAAGCCTGATAATAACAGAAACGTTTCTCAGCTTCTGCCCAGCTAGATCTCCTAGTTCCTTCCTGAAAACAACTTTTAATATTTAATTGTTGCTGAAAACCAGCAGATCCATCGCTAACCATCCCACTGGAATTTGCAGCTCTGGCCAGGCTGCCGTACCTGTCCTCCTCCAGGGCTGGAGGGAGATGAGGCTTTTGAGGAAATCCTTTCCTACAGAACCAACCCCCTCTGTGCTCAGTCCAGCCCTGGTCCCTTGTGCTGCCGAGCCTCCAGGAACAGCCTGTGGACTCCCTTAAATGCCCCAAGGAAGCCCAGAGCTAATAACCAGCTTCATTCAATTCCCAGTCACATTATTATCCAATCTGCCAGAGGCATTAATATTCAGAGGTGAGGCGGGAGGAGGGCAGGGGTGCTGGTGAGGGGAGCGGCACACAAAGGGGAGGAAGGGAAGCGGACGGGCTGGCCTCAGAAATCCTCTTTCTCCAGCCATCTGATACCCCAGCCCATTTCAGCCGGGTGTTGACAAGAGAGGGTTTTTCCTACGGCCTCAGCACTAACTTCGATGCCAGTTGGTGGAGGCTGTCCCCCTGCCAACAGCAAACGCCTGGGCTTGGCGCAGCCTGATGCCCTCAGCCCCAGCAGCCCATGGCAAGAGGGAGAGCTTTGCCCCCTCTGCCATCAGGGCCTAAGTAAATAGCAATCTCCCATTTTCAAACAGACAGATAATCACTGAGCCTGCTCAGAGATACCACAGCCTCCCATTTCTGACCACCCTCCCTCCACAGCTGCACAGTTTCAGCCTGCAGCTTTCCCAATGCAGGGTGCACAGCATAAGACCACCAGCTCTCCCCATCCGGGACTTCGTTCCCAGCCCAGGTGCCTCCCCTGTCCCCAGAGCCAGGGCACATGTGCCGGGTCACGAGACAGACCTCATGTCCCCAGCTCATCTCATCTTCCTTTTGGAGCGGTCTCCTAGATCAGGTTTCTGCCTTTTTCTTTTTGGCAGTCTCCAAAGTCAGCCTCACCTCTCAATCTCAAGGTTTTGGGTAGCATCTGACAGACAGAGAAGATGCCGCTCTTTTACCAACTCTCCAGAGGGTGCATTAACCAATACTTTTGCAATCCAGTCACAATTTGCAGACCTACTAATTGCCTGAATTAAGCCCTTATAGAAATATAATAGATATTAAGTGAGGCTTGTAATGGTTTCTCTGCCAGAGATACTGGTTTTTAAAACCATTGCCTTGGACAGGAGACAATTCGGGAATATAGGTGGGCTTTCGGGGGGGAGTCTGGGCTGCAGGTCACGCAAACCCAGTAACATCAGTTGCAGCAGGAATACCCCGGTCCTCGCCCAGACCCCTCTCCTGGCTGTCAGGGAAAGATGTCTCCCCACAAGGAGCACTGGGCACGGTGTGACCATTCGCTAATGAAAAAAAAATCAAACCCTGCTCTGCTTCTGCAGATATTTGTGGAGACTGAAAACAGCTACCATGCTCTGCTGGTCCCTCAGGAGCCAGCAGGCAGCTCTTTGTCCCTCACAGCAAGGCACCATCGAAGCCCGCACAAACACCCATCCCTACGGCTCACCGATGGGCTGAGGAGCCGGGAGGGAGTGTGGGGAGCCAGGGAGACCCTGATCCCATCGCCAAAAAGGTGGTCCTTTCCCTGCCTTCGGAAGGTGGTACGGGAACAGGGGTGACGCTCCTGAAAGGCACCTTCCTGAGCTGTTGCTTTCAGCATCTCCCCGAACTGCAGAGGGGATTGAGCCATTTCACCCCTTGCATCCTGCAGGTCATAGAGGACCCACAAGCTTGTCCGGGGGGATGCCAGGCTCCCCTCTTTGCCACTAGTCCCCGCTCCAAGCGCACTGACGGCGGGCCCACCGGCCGGGGGGCTACCTCCCGCCAAGGCGAGGCACCGGGGCGACCCGCGAGGGGACGCCGCCGGCCGAGGCAGCAGCCGGGTGAGGTGGCCGGGGGCTCCCGGCCGGGCCCCGGGGCGCTGCAGCAGCACCCTGCAACCCACCGACCCGCCGGGCCGGGCGGGGACGGCGTGCGGAGCTCCGGGGCCGCCCCGACCCCCGCCGGCGCCTCCGCAGGGCCCCGGCGCTGCCGGGGGAGAGCCAGACCCCTGCCAGCCCGGCCCCTCAGCTGTCCAGCCGCGGGGGCGCCGGGAGAGGGGCCGACAGGTGTGCCCCGCTCGGCGGCACTGGGCCCGCCGCCCCCCCGGGGCCGCTCCAGCAGCTGCGGCGGAGCGGGGCCGGCCGCCCTCCCCCGCCAGAGCCGCGGCCAGCCGGGGCGAAGCCGTGCTTCTCCCCCGCGCCGTGGAGGGGCACGGCGGGAAGGACAAGGGGGTGCCGCGCCGGCGGGCTGCTCCTTCCCCCGGGGCCGCACTCGTTGAGCGCGGAATACCCGGGGTGAGCGGCCGGTGTCGGACTCCGTCGGGCGGCCGCCGCGGTCGGCCGGGTTCCCCGGGAGGCCGGTTCGCACCGTGCCCCCGTGCAAGCACCCGGAGGTCCGACCGCCGGCCCTGCCCGCAGGCTCCCGGCGCCGGGCGGCCGCGCTCGGCCGGGACAGCTCGGAGCTCCCGGAGGCGCTGCCGCGGGGGTCGGCGCTGCCTCCCCCTCCGCCCCGCCACGGCTGCTATTCCCGGCCGGGCCCCCAGCGCGCAGCAGCCACCAGCGCCCCGGGGCCGGTTCGCCCCGTCCTCGGGGGCCGGCTCGCCCTCTCCCCGGCGCTGCAGGGAGGTCGGGTCTGCTGTAAACAGGAGCCAGCCCGTTACATAAATACCATTCATCCAACTGTCCAACAGCCGTCGGGCTGCCCGCCTTCCCCCCGCGGCGGCTCCCTGCGCCCTTCTCCCCCGGACCCTGCAGACAGCTGAGCCGCAGCGCCGTTATTTACGGCGAGCCCCGGCTAATTTAAACAGCCCCGGCCCCGCTCGCCCGAGTGGAAAATGACTAAGTTTAGCAACGGCGAGAGGCTCCGGCCGCGCTTGCCGAGAGGGGCCCGCGGTGGCCCCGAGGGGGCGGCCGGGGCTGCGGCACTCCGCCGGCGGCCGGGCGGGCAGGCGGCGGTCGCGGCAGCGCCGGGCACGGGGCTCCGGGACCCCTTCTGGCTGGCGGGGCAGAGCTCGATCCGCCCGCTCTCCCCCTGCCCCTGGCTGCCGGCCCTTGCCCCGCGGGGACCAGCAGAAAGAGGGCCCCGGGCGGGAGCGGGGCAGCCGGCGGGCGGAGCACGCCGAGCCTCCCAGCCGGGGATGCTCTCGCCCCGCGCCGGCGTCGGAAGGGCTGCGGACGGCCGGCGCCGCACGCCTAAACTGGCACCGGGGGACTCACGGGTAAAGAAGGGGAGGACCCCGCCCGGGAGGCCGGGGACGGAGGGGCACTTACAGCGGCTCCAGATGCGGGCTCGGCTGGGCGGCCTTAATCCTGCGAGCGGGGCGAAGCTGGCCCCCGCCCCGCGGCCCGGGCTGCTCTGCCGCTGTCAGAAAGTAAATCCCCCCGGCTCTCCGGTCACCGTGCGCCTCGCTGCCGGCCCGCGGCTCACGGGGAGGGCGGAGGTGGAGGGCGCCGGCCGACTGCCTCCCATTCACCCTGGCCATTCACTTTATGGCGGGCGGCCGGCGCCCCCCGCCAGCTGCACCGGGCGCCCCGCTCCCGCCCGCCCCATTCCAGCTGCGCGCCCGCCGCCGCCCGCCCCGTCCAGCACCGCCCGCCCCAGCCCCGCCCCGCGCCCCCACCGCCCAATCGCCCCTCGCCTCATTTCCAACCCGCCCCCGGACTCGCCGAGGAGGGCGGTGGGTCCCGCCCCCGGCCCCGCCCCGTCCCACCGCCCCGGGGCCGTCGCCTCGGCCGCGCCGGGCATCTCCCAGGCGTTGCGCTGCCCGCTCGGCCAGCCTTGTAGCGATAGATATGTTTTTATTTTTCCCCGTGTATATATATGTATATGCACACTTACATGTTGCTGTTAGCACCGCCGTGACCGTTGCCTGCGCGCGTTGCTCACTGCTTGGCGATCCGGTACCCCGGAGCCCGTGCGGGCCGCCCGCTCCTCTCGGTGCAGGCGCGGCGAGCCCGGCCGGGCTTTACAGCGGGAGGCGCCAGTCTGGCCGAGGTTCCTGGGGGGAAACACGGGGGCAGTCGGCTGCTGGAGCGCTCCCCGGCGCGGTGGAGCCGCGGTTGCAGGGGATGCTAAGTACAGGCTAATTACCGCATGCACCGCTGCGGCTCCCGGCGGCACCGAGTTGCGCTTCCTTGGCAATCCTGTGCTGCATCTCCCGGGACACGGGAGCTGCCGGCTGTGCGGGGAACACCGCGCTCCCGCCCGCCGATGGCTCGCTGGGAACCCAAGTTCAGGCTCCAGCCCGGCTCCTGCCGAAGGTGATGGCAAAATCCCGGTGCGGCGGCACAGGGTGCGACCCCTCCCTGAAACGTCCCGCGAGGCTCATTCCCGCCACCGCGACCCTCGGACGTGTCGGTGCCCACGGGCCGCCCCGGGCAGCCGCGTTCCCTCTTCCGCGCCCTCGGGCAAGGCTCTGCAGGAACCGGGCTCGGCCTGCCGGGGCCCGGGGGGTTATCCCGGCCAGGCTCACGGGGCTGGGTGTGTGGTTCCACGCTCTGATCTTCTTGAGGTCATTTCCATGTCAACCCGCTCTCCGATTTATGATGCCAAAGGTCACCTCCAAGCTCTTCCACTGACATGTTTTAGAGATTAGGAAATAACGTTGTGAGAACAGGAGTGAATTTTAACCCTAGGTGATTTATGAGCCATATTTAGGGAGCCTGCTAAATGCGTAACGTGGCATATAGATATGTATGGGGAGACAAACGCACACGAAGCACGGGATGTAAAGAGAGGTTAAGTAGACCCAGGCATTATGGATTACAATTCAAAAATATGCGCAAACACATCAATTCAGTATAAACACGGAGAGTTTCAAAGGAGTCACTGTGTTGACACACTTATAAGAAATTACCGTGGTGTTTTAACGGTAGTAATCCGGGGTTTGTGTTTGCCTTACTACTTTTTTTGCCTGCCAAAAATGACAGCAAGCCAGACCACATATTTTTCCAGCCCAGATTTTAACCTACCCAGGCATGGGTTTGTCGCCCCCAAGAGAAGCAGATACAGCGTAAAAGCACTAGTGCTTTGCACAGGGCACTCTGTCTCTACCACCACATGCTGCAAGCTGAAAACCCTACTCAAGGTCTGCAGCAATGAAGGGACCTTGTTTTGGACTGCCTCCCTCTCCCTCCAAACCCTTCACCACCAGTAGCCTGCAGCAAATACAGTCAGTGCGTACGCTTTCACGTAATAATGAAACAAAGGTATTTTTAGCTATTTCCCTTGAGCAAGTGGAAATATGAACCGGCACTATGTCACAGGCTTGTTCCCTGTGGAGCGCAGTGTGAAGACTGCTGGATTAAGACCATCCAGGGACCTGCACCAGGAGTCTTTCATTAGGGCAACCTTGATGCAGCTGCTGGACCAACCCCTGAAGGGTCTCTGGGAGGGAGTGCTCCAGGATTTGTTGTTGAAATGCAGTAGAAGATCTTGCTGGTTAGTGCCAAGACCTCTTAGCTGTAGTGCATCTTGTCTTGCCAGCTGAAGAATTCATTGCTGGGGAAGAGACCAAGAACTGCACCCAGGTTCAGGAGATAGATGTTGCTATTTTATGTAACATAGACAAGACAAGACAAGACAAGACAAGAGAAAAGAAAAGAAAAGAAAAGAAAAGAAAAGAAAAGAAAAGAAAAGAAAAGAAAAGAAAAGAAAAGAAAAGAAAAGAAAAGAAAAGAAAAGAAAAGAAAAGAAAAGAAAAGGAAAAGCAAACTAAACCAGAGTGAACCTGACTCACATCTTGGCAGAGAGATGGATATGCAAAAGGAAGGAATTACTCAGCATCTTAGATGTATTTGATTTTTCACCAGCCAGGAGGAATTTGTTCTCAGAGAAAATGCTGTCTCTGTCACAGGCAAATGTGATCCTTGTGCTGGATGAGTCCATTGCTCTTGGAGAGTGGAGGAGCTGTTGGTCATTGATCATGGTTTCCATCTTTGTGTCTTAACTGATCTTTTAGCCATGCTGAGTCCATGCCATCGAACGCCTTGAAGAACAGGTCTCAGGCTTGAATTCAGCTCTGCTTCCAAACCATAAGGTGGCCTGGGGAGTAGAGGGTAAGTCTGATGCATTTGTGGTAGCCAGGGCTCCCACTGCAGCAAGCTCTTCTAGCTGGCATTTGCCAAGTGCTGTGGGCTTCATGCCCACGTATATCACGTAGCTGTAGTCTAGCCAAGAGGTGACGAAGATATGACTAACTGAGCCTGGGTTGCTCCTGCCAGAAAGGCATGGCTTGCCTTGGCCAAGAAGAGACAATGGAAAACATTACATTGCGATGCTCATCGGGAGAGTTTCAAGTCACCGGGAAGTGCAGGAGCGCTCCTGAGACACGGACTAAGTAGAACAGTGGGCAGGGTATTTTAGCCTAAGGAGGTTGCTCTGCAGCTTCAATATTGTACTTCATATAGTTTTCACAGAAGGGTTTTTAGTACTTTTTGACAGTCTCAGGTTAGCTCTGTTGCTACAGTTGTAGATCCTGGCCTGAGTGCAGGTTGCACCAGATGCAGCACATCAGTTTCCCTCTGGAGAGCCTCCAGCTGGCTTTGGGCTAGCCTCTACCCAAGCTTGCTCTGGAAGGGAACAGCTGCTTAGAGCCACTATGTTCAGGATTCAGTAGCAGTTTTGGGATGCTCAGCTCTGGGGAAAGCGACTGCAAGCAGTTTCTAGCTGTGAGAACTGCTTGCACCTTCTGAGTCAACACCCTCTTTCTGCCCTTTTCCTGGAGACCTTACTCAGAGAAATACCAAAAGCCTCCAAGAGGAGTGGGTGGAAGTTCAATCTCTCTCAGACTATTTAACCTGCTGGAAAATTTCTGTGTTGCAAGTGCCCAAGGGTCCAATATCTGGGCTCTGTGGATGACCATGAAATGGCAGGGTCTGAGCAAAGTTAGCAGACCGTGTGAAGTTGGTCCTGTCCATTGGTGCAGGATGCAGGGGTGGATGTGATAAGCAATGCAAATTTGTGACAGTCTCATCAAAGGTTATTACACTGGCAGCCTAGACCCAAATGAAGGCAACTGATGTGCCCATGGAGGCACTGCCCTTTGCAAGGAGCTGGCTGCTCAGGTGTCTCGGATGAAAGCAGGTGAGCTGACCAGGCACCTGGGCAAGGCCTGAGGGGATGGTTGTCAGTGAGGCTGCAGCCCCTCTGTATGCTCCCAGCAGGCTGAGGAAGAATACTCAAGACAGAAACTGCTGAAAAGCTGCATCTTTGCAGTGAGGACAAAGCCCAGCTTTCCCAACCAGGCAGCAGGAACCTGAGGGATTTGCACAGGCTGTGCTCATCTGATCCTTGGTTTCACTGTACCATGCTGCATCTAACAACCAGTGCATTTATCTTGGGAATAAAGGGACAACAGACCGTCCTGCGTCCTGGTCCTGCACCTGGTTCCTTTTGTGCACAGAGAGTCCTCCAACTTGCCCACAGATAGCCTGTACAAGTTGTGCACTGCTCTGGCAAAACGCTGCTGGTTTTGGCAGCCCAGGCAACCCAGTTTGGCCCACTGCTGCGAAGCTGGGGGCATTGGTGTTGCACTGTCGCATCAGCAGGATTTTCTTTGTGGCCAGGGCGGTGCTGGGCTGTCTGAGGGCTGACTAATACAGTGCCATAGTGCGTGTGAGTGAACTCTCTTCTCCCCAGGCAGTGTGGGGCCTTACCATATTGTTTTTCTCTCCAGACAATGCAGTGCTAGATTGTAAGTAAAAATGCAAAGCACATTGCAATGTTTGCTCTTTATTAATGCACTAGGATGATTCGGGTGAAGCAGAAGGCTCCTGGCTGGCTTGGTTTCAAACTCCGTGACAGGCTTCCATAAATAACACCTTAGCAGGGTCCAATTCACCAGATCAGACCAGGTGGGAGCCCAAGCTGCACACCTGGCACTGGAAGGGGCAAGAAGGCATGGAGAGGGCTCTAGACCCTTCCTGGGGAGGGCAGGCAGGCTTGGTTGACCTGGACTGAGCTGTGCTGTGTGCAATGGCCAGCCCACCACCCAAAATCCTCTTCCCTGAGCAGGGAGTGGATGGGCATAGCAGCAATGACAAACTCTTGTGAATTTCCAAATGTCTGGCAGATACCACAAGGGCTTTAGCAGCTGCTAGAGCAGGGCAGAAGGGAAGGAGAAAGCACTAGCAACTAATCTGCTTGTTCTGCAAACCTGCACTCATTGCTTAGGTGGCTTTTGCAATCTCTCTGCACTAGGTGAGCATCTGACTGCCTGTTTTATAGCTGAGGAGCGTAAGCTAAAAACTGCATGTACCATGGCTGCAGCAGAGGCTGTGGTGATACGTTTTAGCTTGAGCCCACAGTTAGGTCACTGTAACATGCTTTTAACCGTGTTTCTTGTTCTGCTTTGGGGGAATAAATGTGACTGCTTAATGTAGATACAGGTTAGACTTCCAGCTCCAAAGACTTCCTACATGTTAGCAGGTAAAGCACAGCTGAAGCAGGTCCCCTGGCCTCCAGCTGTCGGAGCTGGGAGATAATGGCAGTTTAAGTCTGAGATACATTGACTCTTGATCAGGCAATATTCAGGCAGCTATTTGCATGGAGAAGGGAGGTGACCATATGGTGACCACGGTTTCCAGACTGTCCCATCCCACAACAATCTCTCTGAAGGTTATGCCCTCAAGAGAGGGACATGATATCTGGCCATCTTTTAGGGTGGTCTTGGAGTGAGCCTCAGATTTCAGTTTGGCTGGCCACAGAAGAGTCCTGCTGCGCATTCCCTCGGGCCTTTTTGTGTGAGAACTTTCCTCTTTTACCCATGCTGCAGCAGATGAAGTTGTGATCAGGACCATGAATGAATAGTTTTTGACCTTTTCATCTTTCCTTCACCTTCACTTTGATTTGCATTCTCCCTACAGACAGAGTGTAAGATTTTGGGGTGGCCACTGCTCTGACCACTCTACCACCTGCCACAATAGATCCCCAGGCTGACAATATTAGTGCTATAAAACTGTTAGGTAACCTCAAGGACCTTCTGTCCTCTGCCCCAAGTTCAATGGCCAGAGGCTTAAACAAGCAGAGCAACCCCTGCAAATTACTGCCATTAAAGTACACTGCATTGTCATGGAGGCACAGACACAGAAAGCAGCCGAGAAGGGTGGACCAGCACCAAAAAGTCATCGTGCTAGGAGCTGTATGGTTGCAAAGCTGTGACTGCTTTTGCCAGGAAAAAAAAAAAAAAAAAAAAAAAAAAAAAAAAAAAAAAAAAAAAAAAAAGAGTCCAACAATAAACTGGCTTCAAAGAGCAGTTAAACCGAATTGTGGTCCCTGGCTGCCAGACTAGGTGGGCTGGATGAACTGGGGTCGTAGCGCACAGCTTGCAGCCCAGCTTCAGCAGAGGATCACTTGTGTTAAGGTTTGAGGAAAGTTACCAGGTGAGCAGGACTGCAGAGGAAGGAAACACTATATGCTCCTCTGGGCAGTGGTGTACTCTGACGATAGCGGTATGCTGTCTTTCACGCATTTGAATCTTCCCACCTGCCCGCTCAGCGCCTACTCTGGGGGAGCTGTGCCAGCAACGGGGGCAGAACTGTGACCCAAGGAGGTGCACAGGACACAAGCTGCTTGCTGGGCACCACCTCCCAGCGGCTCCAGAGAAGCAGCTGGGAGAGGCTGTTGGAGCATGCTGGGAAGGAGTTGCAAAGCACGGAGAGAGGCACTGCTGCAGCCACTGCTTCACCCGGCCCACGAGAGGCGGCTGGCCCAAGCCCTGCCCTGCAGGCCCCGCGCCACCTGCAGCCCTTCGCTTGCTGCCTTTCTCCTTCAGAACACCCGAAGGTGCGCGTCTGAAAGGCCCTGTCGCGGCCACCCACCCTGCCCAGGTGTACCAGGTGGGCTGGGCAGGAGCCGCACCGCCCCAGGCACGCACACACACCGGCCCAAGGGCGGCCCGGGGCACGGGCGCTGCCCGACAGCGGCCGGGGCAGGCGCGGCGGCGCCGGGTACCCCAGCCCACACTGCTTTGCGAGGCCGGCCCTTCCCCCAGCTTCCGCTCAACCGCCCTTGCTGCCCGGCTCAGGGGAGGCCCCGCCCCGCGACCGCAGCACTCCTTCACGATTGGTCAGCGATCTACTAGTTCTATCCTCTCTCCTCTCATTGGCTTTCCTCCTCTTGTCAATGGAGGGTCCGCCTCCTCCGGTTCCAGACCGTGATCCCATTGGATCTCTGATGGACCTGCGCGTCGCATCGTGCGCGGGTTGGCTCTTCGGGCTGTCCGTCGGCGCAGTAACCAGGCAGCAGGTTGCGGTGCGCCTGTTTCCACGTCAGTGAGAGCAGTGCGGAGCCGGTTTCGCTTGCCTGTGCCCGGCAGGATCCCGCGCTCGGCGGCCTCGCCGGGTTTGCCGCCGCCTCCCGCCGCTGCCGAGAGGGAGGAAGGGGCGGGCAGACGGAGGGCCGAGGCCTCCCGCTCGCCGCGCCGCCCGCCTGACCGATATGTGAAGCGGCCGCCGCCGCTGGCAGCAGGCGCCGCCATTTTGGATGCGGGGGTCAGTGCCGGGCGGCGAGTGCCTGTCGCGATACTGTCGCGACGCGGAGGCGGGCGGGCGGGCGGCTGCGGCGGGGGAACCGTGTGGTGCCGGCGGGGGGCGTGGACGGAGCTGAGGCGGCCTCGGGGGCGGGCAGGGCGGTAGGCCGCAGTGGGGCGGGTGCGGCGGAGTCCGGCGGCCGCCCCCGGGCGGGGCCGTGACAGGCCTGACGTACTGCCCGGGGTGCCCCGCGGGCGGGGGACAGCGGCCGGGAGCGGGGGAGACCGGGTGCACACAGCACCTGCACTGGCACCCGCTCACCGGGGGATCTTGCCCAAAATCCGGTGGAGACGGGGGGCTTCTCCCTGCTCAGCTGGGGCAGGAGGAAGGCTCGGAGCTGGCTTGGGGTGTACGCCGTGCGCTCAGCTGCTGTCACCTTTCTTAGTTTCAACAGTATGAAGTAACTGGAAGAAAACACCCCTCTCCATATTTACCTTAAGTTTCATTTTTTACTCTGCAGTTTTGATAGATAAATGTGCGTTGCCTTCTCTTCTGGATTCCCAGGCCCTATCTCGCTGTTGCAACTAAATGCGGAGACTTGCAGAGAAGCCTGTCCCACCTTCCTGGTGTCCCACCACTGCCATGTTACTGCTGCTTATCTGTTAAAGGGCCTTCTTAATCACCCAGAATTTTGGCATCACTGGACTATATGGTTCCCTGCCATACTCATAAATTAATACTTTTCAGTTATTTCTGGCCAGGCATTGGGAGCTAGCCTTTGGAGAAACATCCTGAGTTCTCTGCGCTTTTGCTGCTTGTGATGTTTATTGCAGAGTAGTTATTACATGGAAAACCTGAGCAAGTTAAGTTTCCTGGTAGAGATTCATGTACCTTCTGTGGGCAGTTTAGAAGGGAGAAAAGGAGCTTTTTCATTGTCAGCTGGGCTTCTGGGTAAGCTTAGCCAGCTCAGAGTTAGGCAGGAATTGTTTGTGGTTCATGGACTGAAGGGTGTTGTGGGTTCTGTTGTGGTGGCAGTGTCTTGTATTGGGACTTGAGTGACCAAATCTAGGTCAGAGACTACACAGATCATTCAAGCATTATCATAAACAGTGCAAATTTAGGTCAATGGAAGCTTACTGTGAAATACTGTCTTTCTTGCATATGTAGTGATTATGTTGGTTTTTGTTATTGCTGTTCATTGGAGTTCATTCACCAGCTTTGAGTCAGTTACCATAGCTGAAGGCTAAAGTTAGTGATAGAAGTGATTTGATGGAAGCCTGCCAGACTTTGTCAGTTCTTATGCTAACTCTTGCTTGTTTCCAGGAGAGTTGTATGCATTTCCCTGCAGGGGAAGGAGTGTTTCCTAAAAGTCTATCTGAGACTTCTTACAGTAATACCTAGGAAAAATGTGGATTATCTATGCACTGGGATGTTTTGGCATAGTGTGTTCCAAGGCTGAGCAGAGGAGTGTTCAGTGCATGTGTGAAATAACATTTCTAGATGTTTTGGGTTTTGTTTTTATATGAAGATTCCACATCTGATACTATTTTAGGAGTCTCAGAGTAGTAATAATTACTGTCCCTGGAACATTGCTGAAGGCTTTGAGAACCACATGAATGTTAGCCTTTGTTCTTTTATGACATGCTCAGACATCCACCTTTTTCTACTTGTAGTGTTAGTAACCTTGTTAGCAGTGAGGCTGTGAGTGCTGACAGCTTCCCAGTTTCCCATGGTAGGCAGGGCAGCTGCGTTGCCTTGGTTTGGAGCTGTCATTTTGACTGTGCCGTCTGTCAAAGTTCTGCGCCAGAGAGAAATCTGGGGACTGGTCTGCAGATTTAAGCAGATGTATGAACCTATCATGAGAAAGAAACAGGTGTTTACTTTGGACTAACTGAAGGGATAAGGAGCTAAAAAGCATTTGAAATTGAATAGGTACCTTTCCTGTTTTTTCTGCATAACTCAAGACCACAGAACATAATCCATTTTTTTCTGTACTGAGTTCACTATCTTGTGTTTGATTAAAGATTGCTTTCAGAAAAGGCAGCATCCAGTCTTGATCTGAAGACCTCAAGAGGTGTTGTAACAGTGGCTTTGCTAGGGAGGTTGTTTCAACTTTTTAAATAATCTTCAGCATCAGTAATTCTGTTAATCTGTCCAACCAACAGTTATACAGTATCCCACTCTTCAGACCATACCTTTGTAACAGTAAGCCTGCATTCATGTTAGCATTTTTTTTTGTACTTTGAACAAATATTTAGTGGTTTTGCTTGACTACCACCATGCTATCATAAACCTAACTGATCATTCAGTGCTAGTGTGGTAAATCTTGAAACTTCTCTCTGCAACTTCGGAGCATTAATTTAAGTAGTCTTTTAACTTAATGCATCTATACTGAGCCTTTAAACTTCTTTCAGTATCATCCATCTGTAGTGAGCTCCCAACTGCGAACAGTTGTTGCTTGTGATGAACATATAGTTGGAAGGAATGCATACTGAAATTCTCTGATAGTTCAGAAGGGTAGACTTTGGGAAGGGCACAGTTTCAAGAAGCTATTTCCATTGCTTGAAATAAACTTTTAAAGGGATGAATGGTGCTTTTGGTGGGTTTAACTTACAAGGTGCATCTCTCTGAAAATAGTTGTCTGGCTTCCCCCACCCCCCCCAGTAATTATTTCCCATTTCCTTCTCTAGCACACGATTGCAGAGGTCCTTTGCATGAATTAAGGTGGTTGGCTATGGTTTACTTTGGAATGTGTGTGTGCACTGTTGCTTGGTTAACTGCAAGCTTAAGTGTAAAGCAGGATTTTCCCCTGTTTTTACGCAGTGTTTGTGGTGAAGTGGGCTCTGTGTTTGGTGCTTAGAGATCTAAGAGTGAATTTGTGGCTCCAGCATGATAGGTTATTTCAATTGCATTGGGCCGGTAAATTTTTTGGCATGTGTAAAGTGAATTTTTGTACTTCTGAATAAAGTTACGTTTCATGGGACCTGCAGTGAGGAAAGGAGTGCATTCTCATCAGGTCTTCTCAAATAGTTAACAATGAAAGGATATCATTGCAAAAAAAATTTTTTGTACCCTTGCTTGAAAGGATCAGCATGTTCTGTTTCCCAGCAGGTTAAAAGGAAAAGGTGTGTGTGGAGGTTTGTGTCTATCTTCTTCATATTTTGCTGCTTGGAGATAACATCAGATTTGGGAACAGCAGAGCAATGTAAGTCTCCTACACGCAGGAAGGACTGAGTTTAACAAACTTTTGTCTTGATTCTTTTAGGTTAAAAGTAGAGGAAAAGAAATAGGAGTCCTACAAGCAGATTCAGTAGTACAGAGAATAGCATTTAAGCTTTGGCACCGCTTTATATGTTGCCAGAACTATGGAGTATCTGTGTATGTGCAAGGCATGTGATACATATGTCTGGCATTTCTTTACGTGCTTTTCCAAATCATGTTGGGGGGCCTTTGTTTCCATGTCAGTTTGCTAAATGCCTGGAGTGGCACTACAAAATTTACGTGCACAATACCATTTTGTAATGGTGAAGATAGGAGAAACTTGAGTTTTGACAAATCTGAATGTATAAAGTATTTCCCAAAAAGTACTTCTGTGGACCAGAGTTTTGATCCCTGCCTGTGTAGAAATATAGAAGATATTGGAATTACTGAAAGAAGAAGTAATTAAAGAGGGAATTTTACATGGAGGAGAAAATCTCCCGTTAATGCCTAATGTACTAAAACAAAGACTACATACTGAGGTAGAAAAAATTGCGATCAAGGGTATTTTTATGCAACATTTTAATGTAGTCATATAAATAACACATGGAGTAAGTTACCGTTGGGAACGGAACACTTCTCAAGCATTAGAAACATGAGTAGGAAGACTATCCATGGTTTTGTTATATACAGCTGTGAAGGGAGGATATAAACCTTTGTTCTTCAGGGCACAAGAAAACTACTTGGCAGAACTTTTTGTTTATTTTTCTGAGTCATCTAGTAGTGAATGAGATAAACTATTGATTTGGTCTGTCATGGCAGTACCTATATTATAAAATAGTTTTGTCTTTGCCCTTAATTTATTGTGTAGCACTTAGGAATACTGTTATGTATAATTAATCTAATGAAGTAAGAAACAGTTTTGCCATAAGATTGTTCTTCCTATTGCAAACATATAAAAACCTGAAACAACAAATCTGACACTCTCCTTTGTCCTTTGGTAAGGTATCTTTTTATAATGTTTTGCTTTCTTTCCATTATTTACAGAGTCCTGAAACAAATTAGTCTCTTTCACTCAGAGGATATTTGTATATTTGAAGTGTTGTTGATAATTCAGACATGTTAATTAATGTCAAACCTGACATATCCAGGATGTACGTTCTGAAATTCCTGTGGTGGTGTTTCAGAGGTCTGGTGTAATAGGCCAAAACTGTTTCCTTCCTGCTTTGCTTTTGCTACATGGGCAAATACCCTTCCCTCACTTTGTGTTATTGCCCACCCACCCCCCGAGTCCTTCAGCTGAGCCTGTCTGTTGTGAAGAGTTATGGTCAATGTTTCATCTGCTTTCAGTCTTTTGCTTCCCTATGGATGGCCTGTTGTGATTTCAAGTTGGATCCTTCATTTTCCTTTCGTATCTTCTGAAAATGTCTCATTACTTGGTTACCATTTCACTAAATCCTTCTCGTTTGCAGACATGGTATCGTCTGACTCTCTGGCCTCTTAAGTCCTGTTTATTCTTCATAAACAGTCATGTCTCGTCATTCCTCTCCATTCTTCTTTATGCTTGACTGTGTCTGGGCTCCAGCTAGTATAGAGAGAACAGTATTATAGTAATCCACTCTTTGTTTCTTTTTCTCAGACCATTACAAATATTTGTTGCTTGTAAAATTTTTTCCCCTCTTCTGGCTCCCTCTCTGGGTACGCCAATTTAAGATTTTTCCTTGTCGTGGTTTAACCCCAGCTGGCAACTAAGCACCACCCAGCTGCTTGCTTCCTGCTCCCACAGTGGGCTGGGGGAGAGCATCAGAAGAGTGAAAGTGAGAAAACCCTTGAGTTGAGATAAAGACAGTTTAATAGGTAAAGCAAAAGCCACATACACAAGCAAAGCAAAACAAGGGATGCATTCACCACTTCCCATTGGCAGGCAGGTGTTCAGCCACCAACAGCAAAGCAGGGCTTCATCACATATAATGGTTACTTACTTGGGAAGATGAATACCATCACTCCAAACATCCCCTCCTTCCTTCTTCTTCCTCCAGCTTTATATGCTGAGCATGATGTCATATAGTATGGAATATCCCTTGGGTCAGTTGGGGTCAGATGTCCTGGCCATGCCCCCTCCTAACTTCTTCATCCCCAGCTTGCTCGCTGATGGGTGATGTAAGAAGCAGAACAGGCCTTGATTCTGTAAGTACATTTCAGCAATGACAAAAACATCCCTGAATTATCAAGGCTGTTTCTAGCACAAATCCAAAACAGACCCACACCAGCCACTATGAAGAAAATTAACTCTATCCCAACCAAACCCAGCATACCCTGTAAGACCTCAGGCTACATGAGAGTAAATGTCTGCCTTTAGCTTTCTCACTTTTTCTCCTCACATGCCGTCCAGTTTGGTCTCTAGTTTTGCTCATTTCTTTGTGGGGTCTCACCCATGACTTTTTTACTTGCCTGCTTTCTTGAAAGCTTTTTTCATGAAGCAAGTGTGAAATCAACATCTGTTATAAATTGCTTTATTTTGTCAGAGTTTAAAGCCCCAAAGAGTTTTGCTCTGGCCAGTTTATTCAAGCCACTAACGCTTATTTAACTGTACAGGATTGACTTTGCTCTGTGTAGAGCTGTAGGACTTTGCATAAGTGCTGGAGATGCTTGTATTATTGCATTGTCATGGATGTCTGTCCTGGTATCCTAACGCTTTATCTTCCTGTGAACTTACATTGACTGGAAAAAAACGAGGAATGTACTTTGGCAAAGTTCTCTTTTGCTTCACAGATGCCCTTCTATAACCTACTGTCCACTCTTGTCTTGAAAATGCGCTCTGTGGAGAAGCGTCTTCCTTTTGTCTTCTTTTTGACAAAATAACTATTTGTCTGCATGCACGAAAGTGAGATCTGAAAGAGTTTCCTGCATCTCTGCAGGCCTCCTACTTAACGAGGGCCAACTTAATGTTTCATCTGAGGAAGAAAATGTTTCTGAGGAGCTGGGGATTGATTTGAATTACTTTTATTTTCAGGATGGTCAGGATGGTGGATAAGAACATTTACATTGTACAAGGTGAAATCAATGCAGTGGTGGGAGCCATAAAGCGTAATGCCCGATGGAGCACTCACACACATCTGGTAAGTTACTGGGAATTGTTGTTCCCTGTTCACTCCATGGCAGGAACCACCTAATTTTAGAAAAATACCTCCCCCTCCTTTTTTTTTATTTTTCAGCTGTTGTTATAGTACTTTTGTAAGCAAAGTTGGAATGCCTTTCTACATTATTTTATGCTGAGCAGTGTTGGCTTCTTGTGTGCCAGTGAATGTAAGAGGTACAAAGCTGGAAATCTTCTACTTATATACCCTGTAAACAAACACACACACACATATGCACACCCCCACACCCCATCCCTGTTGTATTTCACATGGGGATCCTCTCATTTAGACTTCTGTTACCTGGTATGTCATGGATTTTGAATGTATGATGTTATTTTATTTAGCACAATGTTTTTATAGATCTTTTGTTCCCTCAGAGAAGACTTCATCACAAACGCCGTGAAATAAAAAACACCCTATATATATTTTTAATTTTTCATATGGCATAGTATCTTTTTTTAGCTCTGTTTTTAGCTAGGACTGCTAGCTGTATTCCCAACTGAAAACTGTGAATAGTTTCAAACCCGTTTTGTTAAAAGCCATTAATACAGTGTTTTCCAGTCTAATGATGCATTGGTCAGTTTATGGCTTCCACAGTGTAAATGTGTGCATGTGGCATACTGTATCTGTGGTGCACTTCAGAATGTCACATGAATAGCAGATGGCTGTCGTCCAACACAAGTGGTTTCAGTTTGTCAAAGGGCAGGGCCCTTTTTCATTCGAACAGGCATTTCTTCATTAGAGCTGACTGCCACCCAGTAGGAGGTGTGGCTGTGGGTATACACAGCTTGGAGAAACTGCTGCTTCTCCTTATTTTAGTATTGTAAGAGTAGACTAAGGCTAAAGGATGCAGCTATTTGTATAAATTTTGCACTGTGATTCTTCCTTCATGTTATTTTAATGGCACCAAATGTCATTGTATTTCTGTTCCCATTACAATCTGCATAGATTAACATTATAGCAAATCCAGATGAGCCATTTCAATATGGTATGAGTTAGATTTGCTCTGAAATTTATTGAACAGTGGGAGGCTAATCAGAAATACTTCTAAGGACAATAAAACCAAATCAGAATGCTCAGTTTTGAACCTATACTTTGACGTTTGAGCTGTATGACATTGGGGAGCACTAGCAGAAAAATAAAAATGCTTCTCTTGATTTTGATGGAGTAAACACAATGACAGTGATGAATTCAACCCACAGTGCTTCCGTGAGTATGAAGGTAAGGTCTTCACAGACCCGTTATTAAGATTTGTCTTCAGGAATAGGTTTGCCTCATTAACGACTGCCTTCCTATGTATAACCTATAGGATGAAGAAAGGGATCCCCTGCTGCATAGCTTTAGCGTCTTAAAAGAAGTGCTGAATAATATAACAGGTAAGCTTATACAGAAATCGGCAGGTATGTGTACCTGCTAGGGTATATGCAAATAAATGTACAGGTGTACTTGTTTGTCTTATTTACTATCCAGAGGTCATATATTGAATAACAAGAAAAGAACAAATATGTATATACTTTTAGGCAAATAATACCAACGTAAACTAGTACACAAATACCACTGCTGCCACTATCTGGAGAGTTTATATACATACGTGTGTGTGTGTGTATATATATATTTTTTGTGTGTGTCTATACATGTATATTTTCCTATATAAATATGCATGTTTCTTCAATATACTGAAGCTTGCAGTAATATATGATATCTGGTGTATTATTATGCATAGTCTTTCTGTGCTTTGTTTATGTTTTCTGATCTGTGGGGAAAATCTGCTTAGAAAGAAGCCCTGCATTATCTGTTTTCTCCTCACATTCTTTGATTTGTTGGTTTTCATCATCTGTTATCAGTAATAAGTGACAGACTTCACTTTCCTTTTGGGTCTCTTGCATCTTGAAATAAAAGGCTTACTTTGTGACCAGTTGCACTGAAAGGAACTAGAAATCTATATTGATTACAGAAGTAGAACACAAGGCTGTGATGTATATTCTGACCAGGTTTTTTTCTCCCAACCTGTCTTTCTCCCCCTTCCCCCCACATTTTCTCTTTTTGTAGTTTCAGGAGTGATTGTTTAAGTGTAACCTAAGTATATGTGGAATGTCTGTAAGTGAGGGTAATCCTGAGTAGCATGTGGTATTCTGCTGGTTCTTCCCAGGATTTATTTTACTGGTTATAATATTTGAAAGTAAGCTTTCTTTCTGGTCCCTTTAGTACAGTAAGTGTATCTCAACCTGAGTTTGAGATGCACTTTTTGCATTTCTCATTGCATGCCCATTCTTCTGTTGATGCTGAGCCTGGAATCCCATAAAAAGTATGTTCCCTGGAAGTACAGTAGTGCCACTTCTAGGTGCTGACAAGAGGTGCTGAGGGCACATGCCCTTGCTGCTTCCTCTTTTGTGACTGCCTGCAAGTGTAATGCTTTACTTTTCTTTGTCAGGTGAAATTCCTTTGGTTGTGAGCAGGACTATTCTGTCAGGCCATGACATCTTGGGGTACTCCTGCACAGCTTGTGTTTCTGGATAGTGTCTTTGTTCTGGGTGTTATGCTTGTTCCAAGACCACATGACAGTATGAAGTTGTCATTTTTTGTAAGCTCACTCACCTTCTGTGGGATATGCATACAGCACCAAAAATGTTTTGAGAGGCATTTTTCCTTCTCTCTCTTCTATAAGATAAAATTTTCAGTAAAAGTAAGACTGTTGAAGTTCTTTGCCATTATTGCAAATGCCTCTTCTCATCAACAAGAGCAGGGAGTGTCAGGATGCTCAAATAAATTCAGTATGAGTAAATGCCAGTGACCAGCCATCAATGTAAAGTAGCTAGATACAATGTGCTGTTGACTTGTTGGGTTAAAAATGCAAGCCCACTATCTACTCATGTTAAAGAAAGCAAAGTTTAATGTACCAAGAGATTCAGAGACTCCCTGTGAGTATTGGTCATCATCTAAATGTGGTTCATGCTGAGATAATAATTACTTATAGATGGTGATGGTAGCATTTGATTACACGGGGTTCTTCTAAACAGGTAATTTCAGCTGCAGCGACTGCTGTTTACCAACTACTGTCTTGAGATAGGACATCATTGCTAATGCTCCATTTTTTTCAGTTTTAGATATGGAGCGGTTCCCAAGCAATGCTTTGAACAATATAGAGCCTCCTGCCTCATCTTTCAGGCAATGAGAAGTCCAAGCTTAGGGTTTTTTGTGGGTGGTTTTTTGTTTTCTTGTGTTTGTTTTGTTTTTTCCCCTAGACCTTCCTTTCATGTCTCTTTCATTAGCTCATGGAAACGCATTGCTTTTATATTTAAATTTATTCAAGCTGTAATCTTTGACATTTGATTTAGCTTTTAGTACAATTTTGCATTTATAGTAATATATATTATGTATTTTCTCAATCCCCCAAGAACCCATTTTAATCTGTTCCGGATGCAAATTTCAGGCTGCCTTGTCCCATCTTCCCTCTTGCTCTCTCCCTCCCTTCCCCTCCCCCATGCAGCATGTTTGATCAGGTGTGGCAGGAATATCCACTGTCAAGCTGCGCCCTTTATATTAGTCAATATTATCCTTCCTTCCCTCCCACTCCCTTCATTCTCCTCTGGGCTTTACCGGTTGATTTATAATTTTGGAATTCTCATCGGAGTCTGTAATACAGTTTGTTCATTATTTAACCAAAACCTGTTTAATGAGCAAAGAGAGGCAATGTAAATGTTAGGCATGTTGCAGTGGAGTACCTTTTGTTCTCCTCTGAGCTAGTGGGTATTAACTCTGTCGTTACTGTGATGCTGAAATACCCTGGTCAAGGGTATAAAGATGCACGGTATGCCTCCAGCAGCTGAAGAAGCCCATTTCAAAGTATTGCTCCTTAAAAGTAGCTAAATTACATAATGTGTTTTATTTGATTACAAGATAGTAAAAGTTTGCCTGAAACTCAGTAGCGGTATCCCATCCCATTAGAATGTCTAAATGGGCTCTTGAAGGAAGCATCTAGAGAAGATGCTGATGCTGTTGCTCAGCACAAACAGTCCCATGATTATGGTAGGAGTAACTTTGCTTCTACCGTTCAGCATACCTAGCTAAGGCCCTTGGTCCTGAATTATGTGGAATGATGTTGCTCTTCAAAATTCTGACAGAGAAACTTAATTTCTGTAGCAATTTTATGTAGATATATAAAGGCAGTTTAATAATTTGAAAATGAACAGCGTGTCTGCTCTGCACTATCACTTGGTTTATTGTATGCCTTTTTTACACTTTTATGGGCTACATATATTTTAATTAGTGTTGATAGTAGTTGCTTGAAAAACAGAAAGGAAAAATAGAGGTTCTGTCATATTGGGTGATGCATAAGTTACTCCAAAATAAATGTAGTAGCTCAATGCTTGTGGTACGTACCATATGCCTAAGTTTGATGTGTCTGGCCTTTCCAGCGCTTAGAAAAAGCAAAAATTAGTGTCCTGAGTTACGACCATATGGAAGCAGTGACTATCAAGCTTTGTCCGTCCGTGCAGAATTGACATACAACTACATCTTCAAAGGTTATTTTAAAACTGATGGAAGCCTTAGGATTGATACAAATTTGGATCTAGGGTCACTGTCACCACAACTTCCATCTGACTGCTTTTTAAAGTAAGCTGAGTATCTAGAAAATGGCTGGATGTTGAAATATTTGTTCATTTCGTTAGTTTTGTTATGGACTTAGGTCAACAAAACGAAGCTTCTTTTTGACATCCGGTGGTAACTGAACATCTTCTCTTTCATGGGTGTTTCCAACTTAGGATGCTCTTGAGCTCACTAGGGAGAGGTTTTATAACTGCAAATGGATGGAAATATGAATTAGTTATAAGCCTTCTTTTCCACGACCTGATGAGATTGGGTTTCCTTAAATCTTGCTGTGGCTGTTGAAGTCTTCAGACCATTCTGGTATGATGTAGAGGTAAGAGCAGGTACTTCTGTAGTTGTTCTCCTCCTTGCGGAATTTGTGCTTTGCTCTGACTGGGGGGATGAGTCGTTAACTAGGATTTTTGTGACTGAAGTACTGCTTACTGGTGTGTAGGATGGCTTTAGGACAGAAAATGACTGAATACAACTGCCTTGTACAAGTCGGCACTGCAGTGGGAGAAGCAGGTGTTTGTGGAAAGTGTGTGCATGGAGAGTCTATTTAAATAAGGTTTAAACTAGGTAAACACACCTGTGAAGAGGTGCTTGTGTATATTTTAGGTCCATGAGTGCCAGACTGGAAGGTTTGAGTCCTTTTATCCTCTGGTGGTTCAGAGTTACTGCATTTAAACAGAAGCTGCAAAGTAAGCTGTTAGAAGCACTCTGATTTCATGCACATTCATGACATTTTAAATGAATGCTTGTACAGTTGGTTCAGAAGAATCTTTTCATGGCTTATTTCAGACAAGAAGCTGCTGCAAATCTCCATCTTTAGAGGGTTGGCTGGGGCATTAAGAGCTGGCTAAAGGTCAAATGGCTGTAACCGTAAGAGAACCTTTGCCCAGTGTACTGACTTAATATACTTGTTACTGTAGCCATCAGTTTTCTGGTATGTGGATTTGATTGCACACTCATTTTGTCATGTCTTAGCTCTGGAAACTCAGTTTTTAGGGAAAATCAGACGTTTGTATAAAACAATACAGGAATTTTATCCTGATTTGGGATTAATGTCTGAAATTTTTCTGAAGGATCTAGTTTTAAGAAGTAAATCAGTACTAAAATGATGTATGGCCTGTTCTCAATGCTATTGCAGTGCTATTGAACAGAATCAAAGATATTCATTGTGGTCTATTCAAGTTAAGAAATTAGAAAAAATAAATGTTTTTTTTAAAGGAGCGTAGGAATTGAATCATATGGATTTGTGATATGTATAGTGCTGCAGTGCTTGTTACTTTGCAGATAACAGCAATACCATATTTTATTTATTATTTATATCTTGAGTTTCTGCAGAAAGTCCTGGACTTATTATTAGCGAATAACAAATACTGATGCACTGTAAGCTGTATACATCTCCCTTTGTTTGCGCTGAAAGATTGCAATGTTGTCTAGAGCAGACGTTAAAAAAATTAAAATTTGCTTGAGCTTTTTTCTATTGCATATCAGCTTCAAGTAAGAGATCTATGACTCACTGGTCTCCTAGATTATGTCTGTTCCTGTGGTAACTAAAAAAAAGAAAAAAAATGATAGTATTTCCATATACGTGTGTGTGTGTGTGTATATCTATCTATCTATCTATCTATCTATCTATCTATCTATCTATCTATCTATCTATCTCCATTTTTTTTAAATAGCCATATATGTTAACTTGGTATTTTGGAAGACAAAACAACTCAGGCTAACATTTAGCTTTTGTTGCGTTCTCTGTAAAATTTTTAAGAAAAATGGAAAGGGTATGAGGAAAGGTTAGGAAATGGATAGAGTAGGGTTTCTTCCATAACTTTTAACTCAGCCTCACTCCAATTAGTGGATGGCAATACTATTTGAGTCCATATCAAATGACCTGACACAGCGCACAGAAGTGGTAATTAATTTCTCTTATTATTTTCTGTCACCTTCTTGTAGTAAGAAATACGAAGATATAGCCGACAATTTTAATTTGATGCTTGACTTGCAGGTTGAATGTAGACTTGATACTGTGAATCGTGTTCAGACAATGTAGCAAAAGTTGTAATTTTAAAAGCAAGTTCCTAGTCTTCATGAATGCAGCCATCCTTCCAAGCGTGTGGAGCATGTAAACCAATGCAGTATTTTTGCCTTGAAAGCTGCAGGTAGTTCCAAATACTTGCTTAGAGAGTGATTAATCTTCTTTTTAATCTCATTGTACCATCAAATTAATCAAATGACTGTCTTACGGCTGAGGTCTTTGAATTGCCTGCACACAGTAGGTTTCCATTGATATTTTTGGCATAGATTTTTTTGGTGTTACTAGAGAAATAATAACCCTGACTTTTCCCAGGTGGTTGCTAATTCTGTGCTTCACTTTCTAAGTGATTTTCCTGGAGTGACGCTAAGAATAGTAGCTGCACTGGGAGACCTGGGATGTGAGCTTTTCAAGCCCAAAACTAACACCAAAATTGTCATCATTTCACTTAAGACTTAGTTTATTTTCTGTATAAAGGAAGAAAGAAGAGGAATGTGATTGATGAAGAATAACTGTTGGTATTTGTAAAGCTTATAGATGCACCAAGACAAGCACTATAACTTTTTCCAAGGCTTTTCTGTTGTGCGTGGGACAGCATTTATGCAGACTATGTCAGGAGTCAGGTATAGATAGGGTCCCTCTGAACTCTAATTCTATTGAATCATACACTGAGCCTTTCAGCATAGGTTACTGTATGAAACCGGGACTCCTGAGGAGGGGAAGCTTGTAGTCGAGAGGTTGTATAACTAAGACTGAACAGGCAGAAGGGGCTAAAATGTGGTTGTGTAGCATCCTTAATTTGCTCTTGTGTTCATCTTCTAGTTTGTGTTTCTGAGTAGTAAGAAGTTTAATGAATAAATCCAAAAGAAGTGGAGTGAATCTGGGAATGTCTAGAGCCAAAAAACCAACCAGCCCAGTAAGATGGTCTGCGCACAGGGTATTTCTGCACTTCTGTTAAAGTCAGGACATCTGTACTGTGCTTTCTGCAGTCCAGCACACCACCCTTGTGATACCACCTAAGCATTCTTTTAATACAGTTCTTTGGGTGCAATTTAAGACAAGAGCTTGGAGCTTAGGATTTTTCCGTCAATTGTGCATGGTTAATGACTGGCAGGTACAGGCAGGAGGTGGTGCTGTTGGAAGGAGTTGTTTCCTGACCTCTAATCCTTAAGGACCCAAGGATTTAGATGGACAAGCACTCCTGGCTGTTGCTTGGCAGAGTTCCCACAGTGGGCTTGGTCTGTAACACCAGCCTTCTGTTACCATTGCAGGGCTGGGCTCTGAAGAGCTGCCACATGTGCATGATGCGCAACTGACTCTCTCTTGTTCCACGCTTGTTGAGCAATTACTTTCCCACTTGTTGGGCACTCCATTATTTCCTTCAGTTACTGCTTCTGTGTGAAGTGGAGCCATAAAGGAAATGGCCTAATGTACATACATTAGTGGGCAATAAATTGCAGTTTGATTTGGTAGAAAGGGAGTACCAGATGTTCTGTTGAAGTTAACGTTCCTCTTAAGTCATCCATGGAGGTTTTATTCCAGGTTTTTTTGATGATGATGTCTTTGTTTTGGTCAAGACTAGTTAAAAGGAATTGTGGCCAGTTAAAGAGATGTTAAGGCGTATTTGCTTTAAAAATGCTCTGGAAGTAGAAGTATGAAATTGCTGAATTACAGTAGAACTTTATTAAATATCTAGCTCTTCTGTCACTTCCTTCTTTTAACTGTCTTCTCATTAAACTGCTGCTGTCTAATCTGTTAAAAACGTTTCAAAGGTGATTTACTTCAAAGAAGCAATAACTTGTGTCAGAAAGTACAGGTGCATATAGAGTTGCATAGTATGTAATAGGACTGTCAAGAAGCATCAGTCAAACATATACAACAAGTGTACTGACACATTCCACACCTCAGAGCATTTGTAGCTGAAAAGGGTAGAAGCAGAGAGAATTCATGAAGTATACAAAGCTGTTAAACGCTTGATGGTTTTTCTTAATGACTACCTCTATTTGTCCTTCAAGCACACCATCATTGGCTGATCCCTAATGTGGTCTATAGCAAAATGTGTGTTTGAAGGAGAGGTTCGAAAGAAGATTCAGTTGGGCAAAATGCCCTTTTTTCAGTAGTAGTGCAGGGTTGTGAGATAAAGTGCTGCATCTCTCAATAATTAGTGTTGAAGAAAACAGCCAGCAAGAAGAGAGGTAGAACAGGAGGGATTTAAGGTAAGTATAAAAGTAGCAGAGTAATGGAGAACATTGTTATTGAAATAGCAAGTTGATTGGTTAGGGAGCATTAATATGGAGGGGTGTGTAGTTGGAGTCTTCCCTGTTTGAGGTAAACTTGCGAGAGCTTTGTCTTTTTAGAGTAACTGTTCCTACCTTGTCTGCTGTCTGCATGTTCTGGAATAGATTATTGCTGAAGTGGGTTTTTTTGCAATCAGGAAAAATAATGTCTTCCAACATGTTATGGACCTCCTCATTGTAGGTTCTTTAAAAGAAATTTCAGATAGATAGTCAAGACCTTGCTTTTGTAATTTGCCTTTAGAAAATGATACAAGACAGCAAATCTGTCCAGGCAAGAGCTGTAAAACTTAGAGCTGTGTGCAGTCCTGTGAAAACTCCTATCATCTTTTAGATGACATGATTTTAATTTGCTTTACAGTACCTCTAAAAGCTACAAAGTTTGGTATATATTGCCTATAATATAGTGGCTTAAAGGTAGGGTCTCAGGTCTTGTGGTATCATGAATTCTGAGGTTAAAGAGATGGAAATGTCATGTCATGGATGAGTTTGCAGTGCACTTATTACAGCGTTGGTGGTATCAACAGATAACTTTCTGTGGAAAAACTTCGGAGTGAGTGGAAATCTGTGAATGCATTAGTAGAGTGAGGAAGACTGAATTGTGAGAGAGTTAAATATATGTAAAGCTTCTAGAAGCAATGAATCAGTACATCATCACAAAATTATAGGAAATAGAACCCAGTGTGAGAAGGAACATTTATCAACTACCCACAGTTATTGTAGAAAATTCATAGATCTACATTAGTATTATATGATGTACTGTATCCACGTGACTTGGAAATGCCATTGGAAGTGTTAAAGCAACCTGCTCTTGCTTTGAACTCCTCATTGAAGACACTTCTTGTTTGGGCATTTCTTGTTTAAGGGCATGGGTAGGCATAGATTCCTTGTCACTTCAACTTAATGAAATTAATGTGTACATGCTCTTTGCATGGTGCAATTGTGAAGTTAAAACTTGCTAATTCTGTATTCCAGCATGGTGTGAAAGGAGGAGACCTATAGCTACGGGACAGTTGAGGAACAGGGCAAGACATGATGGCAAAAAAACCCAAAAAGTCAATGTGAGATGGGTAGAATTGTAAAAGTAGATGATGTTAGATGAGAACTTGTGTATATATGTAACAGAGCTAAAGTTTGGGGTGATACTGGCTTTAGGTGTCTTGTTAAAATGCATAGATTGATAAACTGTTTCCAGGCAGCTTATGCTAATGTGTTTTGCACTGTAATCACAGTTACACAATTGTAATACTCAAGAGGTACACTTGATTAATGTTTGTTAGCTGAATATGTTAAATTCTTCAGTGATGGTGGTACTTCCATTGTTTGATCCTCTATCTGTACCCTAACACAGCACTTCAGAAGCTCTGATTTCCAGTTCTGCCCTTGTAACAGTAAGTTGAGACATGGTTCTAGCTATACTGAAACAGTAAGTTATGAAACTTACTATATGCAACAGCCTTCCAGAAGGTGTGTGCTGCCTTTGCTTGGTGCAGGAGTCTGAATGCTTGCGTGACTAAGTAATGCTCAACATGTGTGCTACTTAAATGAGATGAGAGACTTCAGAACAATGCTGTTCACTTTTGATGGGGTTAAACTCAATTTTGGGAGGAAGTCTTTTATTAAAATGTGTCTTAGTGTCCCATTACTTTTCAGTAAATTGTCATTTCTCTTGGTACAGTGATGAAGTCTGCCAAGTGGCTGTTGAATTAGATTCTATTTACCTCTTGATTAACTGCTTAAATAATTCAGGTGCCAAATTATAAATAGGAGGTATTGTTGAAATAAACCAAGATGTGGTTGTTATCTTGATCATGGTGTATTGAAGAACAGTGTATTAGATCTGCGTATAGCTTAGTGGAGGGGCTTTGTTCTAGAAATAAAACAAGTGGCAGTGGTAAAATATGGTTGCTTATGTAAGCATCTTTAGTAACTTTACTTAGGAACTTGGATGTTCTTCAAAGCGGGATTAGACAGTTTATAGCGGCCCATAATAGTTCTGTAATAACTAAGATGGCTGTCATGGCAGTATGGAAGGAGACATCGTTAGCTGGTTTTCACTGCAGCCTGAGGCTTTCACATTTGTGCTTTAGAAATACTGTGCTTTTCTTTGCATGCTCAGGTCTTAGTTAAAAATCTGGTTTTTCATTGTGTGAAGTGTAAATATATTGTCAGACTTAACATTTCATAGTGCTTCTTAGACCTTATTTCTTTACTTCCTCTTTCTTAAATACATTCTGCCTCAGTATGAAATTAGCACATTAGCACTTAATGTGAACTGATCAGGCTGGTACAGGGAGTAGGAACAACATGGTCTTGGGAATATTTACTTTAGTGGCATTGTTGATGATGGACACAAAGATGTAGGAAATGTGTGCTGAACCAGTCTGTTAAAATATGGTCAAGAGGAAGAGACTTCTTCCGTTGAAACAGAGTACTCATATTGTAGGAAAAGTAGATTTTGGTTTGGCAAAGAGGTAAGTTCTAAACAGCAGAGTTCTGAAAGCATATGACTTCTTTGCGCAATACGTGAGTCTGAACTCTTCCGTCGTGAAGGTTTCTGCTTCATTAAAAACATGAGGGAAGAAATATCTGTGTTTGGTAAATAAGAGTAGCATTTTCTTGGGGAAAAGGCTTTGCCAAGCATGTTGGAAACATAAGAGAGGAAGAAACATAAAGATTCAGGCATTGTAGAAAGTAATAGAGCCACTCTAGCAGAGTAGCTGAATGGTAGTTCAATAACTGAAAAAAAATAATGTTTTCTTCAGAGAAAAATAAATTGCTGAAGAAATATTTTATTAACTAATGGGGGAGGGAGACCATCATAGGCATCCTGGAGTGCCTAATTCAATGTTTGTTTGGTAATTGACTAACAAAGTATCGTGTCAGAGGCAGCATCAACTTAAATTTTGCAAATTGTTTTCTCCCTTCTGCTTTTACTAATAATCCATTAAAAATCTGAAAGGGAAGTTCCTTCTCATTCAGCTGCCTTTAAATTGTAGTTTCTTTTTGGATAGCAGTTCTTAATGCTATTGAGTTTCGCAGCCCAGACTGGTACTCGTTCACATGCACAAGACCCAAGTGCTGCAGCGGAAGGTCACACACTCCCTTTCACTCTGCAGGAACAGCAGGTGATGGTACCAGCTGTTCACATCCCTGTATTAGATGCCTGAATCTGAGCAGCTGTATGAAGCTGCTAATAAACTCTAACGTGTAATGCAGTTCATATTTTGCCACATTTCACTTGATGCTCCTCAGCGCTGGCCAGTATGTTTTTTTAACATCCTTCAATGTCACCCATAAGATGCTCATTTTCTTTCTTGTCGTGCTGGACTCCACTCCTGTCATACGATGTGCCAGTTAGATGCTTGAAAAGTGTTCCGGTGTTACAGCTTTGAAAAGGAAGTGGTACCAGAAAACATGCAAATGTACAGGGTTTAAGGAAGCAGGAATAATCTCTCTAGCAAAACCATTTTAAAATATTAAAATTTTAATGCTGTAGTGAAAATAATCTAGGCTGTTCTAAAAGATGTACGTGTCTTTAAGCAATGTGAGTTTTGGATACAAACCTAGGTGTGTTTTCATTTGTTTTAGAAGAATGGGTGCAAAGTGCTATTGTTCTGAGGAACCTCTACCTGCATTCAGCTAGTTGAAGAGGTCTTGTTATGTGAATCTGCTATTAAAAGAAGGCTGCAGTGGTTTTAATTCCACCTCGAGTAATAAAATTGGCCTGGCCATGAATTTTGATATATCCACAGTTGATTCCAACTTGTGCTTTTTATTTAAAAAGCTTATTTGTGACCTGTTAGGACCCTCTGTTAAGCCAGTTAAATAAACGGTGGAAAGGTTGAAACTGCCTGTCTGCGCTTTCCAGAAAAGGGGAGGAGGGAGCCAAAGAAAGAATATTTACAATTTTAAACCCTTTCAACTCCGCTGTTCACCTCTTCCTCTTGCATCATTGCATCACTGAATTAGCTCCCATCTCTTTCTCTGGAAGACTTATAGTACCTAGAACTGAGAAATACCTTGGTTCCACTGACTGGCCACCAACGTGATTACAGTCTCCTTGCTAATAAGATCCTGAGAGGTGACTTTGGTGGTGGTTTTTTTTTTTTTGTTGTTGTTTGGGGTTTTTTTTTGGGGGGCAGTAGGTTTTGTTTGGTTTTTCCCCCCATTGCTGTAGTCTCAAAAAATACACTTTAGAATCAAAGCCGTATTGAGGTAGAAGCTGTGAAGAACATCTTTTAAAAATATGGAGGTGAAGGTGGGGAAGAGAGTTTATTTGGTCTTTTGCTGAAAGGTTCTCAGGGAACTCAGGAATTCAGCAAGAGCCAAGATAATTATTACAAGTCTGGTGTTAAGTATCTGATAGAATTATGAAAACAAAAGAACCTAGCTGTGTAGTTAGGATTGGAAGAGATGGCATGAGATGCCAGAAGTATATGGTAGAATATGTGAAGAACATAGCTGTTAAAACAGTCAAGTGGCTTAGCTCGGAAGAAATAAAGCTAGCTTTTCATTAGATCCTATTCTTACTGCTCCACAACTCAACTAATTTTAGCTGGTCAGCATTCGTAAATTGAACTATCTGAATTCTAGAGCTGATTTTCCTTGCTTGATATGTGTCACTTTTCTCCAGCAAAGATGGCACAATTTTTTTATTATTTTTTTTTCCCCTGGATGGAGAATTGGCTTCACCGATGGCAGATTAGAGCTGTAAGCTCCTTGTTTAGCATCTAGCCTTTTTTAGACAGCCTTACAATTTCTTTCTAGACACCCAGTATTAATTGCTTGAAAGAGCCAGTTATTTTTAACTGCATGTTTCAGATTTTTTAAATTTATTTTTTTTTTTTACTGTTCAGGTGTCTCTGTCAGCTATAATGAAAGCAGTTGAAGTAAATAGCTGTATCAAATGAAGTACCTCTTGTCCCCACAACTGCTTCCAAAATAAACGGAGAATAATGCTTTACACATTTTGTCTCCTTTAACTCTACAGGCAAGCAAGAGAGGAAGCATGGATTAACATGTAGTGATTTCTAGGAGTTGTCCTCTGCTCAGATTCCTCTGTGCTTGGGCTGACTGACAGGGACATGTGGCTCAAGTGCATCTGGAAGTATATCATTGGCAAAATTTGGTCGGGTAAATATAGCAGGAACGGGTTGTAAGGGCAGGAGACAGATTGTTCTGGGAAAGGAAGTGCTGTCTGTCTTGTCTGAATAACAATTTCCTATATTTCTGAGACTTACCTGTTTCTTTCGGTATAGCTAAAGGTACCAGCAAGACCTGACATACATGCTGTGTTCTTTTGTTGTATGTTCTTGCAGTGAGAGTGTTACTAGAAATGGTAAAATTGGCATGAGTAGCTATAGAGAACTGATGCCAGTGTATCCTTTGGTGTTTAAATAGTAGTGGCACACACTTTATTCCAGTTTAAGCTCTTCTTGAAAATAGGCAGGGACATCATACATGAAAAGTAACTCCCAGAGTTTTCAGGACATGCTAATACTGAAGAATCCTGACTTTTGCTTAGGTGCAAAATTGTTTCTAGCCCATGTGGTTCCAGAAAAAAATCAAGCAAGCAAGCAAACGACCCCCTCCCCCCAAACAAAACAAAAAAACACCCCCACCCCTGAAAACGGGCTGAAAGCCCATATTCTAAAATTCTTTTATTTTGTTGGCAGTTGATATGTAGAAGATGAGCAGGGATAGAAAAAGCCAATTACAAGGCTTTCCTTCAGCAAAAAGCTGATTGGCAGAGGTATAAAGCTTCTTGAACCATTGTGACACTGATTCAAGTCTCGACGCAAATTATGCTGTCTGTGGAGAAAGTGGAACCAATGGCATTAGAGAGCGGCCTATGGAAATCAGTGCAAGCATAGGAAGGGTGCAGGCTGTATTGTGTGCAAAGGGCATAATCATGGTCAATGACAATTAAAATCTTAACAGATGCAAGGAGTAGAAAATGGAACAATAAATTACAGACTTTCTGAAGTTTATCAAGGGAAGTTGGCGATAACTACAGATTGGAGGGGAAAAAACCACAACCAAACCCTACTTAAACCTCAGTAGTAGCTGACTATGCTTTCTCCTTCTCCATGAAGCATTGAATAACTTCATCAATACCATTTGCAGCATGTGCTTGATTCAGTGGCCTGGTTTTTACATCTGCTTGCTCAAGAATTCATGGGAGATGGAACCCCGGACAATTTTGTGCACAGTAGCTGCCTGTTGTTAGTTACTGACACCGTGGCTAGTCCTGAGAGATTGCATACTGCTTCACACCGTAGTGAGCTCTCATTCTGCTGCCCTGTGATGTGGCTGTGTCTGGGGTGGGGTTAGCAGCCAACAGGTGCACAGCATACCACACAAATGTGGAGGCAGAGAATTTGTCTCCAAGGGCATTGGGGGTAAATAACTGTAGTTGTAAAAAGTGTTACATGAATACTAACTTTTTCACTGAGCAGTGAGTCTTCTAAAATCTGCCCCACAGACTTCCATGTAGTAACCTTAAATTTTTATCCTCAGAAGCTGGAAGAGCTAAACTGATGTTGGAATTTTCTTTGGCCTCTAAGAAAAAATGAGTAGTTGCTGAAGGATGCAACGGATTCAGACTAGAGGCTGTCCAAAACCTTGCTGTATTTACAAGGAGTAGGATAAGATATGGGATTCTGTGCTTTTTGAGTAAAACCTGCATGACTGAGTAAACTGTTTTGTCAGTGTACAGTGTTGTTCAAAAATATTTGTAAGCCCTCAGGATTACTTCATTATTTCTTCTGACTGCACCAGGTCCAAATACTGTGCTGCTTGTCATGACTTATGCAGGGATAAAACCTCACCTTTTCTCATTTGCAGAGCCACCTCAATACTTGTTATTTCATTTACTAGTTGTGTTGCATAGCACGCCTGATTTGCCTAGGCCTTTTGCAATGTAAACATCAGCAGAAGAAGCAGTACATTAAAAAAAGAAAAAAAAGTCTGTGCTCATCTTATTGTTGCCTGCACATGTGCCTCTTATCCCAGGTGTTCTGTCTTCCAGCAATAGAGATTTTAAGTCTGCCACATAGAAAACTCTTGTTTCTTTTCAGACTGCCCAGATACTGTTCCTCAAAGCCCTTTTAATCTAGTTCTTTATTCCATTTTATTTTTCCTTTGCCTGGGTCACCCTGGAATAAAACTGAAAGGGCTGAACTTCATGTTGCAGGTGAAGTTTCACATCGAAGGACACCTGTGTTTTCTGATCATCTGGTGCTGGTAAACAACATGTTTGTTTTTCTGTGCACCAGCTGTCAGTATGTGTGGCAACAATCTACTTTCTAATTGGGTATCTAGCAACAGAAATTAAATAAAGCATAACATATATTCAGAATGTATTATCTTTGCTTATGTGTCTACCAGCATTTAATAAAAAGATGTTGTTCTTTCCGCAACATGTATATTTTGTTTTTAAATAGCAGAATTCTGCTGTGAACTAAAAGCAAGAAGGTGAGATTGTCTACAGTGCATTAAAAGTATATTAAAAGATTCAGATTGTGGTATTAAAAAGAATTGCAGTTCCTTAAATTTGAAAGAAATCTAGAAGGACCAAAGCACAGGGAGATTATTTGTAAAGGACTTTGAAATTGTAAAGTATTACATGTGATGAAATATGGACTAGTATTGGGAGGCATACAAGAGGGGCATTAGTTTGAATAAACATAAGAAATGGGTTATCAGTGTATTAGCAGAGTTTAAATTTCCCACAAACACTTAATGTTTCTGAATATGAAGAGATATGACCATAAAGCCCAAGTATATGTAGTCCCTGAAAAGTCACCCATTTTCTCTGACTCATTAATGAGAAAGGTGACTAAATGTCTTTTAAAGTAGTAGAAAATGCACCGGTTTCTGTTGCTTATTTTTAATCATTACATACCTCTTGCATGGAGTGCTCTGCAACATTGTAAGGGAGCAAAATGTGGATTAGAAATTGAAGCAGAATAATAAATAATTTGTGCTAGATTAAATTGGAAGGAGGGGAAGGAGAGAAAGATTTACTAATTGACAACTAGAAAAATGCTCAGAGACTGCAATTCTGCAACAATTAATAGAAGTTTTTTAACTTATTGCTGTGAGGAAAGTGGCTAGAATATTTAAAACTTTTCTACAGGAGTTTTTTGTGCAGGGGTTTCTTCGGGGACACTGTTCCACAATAGAAATGGCTTTGCTCTGCAGGTGTCTGTGTGATGATTTATTCAGGGTGGCTGTAGAACTACATGTAACTCTGATCTAGCTGTGTTGATAGGTGTTGTCATGTAAATAGGAAGCATTTAATCTCTGTAAGTATAACTTATTTTGCATTCTACAGCAGTCAGTTGCAACTGTCTAGGTAATACTGAAAGCTTATGGTATTTAAGCCTTATTTACTAGCAGTAAATGCTGAATTGCTAACCTGTTCTGATCATCTCAGCTGTTTAATTGTATGAAGAAGACAGTTGTTTCATTTGAAACATTTAAACTGTTTTACTGTTTTAGCTACTATTTCTGGGACAAGAATTCACATAGGTTGATGACAGAAGCAAATAAGGACATGTAGACATATAGAATCTAAGCGGAAGCATAGTTACCTGTTCTTGACCTCTTGAGCACCTTCTTGGTGGTAAGCTGTATGGGAATGGAGATGATCATTGCCTTTGTGAGATAACTTACTATTTTCCAGGCTGAAATTCCACATTATGAAAATAATCTGAAGTGGTAGCTTAATCTTTCAGTCTGAGCCCACAAACTTAAACTGCACAGAACTTACTACAACAGGCTGTTGTAAAATATTTATGCTGCAACCTTATTTTTGGTTTTGAGAGAAGAATCACTTATGCTTAAGAGACAGAAAAAGCAGTGAAAGCAAGGCAAAACTTGGGACAAGGACATCGACCCTTCAGGCATACCCTATACATGCACAGCTGAAGTTTTATACCTGAAGAAGTTGCCTGAGTTTCTTGTGTTACACAAACAGCGCCTGGGGCCAAATACAAATGCCACGAAAGCTGCTTTGCAAAAAGAAACATACTCTTCCAAAATATTTTTTAGCTTTGTCTTCCATGAAGTCATGTTCCTGTTTTCTCTTTTGCTGTTGCTTTCTGTTTATGCTTTTTCTTTACTGAAATTGCATGTAAGCCCATTAAGATTCTTTCTGTTTCAAACTTACAGTTAGTGTAACTTTTCAGTAGGAAACCCCCTGTATTTGTCTGACACAGTTCTCACTTCCCATTCTTTATGTCCCCTTTGCACAGTCAGCACTGAGTTTTTGTTGGGCTTAATATAAAGGGGCTTAGAAAGGCAGGTGCTTCTGGATTTGAATTTATGAGACTTCCAGACATGGAGTGTCATATGTGCTCCCCCCACCCCCTGTCGTTCTCGTCTTCTGTAGTGCTCTGTAGTCTGTAATAGGTTGAGTTGTAACATTCATTAAACCATTCCTCACATTCCCTGCTTTGAAAGCTTATCAGGACTACTTTTGATTTAGTTATCTGGAACAAAAAAAAAGCCGTTTGTGAAGGTTGGAATGGAGCTCTGGAGCAATAATATATCGGAGATCAGATTTAGGTCCCAGTTGTATTATTCCTAGGGATTTATTTGCCTGTGTACACACAGGAGCAGAGTAGCTTGTATGGAAAGCTTGCAGGAATGCAAATTGGACACATTTTGTTGGGACCTGTAGGGGATTTTCACTCCTTCATAATTTTTCAAAGGTTTGTTATACATCAGGCAGCCACTGCCTCTTCTTTAAAGCTTTAAATCCCCCCTCTTTTTCCTGTTCTAAAGGTCAGATTTTTTGACAACTGTGTGCAGGAACAAGATTTGTTAAATCCCTTCATTTTTATTCATACAAATATCGGTGTTTTGTGAGCAAGAGTCACCCCAGGATTCAGAGGCACATAAAGCTCAATACAAGCCTTCTGAACCTAAATTCAATTCAGAAGTACACCTCTTGGGACTGAACCTGCCATCTGAATATTAACCCTTGGCACTGCACAGGGAATGCATGGTAGAAATGGCATCTCTTTGTGTCATTAGTGGGCTGGCTTCACAGGGTGGCTGGTGTCCTCATAGCTGTGGAGCTGTGTCCTGAATCGTGTCCTGAGTGCTTCCTGGGCACAGGGCTTGAGGCTGAAGAGCTGTTGTATCTCGACATGCCACATATATTCATCTAGCACTAATCCTTTCTGGTGAGACAGCAAAATACTTCATTTTGAGCCTTTCCTGTTCTGATCCAGTCAATGAAGTAATGGAGTCCCCAGCGTTAAATCCTCTTGAAGCTATTTTTAGTTTGATTTTATACAGTCATATGCAACTCGGCTTTGAAAAAGCAATGTGATGTGCTGCTGATCTTTGAGATGAGTGTGAACACTAGGTATCCCCTTTCTTTAGGGATGACTGGCAGTGATTTGCTCCCAGGAAAGCTAGTCATAGGCATTGCTCAGTAGCTGTGAAGTCTTCCTCGTTGCCTTTCTGCAGTGTGGGTGAAGGGAAAAGGTTTAGGAGAGGGAAGTTTCTTTTCATACCCAGAATAGCTCCTCTTGACTAAGGCAGCTGAGAGATGAGAACTGGCAAGTCATACTGTGGTATTTTATGCAATATTCTAAACCATTGCATTGAGCGAAGTGCTATGCTAGCAGGGTGGAGTTTTTGTTACATAGTTATCCATAAAAAAAAATAATTGTGTCAATATAGGGATAATGGTCAGGGATTGTGCATTTTTATCATCTGCTGGACTTTATTTTGAGGTGGCTTTGGAGTGGCCATATGTTCCCTTTGTTTAAATCTTCTATAGGGGTTGATAATTTTGGAGGGAGGTGGAGCAGACAACTTGCAAAGGCTAGGCTGGGCAGCATCTTGAATGTTACTTCATCACAGGAAGATTCTCCAGACCCAGTGTAACTGCTCCTCAAGTTTACCTGTGTTGTTTATGTCGTGTCAGTACATCTGTGCTAGTTATGAAGAACAACTGTGTTCCCTAACCACTGTCACTGTGTTAATACAAATTTATGACATGGATTGTTAGATGTGCAGAAGTCTTTACATAGCATATTTTGTGTGGAGTTAGGTACAAAGCAGTTCTGTTAACTTTCATCATGCTAAATCTTGCCAGTGTAATATACAGCCTCACACGGTGTGGATAGGCAGTATATTCAGAACCTGGATCATACAGTTCCTGTTGGTCATAGCTAGCAACACAGTGTGGATAACTTAAAAGATGCTTTTGCTGTGGGTTTTTTGTGTGTTGATGCGAAAGTACGGGGCGGGCAGGAGAGTTGTCAGAACTGTTTTCATGACTTAGCATGTTTACTGGATTTAACATACCTGAGATACCAGAAATGGTTAGACTGTGATCTGGTGTAGGGTGAAAGAAAAAAGTTAAATATTTCAGCATAGATCACTGTCAGCTTGCTTTAATATTAATGCCATAGGTTTTTTTGGTGGGTTTGTTTTTGTTTGGGTTGGTGTTTTTTTTCCCAGCTATTGCACAGACACTTTTCTGGAGAAGTTCTGCAGCTAGCCAAGAGTTTTGACACTGCTTACATGTAAATTGGCTAAGTAGGTAGAAACTTCGTTCCTTCTTGCAAAGTACTCAGCCTCATGATAAGAGTGGCGAACAGTTGCTTGGGAGCTTTAAGGACTGTCCTCTGAGGCTGTGCTTCCTCGCTCCTGTTTAGAAAAAGGTCTTGATTCTGATTGGCCTTAATGCTAGGATACTATTTCATTCTTGAGCTTGGTGTTTTGAAGCAGAAATGTGATGGTCCAAAATATTTTAGTACTCTGTCTGTTAGCCAAGTGAGGTCCACTTAAAGGCTGGCTAAAGAAGTACTATTTTGGCAATCCCTTACAATAACGCATTAACTCATCACCTCTCCTGTGCAGATAGCTTTTGGCTGCTAAATAAAAAAATGTGATGGGCAAGGATGATTTGAGCTTGACACCAGTGAAAGGAAGCCGGCTTGTCACTGTGCTCAGTGACTGTACTGCTGTGTTTATACCCCTTGTTCTTCAAGTGGGTAAAGGCTGCATTGGGTTCTGTATTGTCCAGGATGAGAAGGGTTGGGTGTGGGGGCTGAAGAGTAGGACATAGTTTGCTTTCTCAAAATAACAAGACAGCTAACACCACCTTGGAAAAAGACCTGCTCTGTGGAGGAAGCGTGTTCAAACAGCATTGCTAGAATAGCTGAATGGACTGTAATGGAATCCGTTGAAGATTAACCTTGGTGCTTTATAGATGAGCCAGGCCTTCACAAAGGTTTGACCTGAGTAGCAATTTTAAACATAGGGTCATGGTTAGTCAGGCAGAACGAGAGAGAAGGGAAGTGTATAAAACTTGGTGATTGCACTAAGAGACTTCGGTATCTCAGAGGCTTTTCTTTTTTTTCCTTTTCACCGATCAGTTTAGATGTCTTCTTCCACGGAACTTTTTGGAGCCTCAGAAAAATGGTGAGGAAGGCCATTTGGTGGGCATTAGGTTAACAGCTAACTAAAAAGGTATGAATAGAATTAAAACAAACTGAGAGGTAAATTGCCTTTTGTGTAGATAACCTGGCCTGCAGAGTCTTGATTGTGCTGATAATATAGGCCAGATGTGACTTGAAATAAGCCCTGTGGGAGAGAGAGAGGGAAAGACCTCTCTACAGGGATAACGAGCTGTCTGGAAGCATAAAGGATTAATCTATTAATTTGTTAGAAAGTGTGATGCAATTTAATTCAATGAGATGCATACTTTATTTACCTCTTTTGAGTAACTTTGTCCTTTTGTCTTTGTTGGAAAATGTTTGGGACATGTCCACCCTTAAAAGACGGTTGGGAAGGTTTCCTTGATGTTTTAAGTAGTGATGGAGGCTGGTAACTGCCTCACCTGACTCATCACCAGCTTCATTCTGGTCACTTATCTTATGTGTTTGGAGATGACTTACATGTATTGAAGGTGTTCAAAGAACACTGCCATTTTCTCTTCCTTTTTGAAATTTTAATCACGCTGATGAGTCCCTTGTACTGTAGTAATGCATGTCTGCAAAGAAGAATGTGGTGTCCAGTCACTGTGTAAATTGCTGCTTTAAGGATGATGTTTCGGGATTCATGGACTGATAAATGACCAGGTATAGGAAGGCTCGTAGTGAATTTTCTTTTAAGCCACCCATGTAACACTGCAGGTCACATTTTTAAAGGTTTGGGGTTTGTTTGGTTGGTTTTGAGTTTTGGTTCTATTTTTTTATTATATGAAAATTGATTTCTATACATAAAATTATTGGAATGACAGCATAATTCCTGCTGCTGCTGATGTTACCAGAAACAGTGACAAATGTGCAGTTCTGGTGCCTCTGCGGGCTTTGAAGTGACTTGTGGCTGAGAGCAAAGAGGTAGGTAGTCTTCTGGGATGAAGTGTTATCTGTGTAACCTGGACTGGAAGGAGCAAAAGACCGCAAGTTTCCACATGACTAGGGGCAAATTGTAGTGATTAATATAAGTCATTACAATGAGCTGCCTTGGAGCGGCTGGTCAGGAGCTGTAAATCTGACCGGTTAATGGCACTTTAAGCAGAATGACAAGTTTGGCTTATGCCTCATGTGAAGGAGGGTGCAACTGTTGTCCTGCTTCAACAACTTTCAACAATATCCTGGGTGGATGGAGGGTCACAGACAGATGTAATTATTCAGGTTTGGGGTCTCTGAGGTGTTGACAGAAGCATTGTATAGGATACAAAACCAGTGTCTGAACTGCAGCCATTGTATTGCTAGATTAGCTTTTACCAGTAGGGTTTGCAAGAGGCTGAAAGGCAATTGCTTGGCAGTTGGTCTGCTGCATGGGTTTTTGGTGGTATTATAAATCAGAATGGTAGTAAATCGGATTGTGGCTGATGAAGCAGTGGTGAAACAGGGTCTCTGTTTTTCTGTAGCACATTTTAACGTTAGCCAGCTACTTCCCTGTATTAGAAAGGAGATGTGGCCATTTGCTGTGTTGTGCATCCCCTGGTTCTGGATGGCACTTGTATTTCATCTGCTGTTAGTTGTAGCAAACAAAAAATTCCAGCATTCATGAAGGCTAATGATTTCTAGGATAACCAAATCTGGCTTCATCATTCTTTGTCTTTGCTCATGTTGAGAGTCTTCTCCCAGAATTCTTAGTTTAATCTCTTGGGTTTAGAATGGTTGGTGGTATCTGTTTGAGCAGTCAGTATGTGGAATAGCAAACATGGAAAGAAAGCATGGTGATGGGTTTTGGTTTTTACCTTAATATGATGGAAGTAGACTTGGTGTTAAGGAGAAGCACTTATCTGGCTACTTGGAGAATTATCATTTTTACAGAACAGGGGCAGTTTCCTGTTTAAAATTTGGCATTTACATTTTTGAAGCTTGTATATGAGCCTCCTTGGGGAGGGGAGAATCAGGGGAGGGACTTTCTTTTCTTTATAGGAAAATCCAGTTTAAAGACTGAAAAGTCAGAAAAGTACTTATTTTACTACCTTACCATTGCAAGTAAAAAATTGTCTGATCTACTCATGCTGCCTTCCCCTTCAAACCTAAATACTTGTAGCATGTCAGCTTTGTCTGGACAAATACTAGCTTTGGTCTTCCCTACTTGAGACTTAAGTTTTAAACAGAAGGCTAGGATTTAGTTGTTTTCCTCTGTGACAAGAAATTCAGTGTGTCCTCTCTGAATGTGTAAGGTATCAAGTGTAGAATGAAATTCTGAGAATTTGTCAGTAAGCTTCTTCACTCTGAAATTAATTAAAAATGGAGATGTAGGGGGTTTGTCTTGAGCTGAGTTGGGTTTCAATGGAAGATGACTTTTTCAGACTTGGGACTAGGGAATCTAGCTAGCCTAGGCACAAATGGCAATAGTAGGTTTTAATAAAGAAATTGTTATTTAGTGACCTGAAACTTCCGCCGCCTGAGATATGGATGGTTACAGCAGTGGAGGCAACCTGTTACAACACTGGAGGTAACCATCGCTCTTCCTGCACAGATGACTTCTAAGCAGAAATTTCAAGTTTGTCTAAAGGACTGTGGATATACCCACCACCAAGATATTTAGGTGAACTGCTATTTAGATGAATGGAAACTGGAAAAATCACCTTGGCAGTCTGTCTTAAATTTCAAGTTTGAGAAAATCAGGCTAAAGACACCAGCACATAAGGCATTGAGAGATAGAAGGTTGAAAAATACAGTAATATTGTGTAACTGATTGTAACTTTTACTGTTCACAAAAATCTCAGAACGAAGTATAAATTTCATAATATTGCAATATATCAAATTATTCTTCTCTTGGCTGTGCCTCTAATTAACCTTTTCTGACCCAGGAAATTATCGTAGTATGCAAAAGTTGATTAAACTAACCTTCAGGAACTGCCAATAATGCAGTCATGTGATGTGGTGAATGGAATGTGGCAAATAGCTGATGGGTTGCTGTGAGGGGCATTGGATATGGGCCTTGTGCCTCCAAAAATTAGACAGCCCTATTAAAACAGTCATGCGTTAAATAACACATCACCAGGTCCCTTTGTGTTTCTTTATTCTCATCAGGTGTCGGAAACCATTAGGATCAAAGTTTTCCTTTTCAGTTAGATAATAGGCATTATGAAGTGGAGGAAAGGAGAAGCTGCGGCCAACAGTCCTGTACTGATTAAGGGTACCTTCCTAATTTCATATTTTTTGCTAGACAGAATCAGTGGTTTGCCTATGTGCAGCCTGTAGGGAATAGAATTAAGTTTTCATTCTAGTCTTGTAATGTTGATAAGTTGTTTTCTAGCACTGAACGTGTATTGGTAGGCAGACTAAGTAAATGAAGGGTAAAGTTGTGAGATGAAGGACAATATGTAAAAGTAAAGATGAGTATGTACTTTTGCCCCCAAATTAGAATTCTTCAGGTGTTGTTTTTTCCACTCTTCCTTGAGTTTTTAAAGATTATTGGTAAATTAGATGTTCAAATTCAGGTCAGGCAGAGGGTGCTACGATAATGTGTTTATTTATGCATGAAAATACCCAGTTTTCTGTTATCTTTGCACTATTGTTGTATTGTGTGCAAGTAATTCTCCCCACCCCGAACCCCTTCTGTAAGCAATCACTTTACTCTCCCGTAAAAATTTATCTATACTTTAAATGTTAATTTGTTTTAAGGGAGAAGGTGAATTTAAAGCACAGCAGCTTTTCTGCATAATACCACGTATAGTTTACCTTTCTCCTGTTTATCATAGTCCATTTTGAAAGTTAGTATTGAATAATAATGTGTAAACAAAACCCTAATGAATGTCTCATTCTTATTCATTAGGTTGTATCCCTTCCTCTCCCTTAGAGAAGAGATGGAGTAGGTATTGGTGGGTCATCGAATCGTACATTAATGCTTTCCACTGAGGTCCCACTTTGTTTGCATAGAGGACTGAATGCTTCCTCTTCTTTAATATGTAGAGGGATTTAACTAGAACTGGGGAATTGATATTCTCTGCTCCTTCCCTGTACATCGAAGCAGTTCTAATTCTGAATCTTCAAGTATTAATTGTTCTGACGTTTAGGACTAGTTACTGCTCATACCACGGTTTAGGTGCAGATTTTCCTAAGCTAATACAAACAGAGTCATTGGGGATCAATTTAACAGTCCCTGTTTTCTGTTATTGAGGGATATACTTGCATAAAAGTAATGCACATGGAATGGGTAGGGAATTTTTTTGTTTGTTTGAAGTAATTACTTAAACTGTGAGGCTGTTGTTTTCCCTATGAAAACAATTTTTCCTCCATATATGCTTTGGGAGGGAGGGGCTATAGAGTAAAAGAGTTCATCTCCTGTGGAGAAGCCCTTATTTGCTAGTTAAGTTATGCAATTGCAATCAGTTCCAATATAGTGGAGTCCATTTGTTCTCAGACTGTTGCTTATAGTACGTTGGGAGTCTGCAAAACCACAGTTACTGGTTTGCAGTGGATGCAGGACAATATTCAACAGTGATTTCCATGAAAATAGGTCACAGGAATCTGGTCACTAATCAAACTCTATTGATTAAATAAAAATATGAGTTACTTTATGTATTTATTCTAATAGCATTATTTGTACTTTGGTAGTTCTCAGAAGCTCCAAGTATGGCTAGGCCAGTTGTTTTTAAGCATAGAGCTTGCATGTATGTTTCGGTTAAAAAGGTGGCACAAAGCAGGAGAGAGGAAGCACTGCTGCTGCTTTATAGATGGGGCATTGAAGCACAGAATTAACCTTCCCTGGTTCCTTAGGAACACCCCAAGGAATTACATCCGTTTTTCCTGTGGATCTAATCTGGTGTCAAAACTGCAAAGCTAGCTTTTTATGTGTGGCATGGGGAAGTAAATTGAAATGAGAAAGGATTTCTTTACTGGCAGTTTTTGCTTTTCACTTTCATTTTATGTTTTAACTTAGCCAAATAGAGAGCTAAGAAAAAGAGATCTAAATAAAATTCAGGCATATGTGCTTCTCTATCTCTCTCTTTCCCAGAGATTGTAATTTGCTTCTTGTAGCAAAAGGAACTGTAAGACAGCGCAGGGCAGAGGAATTTTAGTAACTTTTTTTGGAGTGTTGGCTAGAAGGCCCTAAATAATTGTATTGCTCCCAGTGACATCAATTCTTTACAGCAGTGTGGATTTGCAGTCGGTCACTTCCACCATAAAGTATTGCTGTTGTAAAGAACAGTTCTCATTCTGTATTATATGTGGTGGACTGTACTGATTTTTTCTGAGCCTTTTGGACTACTGAACATGATTTGTTGGTATAGCTCTGTGAATACATGATGCTAGAGAAGCAAGTTTCTAAGAACTTGAGCTCCTAAGCAGACGGATAGAGAAATAGCAGTTCTTTGATAGACTTTCTCTGCCTTTGAAGTGGAGATGTGAATGGTTGAAGTTTCTTTATTATTAGCAGGTTTGGGACACCATTCTCTTTTAGTCATTGGTTATGTTGATCAAAGAAGGAAATGAACTAGTTCTCGTGGCTGGAAGATGAAGACTGGACTCTGCAACAGCTGTGACTTCTGGAGTAATTTCCTGCTGTCTGGCTCATGCTCTGTATTAGAAGATGACAGCACTGGGCAAACTTGACTCATGAGCTAAAAAAAATCTAAGGTCATCCTGGCATAGGTTTTTTGCACTTGTGGTGGGAAGAAAAGTTTTGTGGAGCTTTATTATTACCGATAAACTTAGTACTGGAATGGCTGGACCTGTTTTATTGGGGCCGTGTTGCTTGTTTTGAAGTGATTGGTGTGAGCTAGAAATAGCACCGTGTAATACTTCCTCGCCTGCATTTGCTCAGTGCTGCTTTGGGGCTGCGGACTCACTGAGGGAGCAGTGTCTTGACAAGACGGCTGTGTCTTCTTCCCACTAGATGAGCACGCTAGGTGACTTGTATGGGGCTCTACCTGGCAAAGACAAAACCAGCACACAGCACAAGATGCTGGAAGCATATACAGTTCTAAATAGAAATTGTAAATTACTTTTTATTCATTGATTCCCGTGCAGCCAAGGTCAGGGAAGAGGTGGCTAAAGTAAAAAAGATGCACGTGGAAGATTTCAGGACTACCCTCTGAACCTTCAAAATCAGAGATACAAATTAAAATTCTTTCTCAGCTGCTCAGTAGCCTCTATAAGGTGAATGATACTGTTTTGTTTCTGCTATCATTTTTCAGATGATATATTGAACATGCTGTAAAAATTAGGTGTGTTTTGAGAGAGAGATCAGTCTTATTGCAAGAGTGAATCCTTTCTTCATCTTGGATTTAGACTTTGAGGTGGAAATTCACGCTCAAGGTGGTAATTCTTTCTCCTCGCTTTTTTTTAATTCCTGAGCCTGCAGGACTTTGATCATTGGACTCGTTTAGCATTTTCAACCTGAATCACTTACACACTAAAAAGGAGGAAGGGGTGGTTTTTTGCAGCTATTGCTGTTGTCAGTGGCCTGTTCTTACCAAGTGTTTGCAAAGATGATAGCAGCTTTGTCATAAACACTAAAGCTGCCTTCTGCTAACGTGGGCATGCATTTGTTAGGCTTTGGAGACTGATGCGCAGCTTGGACTCTAATCATATCTGGTTGTCAAGAGAAAGCTCTATCTGATTTCTGTGCCTGATCAGTCACTGACTGATATGACAGCCCATGTGTCTGAAGTGTTGAGCAGCAGGTAAGTGCTGACACTTTGATTGGACAGGCCACAGTTTGGGGATTGACAGCAATGTCTGCAATGACGTTGGAAGAGCAGCCAAGAATTTACTTTCAGTGGACAAATGGGATTAGTTACTATGTTTAGCTGACATTAAGCTATAAATTATCTGAAAGGTGGAAAGAGATTCTGCTCAGAGTTCATGCAGAATTTCCATTTACTAATCTGGTTGCACTGGGTCTGAATGTTTACAAGGGTCTTCCTGCACCATGTTGTATATGTTTTTGATGGATGTTCTTAGCACTTGTTACGCCATTCAAAGAACCCAGTTAGAAATTAAGTTATCCCAGGTGCTGTGTAAAGCCACACATTTAAGTCCTGAGGAGCTTACATTATATTATCTTTGTTCTGAACACAGTTGGGTATCTGTTCAAAATTAGGCTGATGAGTATTGAGGGTGATGGAGTTTCCTTGTGTTGATAATAAAATGATGAATGGCTGTTTCATCTAATTCTTCTGTCTTCAGGGTACTTGCACCCACACATTTATTACAGTAAATCTTAGGTTCTTTTCAGAAGTAGAAAACAATCTGCTTTGATTAACTCTGTTGAGAATATGGGTGGCCACTGGCTCTGTGTAGGCCTCTCCAGTGTTAGATACCTACCTGTAAGAAATTCTCAGCACTGAGTCATTCTTTGTCCGTTAGTGCAATTACCAGCCTCAGCAGTCCTCAGCATGAGTTTTAGGGTATTTTATTCCTAATATTCAGTCTCCTTCCCCAGCAAAAGTAAGTCATTACCTATTTTTTTAAGGTAAAGTAGGTAAAGCAAGTATAGCAGAGCTAACATCTTGTAGGTGTCACAAGAGCTGGCCTTCAGGGAGATGTTTATCACAATCCCTGGATGACAACAGCTTTCTTTCTCAGGTCACAAATACTCTTTTCCCTTTTAATTCACCTTTATCTAATCTACAGGTGTAGGGTTGTGGGCTTTTTTTCTTGTCTAACGGTTTGTATTTTCTTCATTTAAGTGACCGTAGCCAACAAAGTTTGCCAGTATTCCTTTTTAAATTTTGTTTATTTGTTCATAACTAGGTCTGACAGAAAATAGAAGGGAAGATATTCCAGTGTCTGAAAAATAGGCAGTAAATGTGAAATAACACTAGCTTAATAAAAAGGTGGGTTTTTAGAATTTGTTTCTACCTGTTGCTGTTTGTGGCAGGAAGCCTGCTGAGTGGTTTGATGCATTAAAATGTCATACAGATTTTGTTCTAAGCTGTTGTCTATGGCTGCTTTGTCAGTTGTCTAGTAACTGTGCAGCCACAATTCCTGTTTGAAGTGAACCTTAGGAGAAGGAGTTCAGTGTACTGCTCTGCAAGCTTTGATGGCTGGCCTTTTCTGTTGCAAAGGTCTTAGAAAAGGGGCAAGTTCTGATGGTCACTGTCTTACTGCTGCCAACCACTTTGCATACATGACGTTTTTGGGGTGGCTGGACAGCTGGTTTTCTCTTAGTGTTCTCTTTTGTTGCACCTCTTCCTCTGTTGCACTTTTTCTTACTGTTTGTCATATAGATTTAATTTGGTGTGTGCGTTATGAAGGATGCCCCTTGGTTTGAGTGAGGATCCTTGAGGAGAGGTCTCATGGAGCAACTGAGAAGAAGAGAAAGGAAAAGAGGCTGTTTGTTCTTACAGTGCACAGGTGGCACTCCCTCACTGTATGCTTTTTCATCTATGTGTGCTCATAGTGCTGGTGAAAATTTATTTTGGGAAAAGTCTGTTAATGAACTTAATTTAAAAATGTGCATGTTTCAGGGTGCAAAGATCTTAGTTCTGGTGTTGGTGTAGCAGATTTCATAGAGAATTTTGATATGTGGTCTGACTAATCTGGTATTCAAAGTACTCCAAATTGTTGAGAAAGATTGGAATTTTTCATGCAGTTCTTTTCAGTTATTAGTTACCTAAACCTTTAGTTATTGAAACAGACTTGAAATTAGAAATGACCAGCATGTGTATTCCCTTTATATTTTTCCTGTGCACAACCTTGTGATTCCATCTATAGAGAGGTGAAATCTCAGATTCCAGAGCTTGGCTTTACACATCTCCACAGGTTTAAAGCAGTATTTGCTTTTAAGCCTTCAGTGAAGATTGCCATAAATAGAAGAATGGAAGACTAAACTAATTGTTCACACAATTGTATGCAGATGTTAGCTGTATCAAGGGTTTTCAATACTTTGACTTGGTTAACTTCCTTTTCCATATTAAATGCTTTGAATTACTGCTATTTTTCTTAGTTCCACATGTAACTTGCCCTCTGTCATAAAGGGTGATAACAGTATACTGCAGTCCATTTGTTGTTTGAGTTTTGTATCAATGTTCCTTTCCCAGCTGGTGATGTCATCTGTTTCTTTTGAGAGAAGTTGATACTGCTAAATTTATTTTGCAAAACTAGGAGTAAGAACCCTGTTCTATGTGGTAATGTTTCAACACGGAGGTGAACCAGACTTTGTAATTTTCATTTTCTATGAGGATCATAGCCCTACAGGGGCATTCGACTGGCATCACGGAGATGTGGTAGGATGGCTCCTATGACTGGAGTGTTGGGATGGAAAGATAGAGGCTCTTTAGGAAGGACAGGCAGGGGAGATCAGGAGGGGGTGTTGCTCTCTGTATCAGTAGCCAGCTGAAGTACATGGAGCTTTGCCTGAGGATGGATGAGAAGCTGACCAAGAGCTTATGCGTCAGGATTAAAGGGAGGGCAGGGACAGGTGACATTATAGTGAGGGGCTGCTACAGGCCACCCAACTAGAAAAAACAAGTGGATGAGAGACTGTATGGACAGATAGGAGCAGTCTCATGTTCACAAGCCCCAGACCTCATGAGGGATGTCAGCCACCCTGATGTCTGTTGGAGGAAAAACACAGCAGGGCATAAGCAATACAGGAGATTCCTGAAATATGTTGAAGATAACTTCCCTCTCCAAGTGACAGAGGAACCAACTAGGAGTGCTATGCTGGACCTTGTTCTCACCAGTGAGTAGGGGCTGGTGGGGAACGAGATGCTCAAGGGCAGCCTTGGCTATGGTGACCATGCAGTGGTGGAGTTCAACATCCTTAGGGCAATGAGGAGGGCACACAGCAAACACACTACACAAGTCTTCAGGAGAGTAGACTTTGGCCTCTTTAGGAATCTGCTTGGTGGAGTACCATGGGATAGAGCCCTGGAGGGAAGAGGGGCCCAAGAAAGTTGCTTAATATTCAAGAATCACCTCCTCCAAGCGAAGGAGTGATGCATCCCAACAAAGAGGAAGTCAGGCAAAAATTTCAGGAGACCTCCACATATGAGCAAGGAGTTCCTGAACCAACTCAGACACAAAAAGGAAGCATACAGAGCGTGGAAGCAAGGACAGGTAGCCTGGGAGGAATACAGATAAACTGTCCAAGCCGCCAGGGATCAGGTTAGGAAAGCTGAAACCCTGGTAAAATGAAATATGGCCAGGGACATCAAGGGCAACAAGAAATGCTTCTATAGGTATGTGATAGATAAAAGGAAGGCAAGGGTCATCTCTGTAAGGAAACCAGAAATGTGGTTACCAGGGATATGGAGAAGGCTGAAGTACTCAACAACTTTTTTTGCCTCCGTTTTCACTGGCAAGTGCTCCAGTCACACCACCCAAGTTGCAGGGACAATGAAGAACCGCCCACCGTAGGAGAAGATCAGATTCAAGACCACCTAAGGAACCTGAAGGTGCACAATTCCGTGGGACCTGATGAGATGCATCTGTGGGTCCTGAGGGAGCTGGCAGATGGAATTGCTAAGCCACTATTGATCATATCTGATGATTGTGGCAGTCTGGTGAGGTTCCCACTGATTGGAAAAGGGGAAACAATAACCCTCCTTTTTAAAAAAAAAGGAAAAAAAAGAAAGACCTGGGAACTGCAGGCCTGTTGGAGCAAGTCCAGAGGAGGGCATGGAGATGAACAGAGGGCTAGAGCATCTCTCCTATGAAGACAGGCTGAGAGAGTTGGGGTTGTGCAGCCGGGAAAAGAGAAGGCTCTGGGGAGACCTTCTAGTAGTCATCCAGTACCTAAAGGGGACGTACAAGAAAGCTGGAGAGAGACTTTTACAAGGGCAGGTAGTGATAGGACAAGGGGCAATGGCTTTAAACTGAAAGAGGGCAGATTTACATTAGATATTAGGAAGAAATTCTTTATTGTGAGGGTGGTGAGACACTGGAACAGGCTGCCCAGCAAAGCTGTGGATGCCCCATCCCTGGAAGTGTTCAAAGGCCAGGTTGGATGGGGCTTTGAGCAACCTGGTCTAATGGAAGATGTCCCTGCCTGTGGCAGGGGGTTTGGAACTAGGTGATCTTTGAGGTCCCTTCCAACCCAAACCATTCCGTGATTCTATGATTTATTTCTTTTAAAGCTCTAGGGCTCAAGCAGTACTGTATAAGAATAATAATTTACGCAAATGCAGTGATTGCATGCATGATCATTTAAAAATACTCTGAAATTTAGACAATTGCAGGTGTAAGAGGCAAGTATTTTCACTGAGTCAGCTTTTCTTTGCAAATATTTTTCACTTAAACTAAAAGCTTTGTGGATATTAGTTCAAGGCAGTAGATGAGACTTACTGTGGAAGTGGTAAATTAGTGTTCACTTTTGTCCTTGTCCTTAGGGATCACTTTTTTAAATTATTTTTTTTAAAATGGATGTAGGCCCCTCTGTGCACTTCCAGTTTTACCCGCTACCTTGTGCTGGCAGTAAATAGCCTGCAAAAAAAATGTCATTTGCTGGGGGATTGTTTTTCTGTTTATTGGAGGTGACATGAGCAGTGGGGCAGCGGCAAAGAGGCCGTGTTGCCATTGCTAAATATACATCCCTGACAGTCTGATAATGGGTTCCAGGAAGTTCAGTGGAAAATTAAAACAAAGCAACATTTATAGCTGATTGAACTTGAAAAGCAGTTTTCATGTTGAATGGCAAATATGTGGACTTCAGCATTCCAGGAGACTGATGCAGCTCCACTGGATGGGCCTGACCTTGTGTGCAGAATGGACTGTGGACACAGCAGCAGGCAGAATGGCTTCATCTATAGAGGACTTCATGGGGAGGAAAAATTTGCTATCGTGCACAGAAATAGTTCTCACATACGCCTATATTTATACAGTGTCCACAGGTCTGAATAGCATCTTTCGTATGAGGGTTTTGCAGCCTGTTAGCACTACAAGAATGTCTGGTACTGGGACTGTCTTTGTCCCTGCCAAAGTGCTAAAAATACCCTGCCATCTAACCCCCCCCCCCCCCCGCCTCCCCTTCTGAAGCTGTAAGCAGAGCTTGCATTTATTGGTTTTGTAAAATAAGGTGAAAGTTACAGATTGTGTTCTTGGCAGTGGTGTGCGAGTTCAAGTGTAGAGGGCTCTATTTTCAATGTCTTGCTTTCTGCATTTGAAAAAGCTCCCCCCACCAAACCCTAAAACCTGAGAAAGCAAACAATGTAGAAGGTGTTTAATGGGTAATAATATTTTGTTATTTTAAATTTATAAAGACCAAACACTTCTAGAAATGAAACTTACTAGGTAGAAGAAAACTAATTCCTTGCTCACAGTGTTGTGTGAGCTAAGTTACCAGAGTTATAGCTTTCACAGCTCAAAAAGCAAACGGCAGGCTGAATGGTTCTCTTTCACTGAAACCCATCTTCTAAAAGTAGTTTTGATGGAGACTGCCTTCTTTAAGAGAACCTAGAAATAGAATTTTTAAGTAACCTACTGCAGTTTTTTGGTATGTATTTCAGATTGGACTAGAGTAAATGTGAAAAGACAACTAATGACTAATGACTCCCACTTGGTCACAAGAGTGTAAGGTTTACTGTTTTGTTTCTTTTGGCTGGTACTCTGCCTTAAGAGTCTGCACATTCAGTATTAAGGGCATACATAGAGGAAGACATGTCAAGTGCTCTAGCTTCTTGTAGTCTTAAGATCATCTGATTACTTGTCCTGAAAAATATATTCTAGATTCTGCCTATATTTGAATGTGAGTTTGGAATGTAAAATGGCCATACTATTTTGGAATGGATGGAACAACTACAGAAAATCCTTCCTTGAACATCTGAAAGAGTTTTAGCTGCATGGCCAGTAGCATACCTTCACCTTGAAAAAGGTGCACTGGACTTGGGTTCTTTGATCTCTGAGGGTTAATGGAGCATAAAACCCGTGCACATTGCATCTTGTTGAATCTTGGATTTTCCTTTGTCCTTTCCTTAAAAACAAAAAAACTCCCAAAGCTGAACAAGACAAACAGGTGTATGTGTGAGCTGTGCACTTCCTTGCTGCCAGCTATTTCTCATGTGAAAGAACAGCAGATTGTTTACAGATACAGAAAATGTCAACTCCATCTCTGCTCCATTCTGCCTCTGGAAGGGCTGGACATGGCACTTGATGGATCCCTTCCCATCTGCTCAGCTGCATGTCATGTGGTTCCACTTTCAGCCTTGTTTGCTGGTGTTTAGTTTATAAACTTGGATAAACTGGCACCATTCCCTCACATCACTTGCATGTTAGTGTAACGCACGTTCAAGACTTCCTCTCTGTCATATGTAATGCAGTGGTCTTTTCCTGGTCCATTGGTTGTGAGCCACTTGCTGAGCTGTTAATAGCTTGTGGCAGGCCTGTACTCCAGTTTAACCTGATCTCTGACTCTTTTTAGGGTCTAGAGAGAGTTTTTTGGTGAAGGCAGGGAATTTTCCTGACTCAACTCCCCCTTTTTCCATCTAATGTTTTTCCCGGCTAGTCTCCAAGATGCAGCCGTTTGACACTTGTAGCTTCTGTGATGGCTACTCCTTTTTCAGCACTCAGCTGCATATAAATTTGCAGTAGACCAAGACTGACTTCTGGAATTTTTGTGCTAATATTTGTGGTTGATAATTTTGCATGTCAGTGAAGGTGAGGCCAGGACCCTCACTTTGGGATCTTTATTGGTGCTATGATGAAATGCAGCACACTGTCAGAAAATCAGTTTGTTTATTTGTATCAGTCCATTTTATGTTTTAGTTTAACATGAATGCTGTAAAAAGGGCTTTTTCTCAGTTTTTAAGAACGCCTTCTGTTTGTAATGATGATTCTTGCCAAGAATAAAGCAGGTCAAATCTGTTGGAGTCTGTCTGACATCCTCTTGAACATCAGAGCAATGAGTTACCCTTTCAGATTCCCCTGCTGCTCTTGTCCTCTCTGAACACAGCTCATTTTAGCTGTTAGTTCCACAAACTCATTTTAAATGAGTAATCTATTATGAGTAACGAGGTGTGTGCTTTTATGTGAAAGAAAACAAATTGGCTGCTGTGCAAGCCTTTCAAATTCCTGAGTGTGCTTGGAGGTGTGGGTTACAGGAGAAGCAGATAGTGAGTGAAAACAACTCTATGCTGGGCTCAGCTGCTCAAAGTATTTGTGGTGGTGTGTGTTTATTTATGAGCCTGTCTTTGCTGGGGATTCGCTGCCCTGTATCCTGGTAGAGAAGACTCACAGGCAGAATGAGGAAACCCTCATTAATCTTCATGCTCTTGTTTAGAATTTCTTGCGCTGCCTGCTGCGGCTCCTGTTGGAGCAGGGACTGGCCTCTCGCAGTGAATTGAAATGGCTAAGATTAATATTAATCCCTTTAATACTGCAGCTCATGATATAGTCATTAGGTGACTTGGAACTAATCCTGCCCACCTAACTAGTGTGATTTATTAAATACACATGGAGGATTTAGTGTGAATACAGCTTGGTGGAATAGGCATCAAATAAATACCGCTGTGTATCTGTGTTAATGCTGGCAGATTGGGACACAATTGCAGGACAGGCTAGGAAGAAACAGGAGTGCAAGGGATACTTATCATACGGTTCAATGGAGTTTACCTTTTTTGGATTAGTAGTAATGATTTTTCTAGCTGGACACAGCATGTGCCAAGCAACCTAAATGAGGCTTAAAAAATTGAATTAAAAGATTGGGGGAAGCACAGATACATTTATACACTGCACTCAATGGCAGGAATTGGGCAGCTTCCTTGCTGTACTGTGAGGAGACAGCAGGTCCTCTTCATTGTCTGCTCTGATCCTCCCAGTGCAGGGTGCCAATTAACATCCCGTCTGCAAACATTCAAGGTATAGAATAGGAAGACAGTTAATTAGTACTGAACTAATGAGCATTAACCTGCTATTTCAAAATAACAGAGGCTCCTATTAAAACAGTTTGGGAAAATAGCTGTCTTTTTTCCTTATGTGTGTGACAGAGGTCTCTGAGGAATTGTTTTTGATGGGTTTTGATGGGTTATTTACTGGGTCTGATTAAGAAAGGGTTGTTTAAAGGAGCTGAGCAGAAAACAGTGGTCTGGGCAAGGAGCGTCTGTGTATATAGCTCTGAAGAGATGGCTTCCTGACCCCAGCCCTGGTGACATGCCCATTTTGAGCAGTGAGGGAAGAGGGATCAAAGGTAAAGTTGATCAGTGTCTAGATGCTGGAGGCAGAAGATTAAACTTAGATCATTTCCTAAATTCCCACAATCTGATCAGTGCCTGTTAAAGCTTGCAGGCTGCAAGATGCTGCAGTGAGCAGTACAAGTTTCCTTGCTTATCCTAGAAGAAATCTTAGTGTGAGCTGAAGAGGCCATGCAAAGGTTGGCAAGGAAATATTAAGATCTATATGCAAAGATTAAGTTTTTTATGCCTATCATTTGCTTTTTGCACTTCAAGTCTTTTTAGTTAAAAACACAAAATGTGAAGCTTTTATTGAGACTGCTTCTTTTTGAGATGATTTCAGTAGCTCACTCACAGAGAAAAGATGAAAATATAGACCCAACACAGCTGTACCGGTAGTGTTGAACAGGGTGGGAAATAACCTGCGTTGTGGCCAGGTTAATTCTTACCAGAATGTGGTGCAAAGGGGCAGATTTGTTAAACTGGAGCTGTGGGCTGGAGAGGCAGAGTTTGGTGTGAGGGACAGATTGCTGAGTGCTTTATTAGTAGATTTTATTTTTCACTTAAATTTTCAGAAAAAGAAATTGAGTCCTTATCTAAAGTGTACTTGAACTCTGAAGAGGGATTATCTCTGTGGAAGGAGGACTTGCAGCTTGTCCTACTGACTTCTTTAATATTAATAAGAACAGAAAGTTGCATTTCAAGTTGAAGTGCTTACCTAGGCAGAGGTTGGGAAGATGTCTAGTATCACACTAGTGACTAAAAAAGACTAGACTTTCTGTGCAGTGGGACAGATATTATTGATCACTTGCTAACTCTGAGCCTCTCTCTTGCTTGAAGTATCAGTCTGATACATTGGCCATGTTAACCTTAAGTTTTTCCAACAAGGTGGGTTTTTTTTTCCTTCTTGCTGCTCCTGAGCTTTGTTAACCATACTTTTTCTAACCAGCTATTCTGCTTCCTCAACTCCTGTGACTTCTAACCTTTTTTTTTAATTTTTGTACTTGACATTTCTTTGAAACTTCGAAAGACTTCTGGTTTTGTACTGAATCTTCTTTGAGACTTAACCCAGTTCTGACCACACTAAATCTGTGTTGCTAGGACATTCACTTTTAAGAGGGGACGTATGAGACCTCATGGTATTTTTCTTACCTTTGTCACTTGGGATCAGGGTGCGAAGTTATCTGGCACTTTAAACGTGATCTGTTTTGATTTGAACCCTGTAATAGAAAGCTAGAAATGCTTAATTATGATGGCAGCAAATAATTTTTCAGTGAGATGAGTTAAAATGTCTGGCCTGTTTCAAAGAGGGGATGGGACTCCGCTTGCCTGTTCAGTTGTCTTTATCAGTCAATGTGGGAATACAGCTGTGACTTCTCATAAGAGATGCAAGGTCATGCACTAGTTCTTCGGAGACCATATACAATTTCTGATAGAATAAATCTGGTTGTAGCTGAGGAAATTCAAAGTATGCCAAGTATGAGGCTTGCTGAAATGTATGTTTTGGTCTTATACATTTAGGTTCTTTTTGTTGTATATTGTCATTGGTTCTGGAATAAGATTGCTTGATACAAAATTATAAGATTGTCAAAACAATTGCTGTCCTGTTAATGATTTATCAAATCAATTTATGTTGGTTTATTTTATCTGGATTTTGGATTTTACTGAGTAATAGTGATAGATGCCCCTGACATTCCTGAGTTTTCCTCTCCAACTTTGATGTACTTTCTCCCCAGCCTCATGCCAAGCCCCCTCCCTAGCACTGCTATAGCTCTTCAGTGGCTAACAGGACAGTGCAAAAGATTTGTTTAGAAGGCAATGAAATTCTAGTATGTATAGGAAGACCCATGTATCCTCTAAAGTCTCCTGTCTTCTGGATACTTGAAAATGTACTAGAAAGCTAAGAAATTGCTAGGACATATTCCAGGAAATTAAAATTTTAATGTAAAGCAAAGCAAGATACTTAATTGTTGCTTTTAAAAAGCCTACTAATGAGGAGGCAAGGAGATTATTTTGTTAGCTTACCTGGTGTCTGTTCATACAGTAGTCAGATTATTTCTGAGGTAGTTGCTTATCTTGGAAAAAAATAATTTAAATAGGCTGCAGTTGTGATTTCTGTTAGTCTGTGAAAAGTGCTTTGTTTTGTCCTAATTGCTTGCTGTCCGATTAGTGCATGTTTGTATATGCTGATGTTTGTTGAGTGGTTGCAGGAGCTAGTTAGGATACAGTGAAGCAGAAGTATTGGGTGCTTTTTTTGGTTGTGGTTTGTTGTTTTTTTTTTTGTGAAATGCAGCATTGACTATGCAATGAGTAACAGCATGGCTTAGTGACTGATGATCACCTATTAGTACAGTTAAGGCAGATGTAACTCTCAGCTGAATTATCTTAGAATGTCATCATGCATCATTCATATAGTAACAAGTGTAAGGGTCTGATGTTTATTAAATGCTGCCCACCAATGACTTTCTAAAGTAAATAAATGTCTGTTAATTCAGTTAATAAATGAGGTATAGCATTTTGAATAAAAGGATTTAGAATTGAGCAAAGTCTAAAAATACGGTTTTTTGTTTTGTTTTACTAGTCTGAGGAACTTGGCTTCTTTATAAGCAAAGCAGCTGCTTACACTTTCAAGGAGATGCTTCCCACAAGATAATATTATTGAAGGAGGAAAATGTTAAGGTGGTATAAAAGCTAATTTCAAAATTAGCTTCCATAGTCTCCTTTCTAAAAGTTACCTTTAGTGCCTGAAACTCCAGAAATTAAAAGGAAATGCCTCCAAAGTTAAACTCACTATAGGAGCTTTCCCAGGTGGCATAGTTAATAATAAATATTGATGTCTTGAATTATAGGTCGGTTTCTAATCTCCTCTGAAGTCTGTCTTGCTAGGCACCCAGACCAATCATTCATGTGTATTGCAGAGTCTGATATGCTATTAGGTAATTTGCTCCCTCCCCTTTGTATATTAGCTGTTCTTTTTAGGGTTCCTCGTATAAATGAGCTCTCCACTCCTCCTGGTTTTTGATGCATTGGCAGCCATTAGTAAAACCTGTTAAGTCATGAGACATTTGCTAATTAATTTTGGAGTTATTTAAAATAGTTTGAGCTTTGCATTGTTAAAGTTTCATTTTTTTCAAGTGGCCCTTTGTAAATCTAAAGGATAGAAATCCTCAGCAGAAAACTAAGCCCCTGGTAATCGCAGGATTCTCTTTGGAGCTGAGCCTTTATGAAACATTTTCAGTAGCATGGCTGCCTAGGTAGAATTGTAAGAGTCACAGAATGTCTGAGCTTGAAAGGGACCTCTGGAAGTTATCTGGTTCAGTCTCTCCTGCTTAAACAGGGCCACCCAGAGCTGGTTGCTCAGGTCTGTGTCCAGGCAGCTTTTTAATAACTCCAGGATGGGGACTGCACGACAACTTACTTAGAATTATTGGAAGTTACCCACCCACACCCCTGAACCTAAATGTTTTCCACTGTGTCCTGCTTGTAATAAAGTTTTGTGATTTGCACTTAGTGGTCTTTTTAAGGGGGTGGTTTTTCATGGTGTGTGGAAACAATTGTTTAATTATTTTTTTTATTTTAAGAAATCTTTTTCTCAGTTTGTTAGCTAACATCTAACAGCATCCAGTACAGAACAAAACTAGATTCTAGGTGGCCCTTGTCTCTGGGGCAGAGAGGGATATCTCATTAGGGTCTGTAGCTAACTGCAGTTCTTTAATCTTTGAAATTCAAAGATTAGGTGCAAGTATACATTGCTTGTATAAGCAGTGTGGTAGATAGTTGGGACAAGAAGTACAAGTCACTGTCAGTATATGTAAAAGAATATAAATGAACACCTGATTGCAATTCAGCTAAAGAAAATAAACTCACAAAGTACTTTTACTTTCATGTGATATGACTCAGGGATGAATCATGTCTGTTTTACTGGGAGTCTTAGTTTTGTTGGAAGAGGACACTAGGGAAAGAAGGACATTGGTTTGGGCTGGGATTTTTTGTTTCTTTTTTGGGTTTTTTTTGGTGGCAGTTTGTTGGTCTTTTGGGGTTGTTTTTTTTTTTTTTTGAAGTTGGTGTGTCCATTAATGAAGAGAATTTGGAGCATGGAAGTAGGTACTTTAGGTCAGCTGAGAAGTCTGTTATGTAGCCATGGTGAGAGCAAGTGATTAATACCTTGCTTTGAGGGTCTTTTGTAACCTTTTAAGTCAGTTTATGTAGTGAAATGGATAGTGAAAACTGACGCAGTGATTTACTCTCATCTGCTCGCCCTGCACATACTGTCAAGGAGGCATGACTAGACAATGATCCGTATGTACTTGAACAGAACTTTGTGAGCATTTGGGAAGTAGAGGCAATAAAACAGATAAGACTGATCTAGTTAATGAAAGTCTTTTCCAACTGCCTTCTTTTTAAATAGGGACACATAATAATGCCCTTATGAAAATGGCAGAGCAAAAGTTTTCTGTCCTTACCTGGCACAGTGCTGGGCATCCTGGAGATGACAGGAATCATATGTCTATTTCTACTTGTAGATATTTTGTCTGCTAGCTTTCTGCTTCTCCCTATGTAGTTTAGTGAAAAATGCTTTGAGAAGAAAGTGTTGTTCTGTATTTGATCTACTGTTATTTACTGATTACATAGGGAAGATAAGTATAAATGCTAGCCTCTCTGTCCCTGTCTTTTGGCATTGATAACCCCTCTTGAGATCTCTTCTTTCAGTGAAGATACATCTTTTATTTTTTTCTTTTTCCTTTTTTTGAACTCTTCCCTGCCATTCTCTAACAGAACAGTCTTCAGTTAAAATAAAATCCCCTATTACAGGTTTAAATATTGTTCAATTTGTCCATGCAGTCTGCTAAACTTTATCCAGACATGGAGGTATTCCATAAAACACTGATGTGGCTCTCCAGTAAAATGGTTCTCCATTTCCTTGTCTTCCTACCAATGTGGATGAAAACAGTATGCCACTCCCCCCATCCTTCTTTATGAACAAGCAGAATAAATTGTAGCCCGTCATTTCTGAAGCTTAAGAAGTGGTTTTCTAACTGTAGTGTGCATAACCAGTTAAAACTTCTGTGAGAACCTTCCACATCGTGAAATACTGTGTTCTTTCCACTGCTGACTCCAGAGGATCGCAGGCTGCTCTGCTTGTTCCTTTTGCAGTGCATGCACTGCTTTCAAACACATTGTTCATTGCACAGGCCCATAGCAGTAGTCTTGTAAAAATGTGTAGGTTTATTTAGTGTGGAAAAGGCTGAAGAGGACCTGATTGCAGTCTTCCACTAACTAAAGGAGGATTATAGAAAGGGCAGAGCCACTTCTCAGAGGGGCCAAGAGATCCAGTGATGAATTTTTAACAGGAGAAATACCAGCTGGGCATAGGGGGAAATACTTTCTAGGGAGGGTGAAATACTGGGACATCAGAAGAGAGAGTGGAATCTCCATCCACGGAGGATTTTGAAGTTTGACTGAACAAGGCCTTGAGCAACCTGATAGAACTCCAGAGCATGGACTTTGGATGAGCAGGAGGTTGAAGTAGGTGACCTCCAAAGACCTGCTTCTTCTGGTCCAGACCTTTCTGTGGTTCTGTGCTGGTTGAACTTGGTAATTCTTAATCTCCACTGTGTAGTTACCTCTGACTAGCTAAGTGCTGCCTATTTGTTTAAAACATAGTCAGTTGATCTTTAAAATCCATGTGTGTGTGCTCTCACATTGCTCTTCCTCGTTCACTCTGTACAGTCCCTCTTTTTATGTACTCAGCACAGACATCTTCAGTGTCAGCTCAGGTGACTTCTGTGCTGACATGTTTAGTCTTAAGCAGTGGAATCGACTCTGCCAGACCATTGGCTTGGCTTTCCATTATTTTCCAAAAAATGTGGGAGCAGGGAAGGGAGGGAAGTAGCCTCACCCCCACCCCTCCCTGCTCTGGCACCTCATCTCTGTCCGCTTGAAAAGTGAAGTGAATCTGAAGGATTCTGCTATTCCCTAGAGCACGTCATTGTCCAGTTGAAGGAACCTAGCAGGTGAAGCTAATATGTAAGGAGCATTTCTTTTTCTCTTGACTCTCTCAAATGTGCACAGTTGTGGATGTTTGTATTCAACAGAACCACTGTGAAATTTAGTCACAGCCACAGCATGTGTTCCAATTTTCCAGGGAAACTTTCTCCCATCTGTGGGTTAACCCTTTCGCCGCTTTTCTTTTTGCCTCTTCAGCATTTTAGGAAATTTCAGTGAGCAGTTTCTGAGACCAGGGAAGCTGGAAGAAGACTTAGATCTCAGTGGTCATATTGGGGAAGAGTAAGATTAAATAAGGTTGGGTGTTGATGGGATGTACGTAGGAGATTATTATTATTTAGTTAGTTTCTTCAAAACAATTAAGACACTTTTATTTCTGCAAACTTGTTATACAGTCCCTTCACACCTCTTTTTTTGGCCTATGCTAGTAACAGATCTAAACCAAACTTAAGTTGCTGCCAAGTAGTCTGTAGGTGCGGCTTACCTAAGGCTGTGGTAACTGCCATACTTTTGCAAGGTTGTCACCCCAGTAAAGCTGCATTCATCTTAGGAGTTTTGCCATTCTATCTTCTAGGCTTAAATTAGATTTTTAAGGGAGATGGTACAGATGCTGTATTGACCAGGGGTAAAGGCTTGCCCTGCCCCGTGCCCGCCCCCCCCCCCCCTTTTTTTTTAAGCATGCTGTTGTGCTGGGAGTGAGGGTTTCTTTCCTGTTTGTGGAAGAAATCTACTTGTAGGTATATTCTTGTTTGTTTTGCAATCATTTGTTAAGAGACATATTATAGTGTGGAATAAATGTGTTTGACTTTATTTCTCTGCATGAGAAAAGCATGTCTAGAATTATATTTTTGAGTTGTCAGTGTGTCCTGATGTAAAAGCAGGAAGCTTCCCATCAGTGTGCTGGTACAAAATGAACCTGCTGACTTCCTCTCAAGGGAATGTATTTTATGTTTCTAGATTTAAAATCCGAAAGTTACTGTGTTAAACAACCCTAGCTTATAATGTCTAGTAATAAAGTGATTCCAAATCATGCAACAGTGTTGAATCATATTTTACACCATTCTTTGAAAAAAAGTTGTCACACGTGGAAAATAATGCATACTCAGCACTGCCCACAGTAATCATTGTGAAGCAGAGGGTGAATAAGATACTCTGCTGTAGAGGGGACATGGTACTTGTAGCACATTGTCTTCAGCTGCTCTTTCTCTTTGGCCATATTAAATTATGTTGTGGCTTCCTTTGCCCACTGCTGCTCTTTTCACTCATTTCTCTATTTGGATTCTTTTTGTGCTGTGATTCAGTCCTTCACAGAGCAGGAAAATGACATCTTCAGACTGTCTGCTGCCAGATCACAACAGCAGTTTCAATTGGAAACTTAAAAGCTGAAGCAGGTGCTGGAAACTCTATTCTCCCTTTGGTCTGATTCATTGAGCGCCAGCCTTCAGCTGAGGAATGGGGAAAGGAGGAGAATTGATTTTGTGACTGAAATCTTGGACTGATTAATATTTGCAGTGCTTCAAACAGTACTGTGAAGGCTCCATAAATTAACTCTGAACTTAGTGGAGCTTGAGGTGGTTGCGCGGTGCCACTGGGGGAATTGTTTTAAGTCTGAAGTTGTGACTCAGGACCAAGGTGCTTATCTGCAGCAGATGCCATGTCTTTCTAAGAGAAGACAGGAGGAACATACTCTGTTTCTGCTAGTTTTCTGGAAGTCCCCAGATTTGGTAAACTGTGGGTTTGGTTTTTGGTGGTGGTTTTTGGTGGTTTTTTTTCCAGTTCAGTTACAGCCTGAGTGTGCAGCTTCTGTTAGAAGACTGATTCAGAAAATTGTGAATGTTTTCTAGGGATAGTTCTGGAATGAGCTCCTGCTTTGTATTTATTATTGCTGCTACTGACCAGTAGATGATCTGGGAAGGGAAGCTCTTCACTCGGTGAATGTTAGAGTGGCTACATTCATAATGTACAATGTCAGAGGGGTATTTTGTGCCTGGTAAGCACAAGTCAGAATTGGAATAATTTTAGTAGGAAGAGACCTCTGGAGGTCATCTGCTCCAATTCCCTGCTGAAAGCAGGACCAGCTTGGAAGTGAGATTGTGTTTAGGGTTAGAGCCAGCTGAATTTCAAATATCTCCAGGGATGGAGCACCAACAACTTCTCTGAGCAAACTGTTACAGTGTTTGACCACCCTTCTTTAGAAAATGTCTTTCACAATATCTACTTGGCATTTCCCTTGTTGCAGCTTGTGTCCACTGCATCTCATACTCTTCTGCATTCTTCCATTGCTTTATTCCTATTAGAAGAGACTCTTTTCCTAAAAGCATAAGGTAATATGAGAATGAAGAGACATTCTGGCATGTTTGGACCAGAGTAGAGATTTTTTTCATGTGCTATTTTGGAGAAAAGGCACAATGAGCACTTCTGCTATGTGCTTTTTCAAGGGATAGCGTCGATTCAGATGCAGCCTTGTAAGACCTGGAGTTTCTTGACCCGTAGTGTGTAACAGTAGTAACAGTTGTGGTACAACAGCAGGCACTGAGTCTTGAATAAGACTCTCAGTTGAATTTAGGTGTTTTGTTCCAAACCTTGATCTAGAAATTGCAGTAGGCTGAGTGCAGGGCATTTACTTCTCCCGTTTATCACTCAGCATTGACAGGTAGATGCAGTGCTAGGAGGAGAAAAGCCCACAGCTGCTTAAGGGGTGTCTAAGGAATTCTTTTTGTAGTGCTGAATGGGCATGAGAGATTAAAGTATTTTGAAAGGTTTATCTTCAGACAGTGCTTAGTTATTAGCCTTAACTTTTTGGAAACCTAATTGAGATGTTATGAACCAAAACTTTTTTGTAGAAGCCTTATATTCTCATGTCTCGATAGTCTGGACCAAGACTTATATGTAGGTGTTTTCAGATGAAATGCTAGCTTGTGTGTAATTTCCACTTATTATTGGAGAGCAATGAAAGAGTTAAAGTGAAACATCAGTTAGCTATTTTTTTTAACCACCCTTAACAGGAATAACTTCTGCTTCTGCTCATCACTGATCCTCTTGTCTGTTGCCTTTTTTTTTTTTTTTTTTTTTTTAGTTAAAAACATTCTTTTTAATTCAGTGTGATAAAACATCCGTTATTTGTAAGTTGATTGAGCATAAAGTATTTCATTATAAAATGGTCATCCATCACTGGAGGCTGCAAAAAACATTAACTGTGCACTTTTGGCTGGAATGCAGCTTCTCCAGAATAATGCAGCTTCTGTGTAAAGCATGCAGCATAAAAAAATCAACTGTTCAGGAAAACAGGTGCTCGCCTTGCTCTCTCAGAGCTTTGGGATTTCATCCCAAGTTTTTGGAAGGGCCCTCAAAGTCCTTCTGTTACCTAGAGTCACTTTCTGGTTTTAAGCACTGGCCTCAAAGCTGAACAAAATGCTGCTCTGTGTCAAGTGGTTTCATTCTGACAAGGCCGTGAGAATTGACTAGCTGTTTAACCACTGTTATGTGGTTAAATGATGTACATTTTCTTCCCCTTATTCATTAGCTCCTCTGAAAGTTACATTGCATTTTGTTTTTTTCCATAAAGCTCCTTAACACTGCCACCCCAAAAGTGAGCGGTCAGGCCAAGTTGTTTCTAGATGTGACTCCATTATGTCCCTGTTAATTTCCTCGATAGTTCACAGATTGGACCAGTGGGTTTCTGTGTAATAGATTATAAAGATTATTTTGATCTTAACTTGGGTTGTACAGTGCTTGTCATACTTCCATAACTTAAATATGAACTTGAGAAATAGCTTCATTCACCAAGAGTCTTAGTTAACTTTTGGTTTTGGGAAAACCTGGGATGATAGGGCAGGAAGCCTTTATTGGATTGGTGTTACTGTGAGCTGGGGTTTTTTTTTTTAGATTATTTCCAGGTAATCTAATGGCACAGCACTTAAAAGGCCAAATGTGTCCCCTTTTCATATGAGGAATTGACACAGAGATGAAGTGACTTGCCCAGGAGCATGAAGGGCAGATGAGTGGCAGAGGCTGGAAAGTAGGCTGTTTTACCTATCTGTGATCAAGGACCTTGCTACTATCCAATGCTCAGTTTATTTGCATATCTGTTTATATCCTGTCAGAGCAAATTCTGTAGGTCTAGGCTTGAAAATCAAAAGGAAATTCTGTCTTTGCCTTTTTAACAGGTCTTGGGAACAAATGCTGTTGAAGTATAATGGTTCCATGTCAGAGGTCATGGTAGCAGAAATGCCGGGGCCGAGAGGTTAAAGCAGAGTTGTGTCCACTGACCTGTTCAGTGTGTGTTGTGTATTTCAGTTGGAGAGTCGGGCTGCGTTGTGCCCTAAGGGAAGGAGAGAGGGATTGTAGAAGGCTACATACGTGTGTGAACTGGGGGCTGGTTTGAATAAACAGGCCTGCTCATCTGCGTGAGTTGGAGTTTTGTGCTGTGCTGTCACTTTTAGATCGCTCTTGCTGGACAGCATGCAGTGATGGCCTTTATAATGGTAGGACAGGATCACTCAGTTGAGCTCCTAAAGCACTCTGGTGGTTTATTGTGTCATAAGCACATACTAGATCAAAACCATTAGCAATAGATTAAAATAGATCTATTTGGCACTTTCTTAGAGACTTTAGCCAGTATTCTTTTTCTAAGATGCAGTGCTAGCGGCCTGTATGCCAAGGAGTTACTCATACTTCTGATACAAGCCTGCTGTTCAGAATGCCGGTTACCTGTCTTCCGTTAAATGACTGCTTCAGAGAAGCTGATGCAATAGGGAGCAGGACTATGGGGTGGCTAATGTCAAGCCATACTGTACCTGAATCTTTATTTGGTGTTTGTAGTCTTCCCGGGAGAGATATGAGCTGTCAGTATACACGTGGACTCTTTCTGCCGTGAAAAACTTTGTCTAAATTGGGAGCATTAAGGATGTGAGCAGAAGAGTGTTGGCCAAAGGTGTTGCAGAGGGAGCTTTGGCTCAGCATGGTGCTTCAGAGTATCATGTTGCCTTCTGGAAATAAATAGTTGCATTCATAGGCTACCTGTACTTGTGTGCATTCTGAAAGGGTAGCGTAAGTAGGATTTGTAGCATTGTTTAGACCTCCTGACAGAAATCACATCAAAATCCTGGATAAGTTTATAGAACTGTGTAGAGCACAATAGGAAATCCGAAAATCCTGAAGTTCTTTAATTCCTGTCACATAAGTTTCTTCAGACAGTGCAAGTGGAACAGAATCAATAATATTTAACCTTACAGGCTGCAAGAAAAAAGTCTTCATGGCAAGTTTTCTTGACCAAAACAATCTAGCTTTGGTATAAGAATGCCAATTATGGGCCTTGCCCACAAAGACCAACTGTTACTGGGGGAAGAGCTAATTCAGATTGAACCTCAAATGGCACAAAGTCTTGCTGCTTGGGAGAGGAATCATTCTGAACTACCTGTACATTTTTTCTGGTATATTTTGCAGAAAAATAGATATTTTTCTCTTTAACTATGTATATAGATCCTCTTGAGTCTGGAGGAGCGGGGAGAATAGAAATCAAAACATAGTTTTCAACCTCTCACCTGTTAATGAACTTTGCTCTTCCCTTTGAGATGGTGCTTTGACCATAGAAATTAATGGGGTTTGTTAGTGGAGGCTGAATTACTGTCCTTACATTCAGATGTGGTGAAGTATAATGCTTAGGCTTCCAACTGGTACAGAAAGCAACTGATTATTTCTCTCTCCAGGCTGCAATAAGGGCAGCTAGCTTTTTATGAATGTGTGGAATCCCTTCATTTCTTCGCAGAGATTTTTAGGTCATTTTGACTCTTCACAGACATTTTATTGTTTTACAGCTGATGCATGATTCCAGGACATGGGAAAAAAAATAATCATGAAGTTGGAGACTGATGTAATACTGTTTCCATGATGCCCATCTTCAGATGGTGATTGCTGAAGTTGAAGCAATCGCAGACCTTTTCAGTTGCAAAAACGGTAAATGAGTGTTAAATCTCAGGCTTCTGCTTCCCTTCCGTGTGCCATCAGCACCTTGTATCAGTAGATTGCTCCAGCACATAGAAGTATGAAGAAATTAATTTATTTCCCCAGTCCATTCTCAAGAACATAATATTCACTTGTTTTCATCATTCTAGGAATTGAGCTGCCTTTTAATGGAGGCAGTCTGAATTTCTCCTTGTGTGTGTGCATGGATTACAGACAGCTTCAACTGTTGCTGTGAGGAAAAAAAAAAAAAAAAAAGTTGCTTGATATTTCTACTGTTGTAGTGTCTTAAGGGAACAGGTGAAGTTACTGCCACCAGACCAGTCTCTTCTCCCTTTTGCTTCTGTTCTTTTTTCACTCCTGTAGGTCTGAAACTAGTATTCCCACAGTGTTTCGCACCCTACCATGCCCAGGGCTCCCATTTTGCATCTGTGGTAATTTGGTGTGTTGGTTCTTGAGCTCTGGGCAGTTGTGTTTTGCCATTAGCACTTGGGAATTTTACTTTCTTGTAATAACATGGTGAAGCACAGTGTCTCCTAGATTAGTTTAGGTTGGATAGAAAAATTTGTGTAAATCATAACAGTAAGGTATGTTAAACCTTTGAGAGATATTTGTCATTAAAAGATTCTCTTTCCTCTTGGGCCATCAGGGTTTTCTTCATTTTGTTCTTTGGGTTTTGTCTCTCTCTGTTGCTTTTTAGACTCTCTGGCAACACAAGAAATGTCTTGGCTTGTTTGGGATTTGTTGTTCTTCAATTTTCTTGTTAATTTTTCCCCTTGGCACTTACGGGCTTCCCTTGAGGAAGAGGTAAACAGAACGGGGTAACATCCAGACAGCTAATTGATGATAAAACTGTAATCTTTTTCTCTAGCCTTTTAGAAGTAGTGAGGCTTTCCTTTTCACAATATGGTGAATTTGCAATGAGAGAGCTATTCATAGCATGGTAGACACACAAAGCTGTGGAGAATTACTGTGCTTTAAAATACCGGGGAAGAAGTTTTAATTTCTCCTGGGCTTTTAAATTGCCTACTTAGTTTGGGCCTGGTACCGTGCAAGACGTGTAAAATATCATAGTGAAGCAAGTCCAGTGACTGAATAGAGTTCTGTAGAGTATCACAACCTAATTGCTCTTCCTTCAACATGTGCCAATTTCTTTTAGAGAGGAAAAAAGTGCTTAAACTTGGCATACATCAAACTGGTGCTGTCAGTAAGATGGACGGATCAGTCCATCCTCTGGACTTGGCGGTGTGCAACGCAGTTCCCTGTAGGTTTCATTTAGCCTAGTCGGCCTTGTTAGAGTGGCCATGCTCTCTTTCTCGTATTAGGACGGAACCTTGGGAAACCTGGCTCTAATTCACAACAGCAGCAAGATCAATAACTATCAACGTTTGGTCAAGGGCAGATGAATTTGTCATGGGATGACTGGTTTTTGCTTTGGTTTAGTTTGGTTTAGTAATTTCATTTAGAGTTGAATGTCATTGGATCAGAGGAGTGCCCATGGGTTCCGAAGTTCAGAGCTGGTACAGGTTCATCCCAAGAACTGGCTATTGTCATGTGCATGGTGATTTTCTGTAAGAAAACTTTCAAAACAATTTCAGCTGGTTCTAAACAGAGGCAAAGGGTGAATCTTGCCTGCATTTCACTTACCCTGTTGTTATGCAATTTATTTCTTTATTTAAAGAATAGTGTTAGACTTCCGGTTACCTGTGAAACTCATCGCAATTTAACTTACCGAAGGACTTTTTCCTTGTAGGTGTATGGGAAGGTTGATTTCTCTTCCTTGGAAGTTGTTCAGACCTTTGTGTTAAGTAACTTCCACCCATGGGGAAAAAACACTTCTTCATAAAGGGGCAGGATTTCAGTTTTTGTAGAGCTATTGAGGAGTTCAGTTTTTTGGAGTAGGATTAAGTGCCATTACGACTGTCACTAACAATTTTGAACTTGCATCTGTCTAAAAAAGCCACAAAAGTAGTTGTATGTTCCAGAACCTATCAGAGGCTCAGGTCAGCAATACTCCCCCATCTCCTTTCCCTGAGAGCAGTCACCCCCTCTATAACAGATCAAAATTTAAGTAATTCTGAATTTGCATATGTGGCTTTACAAACAATGGGTCTTGATCTAATCTTTTTCTGGAATGTGCTAGCATAATCAGGTGTTGCTCTAGCGCTCATCCTCTAGTATGACATAGGAGGAAGGGCTTCTAGAAAACAAGGATGGATTAGCATTGAAATTACACTTAAAGGTAGATGGGTATTACTGTTCACACTGGCCATAAACACACTCATGGGATAACAATTTGGAAACAGTAGGCTTTTACTGTGTAGAGTTAATTGATTTGTTGCCTTTGATCAGAGCAGTTGTGTCCTTTTAGAGGTATTCAGGTCACAGGGCAGGAGGAAATACTCTAGGATTTGTACCAAGGTCTTCACCTGACAACCTTCAGCCTTACTATGCCAAATTAACTCTCAGTTCACTTTAAGAGCTATTCTTGGTTTGAAGCAGAGACTTTTGAATATAATCTCTGACTAATATCTGTCAACTATAGCTCAGAAAAACGTTTGTCAAGGTGCTATTATTCCAATCTCTACTGTCTCCTCGGTGCTAAGAAATAAGAGAAGAATTAAACAACTTTAAATTTTGAAGGTGCTGTCCCAACAACTTAAGTTTTTTTCTTCGCTCTGCCATCTGTATGACTGGTATTAAAAATTCAAGTGGTGAGCAGTTGTGTCTGTGCTTTTAAGTCCATCTGCATAGAAACCATGAAAGCTTGCACTTTGCGTAGCTTGATGCTTCCTGTTGATGGTATCTTTTTCCTTGTGAATGGAGTGAGTATCTCCCACTTCTCCCAATATCACTCCCTCTGAAACAGAATACTACAACTGGGTGAAAAGTGCTTGCAATAACAGTGGAAACACAGCTGGAGTTTTGAGAGTAATTTTGGCTGAAGATACTCTAGCAAGTACCTGCTTATGAAAAAATGCCCAGAGATTTCTAACGGGCAGTCAGCACAGCTTAATTTGAAGCATGACATCAGATGAAATCCCTGGTAACTAATGGCTAACACTGGTGGGACTGTCAGTGCTCTTGCTTCACCAGTAGATGCAGGAGTTGGTATTTCAGTTGAGTTTATGCCGCCTTGCCCAGAGGATATCAAGAGTCAAATGCTCAGTATGCATTCTGTCATCCTTCCCCAAAATAAAAATCTCAATTCTGAGGGGCGCTTGAGAACTTGGCAGTATGGAACAATGATTTGTTAAAGTCATGTTTAATGAAAGGGAGATAAACACATGAAGCTGAAGTGTGACAAATGAAAGCATTTGTGCCATTGTAATGAAATTAGGCAAACAGAACAGGCTTGACAGCTCTGGGTTCCCCCTGTCAAACTGCATTTGTAATTCTAGCCTTGCATTCATGTGTGGCTGTGAATGGCACTGTTTTGCTCTTGATATGGTGGGCCTGGGCCCCTGAATGACCACTTTAATTCGCAGGGAATTAGCTTTGAAGAGTATATTTTACAGGCATACCAAAAAGGCTGGCAGTTAATTCTTACTTCTCCTTCATTGGCTTGAATATCCTTAATTTTGGATCTGTGTTTATTTCTATCATATGTAAACCTTTCGTTAACACTTACTATAGTGCAGTATAGATTTCAGAGATACACAGAGCTTGCTTCCACACATCCCCATAGTGAGCTTGTATGCTGTGTTGTGCAGTCCCAGCAGTCTTTTGAAAATAACTTGCAGTATTTATGTGTTCTGGAAACTAGAGTGTAGGCTCCTGGCTCCTCAGCTTCTCCCTAGCTGTCAGAATCCAGTTCTCTTCATCTATTAAATAGTTTAGATTGGGATAAGACAATTATATTTTGGGGTACCTATAGGTAATGTCAGGTGGCTGCTCTTTTTGATGACCTCTTACTTACCAAGTTAGTGGACATTGCCATCATTATTTGCAGGAAGTTGGACTAGAGATTTCTCTGATCACATTAGCTGCTAAGTCAGACTATGTAAGTAGTAATCTCTTCTCATTTCAGGTAAGAAGATCTCTGGAAACGTGCTTTATGTTGCAAGGGCTGGTCTAGACCTTGGAGAAAAACAAGACCAGAACAACAAAAACCCTGTGGGGGGAGAAATGGCAGAGGGTTCTTTTCACTTGAAACCTTGACTGTACCAGGACTGTGCGGAGGGAAACGTGTTCAGGAACAAATGAATGCAGATCACGTGGTTTAGCTTTTTTACACTTGTTAGTCTACATTAACTGGCCGTTAGTGAACTGGAGTTAAATGTTGGACTAAACTTCCTAGCTAGAAGAAGTCAGGGCATGTCTTTCATTGCAGGTGCAGGGTGGCATGTGTTCTGCTCAGTCTGGAGAATTTGTTTTCAGAGTGGTGAAATATGTGCCTCCTCTGCACATCAACTGTAGAGCTGCTGAAGTTGTAGTTTTGCCAAGGGACCTAGAACCAATATGCGTGTGCTTCTCTGTGGCATTACCTAATTGACTCTATGTAAAGCAAATTCAAGGTCTGCATATTTTTAGAGGAACAAGTTACTGTAGTTCTGTTGGCTAGGTTTGTTAATCTCTAACCAACAGATAATCACAGGACTAAGTCAAAGGAATTCCTCTCTTCCCTGTGAACATGCATTTTGATCTGGGTGAGAGTAAGCCAGCAGTTAAGACTTCAGAAATGTTTTTGAAAAACTGAAGAGTATGGCTACTCAATACTTACTTATAGATAGTTTTAAAGGGCAAATACAGTTTTGCCCTTTTTCCTTGTAACTTTTCTTCTCTCTAACTTGCTGAGAGAGACTGAAAGAACTTCTTCCCCTTGCATGAAAAGACAAAATGTTTTGGTGTTTGGTAGGTGAACTGAGAATAAAGCACATGAAGTCACATAGGCCAGAAAGGCAGTTTTTTCAGGAAGTGTTTTTGAGGATGAGACAGGAAGTACTTGCTGGTACCTCAGTTTTCTGTGGCATAAACTCATTTATCTCCTAAGCAGGAATGCTGAAGAGCTGGATTTCTGCTCTGTTACAGTGTTACCTTTATCATCTTCTCACCTTAAGAAGAAAAGAGAATGCTTTTTCAGTGTACAGTTCAGTACATAAGCAGGGAACGTAACAGCACATGCTTGAAGCATTGCTCTTGTCTGAGCCCATCTGCATTGGAGAAGTGCGTGGGATACAGTTGAGACAGCCTTTCTGAAGGCTGGGCGTCAAAGGCCAACAGCTGCTGCATAAGAGGAGTCCAGGTCATGTGGTTTGAGTTGCAGTTGCCTGTCCTGGGGACAAATGATGTTGAAATAACTTGTCATAAACAATTTTTTCTCGTTCATTTACTCTGATTCGGAACGCATAGCCGATCCTGATAAGAGTCATTCAGGAGTGAAGAGTTGAACTGCCAGAGAAAGCAGCTTATGTGAGCGTTTTAGATCAGGAATGTGCCAACAGTGTGCTAACAATAAGAAACCTCTTCCGAAGGGGACCTGCTCCTGTACCTCAGGAGAAGGGGGCCGCCGGAGGTCTGGTGCAGCTTATTTGCTGAAGTGCCAGAATGGCTGGACAGGATTGCTGAAATGGGAGTTGGGTGCTTAAATGTGAATTAGTTGTTTAAATATCTTTATAGACATGTGTGTCTAAGTGCAAATAATCCATAGGATGAGTGAAGGAAAGCACAGTGTTCTCAAAGGAATTCCATCCTCATATTGCAATTGCCAGCCTGAAGAGTTGGGTTTCTGGTACACTAAAGATATTCTTTGCTTTCTTCTCTATCTTCATGCACTGTTTTGGGCTAGCCGAGCGGTTTTGAGTGTAGGGCTGGTGCTGGTCTCTGCTTTCCTGAAATTTTGTTGAAGGAACCTATGTGAAAAGAATGGGAAGTGGTCTCTCCAGCTGGCCTCCAGAGCAGCCCAGGCTCTTCTTGTAGGACTAAACAATGTTTTAATATATTTTCTCCCTAGCTTTGAGTAGATTGAAAAGGAAGGCTGGTTTTAGCAATCCCTAGTGACATTTTGATCTCCTTGTGGACACTTGTTCAGTTTTTCCTCTTGCAATACCCTTATGCTGAGGTCATGCTTGCAGGGCTCGTGAGATTTGGGGTTTGGTTTGTTTTTTCCCCAGACTTGAAAGCAGTAACCAAAGCAGAACACCATCCCCTGTTTTCTAGGTCAAACACTGAGAAATGTCTCTTGCTAGGAAATATACTTGGAGAAACACCTCTATCAGCAATTTGCAAGTCTTTCACTGGTTATGGTTTCCTCACTGGTAATGCCTGAACCTGAATCTTGCAGAGCAGGAACCAGAATGGTGAAAAATCAGAGCTGCTTTTTTTGGAAAGCTTTTAGAAAAGTTCAACTATGTACTTCCAAACACTCAATATTTATTTTATATAGCCCTTGTTTTGGCAAAGGAATTCTTAAAGTTGTAATAGATTTTGCTGCCCTTTCTGAGGTTCTTAGATACTTCCAGGAGAGCATAGCATTGCTGGTTACAGTTAGGTGCCAAGAAAGAGCAAGACCTTATCTAGTGTCTCTTTCATGAAGTTTAAGGTGCTGGGCAGAACAATTCTGTTTGAAGACTATGGTCCTACCTTGCCAAAGTGTTGTGAAGAGAGTGTTATTCAGTTCCTGCTGTTCTGTGCTCTAAATTAAACTTGAGCTCTGGTAGTAAAAGCGCAAAGTGCACCTTGCAGTTGTTGATCTGAAATGGCTGGCAGGTTGGTTCTGGATACTGCCATGTTCAGTATATAAGGCTATGAAAACCTTTTGGGGAACGAGCTTCTGAATTAACTTCACTGAGCTCAATGGGATTGAGTTAAAAGAGAAGGATTGCTCTTTGACTTACTGACTTGTTTGCAAAATTTTTACTTTGTTTAAAAACTTCCAAGTAGCTTTAGTGCCACTTTCAGATGCTGAACTGGTAACTCTGGCCAACGAGAGTAATCTGCTTCAAGACGGGATATAGCAAGTATAGCTACATTATTACTGTTTTTCCATGCTCCCATCTTCCTGTTAAAGCAAGCACTGCTACCAAGATTGAGCTCTTCTTTGAAGAGGGAGCTGGTGACCCTTATAAGTCCTTAATGCCTGCAAATGCTGCTGGTAAGAAGAGCTCATTGCAATAATTGAATGAATACTCCTCAGATGCAGTTAGCAGTGTGATTGGTGTTTCACTGAAATTCAGATCTTTCAGACAGTATTCCTTTAATGGGTAAGTCTTGCACTAAAAACACTCTTTCCTTTAGTATATTTTTAATTTTATTTTTAATTTTTTTTTGATAACGCAGCACCAGCTATCCAGTCTGAAACAGTTTTACAGCATACACAGTCACTTTCAGAGAGCTTAATGTAAAATGCTGTGTTACCATAAAAGCTAGAGTCTGAACATCAGGGAAGCTGGCCAGAATTGCTGTGTAATCAACAGTATGTGTCTAAGTTAAATCCTAATTATGACAAGCCATTTTGTGATCTTCGTGGAAGTTGGGAATTTTAGTTAGACTGCAAGGGAATCTAGTCTTTAGCCACATCAAGATTCACAAATTTAATCAAAATTAAAATATGAAACAGTCCCCACTCTTGTAAAGAAAATGTCTATTTGTTGTCCTGAAAATGGATTAATGGAAAGTGTTGTCACCTACATATCCTCTGCTAGCAAGCCTGTCTTCCATTATCTCTTTCCATCAGTGCAGCTAGGTACATCTGCTGAAGTCCCATTTTTCTTAGTAATCAAGGTGCAGCTTTTCCATCCTGGGCTCACTAGATTGAAGGAGGCTGGAGGAATTGACAGGATTGTGGTAGTGCTAACTGTCCTATAGAAGAGATCAGGTTTGGGGAAGAAGAGTTTGTGTGCTGAACCCTTGTAGTCTTACTATATGTAATGTTGCCCAAGTGCTTGTAACCAGACAAGTGTTTATAAAGCACACTTAAATAAACATTGATGAAAGCATGTCTTATGATCCTCTGCATTTCCATGAGCTATTGAGAGGTGACACAATTGTAATGTCACACCAGGATATTATCTGACAAATTGGGGGAGTTGTTCCTAAGCCAAAAAGATTGAATCATCACGTTCCTTTTAACCTCTCAAAAGTTAGTGGCATTGGCCTGATTTGAACTGATCACTGAAATGTAAGAGACTGCATAATGATTCCCAAAGTTAATTTTCAGTTGCAGTTTTGCTTTAGTCAACAGCAAAACTATTGCACTTTGATGTTGTTCTCAGTGGTCTTAACTATTTAAAACACCACCACCCCTCCCCCCACATTATTCTTTCTCCTTTGTTTCGTCACCATAATTTCTCACAGTTCTGTTAACATGCTTTCTGATAGGCTTTTTATTTTGATACTTAAGGGTTTTCAATAGAAACTGTGATAAAACAGAATTCTGCTTGACTTAGAATCAGAAAGGTTTGGGTTATCTTTTTAAAAGTAAAATAATTGAGTTGTATCAGTAGATAGAAAAGCAGCAGCTTGTCTAAGGGCTCAGGGATTACAGGCTTTTTTCTCCCCCACCTCAAAGAAGCTCGTATGACAGATAACTGCAATACTGGATAATCAAGAATATAAATGCCAGTGTTCCTGTGACACTGTTAGCCATTAGACTTGTTAGCTTTTACTAGGAATAAAATGTAGGTTTTAGCAATTTGAGCCAAGTGTTTGTACTTCAATAATTCTGGTCTCAGCGTTATCCACGTTAATTTTAATACATTCTTCTTTGCCTGCATACTGACTGTATTCTGGTTGCCTTTACTTGCTTTTTAGTGCTTTGTCCTCAGGCCTCCTCTTATCCTGATTCCTTGTGTTTGGTGTGTTTTGGTGTTTTGTTTTGTTCTGGGGTTTGGGGGGATTTTATATTTTGTCACTTTCCCTAGGTCTGGCTATTCTTTTCTGTATTTCCTTTTCATTCCAAAAGCTTCCATTGATCATCTTGAAAAGTTTAGAAAGATTGTTAGTTGTTCTTTCTCCAGCTCAACAGCTCACTGCATCTGCCTTCTTGTATTGCCGCTTTAGAGAGGAAACTTGCTGTCCAAAGCAGCCAGTGAAGAGTAGCCTTTTTTTCTTTGGTTAAGAGGCTAGTACAGGTACTTTGAGAACAAGACTGGAGAGTTTTAAAATTTGTTTATTTTGTGGGTTTTTCCTGTCCTTGCCAAGCAAACTTCTAATGTTGCAGAAATGCAGTTTATATTCAGGCAAAGAGCTGCAAGAGATCCAAGTAATCTGGTACATTTGTACTGTGCATGTACTTAGCATGAGGCTATATGTGTACTAGGATGTTACAGAAGTGGCAGAAGGTGGGGCAGGGTTTATATAGTTCATGTGATCACACAATTCCAGGAGTACTAGGAAAATGCAACTGTATCTGCCAATTAATTAAAGCATGAATTTAGGCAGCAATGGCTTTGTGGTGTTCACAGAGTGTTCTTACAATAGGATTTGTTTTAGAACGCTCCAGAAGGCTGTTTTGAAGATCATAAGAAAGTGAACTTCAGAAACCGTTGCTTTTAAAAAATACATATGTATACATGTGTGTATGTGTGTCTATGTATATATATGTATGTATATTTATTTTAAAAGCAATGCTGACCTTCCCACCAGCTTTCTGAAACTAAGCTATGGCAGGTCTCTTTCCTCTGAGATTAAGCTTGCTGTAGATTCTAAAAGAGTAAATGAATCCTAATGAATCAAGTCTGATTTAATGTCTCTTTATTTTTATTTTAACAGAGCTATCTGAAATTGAACCCAACGTCTTTCTTCGGCCTTTCTTGGAAGTAATCCGTTCTGAAGACACTACAGGCCCCATAACTGGATTGGCCCTCACCTCTGTGAATAAATTCCTCTCATATGCACTAATAGGTATGTGATGTGGCTTCCTGGGATTTACCAAAATGCCAGCCAAATGCATCTCCTTGAGATGTGCCTTTGGCAGGATACATGCTTTCAGTCTTAACAAGGAGATTGGGGAAATAAGAAAATTGTCATTAATGCTGGGGAAATTGGCATCTGCAGTTTCTTAATATAATAAGATATTAAAAGAAAGGCCTGGTGGTCTTTCATGGATCTACAGCAATGGCTGGATTTTCCAAAGAAAAATGGAGCCAAAGCTTCTAGTCTACCCTGACTGCTGCGTGTGCTTATGGCCCACTGCAGTGGTCCCCAGCTGCTTTTCAGTGCAGTTTGGGCAAAAGGGCCAGGGAGGGGAGAATACCAGCTTGGGTTACAATGTTGTCATATACATAAACACAGTGGAATTTATTGAGTTTTGGGGACTAATACTTCCACTGTAGAGCGAGGATGTATTTTGCCCAGCCCCAGACCCTATCCAATGGTGTGCCAGTAGTGTACACTTCTCGTAGTTGTCATGGAAGAGACAGTTTTACCACTGCCCAGACTTTCAGATGTGTGCGTTCTCCTTTCTATTTTTGAAAGACTAATAATGTGCATGTGGTAAGTTCCCATGGCTCAGCTGGCTTGTAGCAACTCATTAGCTGGCTTTCCGTCTGCCTTTGGTGGGTCATCCTGTTGTTAATGGTGCTTGATTTTTTTCTGTGTAAATTCTGTTAGTACTTTCTGATCATACTTGTGTGAATTACAAAAGTTGTTTGTCTGAGTTTGTTTATACGTAGTCTTACTTGGAGAACATTATTCTACGTGTCTGCTTTCCCCCAGGTTCAGATTTCTCACTTCATTTTCCCCTTTACGTTGAAAGTGGCACTGTTGTTTTAAATATTTTGTTCTTTAGAGTTAGCATGAAGGAAGTTGGAGAAAGAAAGGGCTTGATGTAGATGCTGACCACTTTTGTGGGAAAGACCCAAAATTAAAATGAGCAAAAATGGAGACTTGCAGGAAAATGGATTTTAGGAGTTTGTTGAAAAATTAGAGTATAAAGACATCAATTAGTGGGCAGTATTGGATATAATTAAGTGAAAGAAAATAACTAAAATAGTGCAATATTGATGTCACTTCATAGAACAATAAAGAAATCTTAATAAATAAGCCTGTGAAACATTTCCCTCTGGAGCACTAAGCACTAGTTTAGAATATGTTACTTTAAACATAGAATGAGAGGTGGAGGACTCGTCTGGGCTTTTATGATCTGGGTGGGATCAGAACATCAGGCTGGTATCGCATTTCCAGGCAAATGTCTTCAGAGGCAACTGACTACAAATATTTGACTTGAGACAAAAATGGGAACAAATGTGGTTAAGAGTTTGTAGCCATTCTCTAGCTACTTGTTATTTGGAATATTAATTAGGCCATTCAGCAAGGGCACATCCCTGTGACTGTTGATGAGCTTGTCTTTGTAGCAGACAGTGGAACAGACCTCTGCCTGGCTTTTGTTGCAGAGTAGAACCTGTAATCTAAGACCTCCGGTGCTGCTTCAGGTGACATTCACAGCGGCCTTATCCTTTGTGCTGCTCCAGATACCAGTGAGGCTGGGATTAGTGGTGCTGGCTGAACATCTGGCTAGGGTTGTGTTGTTAAATTAAAGCTTTTTGGTCATATATTTCTCTTTTAATGTAAGACTAAAGGTAGTCTAAAGACTGTTTGCCTAAAGATAGGAAAAGCTTAAAACCATCCTTAATATACAAATCCATTTCAAACTGTACAGAACAAGAAGGAAAGACTCTGGCACAACCACAGTGGGAAAATTTCAGTGTGGCTGGTATTTGTGGTGCATTTTAGGGCTGCGTAATTGACAGGTGAAACCACCACTTTTTTCAAAAGTGTCATTAGCTGTGTCCTGTGAGTGGATGCCTTTTGCTGTACGTGCTGGGTTGAAAACCAGTGGGCAGTGAAAGGACCAAACACTCCTCTGTAACTATCTTTGTTTAAAATGGCTTCCTTTTCCTATTTCCAAAGCATTTAATCGCTAATCCTCGTGCCTTCTCACTGTTTTTCTTAATGTGTCACATGTTAGCAGGTGGTTATCTGTCTGCTTTTCAGGCCAGTATTGCTGAGGGGTATGTTTTAAAACCAGTTAAAAAAGAGTAATTCTTGAGTAGCTTTTGAGACTTCTGTTCTCCAGTAGTCTGAGTTGCAAAGATCTGTTCTGAAATTGTTACATGTAGCAGTTCACTAATGGCACAGTGTGCAGTCACAGCTCAGTTAAAGTGACTTGATATCCATCACACTTGTGTTTTAGTACGAATAGTTAGCCTTACAGAGCTCCTCCTCTGCTCTGAAATAAGTACTGCTGTTTCAAAAGTTAGTCACTAAATTACATAGTAATTTTTAAAGTATGAGAAAACTGTGTGACAATACTAAACTCCGTTGATTTTCATCGCTCAGATTAGTTATCTCCTTACTTAGCAGTTTTGCGCTAGCCATCTAGCTGTCAGCCTTTTTGATGAGCTCAAGCCTTAGCTATAGGAAGACTAATGGCTGAATTTCAGAATTTTATTTTTTGTGTTTTCCTCAGAAAAGGTATGTGCTTTTCTTATTATCACCATGTACCCACAGCAGCTTCTGGCTCTGTTTCTAAAGTTAATTTTCCCTGGTGTTTCTGAAAATGACATTATCTGTAAGTGAGTAGCTGTTGCTCAGCTTCCAGCGAGGGGACTTGCTGTTTGGGGAGTGTTAAAGTTCCCTGCTCTACCTCTTCTGTCTCCTTGGTGATTTATTTTAGTTCCATTAAAGGTGTTACTGGGCAGGCTTCTGGCCTTCTTGGATTTCCCTGATGGTTGAGCACTTGGATTTTCTGCTTTCGGATTGTTCTTTTGTCTGCCTGTTGTGAAAGTACACCCCATATGAAATGTGTATGCCTAGATGGGGTATCCATGTCTTTGTATTGTAGGTGGCAATTGTCAAACTGATCATTTGCTTTACACAAACTTATTTTTGTTAGTGATTCTGAGCAGGCATTGACAAATCTTTCTGTACTGTTTTCTCACAAGGGAACAAGGAAGCGGGTTGATCTTTTCTGTATCTTGTTTCTGCAAAGTAGAAGTATCTGTGCTTTTAATTGAACTCAAGAGACTTTCTAAATTGACCTGAATTTGTAGAGCTGTTCCAGGGAGCCAGAACTGAAGTAGTCAGCCATGATGTCTGCTGGGAGAGAGGTGTGTTTATTAGTGTTGAAGGTAGGGGCTGGAACAGCAAAGCGGTAGTTATAGATCTGTTAGAAGCATATATACAACTTGCTTGCATTTCCTTTTCACACAGACTGTTTATCCATAACTATGACTAAACGTATACCTAAACCTAGAGCAGCGCACATCTACTGGGAGAGGTGACAGTGAAGTGAATCTGTCTGTTCTGCCCGTGGGAGCCTTTTCTGCAGCAAGTGGCTTTTTCCTTTCGATGCCTGCTTAACTGCTTTCCACTGTAGTTGTGGAGGTTGGTTAACAGTAATGCTAATGTGGATGCTGGCATTGTAACACCACTGGTCTTCGCCTGCTTTAATTGAGGCGATTTAGAATGATCCTGCATCACCACTGGTGGTTTAAGCTATTATTTCCATTTGTGAATAAGAGTGCGCGGGGCACCAACATACGGCTGACTTTATTGCCTCTGGTAGAAGAGTGGTGGCTTCTAACTGGATTATAAGCCATTATTGTAGGTACACAGCGAACTGTCTTTGACAGCCAAGCCTCTTACCTAATGCTTCCCAGTATCAGAGTTTAGTATCCTGTTGAGTGCTGCTGCTGAAGCAGGTAAAAAATGACCGATGGTTCTTAGAACAGACTCCTTGATAGCTCAGTGAGGTTTGACTGGCAATCCAGGAGAGGAACTCCCTCTCAACTATGTAAGAGTTTTTGTGTGTTTGTGGATGTGTGACACAATTATGTCAAAAGTAGGCAAGCTCTGTTCTTAATAGGGATGTGTAAGAGATGGCAAAGTGCTGTCCCTGTGCAGACTTATGGGATTCTGAGGTACGCTGATGTAATTTCAGTTTTGTGCAACTATGAGAAGTTTCTTATCCTGCAGCCCTTCAGTATCCCTGCAGCATGGTGGAGGCTGCTCTCCTTGGTCCACTAGAAGGGCAGCTTTCTTAAATGCCGAGGGCTTAGCCCCTGCTAGGCATGAACACAACTGGAGTCAAAGATGGAGTTCGCAAAGCTTCTCTGCAGAGTGTACAAGGTCTTGCTTGGTTCCTCTTTAAGCTTCATTCTTGCTGGAGTTCAAGAGGCCCCGTTGCCAATTAATGAGGTATTAGCTAGTGTTTAGGTTGTCTCCTTTCTTTCCTAATGACTGTTTAGGTAGGAAGGTAACAAGATTCTTGCCCAGTGTCGTATTGTTTAAGTGAGAATGAAATCAAAGCCGGAGGCAGCTTTTCTGAAGCCACTGTAATATGGCACAAGATACGGTTACTAGCAACAATCGTGTCCTAAACATTCTCTCAACTGCACTATTGTTTGTAGCTACAAAAGACTGAAATGGAGAGAAGGAGCCTTGATGAATGATTGAAGTGAGAGGCCTGCAACTCTGATACTCAAACTGTGATTGTGTCTGTCGACTGTTTTCTCTGGGGAAAGCTACTGGTCCATTCCTTCCCCAGCTCTTATTCCTTGGGAGGGATGTAGAACAAGAGACAATTTTTCCTTCGCAATCTAGTGGAACCTGTTTGGCATTTTCTCCTCATGGGAGTAAATTTGAGGTTCCTTGTGTTTAAGAGCTGTTTTCTCTTGTTCCCAAGGAGGAACTGAATGCATTTATCAGCTGATTGTGCTGTATTGCAGGGGGTGGGGCAGGAGTCTTACAAATTAACATCTAAAAACCTACAGAGCCAGTAACAACTGAATTGCAATTCTTTTCTTTGTTAGGTTACATGTTTTTGCAAATGTAGATAGACTCTTGATAACAAGTCTTTCTGAAAGCTCCTGGATTTAGAAACTGTAACTAGGAGGTGAGTTTCGCTCTTTTAGGGTCAGCTCACTCCTAGTCACATAAATTGAGGAAGCAGATGGCAACAGAGTATCTCTGTGTAGATGTCTCCCCACAGAGGTGGTAGGCTGTAGGTAGCTTTCCCTGTCATATGTTTTTATTCTGTTACTCAGATCCCAGCCATGAGGGCACAGCAGAGGGGATGGAGAACATGGCAGATGCAGTCACGCATGCCCGATTTGTGGGCACGGATCATGCGAGCGATGAGGTTGTCTTGATGAAAATCCTACAGGTAAGCAGAGAGAAATGGTAATTACCATAATGGTCATTGCCCGGTGTGGAACATATCCTGTTACGTGGAGATGAAGAGGAGGGAGCAGTGGTTTGACTCTGTAGCAGCTTAGTGACAGACTTTATTTTTAAACAGATGGCTTATATACTGTGGTAAAAGCTTTTCCAAATGAAAATAATTAAAAGCTTAAATGAAATGCTTTTTAATTTAAGGGCTTGATAATGTGGTGTTGCTAATAATCCTACCTTGTGCATGGTCTGTGTTAGTGATGGGTAAATTATACAGAGCTCTCAAACTTACTTCTGAGAAAAATTCATTGTAGAGACAAACCTATAAACTAGAAACCTCTTTGGTCTATGTACTTTTGAGCAGATACCTAGTTAGTGAATTTAAATACAGGGTAGCTTATCAGGCCTCTTTGGGAAGTAGGTCATGAGATCATTATTGTCTCCTACTCTGCTTCTTGAGCACAGCATTCAGTTTGAAAGGGCTCCTGGAAGACCCTAAGGTTTTCTGCTCACAGCAGTTCTCCTTGAGGAAGCCAGCCTTCTCTTGGAAATGCATGCAAGTGTCATTGTACTATGGGATGTGTGTGCTGTTCTTTGCAGGTTCTGAGGACCTTGCTGCTCACTCCAGTGGGAGCCCACCTCACCAATGAATCTGTGTGTGAGATCATGCAGTCCTGTTTCCGCATATGCTTTGAAATGAGGCTCAGTGGTAGGTTTGTTCATACTTCTGCAGTGAAGAAATGATCCGGTTTCCTGAGCATTAACTAGTTCTGTTGTAGAACATGCAGCCATGGAAAGCTGCTGAACTTTATTTGTGTTACTGTGTCTTTCTACAAGTTATGGAAAATTCGTTAGAAGTTCACTGTACAACTTTTGACTGCTTTTTCCCCAGCTTTGTGGCGCCACCTTGTGATTTATGCCCATTTGCAGTAATGCGGTGTTGGAGCTGGTTTTAATAAATTTGCCGTAATCTCTGTAAACAAGGCTCGGAGGGGAGTCTGCTTGAAGAATCCTCTTGATAATATCACACTGAGTAATGACACCTGTGTTATTTGTTTTTGTCTTCGCAGAGTTATTGAGAAAATCTGCAGAGCACACTCTGGTCGACATGGTGCAGCTGCTCTTCACAAGGTAAACCTGCTTGTGTTTGCCTCAGCATTGCTGAGATGGCCCTCTAAGGACAGAAAGATTCCACACTTCCACTTAAGAGCCCTCAGAAAAATCATCCAAAATGGTCATTATTTAGAGGTGGAAGGGGATGAAGGATTTGGCACTTTTCTCTTGGGCTGACCCTGTCAGACTGCAGGGAGACAGAGGTAGGGAAGGTTGAGTGTCCTTTGAGTGGAGATGGACAGCCAGGTAATGAAGAGCTTTAGGATAGGGAACCAGTTTGAGAGCAGAGAATGCAAACTTCACTCAAAAAAACCACAAAACCACCTCTAAAAATTATAGCTCTCTTCAGGAAAGAGAATATAAATGGTATTGGATAGCCACATGTTGATTTCAAGCTGAGAGCTTTGACCTCACATATCAATGAGAACTGTTGAGATCATATGTCTTGGACAAATGTTCTGCCCTTTTCAGCACCCTTCAGAGTAATTAAGATTACTCAAGTAAGTTGTTTAACTTCAAAATTGTTTCTCCAGATATGAAAGTAATCATAGACTTTCTCAGGGTAGTGTAAAAAGGAAATGTGCAGATAGAGAAATATGTTTAGTAGGAAAGGATTGTAGTAAAACTGACAGCTTGTGAAACACAACTCTTGTAAAGTATTTCTTGTTTCCCATTGTCACCTTCAGTTCCAGCAGGATCTCAGTTTTTTCCTCCTCTGTGTGATGAATGTGGGGCAGAGTCAGAATCAATGTCTCCAAAAAGGAGAGATCACGTTACTTTTTCTCCAAATGCATATGCGAATTTTGCTTAGTGCTTATTCATTCCTTACTGTGTATCCTCTCCTCTGTCCTTCTTGATGAGACTTGGAAACACCACCGCCACCATCTGTGCTGTGGACATTGGGATGGAGAAGCAAGGCAAAGACAGAAACTGTAGGGGTGGTTTGGCCATCTTGCTTTCCAGAAAAAGAAACGGCCAAAGCTGTGCTGCAAGGCTTTTATCCTTTCAGCAAGCAGATAGAACTGTAGTAAAGGAACGGAAGAGAGAGCAGGGTGTGTGGAGTCGTAGAGCTGTACGGATTTGTCATTTGGTAGCACAGGCATGAGCAGTCTACTTCCTTTACTTCTGAGACAGGGACTGTTTAGCTCAAACCGTTCAGCTTAAACTGAGATCCAATGTGCACCATAATTATGTTTTCATGATACAGAATAGAGGATAACTGCTGGGGTTTCCACAAAGTTAATGAAAAGAGTTGCCATGACTAGTAATAACATGTACGCTGCAAGAGTCCTGATGTGGTTGACACTCTGGCTCAGCAGCTGTTTTCAGCAGCATCAGAGAAACCTGTTTTGAACCAATGTAATTAGTCTGCCACTGAAAACATACACTGAAAGAAAAGAAATTGTACTTACATGACCATTAACAAAGAAAATCAATATGGCAAAACTGCCATTAACGGTAATAGCATGCAAAGCACCTCTCATCTGTATTTGGGTGTTTTTTTCACAGATTTTGGCAGGAAAAGAAACTAAGAGCATCTCTTTTTGCAGAGAAAACCTAATTCTGTTTTTCTAGTATCTGTAGCATGACTGAAAAGACAAGTCTACTTTTTCCTCTTTTTGTTAACTTAAGAAAGCTTATGTATTTTGGCTGCTTCTTTGTCTTCCAGGTTGCCTCAGTTTAAAGAAGAGCCTAAAAGCTACATGGGAACGAACATGAAGAAGGTAAGACTCAGCACTGTGTTGGCTGTTTTGCTCTTGTCTTGGGCTTGCACTTATCTCTATATTGTTTGTTTTCACAGTTGTGTTTCTTCATTCCTGCAAGTCCCTAGTTCACTGAAAGAGCATGTTTAACTGCATAAATGGACATAGCTTCATTAATTCTGTGGGATTAAGCCCACATAGTCCAGTAGTGAATCTTGTTAATGATACTGCTGCCTAAGTGAGCCGGTCTGAAGTCTGGGAACAGCCATCAGCTGCTGTGGGCTAGAAAACCCCAGCAAGTTAATGGGACCTGATGGTGATATCGTCTGATCATTTGCTGTCTTCTGCTCTCTCTCCAGCTTCTTTCTTCTCTTCCTTCATTTGCTACGTCTGATACTGAGCTCTCGGGATGTGTTTGTCCAGTTTTCCCTATGCAGAATGGGAACTTTTTGAGGCTGGTGAAACAGCATGAAAGCATTATGAAATTGGGCTATTGTAGAAAAAGCTTTGGTGTCTTCTAGAAGGGGCAGCATTCTGTAGGAAAAACCTTACTTCACATGGGCAGTGCCATCTCTGTTGGTAGCCAAATCAAAGTACACTGTTCTTTTTCTTCCTTTTTTTTTTAACTGCACAGTTTCCTGAGGGTGGAAGGTTCGGGTTTGTTCAACAGCACCATCTCCCTCTATACAGTGGGTTTGTAGCAGCTGGATTCAGTATGACGAATACCATAAATGTGACCTTACATGATTATTAATGTAATTATTTCTTAGGTGGAGGGAGGTCCACTTGAGGAACTCTCTCTGTATTTATATACTTATATATATATATTCTTTATACTCCATATAAAGAATTTCAGTAAAGATACAGCATTCTACTGTTAAGAGCAACAGGATGGGAAAAGAATACTAGAGAAGAAATAACCACTTTTGAACTTACACTGAAAATACTGTTTATAGTGTTATAACTTCCACTCTGTATTTTTAATGAGTTGAGGAAAGTTGCAACATTGGGTAAATGTACATTTCAGAGCCAGTGTCTTGAGAGACTGAATGCTTACTTTTAGAAATCTAAAACTAGCTTGGGGCTTTACTTCTTGTGTAGTAACCTAATGACTCCTTGTTTCCCTTGCTGTGGGAGAGAAGTGGCAAGATTTGTGATGATGGTAGGCTGGTCTAAGGAAAGCTAAAAGAGATCAGGTTAATATACTGCAGTTATCAGAATTTGTCAGGGTCAGTGTACAGAATGTGTAAAGTGGAAGTGAATTTGAATTTAGGAAGGCTACCCTTATCAAGCGATGGCTGCTCCCAGCTTGGTTGAGTGTTGCTCTCTCTTGTGTCTGATCTGTGCAGTTACCTTGTACTGTCCCTTTGCTGTGCATGCCAGGAGTCTGTCCTGCAGCCTTGCACTCTGCCAGGTTATTCTGCTCTTTGGGTTTATTTTGCTTTGTTTAAACCATGCATTTACCTATCTTTCACAGATTTCTTCATGTCTCCTCAACAAACTGGAGCTAAGTAGTGGGGAACAGCCCAAAGCCCTGAACCAATTAGAGAGGGTATTGCTCTTTAAGAACCTGAAGGTCTCTCTCTCCCTTCTCCCTTCTTACTTTACTCTCCTCTTTCTTCTCTTGTGGACACCACCTGAGAGATAGTTAATTGTGTGCAGCAAACCTCCCTCCACTCATTTGACACAGCATGGCTTTTGGGGGCAATGCATGCAGCGTTTGCTTTGCGCTGTTGTGGCTGCAGCTGGGCGGGCTTGGGAGGGAGAGACCCTCGTTTTACTGCAGCGTTCAGTGTCTTGGTGAGTCCCACCTAAGACGCCATTGTGGCATCCTCTGAAGAAAGCAGTGGGGAGGGCAGTGGCAAGGTTTGAGTCCTCTATGACAGTGAAAAAATGAAAAGAAACATAAAAAATATAGATTGCTCTCTGAAGGCTCAAGTGTTGTGTGTCCTAGCTGTCGATCTTTGTTATGGAAGTAGCAGCATACCTGAGGAGTCTCCTGACCCAGCATGCCTTAAACAGCTTTACTCAAAGGCGAATCTCCAAGTTTTGTTGCTTGGTACAGGGCCACAGAGTTCAATGTTCTCTAAAACCTTTTTGAAAGGAGGCTGCTGTATGTTTTCAGCATCTTTGGCCATGTTTCTACTGAAAGTAAATATGGTTCCCAGCACAGTATTTGTTAATGAGGGATTAGTGGAGCCAAACTGAATTGTGAAATTTGTTAGTCCCTGCTAGTTCCCCTAGAAAATACTTCTAAACTAGTACTGTAGGCCTGCACATCATTGGTTGTGGACCGATCATAGAAACCCTGAGAAAGCAACTTAGGTGGGACCCTTCTCAGTTTTCTGTGTTGGTTCATAAACTTAATGTAGCTTTAGTTCTTGTCTGCCATTAATGCTATTTGGTTGAAAAGGGGCTGAACAGAACATTTAGAGATGCATTTGCCATTCTTTTGTCCTGTGTCTGTGGTCAGGAGAGTTTGGAAGGACAGTGGCCGAAGACTTGCAGAGTTATGCAGTTACACAGAAGACAACTAAGAATTGTTTACTTTAGCAGTAGAAAGTGGTGCTGTTAAACATTGGATTCTGCGGTGGGAGTCAGGAGGAACCTAAATCTGAGTTGTCACAGATTCTGGGGGCGGATTATGTTCATAGTTGCCTAAGATGCATAATAATGTTTCACCAGATAAACTGAGTTGTTGCAGTACAGGCAGGTAGGTAAGTGAGAGATGACTGGACTGCATCGGTGTCTCCAGGACTTGGATCGTGGACTGCGTTCTCTCTGCATGCTTTTGTGTCTTGAACGCTACTTGGTGTGCTGACCAGTTCCGTGCTGCATCTAGAATGAGCTCATGTTTTAGTATAATCACTTTAGTTACTAATCATTGGCCCCTGCCCTTTTCTCTTGAGGCTTACAGTATCTTATGGAAAAACAAACGAGTACAGGTAAGGTGGCTTGTAGAAAAATGAGATCTCATGGACCCTTTAAAAAGAATCTTGCAGTAGTACATTTTTCTTCAATTTCCTGGACCTTAGCTGGAGTTTTATTGTTAAAACCTCATCTATCACAGGAAGCATTTAGAGTCTTGTAATTTTTTTTTCTTCTACAATTTTGTCTACACCTGTCTTTATGCAAAGGTAACTCAGATAAATGGGACAGAATCTGTACTGAGTTCCAAGATGAACGAACAGTAGCTCTGAGCTCCCTCTCTGATTTCTAAAGAATGGGTTTTAAGTACTAACTTCAAGTGCTTTTGCTGTGGGAAGTACAAGCTTAATATAATCTGAAGGACATTGATGATTGGAAGGCTAACGCAACTATAATATCACTGAGCATTGGAGAGGGAAGGAGAGTTTTAGATTATGTTTAAAATTCAGGATATTTTAATGATCTATTAAATGCTATTTACCTGCAGCATTTAGTCAAGAAGGCAACCTTAGGTTTAAAGTTATCAGCCTGTTAACATGTAGCCAAGCTTTCTAGCAAAATCGGGAAATGCCTTGGTATTGAAGATAAAAAGAAACATTAGAAATAGTTCCTTTAGTCAAAAGACAAACTGTGCAAGTTTTTTACATTTTTTTACTAACATAAAATACAAGAAGTCGTGCAATTCTTACCTTTTAATTCAATACAAAATACAGAACGAAAAATGTTACTTTGCTGTCCTTTGATACATGTATTGTTTTAGAATTCCCAAACTCAGAGTTTGTTTGTTAAAGCAACATATAGACCCTTGATACCGGTGAAACATTTCTATTAAGCATTTCAGTTTGCTTCTGCAATATTTTTTTTAAGCTATGCAATTGTCATTGTAGTTTACTATCCCTTATTTATAGGACATAGCAAAATTTAAAAAGGGGAAGGAGAGGGGATGATTATGGGAGGTAGTCCTAGGTAATCCTAGTAGTAATTCTAATAGAAGGATACCTGTTTGTGTAGAATGTGAAATACTGGATGGTATGAGGTGGGAAAGACTTACTGGATAATCTCACCTGTCTGTTAAATTGTCAAAAAAAAACAAAAAACAAAAACCCCAAACAAACAAAAAACACCTTAGATTCTTTTTGGGATTCTTTATACTTTGATTAAGTGTTTGAGATTCTTCAAAAATCAACTGAGCCTTTTTGCTTGCCTGACTAAACGGTATCCCATCCATCTGAAGCTGTTTTGACTCAGTCTCTGAAAGGTGGCACAGGTTTGTCAAAATGATGACAGATGGGCATATGTCTTCCGAACCTCAAGAGGAGGAATCTTGGATTTAATACAAACACAGGACAATCACTGAAAAATCAATATTGTGTCTGAGAAAAAGTGCCTTTTCAAAAGGACTGGTGTTGAACTGAGATGGCATTTGGTGTTGTGTGAAAGGGGGAGATCAGAAGTAGTAAATTGACAGCTTGAACCTTCTGATAGGATGGTTCAAAAGTTACCTGTTCCTCAGGAGCATGACTGAGGAGGGTCAGAGGAGTGGGACCATCATGGCTAGCTCATAGCAGTATCTTGGCTCCATTTTGCTGATCCAATTCTGCACCCTGCCACCCCCCACCCCCTGCCTCAATTTTTGTTAGCAAGTAACTTTTTACCTGTCAAAATACTGCAACGGGATATAGTAGCTAGAAGCAAATCTGTTATTTTGAATTTATGTGAAACAGACTTTCTTGGGTTTAGAACATAGTGCTTTCAGGTATTCCTTCCTATATTAAATAGTTTGGTACAATGAACTGTAAGTCTTCAAGTTTTATAAGTTACTGAAAAGGGAGAGAAAAATAAATATGGCTATTTCTAGAATTGTTTGTAGGTAAAGTAAGACTACCTGGTCTAATTAGAAGCTTAAACCTTTAATGAATAAAACTTATTGGTAATAATTAAGGCTCAGAGACATTTTTAAAATGGAAACAGAAACTAATTAAGCATTGGGAATTCGCAAGAATTAAAGATAATATGTTTTTTTATATAGCCCTGTGAAGCAGTGAATAGGAAAGATGAGAGAGCTGGCAATCTTTACCTGAAAGGATTTGGTCCATAAGCATTTTAAAACATTTTGAAATCTAGAAAATTTTATTTTTAGCTGTGTGCTTGTCACATAATGTTTGTCAGAAGCTGTGATTTAGAAGGAGATTCTTGCTGCAAAATTTGGAAGAAATAAAAAGGAGCAAAGTAATTCTGTATCCGTTGTTAATTAACAAGCTCAAGGAAACTGTAGCATAGCTAAAACTTGGGGATTAGTCATCAAGCAAATAGAATTTGTGGTGCAAAGAAAAGTTACACAAATGGTTTACTGCACTGGGACATAACATTTTCACAAGCTTTGTTTAAATGAGAAAAATTACAAGCCATGTACAGTGATTTAGAATTGTAGCTGGAAAAGGGAAAGAGATGGAAAAACAGTAGTGGAACCTAGACGGTTTATTGGCATTTAAGAAGAGTAGTAGCTGGAAGGAGGCAAATTGCAGAAAAAGGAAGAGACTAAAGAATATAGCTGTCTTGAAGACAATTTAAGTCTGATGCTAGGGATATAAAAAATAAGGAATATTACACCCTGAAATACAACTTAACCACGACAAATTTACAAAGAAGAGTACCAAGTAGGGACTGGTACTGAGACTTGCTGAATGGTTTCCACTACATGGAGGGTAGCTGATCAGTGGTTACATTTTCACCCCAAATTGAAGAGGTCTGACAGCATCAGGAAAGCTGACTGCAGCTACCAAACCAAGCGTAAGGGCAGTCCTGCTCTTAGAGGAACTTCCTTTAGAAGGAAGCTGTTACCATTCTCCATGTGGCTAAGTGTTGTATTGTTTTTAGGAAGTTCTGGAGCATCTGTGTGTGTTTGCAGTAACAGCATACTGCAGCAAGTACCATGCAGTTTGCATTGCTCCGGCTGTGGTTCTTGTTTGCCAATCAAAGATCTGTATGAGAACTAGAGGTAGGATCCTGGTCAAGAAGCATGTCAAGGGTTAGGTTAGTTTAAATCTGAAGAGGAGTAATAGCAGAACGCAGGTGAAAGCAGAATATAGTTTGTTTCTAAACCACTAGGGTGATATTTGCAATGTGTTGTGCACCAGGAGTGAGTGAAGTGTTAAGAGAAACACTTGTTAATGGTGAAAGATACCTGGAGGAAAGTGAGCATGGCATTGCTACAAAGATGAGGAGTAAACTGAGGCAAGAGATAGGTGACAGAGCTGCAGACTGCTGTGTGGGACAGGGTGCTCAGGCTTCATTCTCAGCCTTCATGTATAGATGGTTAAATTTTAATTGAATGTCAAACCTAACTAACACTTGCTTATATTCTTTAATTGATGTCCTCTACAAGTCTGGAAACACTGGCAAAACCAAAGAGATTTGAGATGTGCCTGTAGGTCTAAGAATTCTTTATCCTGATACAAAGCTAGGAGCTATTGATAGGGAAGAGGGAGCGTTGTGATAATTCAACTGATAAGTATGTATTATAGAAGAGTAACTCCAGTAATTTGTCCCTTGATTCAGGCATGGAGTATTGGCTAGCATGAGGGGAGTCAGGGGCTGGTTTGCATGATTTTGAGGTGCTGATTAATTTGTGTGATATATTCAAGTGCTGTTGCCTGACTTTGAGTGTTTGAGACAGCCTTTGTGGGTTGGCTTATGTAACCCATTGTGCTATATGGTTTTGCTATATTGATATTCTTAATGAATATTTGTTTTCAGTTGAAAATGAGAGCTGGAGGAATGAGCGAATCATCAAAATGGAAAAAGCAAAAGAGATCACCCAGACCACCTCGCCATGTTACTAAGGTCTCTGCTGGAACAGAACAACCAGCAGCCAATGCTAGTAACACCACAGGTAAGCTGAAATCTGTTTCCAGAGACTAGAAAGCATTTGTTCAAGAGCTTTTTTGGAATCTGTCCTAATTTTCTTTCTCTTAACATGTTGTTTTGCATTAGATGTTGGGTTTTTTTAATATTACTTCTCAGTGACTATAGCAATAAAACATATCATAGCTTTTCAGGTCCAGGAGAAAGAATTTGAAGGAGATGGAATACATACTGATGGAGAAAAGCATGGTCCTGTGGCTAACTTGAGAGCATTTCTCTGCCTTCAGCGTGCCTTACAGGGGTGGTGTGTACTAAAAGGGAATGAGGACCTGGAGAGGTGGCTGGTTATGGGCAGCCATGTGGTACAGAGGAGTTGGAGGGTGCAGCAGGTACATGGAAGAGACTGAGAACAAGAGCCCTGGCAAGAGGAGAGTTAAGAGTAATGGAGCTGGGGAGAAGGTTTCCTGCAACAGGAGATTGCTGACTTAAGTGACATATTCTTTCCTGTGTTCCTGAAGGGTGCACCAAAGGGTATGAGTGTGGCGGTAATGAGGGAGGAGCAAAGTGTGACTGGGGAAAATACACAGGTAAAACAGAGAGATGTGTGGAAACCTAAGCATCAAGGATGGGTGAATGAATGGATCTCTCGCTACAGATGTGAAGACTGAAAGTGCACTTACAGTCCATGAAGTTTGAATAAAAGGCCACACTCATTAAGGGACAGGGAAATACGGGGTACATACTTACAGCTTACAACTGTTATGGGAAGAGTAGAGGCCTTGATATGGTAAGAAGGCATGAAGAGTTATGTAGGGGAAGAAGTAGAGAGAACAGCAAAATTACCTGAAAGGGGGTTGTGCGCAGGAAACTAATGGGTATGCACACGACTCCTTTTCCACGTGCTTTGATTCCGCCTGCAGAAGTGATACAGTATGTGACTAGTGCTGCAAGCTCAAGAATATAACGTTGGGGAGTTTCCATATCCTGTTGTTATGTAGGTGTAGGAGGAGACTAAGTAGTTACAACTGGTTTTAACCTCTCCTCTGGTTAAATGAGTCCCTCCGGCTGCAAAGGACACTGTCTTGTGTGCTCTACATTTTGGTGGCTGAGAAATAAGCATGAACAGCGAAAGGAAGCAGAGAGGAAAATAGAAACAATAGCTATGTAAAATACCTAGTTCTGACATTTGTTCTGTCACAGGAAACTATTCAGTGTAGCAGGAACGATCCCAAGTGTGTTTCTACACAATGGCATGAATGGTGAAAATAAATGCAATCAAATTGCATATAACTCAGAACATCTATCTAGATGAGAACTTATCTCTACATAAACCATTGTTAATGTTTAAGTTTTCAAATAGGTATTAAATTCCGTTAAAGAGCATTATAACTCCTGTAACATTTTAGAGAGAAAGTTGATTTGTGTTACAAAGCATGTCATTAACTCTGACCTTGTAGTGTGAGGTAATGTATTAATGGTGCTTTTTAGGCCAAAATCCTGGCTTAGCAGGTGAAGAAGAAAACATTGCAAAATTGATCATGTATTCCATTACATTTCTTAAAAATCAGGTAATGTTCTGCTGCTTATTTCCAAAAATCAAACCAAAGCAATAAAACCACTGTACAAAACCATACGCATTTCACATGTAAATTCATAACATAACTCTGGTTTGTGCCTTTATTACCATGCCCTGCAGTATATCTTCTCTTTTTTTAAAATAATTGGTTTACATTTTTTAAGTTCTCCTCAGAACCATGAGACCTGCATGTGGGTTTCGGCTAAAGGAAAACTTAGATTCTTGGAGCATTGTCTCATATTTAGAAATAGTAAAAATTCTTCACGGCTCTGTTTCAGACCCATTTGGATTCTATTACAATTCCATTTGTTTAGGGAGAATTAAAGAAATAGTTCTTGTCTTCCAAGCAAGCTAAAATTCTCATTTTGAAGGAATGATTAATTCTTGATTCAAGTCTTTAAAGTGATTGTGCCATTGTATCAGAGAGTGAAGTACACCTTTTGGACTACTTTCAGATTCCTTCTTCATTATAGAAACCCTCTGCACCCTTTATCTAATTATGTGAATTACCTTGTTTGCTGAAGCTGTTAGATTCCAACTATTGTTCTTTAATTTAGAGGACTGTTAGTATCTCACCCATTCATCTATTTAATCCATTAATACCTAGCAGAAGAGAGCTTAGTTTATGTACATTCTCTCCATTAATGCATAACTATCTGAGCATTTGTTGTGCGAAGCAGTGATCCAAGTAATTCTTTGTTGCTGTATTGAATGTATAAATTTGTGGTTGAGGAACAGAATAACACTGATCTTTTTGCTTCCATTTCTCATCAGCAAGTGGAGTTACTTTCATAGATGGTCCTTCTCCCAGCTCCTCTGGGAGCTCAGAAAATGTTTCATCAGCAGTCAGCCCAGCAACAGACAGTGGTTTGGAGTTGTCCTCACAGACTACCTCCAAGGAAGACCTGACAGACTTGGACCAAGTCACTTCTTTGGGAGTTAATGCAGGAATGCCTTCAAATGAGGCCAAAGGCACTGAAAATCAAAATCAGCCCGAACTCCAGGTAGTTTATTCTTAGGGTCAGAATAAAACATTCTTTGCTGTAAGTGATTTGTAAATTCACAAGCATTCATTCTTTTTTTTCTCTTGAGACCATCCATCTCCATTGGCTCAGAAATAACTGTGCAGCCCATCAGAGCACCTACATAGCTAGTTGTACTCCTGCCGATACCACTAACCTTAACTAAAGGAGAAACTGTTAGAGGGAAACGCAGAGGAAAACTGCAAAACTCACTTTATTATCTTTAGGGAACAATTTTACTTGCAGCTGTTGGTGTTTGTGCATGTGCATTGCTGTTGCTGTGAAATATTGACAAACCTGAACAAGGCCTTTGTCAGCAAGTTTTCCTCAGTGTTGTCTCCACTTCTTCTGCAACAGTATTACTGTTGAGTGGGTGGATTAGAGCTGCAAAGAACCTTTCAGCAATGCAGGTGTTTTGAATGATAAAAATGCTAAGAAGGCATGGATGGAAATAGTGCACTGAAATTATGTAGCATTTACAACAAAAAATATGAGCCAGATCCTAACCTCTGGGGCAGTAAGAACTGATTGGTTATAGGAGTATCTTCAAAGTCAAGTCCTGAGACTGGGCACCTACAGTTATGTAAAACGCATAAAAACTAAATGGAAGTGAAAGGGCAGAGAGGGTGCAGATTGTCTAGATGCGCTCTTTTCTCTTAAATTTTGTTTTCCTGCTCCTCTTCCATTAGTGACCTGTATAGTTTTCATAGTTCTGGATGAACAGTGAACAATAAGCCTTTCTTTTTGCTTGTCTAGTGCTTGTTAACTCTTGTTTTGCTTCTTTCATTCCAAAATGACTGGTATCAATGAAGAATGAAAGTCTGAGGGAGGAGAAGATCCAGTCAGCTTCCGTGGAGTCTATCCCTGAGGTCCTAGAGGAGTGCACATCTGTAGCAGAACATTCTGACTCTGCCTCGGTTCATGACATGGACTATGTAAATCCCCGAGGAGTACGTTTTACTCAGTCTTCCCTAAAAGAAGGTGAGCGTTGGGCAGTGCTGTAACATTTGTTAGGCACCTGCAAAAAACAAAAGCAAAGTTAAGAGTGCTAATCTGTCTTTTTCCTTTAGGAGCAGCACTGGTCCCATATGGTCTACCATGTATTAGAGAACTGTTCCGCTTTCTTATCTCACTCACCAACCCTCATGACCGCCACAACTCTGAGGTGATGATCCACATGGGGCTGCAGCTGCTAACTGTTGCCCTAGAATCAGCACCCATTGCAAACTGCCAGTCCCTCTTGGGACTTGTGAAGGAGGAGTTGTGCCGGCACCTATTTCAAGTGAGTCTGGCTTATGCTAGCATGGCATATGGCACTGGGGAGTCAGATACTAATTTGCATCAGAGTCTATCAGAATTTAGTATTCTGAGCTTTGGCAGGTCTCACTCTTCAATTAAGCTCTCTGCTGCATTGCAATAAAAGTTCTGAATTGCACCAGTGAAACAGTGCTGTTGCAAAGCCAGAAGGGTTGTCATGTGCTGCTTTCTTCAGACCAGGGCCAAGAAGGATGAAGGTAATTTGAATGAACTGTTACTGTGGGGCAACACTGTGTTTTGATATAATTGGTTTTGATGTAATTATGGATGCAGGTTACCAGCTTAGTAGTAGGCAGAACATTTGGTGTACCAAGCTGTTAATTGCACAAGGACCATCTCAGAGGCAAGTCTTCTCCCAGGTTCTTTCACCACTAAAAAGATCTGTGGACTTGGCAAAAGAACAAAGTTGTACTAAGAACAGTGTTACCACAAGCAGAAGAGAATTAAGTATATTCATCCTCACTAGCAAAAAGTGAAACCAGGAGGTTGAATAAGGGCTTGTTTTTTGAAACACTATTGCTATGGGAGGCAGTGTGTGGGTCTCAAGGCTGTTGCAGGTGATGCCTGCAGTGCCACAGTACTGCTGCTTATAGAACATCATCATGACTAGCCTTCATAATTTTTAATGTTGTTTTTTTGTTTTGTTTCTTACTCAGCTACTAAGTGTTGAACGGCTCAATCTGTATGCAACTTCCCTCAGGGTGTGCTTTCTTCTCTTTGAGAGCATGAGAGAGCATCTGAAATTCCAACTGGAGGTGAGTTTTTTGACTCACTGGGTGCCTAGTAATAATTTATTGGGCTTTGATTAAATGCATATAGCTAGGCGGTAAGATAAAGTCTAAGTATCAATTTACCTTTTTATAAATGACTCAGTGGGTTTTGGGTAGGCTGTGTAGGACTTTTATTGTTGAATAATAAAACATCTTTGAGATAGGTGTACTGCACTGCCTACCTTCATACTGTTGGGGTTTTTTTAGAACAGAGAATTCAGGTGCACTGAGTGGCAGAATTATTTGAAACATTTCTGCAACCTCCTTCAGAATAAGCTATCCTTAAAGACCGAGTGTCATGTGGGAAGATGAAGCTTAAATCTATTTTTGTAGTCCTCAAAGCTATTCACTGTCCTGCTTTCTTTTTTTCTTTTCTTAAACTGAGCTGCCCTGTGTTTCTGCCAGATGTATGTCAAGAAGCTGATGGAAATAATCACTGTGGAAAACCCAAAGATGCCCTATGAAATGAAGGAGATGGCTTTGGAGGCCATTGTTCAGCTGTGGAGGATTCCCAGTTTCGTGACGGAGCTCTACATTAACTACGACTGTGACTACTACTGCGCCAACCTCTTCGAGGAGCTCACCAAGCTGCTCTCCAAGGTGCTGGCCATGGGCCGGGGGCTGCCGGGGGTGGGAGGGGGCAGTGGGGTGCTGGAGGGGAACCCAGTAACTCGGAACAAGGGTCAGTGCTGGTGCAGAGCTTAAGAATTGGAGTAGTTGAAAGATTCGGGGTGAGTAGTCTTGTAGAGATGAAGGCAGCCATTTAACATTTGGAAGCAGAAGAGAATAGCCATGATTCTTTAATAATGTCAGAGCAGCTAAGCTGTTAAGTATATGCTAGAAGGCCTTGTATGAAAAGCTTAGGGTGCTCTGTCATATGCTTTAGGCTTCCCCAAGCTGGGGGAAGACTTCCTTCCCCCTTTATGGTCAGAGAGAGGCATGCAAGTTGACGATTCTTACATTTTATTTCCCAGAATGCCTTCCCAGTTTCTGGACAGCTGTATACTGTCCATCTGCTGTCTCTGGAAGCATTGCTGACAGTGATAGATAGCACTGAGGCACATTGCCAGGCCAAAGTGCTGAGTAACATACATCAACAAGAGAAGGAGGTTGTCAAATCCAGCCCAGAAACCATGAACAGCACCAAAGAAACGAGCAATAGTAAGATCTCTTTCTTTGATATTTTGGTATTAAACTTTAGTCTTGTGCTAAACTTGCAGATCTCATTTTGGTAGTTGACATAGTAAGCTCCTTAAGTATATGTTTTCAGTCTTCCTGTTGCATGCTTTATAACTACATGCTGATGTTAATAACCTTGTTATTTGTAAAATCTGCAGATACTAAAATGTGCCCCTCACGTGAAGCTTTATATAAAGACTGTGTCAAGACTGGCAGTCGCAACAGAAGGAGGGCATGCCATGTAGACAAAACACTGAGGAATCACAGTCACTGGGGGGAGCTCCTTTGAACAGGCATATGTTCAGTTTAGAGTGATCAGTTCATTATTTCTCTGTTGCTAGCTTTTTCCTTGGTTTATGCGTTTGTTTATGCATGGAGTTTTTAACTTCTACAGATAATGAGAGAGTACTCAGTGAGGGAAGATCCTCCACTGCAGTCTCAGAGCCTGCTGGGGCATGTCCTCCCACCAGTGGGTGCCTTATGGCTGACCAGATGAAGGAGAGCTGCATGGAACTGGAAGGAGGAAGCGAGGCAGGTAATAGTCTCTGTGGTACCCTGGTACTCTGAGTGTGCGTATGCTGAGAATGGTCCTGACATTTGCTGACTGGTCCTGCTCTGCTATAGACCACTGTAGCTATTGTGTGTTCAAAATCAGAAGGAGGTATGTGGTGAATATTTATTATGTGTGTGCTATATATGCCTACTATTAAATTTCTCCTGGGAGGGGTTTAGATCTGGTGGGTCACTTTGGGGCAGAAGTGTGAAGTTCATACAGGTGTTTAGTATTTTTAAGGCAGTCAGGAGTTCTCCAGGGGATCAGTAATGCAAGTAGTCAGAACAGCCAGAAAATTAAATCTTGTGGATGTGTGAAACTGTCCAGGACAAAAAGAGGATGGGAGGAGTGTAGTAATTGAATAATAGGAGTGTGACTGCCATTTGCAGGGCAGCATATTGCAACAAGACTCCATGACTGAAAGTTATGATGGGACACTAGTGGGCTGAGTGTTACTCTGGGGATAGTTTTAACTATAATGATGCTTTGTCCTTCTAGCTGAGAAGAGTATCCCCAGGAAACCTACTCGATTTTCTTGTATCCTTCCAAGCCCTCAGGAACTTATGCAGATTAAGAACAAAAAGAAGGTATGATTTGGAATATACTACAAATGCATCTTTGAGTGTTCTCCTTGCTTCTGATCTCATGTGGGCTTTGCGTAACTGGTCATACCTTAGAAATTTTGAGTTCTAGTCTCCCACGATAAGAATTGAATAGTCAGTCACTGAAAACCCTGCTATGCTGCAGAGGCAGCAGTGATTATCTGTTCTGGTTTAGTTTTGCTAAAAGTTGCAAGAGGTGCTGGGGAAATTCTGTGGCACAATTTGTATGCTGGGTCCATCTGATTTCTGGGTTGGAAAGTTGCTGCATCTAGTTTGCATTATATGGAAATAGTCAGGTACTTTCATCAAAAAGGGCAGGTTCCCTACTGTTACCAAAGCTGTAAACAGGGAGCATACCAAGAGGCCCATAGTAGAAATGAACAGTCTAGGCTGCTATTCTGATTTGTTTATTCCTGTGTTTTCTTTATCATAAGGATGACTGGAAAGATTGTCTTGATTGTGGCAAAGCCATTCTTTGTCTAAATGTCTGTTTCTTTAAAACTCATTAATCCAAGTCACAGTCTAAACTTCGTCAGCTTTCCATTCCCTGAGTGGTTCCAGTCTAGGTCTAATGTTGGCAGGAGGTGCTCCATGCTGATGGCTTTTGTATTTATCTACTGTTCTGTGTCAAACACCAAGTGCTGGCCTGCTTGTTCACCTCCAGAGAGAGGATGAACATGATATCTACATTCTCTATGGATTACATGGGACTGGTTTTTTTGGCTAGGGTTTGGGTTTGTTTTTTTCTCTATTCACTGATGTTCTTTGTACAGATTTTGTTCACTTTGCACAACATATACGTGAGGTAGATTAGGTTATTTAGGAAGTAAGAGATTACTAAATTTCAGTATGAAAATGACACATATTCTGGATGAAACATGAGTGGCCGTAATAGTTGTTGGGTAAGGAGCCAGATGATACAGTGGAAGAATAAAGTAATGGATTTGAACATTTCATTTATGTTAAAGAGAAGGTTTTGATTTGTACCTGACTAAAAGGCTTCTGACTTCTGTCTCCAGTGTAAGTGTTTTTATTTTACATTGTTATAAGGGAGCAGTGGTCATATTTGTGGTCATATTTGTTTAAACTTACTTAAACAAAAACACTGAAGAAAGTACAACAGATCTCTTTCTACTGCTGTGCTCATCTGTGCTTTGTGATCTGCTGTGGCAGTCTCTGGATCTGAATGTAATTTAAGGCATTGGTTTCCCTCTAGAAATTCTGCTACAGTACTTAAGAACTTGGTTCTTCACCTACAACACAGTGCTGCAGTGGGATAATGCTGACTGGCTTCCCAAGCCACAAGGATAGTGGGGGGAAGTGATTGTCAGCATAGTCTTCAAAGGAACCACTGAGTTTCGGCATTAGCTAATTTCTAATAAATGAATATTGATTTAGTTACACTTTCATTTGTAATCCTTTGCGTTAAATCTAGCTTTTGTGGCAACTTTGCTGATGGACTTTGTGAAAGTCCATTGTTGAGAAGGGAGCTTGCATGGAGTGCTTCCACTGTTCCAAGCGAAAACCTCTGATAATACTGCAGCTTTACTGTGCTGGAAAACAAGGATAGGAGTCAAGAGCATTGCCAGTGGCTGAGTTTCCTTAAAAACAGTTCCAGGTGGTCCTAGAAAAAGGGTAGTGCCTTACACTGCCGCAGAGGGCAGAAAGACGTTCATAAATCTGTTAGTTTGCCCAGGGAAAATCCTTTCCTGACCCTAAATCTGCTAATGGTTTCATCCTAAGCATGTAAACAGGGCACACCAAACACTCAGCTGTAGTAATGTTGATGCTGGCATGGCACCAGCATGTTGTGCTTCCTTTAACCTCTGAAGTACTAAACATTACAACAGGTGGAAGGAGGAAAAAAGATAAATAAAAGCAGATAACAAATCACGCATCAAATGGAAAGTTTTCTTTGACATTTCCAAAGGTAGTGACCAGAAGCTCAGAAGCATAGCACTGACATGATTATAAATGCAGTGCAAACTGCCGGCAGTCTTCCAGGTGGTCTTAAGAAGTATAACCAGTCCATAGAATACCCTAGGGCTTAGGTTGCAGGATTTACAGCTGAACAGAAATGCTGCTAGCGTCATACAGTCCCTTCAGGCCTGTTATACCAGGGCAGCACATGGTTGTTGGTTTTTTTTATGCCCTCACTGGGTCCTTGTGCGCTCTGTGCTGTTTCAGGGTCTGTATTTTGCTGCAATTTGAGGATGTCACACAAGCAGGGAAGCAACGAACAAGGGGCTGGTGGCTTCTGAGGTACTAAGAAACCCAGGGGAGCTAGTAATCATGATGGTCACGAATTTAGTTCACTAGGTCATCGCTAGCAGCTTGATCGTGATAGGAGCTAACAGGGAACTGACATTTATTCTGGTGCCTTAGTAAAGTTCATACAGTTGTTTGTGCTTTTGGTTTTTCTGAACACCACCAAGAACGTTCAGTTAACCCTTTCTTAGTCAGGTGTATTAATACACTGTGACTTTGGTACAGTCTAGTTTCCTAAAATAAGAATGAAGCAGGGCATAGTAGCTGACTTCCCTTAAAACCAAAAATGCATCTGCTCTTCCCAACTGACAGGTAGCTTTGTCATGCCAGAATACCAGGTGTTCCTGGGACCATGTCTCACTAACAGAATGTTTTCTCGTTTTCTGGTTTAAGCTTTTGCAGTACTTCTTCCTTGCACCTGCTGAATAAGTGCTAAGGATTCTTACTGCATGTCTGCTGGCACTGAGGTAGCATAAAAACACCAGGAGCTAAAGGGTACAGAAGAGGGCATGGAGCAGTGTTGCTGTTGCAACTGGGTAGAGCTGATCTTGCCACATGTCTGGGGTTCATCAGAGACCCTCCTCTGCTCTGTTTACACACTAGAGCAGGTGGGGCATTTTGGGTATCAGAGCTAATATCTCGGTGAAATGTCAGAGCTTTTCCAAGATGGCAGCTCATGCTTGCTCTGTCCAGTATTATTTGGTAGTGAATCCTTGTGATGAATGCAGGTTTTCTGGCCTTGGTCAGCCTTTTTCCTGGATTACTCAGTACAATAAACTTGATCATGGAATAAACATTTCTACTTCGCTTTTGGTTCAAATACCAAGAACAATCTAAAGTAAGAAATGCACTTCAAGCTTGTAATTACCAGAATGTCTCCTTCAGCTCCTGATAACCGGCACAGAGCAGTTCAACCAAAAGCCAAAGAAAGGGATACAATTTCTGCAGGAGAAGAACCTTCTTGCCACCCCCATTGACAACAATGAGGTGGCCAGGTGGCTGCGGGAAAATCCTCGCCTTGACAAAAAGATGATTGGGGAATTTGTAAGCGACCGTAAGAACATAGACTTGCTGGAAAGCTTTGTTGGGTGAGTATCTTTCTCTGTAAAGACTGGAGAGACGATTACATACATAATCACCTGTATGATTGTTTACTTTCTTTTGTTGGTTTTTTTTGCCTGTTCATGGTATTTTATTTTTTTTTCTCCTCACCCTCCACTCTTTACTGTCTGTCCTCTGTGAAATCTGGTGTTCTGATGCTGCAGCAAACAAAATTGTAGTCAGTGAGTTTATCCTACCTTTCCCATCCTGTTCCAGTTTCTCATTACGTTTCCTTCTTCTTGCAGGACTTTCAGCTTCCAAGGCTTAAGGCTGGATGAAGCTTTGAGACTTTATCTAGAGGCCTTCAGATTACCGGGAGAGGCACCTGTAATCCAGAGACTGCTGGAAGCCTTCACAGAACATTGGAGGGTGTGTACTTGGTGGGCAGAAAGCTCAAAACTGCATTCATTCTTGAGCATCTGCTTGCCGTGATGGACATGTCAGATCCGACTGCCTGTATAAGCTTACTGTGCCCTGCAGGCAGCAGCTGTTGTTTTGTAGATGGCAGTGGCACATAGATTTTGAGGTGCTTTGTGGGAGCTGGAGCCAGAATCTTGGGTTTTTAGTTGTCCCAGAGGTACTTCAGTACCGTGGGTAAGAAAACGGCTGTCTCGAGTCACTGATATCACCCTTCCTGTAGGACTAATTTGTGCATACATTTGCCTTTCAGAAATCAAATGGATCCCCATTTGCCAATAGTGATGCCTGCTTTGCCCTGGCCTATGCAGTTATTATGCTGAACACTGACCAGCACAACCATAATGTCCGCAAGCAGAATGTCCCTATGACTCTGGAGGTGGGTGTGATCTGTGCAGGCACCTGTCTTCTCTGGCTTTGCTAGCAGTGTAGTACCTGTCTTTATCTCAGTGGCATTCTCTGTTTTTTTTCCCTGGCATCCATTGCTCATGTAGACAATAAGCTGGTGTGCAGCACTGAAGTTGAGTACGGTTGGAGAGGGGAGCTGTGGGCAAGGGACAGTCTGAAGAAACACAGGCTTAGCAGAAAACTTGCTGAGCTCGTCAAGAGGCTTCTGTGTGTGTGAGCAAAATGTATCCTAAGACACAATAAGAATGAGAAGATTGTTGAACCGCTGTGGATTTCTGGAGAGTTCAGGTCCTGTGAGTGTCAGTGCAGTGGTACAGACCTGTCATTCTGGTGTCTCGCCTCAGCTAAGCCAGTATTACGTTTCCTTGTGAGCAGAGACAGGGGTTGCTGCACACTACTGCCACTAAGAAAAGTATTTAGTCTTTGAGGCTACATGTTGAAGAACACAGGAAAATCTCCTTCTGGTCTCATGAACAAGTGGACTACTGATCCTAGCCACACAGTTCAAGCTGGAGATATTAGGAATTAATGTTGATGTAACCTTTTTCAGGAGTTTCGAAAGAACCTGAAAGGTGTGAATGGAGGCAAAGACTTTGAACAGGACATATTGGAAGACATGTACCATGCCATCAAGTAAGAATCTATCATCTTCTATGCAGAGGGAAAAGTCGAGTTGTTTGGTGTGTGAGACCTTTGGAGAGTATGGAGAGACACTCACTGATCACATGCCTGTTTGCCTCAAACTAACTTCCAGCTCCATGTGGGGCTGTGGTAACAAGCCTGTCACAGTGATTGCACTGGTTTTGTAACTATGGATTCTTGCCATGGTATTTTAATCCACAGAGCTTAAGCTAAAGTTAAAAAATGTCATGCCTTCTATCAACATGCAAAAGAACGGCTGAGCAAGATGAGCACACGTGAAATGCTATATCTAAGAAGGCTCAGTTATCCAGGCCAGCCCTTTGGTTTTCTTTAGAATTTTTAACGTAGTACTAGAGGTAGTATCTCATCCCCAGGACAGCACTCGTGCCCTGACATAACATGTCCAGGTCTCAGTCTCGTATGTTCTGCTTTGAGCTCTTCATATGAGGCTGCTGTTTGCACCAATCTCTTTTGCCACTCCTGAAGCTCTTGGCGCACTGATCAGTATTTGAGGAGAATTCCTGGTAGCTGAGGCCCTTGTGTGCACACTAGCTCTGGGCTGAGATCTTTAATAATAGCTCAGAAATCTAGCCTGTCAGTAAATCCAGGCCCAGACAATTTGAAGCTGAGAGGATTACATCTCTGAGGAGACAGGATGCAACTCTCAATCTCAGCTGATTTCAGTCTGCAGTGGCAGGCAGCGGCTCGTGCTGGAAACAGGGCAGTGTGATTAGGCTGACCCTCCCTTTTGAGCCTGCTCTGGGAAGATTGGGATGCTGCCTGTACTGAATATCCAGAAATTCTTCCAAGAGGTAGCTCTAGCTTTCAAATAGAGCTCTAGTTTTGATTGGCCTCTCTCCCCTGAGAGTGTTCTTAATATTTTGAGTAGCACCCTGAGAATGTCTTTATATCTCTCAGTTATATAGTACCTCTGTCCATCTATTCCCCTTATCCTGCCTTCACCAGATACTTTGGCTTTTTCAGTATGTTCTATGGCTAAAGCAATTGGTGTGTCATTTCAGTATCGCTCCATGTCAGATGGATTGCCCCAGTGTCATAGTTGAGATTGAAGGGCTCTTTGTTTTCTTTGTATTATTAGGGGGAAAAAAATCAGACTGTAATCTGTACAGAGTAGTACATGATTTCAGTGGGACCTCAGCATTTCACTTTTGAGCACAATTTCGTTTCCTGAGACTTTTCAAGTAAACCCAATCATGTGCTTCTGTTAATATTAATCAAATATGTATTCTTATTAAAAATATGCTGTTGACTGCAAACTTACTTTCCTATATAATCTCAGTCATTATTGCTCTTGTCAAAAATAGGCAGGCACCTGAAACTGAGAAAAGCTTATTTCTTATGCATAAATCAAGAGGGGTTTTTATAGTTGTTGTTAGCACATGAAAATTGCTGCTTTGGCGACTGAAGCACGTTATTTTTTGATTGTTGCAGAAAGACCTACTTTTCAGATTGGCTGCAATCCACTATTCTTAGTAGATTTGAGACTCTTGTTCAATTAATTGGTCATTTGCAGAGGATTATCAGTTACATATGCAATGTTACCCAAGTCTAGGGATTATGTAATTAAGCTTGATATATTTATATATCCTGGGATTGCAAGTACTTCTTGGCATTTATCATAATTGGTTTATTATTGTATAGCTTTAACCCAGTTAGAATAAGGAGCTGGTACCCTCATTATGAATCACCCATCATACATTTGGTTTCTTACTTTGTTTTTAATTTTGTACTACTTGTCTTTCTGATATTTGATGTTGGCATAATATGAATATTTGCATTATTTGTCTAGAAAGGTACTTATGCCTACTGTTGACTGCAGTGGTTATAGCAATGTTTTATTAATTTTTCTTTTATCTGGAAGTAGAGCTATGCAGAGCACTCTGACAAAGTGAGAGTTGGGGTGGGAAGTTGAAGCTATGCCAGTGTGCTGTCCAAAATTTCCCATCATGTAACTGCAGTACGTGTTGCGTTTTGCACTTGGTAGTGTTAGGTAGCTGCTTCTTCAGTACTGTCCTTAAGTGTTTTCTGCTGGGTGCTGCTGAGAGCCAGCAGACTTGATATCCAGGATATCTAAGAGGGTCAGGGGAACCAGGCAGGCCTAGGAAAATAGAATGTTTCAGGAGCTGGCAAAACACTCCAAAGTAGGTATCACTTAGTTTTGAGACCATGTAATTAAAGGCACTGTGTAAATGTTAAGTTTGGATCAGGATGAACAGTTCAACCTTTCTGCCTTCCTTCCTTGTAGAAATGATGAGATAGTGATGCCAGAAGAACAGACAGGCCTGGTAAAGGAAAACTATATCTGGAATGTCCTGCTACATCGTGGTGCCACTGATGAGGGAATATTTCTCCACGTGCCTCCTGGAAGCTATGATCATGATCTCTTCACGATGACGTGGGGGCCAACCATCGCAGCACTTTCTTATGTTTTTGACAAGAGCTTAGAAGAAACAATCATCCAGAAGGCTATCTCTGGTTTCAGGTAACTCTTGCCTTCATTAAGACCTGGAAAAGTTCAAGTGTGGCCATTGTCTTCCGTTTACCTGCTGGAGACATCACAGCAATTGAAGAGCATTTTATTGTGACCTGTGGTCCTTTAGTTTTGTTCTGTCATTTGTATTGATTCATCCCATCTTGGCCTCTCTTGGTTGCCACTCACTGTTTGGCTTGACTGCTCTGTTGTAATAAATCAAAGTGCCTGGGGTATGTATTTTTGAACTCCAACCTGGTTACATTTAAAAGACCTGCTGACATAGCTGTGCTGCATGGTACTGAGGAGAAAAATGTCACTTTTAACTTGCACAGTGATGCTGGCATAATCCCTATATATGAATAAAACCTCTCATGTGTACGAAGCTATAACTGTGGCTGAATGGGATGGGGGATTTTTTTTTTATTTTTTCTTTCCTAGATGACCAGTATTAAAAGAAATCAAACTGGAACAATCTTTGGTCCGGTCCTGCTTAGATCCAGACCAAATGATGCCTTAAGCATAGTTTTAAAGCTCTGTTAATATACTGCTGTAGCCATGATCTGTTGGAAACTAGACCTTCAACACTACTGCCAATCTCAGCAACTCTCTCTTCTGTCAAGGCAAGAGATTAGGTGTATTGGCTTAGGTGTGAGTGGTCTGTCTGTTTAGACTTGCTTCTTGAAAGTGATCCTGTGGACAAATATCACGATGTATGAATGAGAATTGAGATTATTTGAGGGATAATAGTATTCAGCATTCATTATGAGTGGGTGAAGAGAAACGTCTAAAATGTGAACGGAGAGGCTCTCTGATTTGCTGTCTGGTAGACAGACTTGTCTGTGCTGACTAACTACATAATTTTCTGTTTTCTTCTTTCCCCAGGAAATGTGCAATGATTTCTGCTCACTATGGCCTTAGTGATGTGTTTGACAATCTCATAATTTCTCTCTGCAAGTTTACAGCCCTCAGCAGCGAGGTAAGTTTGCAAGGAGGGGAAAGAAGCATGGGTTTTAGTATATCAGAGCTATCTTCCTCTATTAAACAGTAATACTTGCTTATTTTAGTTATCACTATATCTGTAGGTTTCTATCAGCCTCTGCCTAGAGTTTTCTGGAAGAGGCAATGAAAAGTGTATAAATGAAGTAGGATTTCCATAGGACACGTTGAAATACACATGTTTCCTTCTCCTCACTCACAAGTGGCAGTGCAGAGCAGAATGCCAAGATGCAGAGGAGACTTAGATCTCCCTGCAATCAAGACAGTGATCATCCATGATCCTGAGCAAGTTTATGCATTTCAGCTATTGAATATTTAGTTATAGGGCTTATGCAGTGCCAAGAGGGACTGTTTTGTGAGCTGTTCTTCAAAGTGTGGGGGCTGTGCACCCACCCAGCGTAAAGGGTTTAGAAAAACAAATGGTTTGAATTGTTGGACGATACATGGAGTCTTGGTAATAAAATCAGCTGTTAGCCCCAGTTTTGGCAAGCCCTGAAGACCATTTCCATGGGTTGTACTGCGGGAATAAGTTCAAGGTACAGTGGTTAGTGTGAGCTTTTTTTTTTTTTGCCTAGATCTGTTTGTGTGCTACAGTATCAGCCTGTTTTTCCCCAAGGCGTTTGGTAGCGTGTGGCAGACTACTAAGGAGCTAAGTGCTAAGGAGAAAATGACAGCAATTCCTTTAAAAGGTCAGAACTTGCAAAGAATCTCACAGCATTGCTCTGAGAACCAGTGCAAGATTCACAGTGAGCAGAACAGAATTGCCACACATACAAAAAAAAGGGAAACAAGATCATTCAAGACTGAAAGCACGGGAGTAAAAAGGCCAAGACAGGTGATACTTTTAAATCCCTTGAAGGGATCGCAAAAAGGCAACAGTCCTGCAAATTAATCCAGCTAATGGAATTGGACTGCAGGGAAATGGGATTGTTTGGACTGAATGCTTTGGATCACTTGCATTCTAGCATTGGTAGCAGTAAAAATGTACCAGGGTGACTATTAAAAGATGAAGAAATCCCAAGCAGTGAGGTTGCCTTAGATTCCCTCTTCCTCCGCAGCTCACAACAGTGAAGATGAAATACTTGATCGTCTCCAGGCATACCAGACCTTGAGACTACCACTAGATAACACACACAGAGGAATGTCTGCCATGAAACAACTGTTGGACACAGATTTACACAGTTAGAAACAACTAGACTAAGCCCTCAGAGGCACCAGCTATTGCCAGCTGCATCCCATCTAGTTGTGACACTTGAGACTGGAATCTGGAGCACTCCGAGGTTTGTGTAAATTAAGCAAGCATGTCTTTTGGTGATGATGTAGAGAATCAGGGACTTCTGGATTTGAAGAAGGCCCTAAGTTCTTATCTTTGGCCAGATTCCAAGTGCACCAATTACTTTCTGTTGTCCTGAATTCCTGTAAGGCTTGGAGACAGTAGTGGGATATGGCAACTGAACAAATATTTGAAAGACAGTCTGGTGAAAGGGGAGAAGGAGGGGCTGTCTTCAGGACCTGAGGAGACAAAACAAAGAGCAACTGTTAGAAAGCAAGGGAAGAACATCAAAGTATCACTTAGCTGCTAGTCGCTTCCCAGGCCAGATCATCCTGGTGATCATCCTGTCCGAGCACTGCAATTGCTATGCCTGGCCACTTTGGCTGGAAGAACAGGAATGGAAAGAAACAGGGGCTGGGGGGGGGGGAGGGGGGGATTAAGTGTGTTAGGAAGAAAAAGTGCCCCACTTCATGATCTCCAGTTAAAACTCACACTGACTCAGCGTATAAGTAGTAGTAGTAGTTTTGGCGGCAGCATATACTTGATTGGTTTCAATGACTTTGCACGCTTTTTGTGTTTTGAAAAGCTGTGAGTGCGTTTAACAGATTATGGGGAATTGTGATCCAGTAATTGGCAGAGACAGCATGTCAGGGTTCATCACTCTTACTTTGAATCTTGCTGTTAAGTAGTGGTAGGGGTAGCTTTGCAAGTCAGTAATGATCCAGCCATAGTTTCCTTCTCTAACAGTAGAGCAGAGTAATTGCTGCTTCCAGAAGAGATGTGGTACTTTTTGTAGAAGGCTTTGATCATGGAGTGAGTTCCCATAGCAGAATAAATTAGTGTTAGTGAGTTTTCAGCAGGCACTTTCAATATGTTCTGTATTGCTGTTGTCCTTGGAGATCTTATATCAAAGTGTTTCAGTGATTCAGCTTGTATCAGGTAAGCCGTCTTGTCCTTGTTTTTGTGCAAAGTTGAATGTGAGCTGAGGAGTTATCCAAGCATCATACACAGAATTGTTGTCTTTCCTATAACCAGTTCTGAACAGCCTGCCCTAATTTGTCTTGAAAAGAAAACATCTCTTACTGACAGATTGCCACCCCCTCTTCTTTCCTGCAGTCTATTGAGAACCTACCCACTGTTTTTGGAAGTAATCCCAAGGCCCATATTGCAGCAAAGACTGTGTTTCATTTGGCCCATCGCCATGGTGACATTCTGCGGGAGGGCTGGAAAAACATCATGGAGGCCATGCTACAGCTTTTCCGAGCAGAGCTGCTGCCCAAGGCCATGGTGGAGGTAATAACAGCTGGCCTGCGGGTAATTGAAGAGCAGGGGAGTGGGAAGCCAGTTTTTCATAGAACCAGTTCAAAGAGGAGAGTTCTCTTGCAAAGGCCTGGCTTTGGTAAAGCGTGTGCAGAGCTAGAAAGCCTGCGAAGGGTGTAGCATTTGAGTTATGTGCAGGCTCCAGCTTCTTTTGTAGGGTTTTGGGTTTTTCTCGCATTACTGTTTGTTACATTTGAGAAATTCTAGCATTCATTTCACTTGAACAGATTTTGAATATTGTGCAGAAGAAGGACATGCTTATAGGCATGAAGTATTAGAGCACAGCATTGGTATGGCCAGATGGGGGTGACACTTTACTGGGCGTCTTCACTGGGGGTGAAGAGCTGAGGGTGACTGCCAAACACATGGGCAGCTGGGTGCAGTGTTTCAGCACCAAGTGGAACTTCATGGGCTCGGTGGGGAAGGCTACAAAGAAGTAGACAATTGATCATGTATGTGTTCTGGTCTGTCTTCCAGGTTGAAGACTTTGTGGATCCTAATGGCAAAATCTATTTGCAACGTGAGGAGACACCATCTAACCGGTGAGTACTGTAGATGGCCCAGGCAGTCTTTTTCATACCAAAGCTGGAGAACAATACAATTTCTTGTTTCCTCACTGATGCTGGTGTCTTCTGATTTGCAGTGGTGAATCTACAGTGCTGAGTTTTGTTAGTTGGCTCACCCTTAGTGGGACAGAGCAATCTGGTATGAGGGGGCCATCTACGGAGACACAGGAGGCAAAGCGAGCGGCTCTGGAATGCATAAAGGTAACATACAGGCTGTAAAAGAACCTCCTTTTCCTGGTGGTGACAGTACTGTGTGGATAATGGGCAACAGCAGCATAAATACGCGTGCTTCTAGGCAGTATTGCAGGTTCCAGAGGACTTGAAAATTGCAAGAAACTACAGAGGCACCTATCTGCATTGACAGCTAAAGGGTCTTATGTGCTGCTGTGCACAAATGCAGTAACGCATGAATACAGGAATGAGTCCCCACAAGAGGCTGGGATCTGCCCCTGGCTTCACAGTAAATTCTCAAATGCCTAATGTTTTCCAAGACAGTGTTAAGGCATATGGTGCCAGCAAATGCTGAACCTAGGGTTTGAGCAGTGTGTGGACAGAGGAGTTATCTGCTAAAATCTGTCTAGCACAGATCAGGTCTGATAAAGGTAACTGATGTTAAAGGAGTGAACTAGCTGGCAGGAATTTTCCTCCAGGTAATTGTGTTAAAGCCACTATCTGTATCTTTCCTGGGAACAAACTGCTTCTGGAGAATGTTTGTATGCCTTCCCCATCCCCCAGATGCCTAGTCCTGTCTTGTATCTTTTGCAGCAATGTGATCCTGAGAAGTTGATCACAGAAAGCAAATTCCTTCAACTTGAATCCCTCCAGGAGCTCATGAAGGTGAGAGAAATACTGGGCAAGGGATTGAACTGGTGATGGAAGAAGTATGCTGCGCATGATAATGGATATGTGCTGTGTACTTGTCTAGCTCCTCTGTCCCCAGAGGAAGTCTTGGACCTTTCTGGGATATGAAACCAGTCATTAGTTTAGCTGTTACATGTAACTTCTGTGCTGGCAGCCACAATTGCTTTCGTAGTAGAGGAAAACATTAAATCGTGGAATGCATTCTAAAAGCCTTGAGGAGGTCAAGGTAAGTGTTTGCAAATATGTGTGGCTTTGTAGGAGCTTAAGGTTTTTCTTCTTTCCTGGTGTGCTGTGTGCCTAATGAGAACATTCTAAAAGGCCACTTTAGAGGCAAGAGCTGTGCAGATTTATTTCGACTGTGTGCTTCTAGGCAGCATGGTTCCTGGCTGCTGTGGGAGCCCTAACAAGGCTGAACTCACTAGCCTTTAGGCTAGAGAACTTCATCTTGCTGGGGGAGGGTAGTTACTTACCTGGTTCTAGTAGTGGCTTCTCAGGCTACTGTGGAGTGTGAGACCACTCCAGAGTGTGGAACAAATCTGGCCGCTGCTCACCATTTCCAAAAGCAAAAAGTGCAGTGCAGCCCTTGCAGGGATGCTGTGTGGCTCCTTGAAGCACAAGTGCCCTTTCCCTTCAGGCTGCTGTAATTGCAGTTCACTGGCCTCATCAATAGGGTGCGTGACGCTATTGAGACTTGTGCTAAAACAAAAGGTTTATTTGTCAAAGTTTGCTGCAGAGGTTCAGAAGAATAGGTATTGAGCTTCAAAATAAAGATGCTAAATGAGTAAACCCCAAAGAACAATATTTAAAACAGCTAAAGCAGAACTTTCTGTTTGGATCACACAAAGACCACTATGTTGCTGGCCCACTGTACAATCTCAGTTCTGGGGAAACATTTTGCTCTTACCCCTTTTATGTCAGGAATTCTCCCTTCATATACAAGCTGATGGCTTGAGGGGAATAGTTCCAGTATTTGTAGTCATTCCTAGGTATGTCTGCCTTTTCTATGCTTCACGTGTTCCTAGCCAGCAGCTGCTGGCTTTCAGAATTCCTCTCCATCTGAGAGACTTTGTCACAGTTCAACATCTTTTAAGTTCACACTGCGTGTCGCATAATAAAAAGAATATGGCTTTCCTTATATTTAGCTTGACTTCTATCCATTGCATTTTTGATAGACTATGCATGACCTCAAAGCATTCTGTTGGTCCTCACTTGTTGGTGCCCCAGTTTTGGGGGCTTGTGATTCACAAACGTTTCCTGTCTTTTCTAGGCTCTAATCTCTGTGACTCCTGATGAGGAGACATATGACGAAGAGGATGCTGCCTTCTGCTTGGAGATGCTTCTGAGGATTGTGCTAGAGAATAGGTATGACCTTGAAATATATGCAGATTCACTGTAAATGTCCCTGCTTTACTGCAGCTGCTGCCTGGGTCCAGGGAGCGAGTTCCTTATGTGCTTGAGTTGCCAGCTGAAGCAGCATGTGGCTGTAATTTCAGGGCTTAGCAATTCCATGATAGCATGTGCAAACAAGAGGGGCCATTCGCCCATGAATTAGTGCTTGATATTCTGAGATTTGGAGAATATAAACTAAACTTTAGAAGAATTCTCCCCCCGATTGCTTTGCAAGTAATGAAGTAAATAAGAAATCTGACAGCTTTGTTGTTTCTATTTTTCTGTTCTTGTGTCTCCTGGTTGGAGGTTTTTCATTAAAATGAAGAAATATCGGGTTGTCTGGAGTTCTGGGAGAGGTAGCTGGATCCCACTTGTCTCATCTCCTTTCATCCTACCCTTTCCCTCCTCCTCGTTGTGGCTAGGGACCGTGTGACCTGTGTCTGGCAAACTGTCCGAGACCACCTCTATCATCTCTGTGTGCACGCGATGGAGTTCTGCTTCCTGGTGGAGAGAGCAGTGGTGGGGCTGCTGAGACTGGCCATTCGGCTCCTTCGTCGGGAAGAGATCAGTGCACAGGTAAGGGATTTCTGAAAGTCAGTTACTGGGGTTTTGTGGCTACACCTGGCAACACAGGGAACCATTTGCTGTTGAGTGGACCCAAGTTTAAGCTGACTGTGCTGCAGGTAACAACAAACAGCTATTGTAAGTAGCTGTAAATAAATGAAGGGGGACTTCACTGTAGAATGGAGTGTAAAGAGTAGGGTCTGTTATTCTTGTCTCCTTCTCTGGCCAGGTTCTCCTCTCATTACGTATCCTGCTCATGATGAAGCCAAATGTGCTGTCCAGAGTTAGCCATGAGGTTGCCTACGGCCTCCACGAACTCCTGAAGACCAATGCTGCCAACATTCACTCTGGGGATGACTGGTACACACTCTTCACCCTTCTGGAGTGTATTGGGTCTGGGGTGAAGCCGCCTGCAGCCCTGCAGGTTACTGCAAGGGCAGATAACGACACAGGTAAGACAGGCCAGCTTTTGCTAGGAAATCTGATGCCTGCCTGCCAGATAAGCAGCTGCTTCCTCAAGCTTTCCAATTAGCAAAGGGGACTGCAAGAAAACAAAGCTGATATTAAACTACATTAGCAAGATTAAAACCAGCACCTGCTGTTCACTGCTACCCCATGGTCTGTCCCTGTCTCTACTCTGCCATTTCTTCCTACTCAGTGAGCAGCAGTCCAGGTGCAAGTCCCTGGGGGAGCAGTGGGAGGAAAACTGATATCAGTTGCAGCAGCTGTAAGAAGGTCTTTGCTCTACCCAAGGAGCACTTTCTGCTGGTAGGGGTCTGGTGCCTTGGGTAATATAGCCTTAATCTCTCATCTGGGTGTGTAATGTAAACCCAGCTGTTGTTCCTGTCATACTTGCTTTTTTTGTGGGGCTGACTCCCTTCTGTCCCTGTTTTAAGGATCTTGTACAGGGAATTGTTCTTTAAAATTCTATTTCCAAATGCATTTGTGTGGATTTGGTTCAGAGTGCCTGAACCATTCACACAAGACCAACCCACTATTTCCCACTTCTCTTGACTGTGTTAGAAAGACGGTCTTTTCAGCAAACTGTTCCTGTTTTGCTTTAGCCAGCTGGCAATGTACTTGGGGCTGACGGCTTCAGACTTTTAAAGCAAACCGCAAGAAAAAGCAAGAAAAGGCTTTTCCAGAAGCCTTCATTTTCCTCTTTGCTTTTCTAGAACTTCTTTGCTAGGTCCTGATGCTTTGTGCTAAACAGATGGGAGAAACCCCTGTGGCCTTTGCCTTCTGGGCTAATGCTGGGCTATCTTCTCCCATTTTTATTTTTTTCAACTGCTTCTGTCTTTGCTGATTGAGCAAACTACTTGGCTGTGGCATCTTGCACATCAGAACTTTAGTTCTCTTTAGCACCTCCTGAAAATGTTTGGTGTACTGTGTTCACAGCAAGTCTGCATCTCTGCTGGTGAGTTTCTAGATAACTCTAGGTAATTCAGTGATTAAGAGAATGAATTTTCACTTCTAGATAACATTGTGTCATAGCTTAAATTTTGGCCCTTGCAAAGATCTCTGTGCTTGGGACGTGGCATTTAGGGTTATCCCGAAGGTCAGGAAAGGTAGATGTGACAGATGTGGAACATGCTAACATAGATTGCTATTCATGAGCGAGATTTGACCAGTATTAGTGTGGAGCTGAGTGACCCCAGAGTCCGTGAGTATGTGAGTCCTGTCATTCCATGTTGTGTTTTTGGAGTTGTCTTGGCAGAACCTAACACCTCCAAGTAGTTCTTAAGGTGTGTGGTACATCTGATTCTTCTGCCAGGATCAAAGCACTGGACTTCCTGCCCTTTTTTAATGCACAGTCAGGCTGAGAAGTGACATAGCAGAGGAAGGAAAGCCCCTTCCTTCTGAAAGGGAAAGCCAAGCATACCTACAGGGTAGAAATGGTCGGAGATCTGTGCTTCCTGCTGTCTCCTGTGCATGCTCCTGTCACAGTTTTCTTCCTCTCACAGGAGGAGAAGGCTGGCCTGTTTTTTTCCAGGGCCCACTGGTGGTTCCTAGCTAATGCTGATGTGACTAATCTGGATTGTTTCTCCCTTACCCACAGCTACTCTTCCAAATTCTTGATTTGGCTTTGATCTAAAACCCATGGCTTTTGTCTTGAAGGTGCCCAGTCAGACAGCGAGGTCTCCTCCTCCTATCATCCAAGTGACATGAGCCTGGACCGTGGCTACACTTCTGATTCAGAGGTGTACACAGACCATGGGAAGCCAGGCAAGATGCATCGCTCGGTGACAGATGTCGATGTCATGAACAGTGGCTGGCTAGTGGTAAGTAGCCACTGGGCTTCTGGTACCCGAAGAATACTCCTAGCATGGCTGGGGGCAGAGGGTGTGGTAGGGAGAGAAGGCTTAAGACAGTAGAAAAGGGCTATGATGAGCTGACAGTGTAGAGGCTGGGGAGGAGATGCAGATGGAGAGGAGAAAGCTTGGAGGCAAATGAGGAAAAGGGAAATGGATCCTACAGAAATGTTACCTGCCGGCTTCAGAAGAAAGCCTCTTTCAGCATGTGCATAAGGTGCTGCTTGTAATGCTACCCTCTCCTGCTACCCTATTGCTGTGCCCTGCAGGTGGGGAAAGATGACATCGACACCTCCAGATCTGCTGCTGGGCTCAGCAGACTGGGGCCATCTCCTCTTGTCAACCAGTACAGCCTGACTGTGGGGCTGGATTTGGGCCCACATGACACAAAGTCTCTCATGAAGTGTGTAGAGTCCCTGTCCTTCATCGTGCGAGATGCTGCCCACGTTACACCTGAGAACTTTGAGCTCTGTGTCAAAACCATCCGCATCTTTGTGGAGGCGAGCTTGAATGGGGGTAAGATGGCCCTTGGTTTGATGGTCAGGATTGGGCTTGAGGTGGCCAGTCGGCAGGAAGTGTGCAGTATACTGTCAGGGGATGAGTCCCCAGACCCCAGAAAATGGTCTGCTGTGAGAAAAGTGTCCTGGCTCCTGCGAGTAGCAGGGACCTTATTCTTATCCCTCTCGCTGGGATGGAGGGGAGGTCTGGAGCTGATGTGGAGGTAGCAGTATCAGCTGTTGCTGAAGGCTCTTCCTGAGGGGTGCTGGGTGTCTCTTCAAGCAGGTAGTTGCCATTTCACACCTAGTTGCTGGGGATATCAAAAGGTGTCTGCTGTGTGTGTTGAAGGGCAGAAAATGTTGTGGTGGAGTGCGTATATGGTCTGTTGCTGCCTTTGAATTCCTAGGCTACAAGTCCCAGGAGAAGAGGGGGAAGAGCCACAGGTATGACAGTAAATCCAGTCGGTTAAAAAAAAAGCCAAAGGAGAGTTCCACACGGCGATCACGGGTCTTGAGCCAGCACCAGGCACACACGCACAGTGATGAGGACGAGGATGAGAGCATCCCTGCCAGCTACCACACTGTGTCTTTACAGGTTAGTCAGGACGTAAGTATAGCAAGGATTTCCTCCTTTCCTTTCCCGTGCTCAGGGCCTTGCTAGTGAGACACTGCAATTCTTCATGGGGCAAGTGGGGGCTGCATCCTGGGTTAGTGGGCACTGGATGGCAGAGGGTGGCTCTGGTGGCAATGTGTGGTTCAGCAGTGAAAGAGGAAGACTGCAGTTTGGACAGGCAAAAGCAGAATAGCAATGGAGAGAGAAGTCCTCTGAAAAGCAGGGAGGGTGGCGTCTGGAGCTGTGAGTCACTACAGTGGTTAAGATGGGTGTGGATCAAGGGCATCTGGAGGCATGAGCTTCATGTGGGATTAGTGGGGGGTCTCATGGGGCATCTCCCCTTGTGGAGAGGGGAGGCACTGGCATTTCAAATACAGACAACTGGGATGAGGGAGTAATTTCTCTCCCCAGCTGGTACTTCGAAGGTGTGAAGGCGCAGGCCTGCTGACTGCCAGGCTGTGGGGCCTCAGTTCAGTAGTAAAGTCACTAGAATGCTGTCATTTGTCCATACGGAGCTGCTCTGAGGGAGCTTGCTTTGTGCTTCATGCTTTTTTTGTTTTGAAAAAAAAAAAAAAAATCAAACAAAAAATGTTGTAGAGAGTTGTCCCTGGACAGCACATGAATCACTGGGTTTCTCCGTCTGCCTGGGAGAGTCAGTGCTCTGTGCCAGGAAAGGCTCCATTCTCTCTCCTGGCAGGATTAGGATGCTGTACCTGGAAGGTGGGATTGACATGGCTACTGAACTGACACAAATCTTGCTGAAGATGCCTGGCATTTGACCTCTCAGTGAGGGCACAGACAGCAGGGCCTGATGCCATCTCCATAGCTGTACCTGGTTGCGTACATACAGGAAACAGGCTTGAGTAGCTGTGAACCTCTTAGAATTGGTTTGGGGAAGAGCAGGGACCGGGATTGCTTAGAAAATGTTACGTTCTGTGTGTTGCTTAATGTGATGCTTGACTTGCAGCTCCTGGACCTCATGCACACCTTGCACACACGGGCGGCCACCATCTACAGCTCCTGGGCAGAGGAGCAACGCCATCTAGAGACAGCAGGGAGGAAAATCGAAGCAGATTCCCGAACGCTGTGGTCCAACTGCTGGTGTCCTTTGCTACAGGGTAAAGCCATCCCCTTGTGATGAGAGTCAGCAGAGATACTTCCAGAATAATGGCAGCATTCAGGAAAGTTGAGGAGCCAAGAACTAACTGCAGAAAGCAGGCAGAGGTTGTTTTTAGGGTCTGCTGTAACTGAAAAAGAACTTGGAACAGATCTGGAAAGGTATTTTTAGCATGAGTTAGCTGCCAGCTTGTTTCTGGACCTGAAAGTAGATTCCCACTCTGTGGCCTGAAAAACATACAATCCTTTTCTTTCTTCACACACACAGGCCCACTCCCACCCCCCCCACACCCGCTCCCCCAGGGGTGCTTGATCTTCATTAGACTTTTCACCCTAGACTAGGGAAGTAGGGATGTGACACTTTCCCTGTGGGCTTTTCCCTGAATCCCTCTCTTGCAGGCATTGCTTGGCTGTGCTGTGATGCCCGACGCCAGGTACGGATGCAGGCACTCACTTACTTGCAGCGAGCGCTCCTGGTACATGATCTACAGGCCCTGGATGCCCTGGAATGGGAATCCTGCTTCAACAAGGTAACCTCCTGGCTGGGCTGGGCATGTAGGCAGGATAGTGTTGCTGGAGTGGCAGGTTGGTGTCCTATTTCAGCACCATCTTCTTGAGCAGGTTGTTCACCACAATCACCTCACAGAGTAGGGTGTTCCCTACTCTGATCCTATGAAAAGTTCCTCTCTGCTTAGGCTTCTGACAGAGCCTCTTGGTTCTGTCAGAATCCACTTGCTTCTCCCATGCTCTCTTCCTGGAAGCCACCAGTCCCAAAAGCCAGCTTTCCTGTAAGGCTGTCTGTGCAAATCTCATCAGTCATTTTTCAGCTCTGAAATGTCAACGTGTCTCATCCAACAGGTGCTGTTCCCTCTGCTAACCAAGCTACTTGAGAACATCAGCCCAGCTGATGTTGTTGGGATGGAAGAAACTAGGATGAGAGCCTCAACACTACTCTCCAAGGTGAGCATGCTTCTGCTGCCTGAAAGCTCAGGGGAAACCACATGCCTCAAGAAAACCACAGTCTGCTGTTACTAGCTTCTCAGCATCTCTGATCTGGGTAGGTGTCAGTTTGCTAGTTTGACTGTCTTCAGTGCTGGGCTTCTGCACCAACTTCTGCTGTTGAGACGTCTTCTTTCCAGAACTGTCTCCACAATCCCGGCCTTCAGAAAAATTGTCAGGAAGAAGGAGTTTGTGACTTTATGAAGGATGGAAAGAGAAGTATTTCACCTGACATTAGTTGAAGACAGTCTGTTCTAGCGGTGAAATGATGCGTGTCACAAGCTCATAGCACTGACCTAAGGCAGAGAGTCTGGATGGGCTGGAAGACGTGGTGCAGGCTGCACTGGCCTCATGCAAAGGAGACAACATCCACTCCTCTGCTACACAGCTCAGGAGAGTGGAGGCCACTGGCTTCCTCAGGCTGGGCCTGTGCGTGCTCCTAGCCTGCCACAAGGAGGGGGAATTCCAGATAGGTAAGGCTGGCTTGCCAAGGTATAAGCAGCAGCCCTGGTACAGTTGTGTTTTTTTCTAGGTGTTCCTACAGCATCTCTCCCCGCTGCTCTCGCTGACCACCTTTGCTGCCCTGTGGCTGACAATCCTGGATTTTATGGACAAATACATGCATGCTGGCTCCAGTGACTTACTGGTAAGGTGCTGAAAGTGATGCTGCAGTGCTTTGAACACCCATTCATCGGTTTTAACCTTCTAAACTTGAAAGGTGTTTTGGTTTGTTTGGGTGGTGGGGGTTTTTTTAACCTTTTAATCCTTCCAAAACCTATTCCATGGTCTGTCCCCTTGGCCTCTGTTTCCAAGGCAGCCCATCGGCTGTTTTGAGCTTTTATTCGTTGCTGTATGTCTATTCTCTGTGTCCTGAGGAGTGTCTCTGATTACAGCTGGAGGCCATCCCAGAGTCTCTGAAGAATATGCTGCTTGTAATGGATACAGCTGGGATATTCCACAGTGCAGACTCACGGACGGGGTACTCGGATCTCTGGGAGATCACCTGGGAGCGGATTGACTGTTTCTTACCTAGGCTGCGCGATGAGCTCTTCAAACAGACAGTCATCCAAGGTACAAGGGGCTGAGAAACCTCAATAAAACAGGTCTTGGACGCAGTGCTTGCACCTTGACCAGTACCCAGCTGCCATAGTGCCTGGATGCCGATGAAATAGTAGTTGCGGGAGGCTGTAGGAGCTTGGCACAAGGAGGGTGAACTGAGGGTGGGCAAAAGGAGTGAGAAAACTGGTGTGTGGGCTCACTGCTTGTTTTCTTTTCCTAGATCCTGTCCCTAGCATACCCATGGAGCAGCAGCATCAGAAATCAATAGTGTCTGCCTTACCCCCTTCTCCTGGGGGGGATGTGAGACCAGCCACCCACCTAGCTCCTTTGGAGAAACCCTGTGAACTGGGTGCCAGTGGTGAGTCTTGTTCTCTTCTTTCTGGAATTGTCTTCCCTGCACAGTGGCATGGATCTGCTTTTCCTTGGTTTAGCGTGATCTAAATTGAACCAGGTCTCTGGTGTTGTGCTTCCAAATGGATAGGTTGTGGCCTTCTTGCTGAGGTTACTAGGGTGGGCAGAGGCTGGGGCAGAATGCCTGCTCCTCAGGGCCTCGTGTGAAGGTGTGTGGAAGGGGCAAGTCTGAAAAGGCCCCTGAGTTGATCTTCAGCCCTGCTTAGCTTTGAGCTGAAAAGTGACTTTGTCAGGGCTTGTGTAAGGATTGTATTTTGTCTCTTCCTTTTTTCCAGAGTCTGAGAGAGCTGCAGCACCTGCTTCACCCACCATCAGCACCTCTGCCTCTCCTTCTTTCACAGCATCAGCTCCAACAAAGACAAGCCCCGTTACAGACATACCTCCTACAACAGCACAGCCACCACTCATCCTGCAGCCTCTTGCCTCTCCCCTGCAGGTTGGGGTGCCACCTATGACTCTTCCAATCATTCTCAATCCAGCATTAATTGAAGCCACCTCTCCTGTTCCCCTCTTAGCTACTCCACGGCCCACTGACCCCATGACAACCTCTGAAGTCAATTAGTTCAAGGGTGTCTGAGAACTGTCTGCTGAGGAAGCTTTGTGGGTGGAGGATGCTGGCCAAGTGTTCTCTGGTAGCTGGCATGTTGGTTTTAGATGATGCTAACCTGAGCAGAAGGGCTGCTGCCACAGTCCCCTTGGAGCACATCGCATTCTGCTCCTTTCTTGTGGCAACCACCTAGAAAACCACCTAGAAATCCCTGTCTTCTTGGAGGGGTGCCCAGTTCCACTGACCAGTCTCCTTCCTGCCTTCACAATCTCAGGGGCCAGGCAACACAAGCACCCAGCAGCCTGGGACCAAGCTGCCACCAGTTCATCTAGTGAAGAGGGAAAATTCTTTGGTGTCACGCCAGAGAGAGGGGCTGCCTCTTAGATTGTTCAGTCCAGTCCCTGGACAATTCCCCAGCCATTCCCTAGCTTTCCTGCCTATGCTTCTGGTCGCACTGCTTGCTTTGGGCTCTGGGCATGCCTGGGATCAGCAGGTTGAGAATTTTGTGTAGAAATGTGGATTGCTTACAGCGCAGCTCCCAGCTTGCTGCATAGGGCTTCTTGTCTGCTGTAGCCACATGCTTTCCTTCTGTATTATGGTAGTATGGATCACAGACATCCCCACAGGGGTAACCAGACAGGGAGTAGGCAGCAGGGGTGTGTAGCAGGGGTAGTACTACTTTCCTCCCTCCTCCTGTAAATGAAATCAAGCTTTCTGGTTGGAGGGAGCAAGCTCAGAAGGCTCTGCATAGCTGAGCAGATGAGAAGGAAGCGCAGAGTCCTGTGAGCTGAGAGCAGAGCACCATGGCCATCTCTCAAACAGCGCTTGGGGAGCCAGTCCCCAGGGTGCACAGCAGTGCTGTGTTGTCCACCCCTCACTACACTGGCCTCTTGGTGTCCAGCCCCATTACTTAGGAGAACGTCCTCTTCAGCTAGAGAAGATATGGGGATCTGTGGCACCTGCTGTGCTTTCTCTTGGAAGCTCTGCAGAGACTGCACCCTTCTGCATTTTCTAGTTGTTGGGAGCCCAGCTCCTTCTCCACCTGGAACACCCCTGCAGCTCAGGCCCTGGTAGTCATTCTTGTGCTTCTGCCTTGCAGCAAGGATGTCCCACTCTTCCACTCCCTCGTGCCCAGAGCAGAGCTGGCTGCCTGGCAAGCACTGCATCTCCGTTCTTCCTCCTCTCTCAATTAGTTGGCTAAATTCTCAATGATACCAATCTCAGAAATCCTGCGGGTGGCTGGGAGGGGCATGGGCGGGACTCCAACCCAGTGTATGCTGTACTGAGAGGAACCTACGGCTGGGGTGCAAGTACAACCAGTGTATATATAGAGTAAATGGCTACAAATCCAATGGACTTTTTACAGTGTAATAAATACATCCTGTAAATGAATGCTCCAGTGTAGCACTCCTTTTTGTCATGGGTCTGTGGCTCAGAGCTTCAGGAAGAGTGGAGTTTAGTTCAAGGTACTGTCCCCAGCTGCCAGACCCCTGGCTCCATATAGCAGGATCCTCCAGTGGAGCGCTCTCTGGGAAGCACAGAAGGACTTGCCCTAACAAATGGTCAGCTCATGGCAGGGCTGCAGTGGAGGCTGGCCATCGAGGAGCTAAGTAGAGCTGTAACAGCTGGATTGCTCTTGCTTGTGGCAACAGGTTAGTCCAGCTGTAAAATCACTGGTGCTATGTTGCTGTGTGCTTGTGCTCCGCCAGGGCTGAGGGCAAAGGCTAGGGCTGAGGAGCAGGTGCCCTGCGGCATGGGACACAGGCTTCAGTGACAACCTGGCTGACTTTGGAGAAAGGAGCATTTTGTGTCTGATGGGGAAGAAATCTTCATTTCCACTGACAGGATTCGGACTTGGAGAGGGCATGAGAGATCCTGGGCTCTTCCAGGGCTAATGCTTGCCCTGGATGCGGACAACCACACATACATCCTTCCTGGTGTTTTCTACTTTGTTTTGTGGCAAGATCCACACAGTGCCACAGTGTCTTTAGAGCTGTGTGACGCACCAATGCCTTCCCTATCACAAGAATTCCGGGAGACTCCTACAGGCTTGATAAGGGGTTTAAAAACTTATTTGAATTGCTTGAGCAAAGGTCTGAATATTGCGTAATGAAAGAGTAATGCAGATACTAGGAAAGTCCTGTTAATAAGCCCTGGTTCTCTTGCCCCGTTCCCACCATTCCTGGAATATTTTAACTCCTGCAGTCTTCTCTTCCTCACCCTCCACGGCTCCCAGATTTTGTCCTTCCAGCCCTTAGATGTTTCCATTTGTGTGTCTGAACTCTTGCACTGCCCTTGGCCCTTCTGTATCCAGCCCACTTCTGTTTTATATTTCCAACCCTTCACTTCAGTTTACGGCTCTGTTTTTCTGGGCTGTCTCCAAAATGTTCTCTGCAACCTCTAGATGATTAACTCTTTGTAAGCCATTGCTCAATGGTCAAGTACCTTAATGTCAGCACTACTGCCCTCTGTTCCCCAGGTGGTCCTTTTGACTTCCTGGAGTAGCATCAGCTAATGGCAGAGTTCAGTTTTCCCCACTACCTTCAGATAGTTTGGGGGGTGCTCTGTTTTAAACTGTGTTTGCAAACTCAGTTTCTACTGAGAGCATTATATCTTAATTTGGACAATTGCAGTGCAAAGCAAAAGCCACCCGAGGGAACTGCAGGAAGCAGGACTGGAATGGAAAGAATGTTGACTGGAAAGACTGACAGAATATCATTTTAAACAGTTTTCACTAGAGTGTAAATAGGAACGGACTACAAAACCCAAAAAAAAGTCTTTGAATGTTGTTTGGATTTTGTAATAATGAGGTTTCATGTGTTACAGAGGAAAAAAATAATGGGGAAAGTGTTTGAACAGAAGGGGAAGTCAGAATCAACTGACAGGTAGCATGTACTTTTATAGGTAAGTCTCTTGAATTCTATTTGTAACTTACATGTAACTTACATTACGTAAAGGACAGTCATACTGCCAGCGCCTGTTGGCGAGGAACAGTGTTCAGAATGTTAGCCTTCAGGTTTGTCCCAGCATATACTTTTTCTAGTCTTGGGCTTCTTTCCCATTTTTATGAGTCTTACTCTTCCAGAAGCAGCTGGACAGACATCGCCATAGTTTGGATTTACATACCTCTTTTGTTCTCATTTACGTCAGGAACTTCCATTGCTGAAACAGAAATAAGTGTTGGGATTTAGCGTGTGTCAGTAGGATGTGTTACTACAGAGCTGGTGTTTTCCTCATGGGTGTGAAGCTTCCTAGTGGGTGAAAGCCCTAGGGAAAGATAAGCCCTGGCTGTAAAACATAAATTTGGCACTGAAACTTGTGAAACTGAAGCAATGCTGCTTTTAGATTCAATCTTTAGATTCAATCTGAGCATATCCAGAAGACCTGGTCTGTAGGAAGGACTTCCATGAAGTACCTTCCAACAGCGAGCTGGCTTGTTTAGAAGTTACCCTCGCTCCTGGAAATGCCAGCTGTTGAACTCCTCTGGAAAAATCTGTGCCTGTTTCAGAGCCTAAAGCACCCTGAAACCATGGTGCCCACTCCTTCACCCCATGGGAGGCATCCCGGGGGGGAGGGTTGTAGCTCACCCTGTGGCTCGGAGTGATCTAGGACCTGCCGAGCGCTGCCAGGGGGCTGGGGGGCTGCCGGGGAGGGGGCCAGGCCTGCTGCCTGCCAGTGGACAGGAGTGCAGGGCGCAGCTTTGGGAGCAAAGTTGTGGAGTGCACAGCCACTGGCGTGCTGAACTGCGAGGAGACCTGGGCTTGCGAGGAGGCTGCCTGGAGCATGATCCAGCGCGTCGCATTGGGAGATGAGATCTGCAGAGACTGAAGCCCTGGTATGCGGTGGTACCCCTCTGGCTGGTAGCCTGCCCCTGCCCGGGGGTGGTGGTGGGCAGCGGTGGTACCCCTCTGGCTGGTAGCCTGCCCCTGCCCGGGGGTGGTGGTGGGCAGCGGGGGCTCCCCTCCCGCCCAGGCCAGGGCAGGTGCTGCTCCCGGGCAGCGGCTCCTTGCAGAAGGCAGCGGCAGGGCGCAGGCTTTGGGCGCAGGGGTGCGAGCACAGGCCTGCATGCGGCCGCTGCGGGACGGGGTTGTTGCAGTTACCACCGGGAACTGGCCGCAGCCCGGCCGCTCTGCCCCAGCTTCCTCCGTGGAAAACTGACAATGGCCCTGGGCCGCGGGGCTGGGGGGGGGCTGCTGGCCTTCACCCCTGGCTGGGCCCTTTGTAGAAAGTGCCTGGGAGCGGGGTCGGGCTCAGCGGGGCGGGAGGGTGGGTGCGGGTGACCGGGTGAGCCGCCGGCCCCGGGGGGCGCGGGGGCCAGTGGGTGCAGGGGTTCGTGCTGAGCCTTGGCGAGGGGAGAGGAGGCTGAGCCCGTGTCACCCCCCCCTTGCCCCCAAGAAGAAGAGGGGACTGAGCAAGGCCAGCTGCCTGCGCTCACAGCGTGCTCCGGGCCAGGCTGGCCTGGGGCCCCCAGCCCCGCGCGGGTGGGCAGAGGGACGGTGCCCGGGGCAGGGAGCGCACGGGGGGCGCTGCAGGCAGCTGCTGCTGCCCGGTTCCGCCCTGGCAAAGGCAGCTGCGGGGGGGATGTCCCTGCTGCCGGGCGCTGCCCGCCGCCCCCGCCGCGCCACTTCTGCCCGCGGGAGCCCGCCCCCGCCCCGCCGGCCGTGCCCTGCAGGGGACGGGGCCCCGCGCTCCCCCCGCCTGCGGCCGCCCTCCGCAGCGCGGCCCGCCCGGGGTGCCGGCACGGCCCCCCCCTCCCGGGCCGGCAGCGCGGCCGCCACGTGGCGCCGGGGCCGCCCCCGCTCCCGCCGCCCGGGGCCGCTGCCCCGGCTCGGCACGGCACGGCTCCGCCCGGCCGCGGCCGCGGCCGCCCATGGGGAGCGCGGCCCGGCGGCCGCGCGGCAGCAGGAGGCAGCGGGGAGGCTCCCCCGGCGGCCCCGCTCGCCTGTAGCCCGGCGGGGCATGCCCGGCCCCAGGATGCCGGCCTGGGGGATCCTGCCCGTCACGCTGCCCGCCTTCACCATCACTGGCATGTGGATCGTGTGAGTGCCGCGGCGGGGCTGGGGGGTGTTGCACGGGGCGATGCTGCGGGGCAGAGGGCTGTGGGATGCGGCAGGGTGCGATGCTGCGGGCCGGGGGGGGTGCGGGGTGCTGCAGGGTGCGATGCTGTGTGGCACTGCTGGGCCTGTGTTGTGTTAGGGTGCTTCTGCACACTCAGTCACTCCCACAGTTCCCCGGCCCCTTGCAGCCACCTCGCACGGTCACTGCGTCCCCTGCAGCAGTGCTGGCACATGCCTCCCTGGCCTCACACCCCTGACACCCCGTGGGACCGCGCACCCAGTCCAGGAGCGAGTGCAGCTGGCACTTAGCACGGGAATGGCCTTGGGAGCGATGTCACCAGCCCAGGTCCTGTGGTGCCAGGGCTGTGACCAGCACAGGAGCGCCCATCCCACGTGGTGGATGGATGTGGGGGCTAGGGGACCCTTGTGCTGGGGGCAGAAGCAGTGTTACCAGGGCGAGCAGCACTAGCCCACCCTGCTGCTTCCCTCCCAAGGCCTTGGCCCTGGCATCTCAGCTGGCCACACAGGACTGTCCTGTCCTGGTCCATCAGCCCCCACCTCCGTGTTGCAGGCACTGGACAAGGGCCTTTTCCTAAAGGGAGCCTTGGTGTAAGTAATGGGACTTTTTGGGGTGTAGGATGGAGCAAACTCACCCCATACCACGTGGGTCCCCCCTCTAAATGTTCCCCCCTGTGATATTGCCCACCCTCCTTCATGACAAAGCCAAATACTGATCCTGGTGTAGGGAACTTGTGCTCTGATAGTTTTGCCTGGGTGCCTCGCAAAGCCCTGGCTGTTTCCCATGGGTGACCCTGGGGTAGATGCCCCTCCAGCCCGGAGCAGCACGGGTGGGTGGGAGGTCTTGGGCCCTTTTTCTAACCCCAAACACGTCCTGCAGCTGTGTGGAGGAGACAGTGTCCCTTGCCAGCTCAGCGGCAGGGTGCAGCCGGGCAGCTGCATGCAGGGGCTCGTGGTGGCTGCGGGGCCTGCCAGCCATGCCCGGGGGCGCAGAGCTGTGAGGGGGGACCGGGGGCATGGGGGACACCTCCCGCTGCAGGAGGGCCAGGCTGTTTGTGCCTCGCTTGGCTTATGGCCCTGTCCCAGGAGGCACAGAGGACCGGTGCGTGGGGGAGACCTGTGCTGGGAAGCAGCTGGGCGAGGGGCCTAGGGGGTGCGGTGCTCTCGCCGGGCAGCCCTTGGGGTGGGCAGCACTGCCCCTTGGTTGCCCCCAGCTGTCCTGTCTGCCCTGGGGCCTCATGCTGGGATCACGCTTTTCGAAGCCTGGCTGTTAGGTGGCCAGCTCGGGCGGGAGAGGGGTTTTCTTACCGGTGCCGGAGCCTATTTTTAACCTGAGCTGTTTACGGCCACTGGCGGCGGCAGTTTGAACGGCACGGGTGCCACTGGGTGCTGTGGCTGCCAGGCAGGAGGGGTCCTCACTGGCTGGGGGGCCCCGGGGCTGGGAACCCCTTGTATGTCACGAATCCCTTGTTACACGGACCATTGCGCAGGGGCGACTCCATCTCAGATGGAGCTGATCTGCCCCAAATGCCCTACCAACGTGCCGGCTGCTTTTCCAGACTTCTTTTTGCTCCAGCCGCTGGCCAGCTGTGGGGAGCGCGGCAGAGCCTGGTGACCATGGGGTGACACCCTGCACATAGGCTGGTGGAGAGCCCTGATGCCGGGGTGGGGGGCTGTGTGGCAGAGCAGCCCCCTGGAGGCCGGGTAGCAGGCAGCGTGGTGTGGGGGATGCCTGTGGGACCACCCATGCTGAACTGGAGGAGGAGGCGGCTCTCGGCCAGGCTGTGGGGGCACAGGGCAGGCGGCCCTGGTCCTGGCACGGAGCGTGGGCTGTGCTTGTGCACTTGCTTTTCTTTTTCCTGCTTTGTAAAGCCAGAAGGTGCCATGGGGCAAGTGCTGGCCCCTGGCAGGCAGTGAGGGCTTGTACCCCCTGCTCCTGCGGCCGGTCCCTGCAGCTGGGCCCCAGTGCCAGCCCAAAGCAGGGGTGCAGGCGGGTGGGTGGCTGTGGTAACTTCTGTTGTCTCTCCCCCAGGTACGCCATGGCACTCTCCAACAACCACATCTGCCCTGTCCATAACTGGTAAGGCCTGGGGGGTGGCAGGGGCCCTCCACCATGGACCACCTTGGTTAAAGATCCCATAATGCTGTGTCCCCCTTCAGACCTGTCCTGCCTGAGCCAGGCCATGCTGTGCCAGGCTACCCAGGTAGCCAAGGCCCCTCCTGCGCCGTCACCATGCTAAAAGGGTGACTCAGGGCCAGGCTGGCCCTGAGAGGGGGCTGGAGCTAGTGGGAGCATTAAAAGGGGCACAGACCCAGCTTCTCCCCCAGCAGACGCAATGGTGACAGTGATGGGGCACAGCCACCCCAGGACACGTGTCTCCTGTCTGACTCGTGAGTGGCTTTCAGGAGTAAAGCCACTTGGGGACTGGCTGCTGGCAGGCTCGGCCCTGCATTTGCAAAGCGGTAAGGATGCCAAGGCCAGGCAGGGCCATCGAAAGCCACTGTCCCTCCCTGCCCAGGCTGGGCTACTCCTGGAACAGTCCAGCCTTGCTGCAAACCAGGAGGCCATTGAAAAAATACAGCATGGAGAAAGTATGAAAATAAGTGGTCAGGGAATTACAGAGGGCTGTGTGTCTCCATGGAAAAGCTTGAGGCTTGCTTGCTTGAGGCTAAATCTGGCAGTGCTGGGGGAACGGGATGGCCTCATGGTGCCCGGGCTCGCCGCGGGTAGAGCTGCCTGCAGCACCCCAGGGTGGGGGACGAGGCATGGGAGAGGCAAGGGCTGGGGAAAAAAACCACTATTTGCTCTCTTGGCGACTTCTTCCACAGGGTTTTTGGCTTTTTTTGCCTCCTTAAAAATCCATGTTAGTTTAATTCTTGCTGGAGTGTTTGAAGAAGAGGGGAAAAAACACGCTGCTGCCATTTCCTGCCCGATGGCTGATCCTGCCCTGGGAAGAATGTGCTTGTGGGGCTGGCTGTGGCACAGCCAGCCCCTAGCAATGAATAATGCTCGGCTTAAACAAAATAATAACACCAAAAAAAACCCAACTCCCAAGCCAAACACGGCCCCAAGAGCAGCCCTTGAGGAGGCCGTGGGGCTCTGTGCCTGCCGGGGTTTGTGGTTGGAAAACAAAGCCACCAGCAAAGGAGGAGGCTGAAAAAACACCAGAGCCCAGCCCGCCCTTTCCCAGACGGCCTGTTTAACTGTGTGCTTGCCGAGCGGCTGGGGCCAGCTGATGGGCAGGGGGTGTCTGAGGGGGCCCTTTGGGGCTCAGGGCTTTGGGGTCCCTGCCTGCGGAGGGGGAGGGGGCCCCACTCAGCCATACCAGGCAGAACTGCCGGGTGCCTGGATGATGCTGCAGCAAAGGGGCACCCAAAAGCCTGCTGCAAGCGTGTGCAGCTCCCAGGAGAGCAGGGGGGCACATACCCCCCTGGCAGGGAATCTGATGACGGCTGTGTGCAGAAGCTGCGGCATGGGAAGGTGTCTCGGGCAGATAAACGCTCTAGGTCCCTGGGCTCATGGGTCTGCAGCTGCACAGCCAGGGCTCCGCGGTGGTCGCAGGCGGCAGAGGCATCCAGGAGGGTGTCCCAACAGCGTGCCAGGCTCCTCAAGGCATCCTGGAAGCTTGCTCCTGTCATACCCCGCCCCCCCACAGGCATCTGGCTCCCCCCCAGGCGGGCTGGCACTGCCCTGGGGTGCTGTGGCCGAGGGGGGCTGTTTCCTGCTCAGCTCTGCATTCCCACCCGTCCATGCAAGCCCAGAGCTGTCACTGGCTGTGTGCCCAGCTCCACTCCTGCTCCCACCCCCGGGATGTGTGTGACGGGGCTGGCCCTGAGGTGCTCTCTCTCCCGCCTGGGGCTGCAAGAACCCCCTGGGCCCAGCACACCCTGGCCCAGGCAGCCCCCCGCCCCACCGTGGCCTCCCCCTTGCAGGCAGGGACTCTGGGTGGGCAGCAGAGCCAGCAGGCAGGGTACAGGCTGTGGAAACCCAGGCACAATGCTCCCAGAGGACCCCGTGGGGTGGTGGGTCATTCCCCGGCGGGGCTTGTCCCCAGGGCACGGGCACATCCCTGGGGTCAGAGAAGGAGACAGGGGGGTCCCGCGCAGTAGCTCAGCTCTCTTTACCTGTCCCTTTGCTCCCGGCAGGAATTACAACCAGTCCTGCGGTGTGGATGGCCCTGGCTCCTGCTGCACGCTGGACCACATCCCCCTGGTCAGGTGAGCAGCCATGGGGTGGGAGCACAGGGCTGGCTGCTCCAAGAGCCCCCCTGGGAGTGTGTCCTGGGGAGAGGGGCAAGCGCTGCACCCCAGTGCCCCCCAGCTGAGGAGTCCCTGGACCTTGCCTTGTCCCCGCAGCAAGTGTGGCACCCTGCCTCCCGAGAGCTGCTTCTTCAGCCTCATCTGCAGCCTGGGCTCCTTCATGGGTAAGTGCCTGCTGCCAGGGGAGCAAGGCCAGGAGTGGGGTGCCCTGCGGTGCTCACCCCCTACTCCAGTGCGGGCCAGGGGCTGGTGGGGAGAGTCCACAGGCAGCAGTGTGCAATGGGGCTGTGTCTCCCTCCCGCAGTGATCCTGGTGGGGCTGCTGCGCTATGCCCATCTCCTGGAGCGCCTTGGGCCATCCCTCCTCAACACCCTGGGGCTGGCCACCGGCTGGGTCTGTGCTGCTGGCCTCACCATGGTGGGCAACTTCCAGGTAAGGCATCTGCTTGGGGAGCCCCGGGGGCAGCGGCAGCAGCACCACTTGGTGGTATAGGATTTGGGGTGGTTGTTTTGCTCCAGCCCCCTCATCCATGCACTCCTTCACTTCTGCCAGCCGCTGGGCTTCCCCAGATGCTGCAAAACACCTTTGCTTGTGCACTTACAGTTTCGGTCCGGGTTAGGCTGCTGGGTTTGGTTTAACCCTTTTCTGAGACCCTCTGCATGGTCGGTCTGCTCCATGGATGCGTGATCTGGTGCGGTCAGGGACGTGCCAGCCGGGCAGAGGAGACCCGGCCAGGTTGCCGATGCTCCCGCTGCCTGGCCACCCCGCTGTGGGCATTTGCTGCCTGGGGGGCGATTTCAGGGAATCCTGGGCAAAGCCTGTGCTCGCAGGGTCCCGAGCAATCCCAGACTTGGTGGCAGAAGGCAGCGCTCACCCCCATGCCTGCACTGCCAGGCACCGGCCTCCTGGCAGCTGCCAGTGCTCTGCCCACAGCAGCCGGTCCTTCTGCTTGGCAGGAGGCTGCTGCTGGCACCACCCCCCGCCTCCGGGAGCAGCTTCGCTGGCCCTGGTCCCCCTGCACCCCAGCTGCAGCTCTGCTGAAGGCAGGGCTGTGACCCCCCAGGATGCGGTGCAGGCAGCCCATGCCCCTGGGCATAGAGTGCTTTGTGATCCCAGCAGCAGACCAGTGGGTCCAAATCCACTCTTCAGCTGGGAGCTGGGCACAGGGTGAGCTGCCTGCACCCACTGCTGGTGCTGCCTGCATTCCTGCCTGGACATGAGCCCACCCACTGGCTCAGAGCTGTGCCAGGGACCATCCTGGGGTGCTGGCACCTATGGTCTCTTCTCTGCAGGTGGATCACGCCAAGGTGCTGCACTACATTGGGGCAGGGGTGGCCTTTCCCACCAGCATGCTGTTCCTGCTTCTGCAGTCCATCCTTACCTACCGCATGGCCAAAACCCATGGGCAGTACTGGACTGGCCACTTACGTAGCATCCTCACCGCTGTGGCCTTCCTCACCCTCATCTTCAGTATCCTTCTGAAAGGTGTGGGGTGGAGATCTGGGATGGGCTGGCAAAAGGTGGTCCTTGCAGGGGGGGTACGTGCCCCACGTCCTCTGCCCTTTGGTCTGGCAGTGAGGCATGGTACGAGGAGAGGGGCTGGGCAGAGGGTGGGGGGCAGGCAGCTCGCTGCAGGTGTGGGCTGGAGGAGAAGCAGTATCAGCGTTGTGCAGGGGCCGAGGAGGGGAAGGGATGCTGGTGGGTATCTCTCTGCAGTGCCCCAAACCAGCCCTGCCCTGGCTGCTGCGGCCCAGCCCAGCCACTGCTGCAGGCTTGCAGAGTGGAAGGGCTGGTTAGTTGTTTTTTTTAATGAAACAAAGGTGTGTTGAGCCCCCAGCAATGCGAAGTCCATCCCGGTTACCTTTACAGCTGAAGCAGAGTGCAAAAGCACTGCATGCGGGTGCCAGGCAAGTGTGTGGCAGCACCCCTGCCAGCCGGGGCCAGCCAACCTGCCCGGGGGGGCAAGGGACAGCTTGGTGAGCAGGCGCTGGGGTCTGCAAACACCCTGCCAGGGGAGGAGGGCACGGCAGCAGGTGAAGCAGGGCTGGAAGAATGGTCCTGAGTGTGTGGCTGGGAAGCCAGGGGCTTATTTAGGACTGAGGCTGGGGATAAATTGGGAAACAAGGTGGTGGTTGTTGGGCAGGAAGGGGAAAAAGCATGCAGCATCCACGGGTCCCAAAGCGGCTGGCTGGCGGCTGGCCGGGGTGAGCAGCACAGGAGGAGTCTGGGGGGTGCTGATGGGCCTGGAGGATGCCAGAGGGTTCTGCTCCGTCACTGCAGCGGGCAGGCAGGCTGGGAAGCAGGCAGCGAGCTGGGAAGGGCAGGAGTGCCATGGGGCTGTGCCAGCTGGGAGGGACAGGCAGGGCATGTGAGGACGAGGCAGACAGGACTGGTGCCAGCCTGCTGTGACCACGCTGCTCCACTGGGGACCAGAAGTGGGAAAGCTGCGAGCTGTGGTGAGGGCAGTGTGGGGAAAGGGCTGGAACATCTTGGGGTGGGATTAGGGGAGAGAGGAGAGGGCTCTGCCCCGTGTGGGTCAGGTTCCTGCCTCTCCAGCTCTCGCAGATCTTGGTCTTGCTGGCAGAAGGCAGGGTACTGCCAGGGGCTTCATCTGGAGGGCTGGGGGATGTACCTGCCTTTTCCCCTCACCCACGGTGGCTCTGGCAGTAGGTTTCCCTAGAGATCCCCAGTGGGGATGAGGGAAGCATAAAGAAGCTCTGGCAGCAGTAGGACCTGGAGGAGGGGCAGCAGGGCCCCTCTGTGGGGTGAGCCAGCCAGCAGCACAGAGGGACGGGGGCTGCTGCAGGTCTGGGGTTGAGGGCTGCTGAGTTTTATTGACTTTGACCATCCCATGGGAGGATGGGGAGCGTCAGCCTGGGCTGAGGAAGAGGCAAAGGGTGCGGGGAGCGTGAGGCATCTGGGTACCCAGCTCGCCCTGAGGCTGCAGCCTGAGTTCCCCCTGCCCCAGCCTCTTCAGAAAATCCCCACCTGGCATCAGTCCTGTGATTTACTGAGGCTAGTTTGGGCACGTGTGCCACAGCCTCACCCGTGCTGGGGGAAGCGTATGGGTTTTCTTGGTTTTAGGGGAGGGTGGTGTGTTTTCCAGGGGGTGTGTGTGTGTGGAGCTGCTCATGGCTGCCCCAGTGTGCAGTGGCAGTGGGATGTGGTCCTCCATGGAGTGGTTGGAGTTCAGCTGTGCTTTCCTTGACGGGGATGCCCTCAGGTGGTGTGTTCTTCATCCAGGAGAGCTTCGTGCTGCAGCATGTGGCCGCACTGTGCGAGTGGATGTTCATCATCGATGTCCTGGTCTTCTACGGCACCTTCACCTTTGAGTTTGGAGCCATCTCCACAGACACCTTCCTGGTCCTGCTGAAAGCCAGCCGGGCCCCCAAAAGTTACAAGGGTGAGAGTGGCATATCCAGCACGGCCCACATCCACAGCCACACAGAGGGTCTGGCCATGGCCTGACCCCACAGGAGGCATGCTCACGGTGGGGACCCTCAAACAGGGCTCTGACGGTGACCCCCCACCTTGAATGTCTCTGAGACCCCGTCTGCCTGGGGGTGCGTGTGGTGCCCTCCCCTCCCGGTGGGAGCTGGGGCTGGGGCTCCTCTGGCAGCCAGTGTCCCTTTCAGGAGCTGCCCCCTCCCTGCCCGCAGCATCTGGGGTCACTGCTGGGGTGTGGGGATTCCAGCCTGGTGCTGCTGTCAGCAGAGCCGGGATTTGCCCTGAGCCTCTGGGGCTGCTCCGTCTGAGCTGGGGGCTGTTGGAGGCAATCATCAGAGGCCCCCTCCCCATGCGGGCCTGGTTGTGCTGAGGGGGGGGATCACGGTCCCTCCCTCCTCCACCGCCATGGTGGTATGGTTCAGCAGGGCAAGCCTTCCCGCCAGCCGCTGTGACTCTCAGAGAAGCAGAAAACCCAGAGTGCCTTTTCCCTTCCTCAGGAGGTGATGGCAGCGCAGGTCTGTCCACACCCCCAGCGAGGACGGCAGTGGGGGTCTCTCCCTGCCTGCCTGCCCAGGGTAGGGGTAGTGCCTTGTGCTGCTGCAGGATGACACCAGCAGCACCGGCTGGACCACAGCAGCCGTCCTGCCAGAGCTCTTGCTGTTCAGGGCCTTCCATCCCTCCAGCTTTCTCACATTTTTTCAGCTTGGAGAATTGCTGAGGCAGGTTTTACCTCCCAGGCCATGGAGTTCCTGTGATCCCTGGCAGTCAGCTGGGTTAGGAAATGGGTCTCACAGCAAGGATGTCCTGCAAGCACAGTGCCTGCAGAGTGGCAGATTTCTCATCCGTGGTGCTGCCAAGCTAAGCTGTCGCACGTGGGAGCCTGCACACCCCAGCCGGGGTCTCCAGCCTGGGGGTGGGCTGTCGCCAGCCCTCCCACCTGTGGAGCACAGGCACAGAAAGGGGAAGCATGTCTGTAGGAGCAGGGGAAGCCCATGCCATGTTCTGCTGAGACTCGTAAATCCGTCCTCCCGTGCCTGCCCCAGCGTGGAGCCCAGCCAGCCTCTGCCTGGTGCGAGCCCCCTGCTCAGCCCTGGCCCCTTCAGGCTGACCCCAGCCTGGGCAGGGACTGGCCGGGAGGGGAGGGGTGCATGGGTGTGTGTATATATAGGTCTGCATATATATATATATGTCTACATATATATATAGACACACATATATAGATATATATATATAAATTTTCCCTTGTCCCTAGAAAGGGACATTTGCTGCTGCTGCGTGCATTGATCAGGTTGGGCTTCCTGATGCACCCACCTTTTCAAAATCAGCCTATAAATCCACCAGTATATGTAGTTTGAAGAGGAGCATCTCTGACTTTTATATCTAATATATGTTTAAATATATTATATATATATATATTAAAAAAAAGAGAGAGAGGGAGTGGTGAATTTACAATAATAAAAGTGAAAACCAGCTCAGGGTGAGGCAGAGCATCCTTCCCTGCCGCTCAGGGCTGGGGTCTCGGCCACTGTGGGGCCATGCTCCGCGGGGGGCGGGGGCGAGGGGCCCTGCGGGTCTGGGGGCCAGCCGGGACCCCGCGGCTCGGCCAGGCAGGTGGCGGTCGAGCGGATTCCCCCGGGATGCGGCAGCCTGGAGTCGCCCGTCCCATCCCGTCCCGTCGGGGGGTGCCCCGGCCCCCTGCCGCTGTCCCCGCCGGGGCGGAGCCGCGCCCGGGAAGCCCCGGGAGGAGGAGCCGGGCCGGGACTTTCCCGGGGCCGCGGCCGGGGCGAGGCGAGGCGGCCGCGCTGGGGCTGGAGGTAAGTGGCTGCGGGGAGGGCGGCCCGGGGGCGCCGGTGCCCCCTTGGCCGGGGGGAGCGCGGCGGAGCCGGGGGCCTGGCGGGCAGCGGGCAGGGCTGCTTGCATCGAGGGGGGGTCCCGTGTGCTCGGCCCCGGCGCGGGGGTGCTGAGCCTGGCCGCCCGCGGTGCGCAGCAGCTCCCGCCCCGCCGGGGCTGAGCGCTGGGGCGGTGGGCGCCGGCGGGGCGGCTGGGGGGCTCGGGGGTGCAGCGCTGGGCGCTGCCCCTCCCTGCTGCGGAGCCTGCGGCCACCGGTCCCGGCCGCTCCTGCGAGGGAGAGGGTGCTGGGGGGCACCTGCTGTCCTGGCGGGGGAGCGCAAAGCCGGTCCCGGGCTGGTGCTGACACCCAGGGGCAAGGTGCTTATTTTCTTGTCCCAGCGCTGCCGGAGCCCCGGCCGGGGGCTGCTAACTGCCCCCACGGGGGGGCCTGGCTAGCTGCCCCTCAAAAGGGCTGCGGACGCAGGGGAAACCAGGGAGAGAGACGGCAAGAGCCCGGCTGGCGCGGAGGGGTTTTCTGAGGGCACAGGGTGACAGCCCGAGCCAATGGTTCATAACGCAACAGCAAAGCGGCTGGTGTGCCGGCCCTAGAGGAGAAAAACCAGATCAGTGGGCGGCTGGGGTTTGCCAAAACCACCGTGGTAGCCACCATGGGAGTAAAGGCATCTTACACTGAGGTACAAGCAGCCTCGGTGCAGGCGGTCGGGAGGGGAAGGCTTGGGCAGCTTTTGGGGGCGGGGGGCTCCTCTCTGCCAGGCTTGCAGGTTGACAGCTCATTTCCAGGAAGGATCTCAGGACAAAGTCCCTGTGAGCGCTGTGCAAGAGGGACTCGGCAGCCTCTTGCCAGACCCTCGGCAGTAGCTGTTTGGGCTCCTGGGATGGAGCAGAGCACAGGGTTTATGCAGAAAGCAAAGTCAGGTGTTTAGGGCCATCATTTGCAGGCATTAGCAGGCCCCGGGGGAAACAAAATGTGCAGGGAGTAGCATGTTAGAGGAGCAGCCGGCTGGGTGGCTGGAACACGTTAGCTGTACACCAGGGTGGCTGGGAGCAGGGCAGTGCTCGTGCCACCGCCTGTGTCCCTGCAGTGCCCTTTCCCATGGCTGCTGCGGACGTTTCCCTCGGGCCGTCAGGGCATCAGCTCTGCAAGTCAGCCGGCTGTCATGGGAAGAAAGAAAATAGCACCTGCATTACTAGGTCACGTTCAAGGAGCTGCAGGCACGAAAGAATGGCTTTAACACGCGCCGCTTGCCGGCGGCTGGCCCTTAATTGAAGCAGGCTGGCTGGCACGGGGAGCTGCACCATCCAGCAAGGCTGCTGCAGAGGTGCTGTGCGCCGGGGCAGGAAGCTGGTGCTGTGCCAGGCAGTGTATTGCGGTCAGGGTGCTGCTCTTCTCCCTACCCCCGTTCCCAGCAGTGCCTGGAGAATCCTTCCTCAGCCCTAGGAGGGTCTGAAGACAGGGAGGAATTAGCCCAGCAAAGGGGGGCTGCAGTGTGTGTGCAAGCCTGGGGTCCGGGCCAGGCGCACTGGGTAACATGAAGCAGGGGATGCTGCCGGTGGCAGGAGAGGGAGATGGGTCCCCTTCTGGGTTGTATGAGGGATAAAAGCTGAGTGTGCTATGGAAAGTCAGGGCTCGGGGGGCCTGAAGGGCACAGCTGCTCACCACAGGAGGCAGGACTTAACCTCGAGAGCAGGTTGGAGGTTACTTTTCCAGGAACAAGGAAGCAGGTAACAACACTCCAGCTCTGCTGGACCAGCGAGGTGGGCTTCCTCTAATGTGCACTGTGGAAGTGCGCAGGCATATGGCCAGCAGCCTCCTGAGCAAGCCTGAGCTGTGGGGGCTGGGGAGATGCAGGCACGACCCCATGATGCTCCTTAGTCATGCTGTTTGCTGCAACAAGTGGAAGTGTCCAGGGCAGCGATAAGTGAGCTGAGAAAACCCCTCTAGAGGGCATGGGGCTGACGGCACTGGAGAAGGGGAGCTGCTCTGTTCAAGGGGCACAGGCTGGTCTTCTGCAGCATCTTCAGCCCTGGGCTCCCCCAGGCAGGCTCAGTGGGCAGCATTTGAGGTGGCTGTGCTTTGCATACTGAGGAAGGGTGTTTGACCCCTCCTTCACCTCTCTGGGACATCTGTGCTAGCAGATTGATAGCTGACTGGTGGTAGCAGGCTGAGGTGCCCAGGTGGGATGTCCAGTGGAATCCCGACAGTGTGTGCTGCTTTCCACAGGCTGGCAGGGGGAGTTCCATGCTCCCTGGCTTTTGGAAGCTCCTGCAGAAGGGCAGGAGGAAGGTCCTACCTCATTTTGCGGTGCTGGATCTCCACCTTGCACCCCGCCACTGCACCTGCAGACCCCTGGGACCCCACGTGCTGGGGTGACAGGCCAGCCAGGGAAAGCCTCAGGCCCCAGGCCGCAGGGCAGCCCCTTTGGAGGACTTGGGTGGCTGGAAAATCTCCTTGAAAATGCTCTTTTCAGCTTCTGCAGAATATGAGTCACGCACGAGTTGAACAATCCCCTTCCTTCCCCTCTTCTCCCACACACCCAAAATCCCCTGAGCAGGACCTGCAGCAGCCACTGATTCAGAAATTCATGGTACGAGGGCACCGCAGTCACATACAGGTTGGGGTTTTTTTCTTTTTTTTTCTTTCCATTGCTTAGCAAGGAGAAATGCGGAGCAAGGGACGGTGCCCGGAGGCTCTGCTCTGATCCTGCCCCTTTGCTAGAAGGCTCCGGTGGTTTCCGAAGGTCAGGCAGACGACCTTGACCCCAGCAGGACCCCCGTCTGGGTAGCCGGCAGTTCCCGCACCATGCTGGGGCTGGATGGGTTGCTGAGACCAGCCGCTGCCCCCTCTGTGAGTGGGGCGCGCTGCCGCGGGGGGCGGGGGCCTGCGCCTCGCTGGGGCCGGTGGGGAAGCGCCCCCGTCTGGGGCGCCGGGAGATGCGCCCCGGGAGCGCCGGGGCTGCGCTTCGCTCCGAAACCGGGCGCTTCCTAGCGGGAAGGAGGGAATGGGGGCGCGGGTGGGAAACGCCTCTCTCAGGCCCTCTCCGCAGGCAGGGTGCAGGGGCTGCCGCGTAAGTGGGAACCGGGGAGCCCGAGAGCACCCCTCTGGGTGCCTGGCAGGGGTCTGCGGGGTCCTGGAGAGCTTCCCCCAGCCGGGGGGGGACACCGGGCTCTGGGGCAGCTGCTCCTGGTTGGGTTCGGGGGGGCTTGGAGGTGACACCCCCGTACGGGAGGCGCACCCTCAAGGTGAGGTGATGCGGGGTGGGGACCTGGGGGTCCCAGGGCTGCAGCCAGGGTTGGGGCAGGGTCTGGGCGGCTCCAGCCACGCGGCACGGCAGGTCTTGCTGGGAAAGGGCGCGGTGGCGGCTCAGCGGAGACCGGTACTTGAAACTGGGGGGTGGGCAAACCCCTCCGTGCGCCCCCCGGGGGGGAACTCGGGGCACGGGCGCGCCAGGGGTGCCAGGCAGGGGACGGGCCGCCAGCATTTCCAGCCCGCCCGAAGCCCAAAACGCACGGGCGGGGAGCAGGCGGGCTGTGCCGAGCCCCGCTCCGAGCCTGGCCGTGCCGTACCGAGCCGTGCCGTGCCGTGCCGAGCCGTGCCATACCGTACCGAGCCGTGCCGCCGAGCGGGGCGGGGCGGTGACGTTCGGTCCCGTCATTTCCCGGCTCGGCGGGGTTTCTAGGGACTTTCCGGAGCGGCGGTGCCTTCCTGCCGCCGGCCCCGCTCACTCCCGCGCTCTCCCCGCAGGCCGCCGGCCGGCCCCGCGCAGACATGGACGAGCAGTTCCAGCCCGTGAGTGCGGCCCGGCCCGGCCCGGTTCGGCCCGGCGGGGAGGCTCAGCCCGGCCCCGGCCCCGGCCCCGGGGCTGGGCTGGGCCGGGCCACTGCCCGACCGCTCGGGTGGCGGGGGGAGAGGGGGGCTGTGCCCGTCCCTTCGGTGGGCGGTGGGGAGGGGGACTGTGCCTGCCCCCGGGTTGGGCACTGGGAGTGCGTGTGCCTGCTCCTGGGGTGGAGAAGGGGGTCTGTGTCCACCGCCAGGGTGGGCAGTGGAGGGGTCTGTGCCTGCCCCCGTGGTGGGAGAGGGGGCTCTGTGCTTGCCCCCAAGGTGGGCAAAGGGAGGGTCTGCTGGTGCCCCTAGGAGTGGGCAGCGAGGTGTCTGCACCGGCTCACCCCTCTTCCCTGGGAGGGACAGGGGTTCCCTGCCTGCCCCCCCCCCCCCAGGTGGGCAATGGGGGTCTGTGCCAGAGTGCCCCCCCCAGGGTGGGAGATGGGGGGTCTGTGCCTGCCTGCCAGGGCAACTGGGGATTCCAGCCCCTACACACTTATCACTCATCTTCCTTCCCCTCGCCCAGTGCCTGGATGGGATTGACTATGATGACTTCAATTTTGGCTCCCACATGATGGAGCAGAAGGAGCCGCTGATGGAGACGGGTAAGGGCCCCTCTGGCTGTGCCCTCCCGGGGGTCCCTGGCTACAGTGGGGTTTCCCAACAGGCTGACTCATGCCCTGTAGTTCCCAGCAGCACCCTCACTGGCCCCACTGTGGGCTGGCTGGGAATCCCTGCCCTGTGCCACTGGGACGGGGTCTGTTCAGTCTGGCCCTGCTGCTTCACCTACCAGGGACTTGAGGTGGGGCTGTGACGGGTTCCTGGAGGCTCCCCAAGTGCCAGAGCATTCTCTGGCCCTTCCCTCCTCTCCCTGCCACTCTGACTGCCGCTGCTGGCTAGGCTCTGACAGCAGAGGGGCCAGGGGCCCTGAGGACCCCCCTGGGGTGAACAGGGGTCACCTCACTTTCAGCACCGTCCCTGTACCTCCAGCATCCTTACTGGGAGCATGTACTTTGGTTATTCTGTGTTTCTCACCGGTGCCTCTCCTCTCTGTCCTCCAGTGGAAGGTCCCTACCTTGTCATCATCGAGCAGCCAAAGCAGGTAAGGATGTCACGCAGGTAAGGGTAGGTGTAGCTGTCACCCTCTGCTCTCATGGCATCAGGTTTGGACCACCCTTGGCTGACCCCCTCTTTGCCTCTGCAGCGGGGGTTCCGGTTTCGGTATGGCTGCGAGGGCCCTTCGCACGGGGGGCTGCCAGGAGCATCCAGTGAGAAGGGGCGCAAGACCTATCCCACCGTCAAGGTGAGCACTGGGAGGGTGCTCTGAAGGAGGGAGGGGAGATGTGTGTTGAGCTCTGTGTGTCTCGTGGCACTGAGGTGTGGGAGGGCTGCGACATGAGGGGGGGGTGGCTGTGGGGAGTGGTAGCAGGGGTTTGTGGAGAGTCCTGCAGATTGCCGGGTTATTGTGCCTGATCCCCATCTCCTTTCTCCCTGCAGATCTGCAACTACACGGGGATGGCCCGGATCGAGGTGGACCTGGTGACGCACAGCGACCCTCCCCGTGTGCACGCCCACAGCCTGGTGGGCAAACAGTGCAACGAGGCTGGCAACTGTGTTGCCATCGTGGGACCCAAGGATATGACGGCTCAGTACGTGTGAGGGAGACCCGAGGTGGCCTCTTGCCCACGCCGGGGGGTGGGGGTCTGGCTGCAACTTTCAGGCTGGCAAGGAGAGGGGGTTAGTGCATCCAGGAGCTGGGTTTGCTGGATGGGGCCAGGGGTGGGTTTAGGCAAGGTCATGGGTACAGCTCTGTCCCCTCTGAGCATTTTGCTTGGCTCTGGGTCCGGCACGTGCAGCTTGTTCTGGGCTTCTGTCCTTGGGGTTGCAGCTCCCTAGCTTCGCAGGTGACTTCTGAGGCCAGCCCGAGTCATGGGGTTATTCAGCAACTACTGCAGCTGCTCTTACACATCCAGCCCTGGCTGCTGGCTCAGTCTGGTCCTGTTTGCATGTCTCCAGCACTCCTGGTCCCCCCGCTTGGATTTGTCACCTGCGGGAGGCCGGAGTTTCCCAGCCAGCTCTTTCCTGGGCTCCTTTCCTCTCTGGTGTGGTTGCTGCGCACCACTTTTATGCCCTGCGCACATTGCCCCCCTGCTGCCTGAGTGTCACCGCTCTGTGCTTTGCTCAGCTCCTTTCTGGCCACAGGAGCCTGGTGCCCCCCAAGCCAGCTACTCCCAGATCCCAGTGGGATCCCTCTTCTCCTCCAGATTCAGCAACCTGGGTGTGCTGCATGTCACCAAGAAGAATATGATGGAGATCATGAAGGAAAAGCTGAAGCAGCAGAAGATGCGCAACAGGAGCCACATGCTGACGGGTGAGGGCAGCCTGGGAGCTCAGGGGATCTTGCACCCCGAGGTGGCAGCTGGGGGTTAGCATGGCACTGGGAGGGGGCATGTGGCGTACCCTGGAGCCCCATCCCCTTGCCTAGCCTGACAGTATCTCCCCCTGCCCTGGCAGAAGCGGAGCTGCGTGAGATCGAGCTGGAAGCGAAGGAGCTGAAGAAGGTGATGGACCTGAGCATTGTGCGGTTGCGCTTCACTGCCTACCTCCGCGACAGCAGCGGGAACTTCACACTGGCCCTCCAGCCCGTCATCTCAGACCCCATCCACGACAGCAGTGAGTGCAGGGCCGGGCCGGGGAGGGGGTGGGGCAGGATGGGCGGAGGAGGAGAGGGATGCTCTGTCTGCCGTATTGGCTCCCAGCGCCTCCTCTTGCTCTGCAGAGTCCCCAGGAGCTTCCAACCTGAAGATCTCACGGATGGATAAGACAGCAGGCTCTGTGCGGGGAGGGGACGAGGTCTACTTGCTGTGTGATAAAGTTCAGAAAGGTAAAAGCTGTTCCCTCCAGCCAGGACCTTCTGGAAGGGGGCTGCAGCAGGAGCCATCTGAGGCCCCTGGGTGGGCAGGGGTCTGCGGCCCCTGGAGCGTGGCTGGGGCAGGGGGACAGGTGGTGCCAGTGTCCCTTCTCTCCCCAGATGACATCGAGGTGCGTTTCTATGAGGATGATGAGAACGGCTGGCAGGCTTTTGGGGACTTCTCCCCCACTGACGTGCACAAGCAGGTATGAGGGAGGTGAAGGGGCGTCCTGCTGTGCCACGAGGCAGACGGGTGCCCTGTGTGGTGGGGGAGCCCCATCCCTAGCTCCAGGGAGGAGCGGGACCCCCACGTCCATCTGTCCTGCCCGCAGTACGCCATCGTCTTCCGCACACCCCCCTACCACAAGCCCAAGATCGACCGCCCTGTCACCGTCTTCCTGCAGCTGAAGCGGAAGCGGGGGGGGTGACGTGAGCGACTCCAAGCAGTTCACCTACTACCCCGTGGTGGAAGGTGAGCCCCCCCCAGCAGGCTGGCGTGCCCTCTGCCGCCAGGGCTGCCCCTCACCCTGCTGCCCCTCTCTCCCCACAGATAAGGAAGAAGTAGAGAGGAAGCGCAAGAAAGTTCTGCCTCAATTTCCACAGCACTTTGGTGGGGGCTCACACATGGGGGGTGCTGGCGGCGGGGCTGGGGGCTTCGGTTCTGGAGGAGGTGAGTGGGGATGCGTCTTCCCCCTCCCTGCTCAGGCAGCTGCAGCCCAGCCCTGGGGGCTCCCCACTTCCCTCTGGCCTCACCTGCCCCCCTCCTTGCTCTGCAGGTGGGAACCTCAGCTTCCCCTACTCCCCCGGGCTGGCCTACAACAGCATCTACTCGCCTGGCCCCCACCCCGTGGGAGGCTACCAGGGGGGTGTGCAGATGAAGGGCCCTGAGGCAGAGGGTCCTGGGAGCGACAGGCAGGCGCCCGCGGAGAGCATGTACTGCAAGGAGCTGCAGAAGCATGGTAGGAAGGGGCTACACTGGAGCAAGGGCTGGGGGGTGTTGGTTGGGAGAGGTGGCACAGGTTGGGGACCTTGCGGGGCTGGGCACTGCTCTCCTCCATGCCCGGGGCGGGATGCAGGAGGGTGGATGGGGCTGTTGCTCTTGGGGGTGACGTCCTGCTTCGCCCCCTAGCCCAGCTGTGCCAGCTGTGGATGCTGGCGCTGGCCCGTCGCAATGCCCATGCCCTGCTCGACTACTCAGTCACCGCTGACCCCCGCATGCTGCTGGCGGTCCAGAGGCACCTGGCTGCATCGCAGGACGAGAATGGGGACACGTGAGTGCACGAGGGCTTGGGGGGGGGAGAGCATGGGAGCCTTGTTGGCCATCAGAGCTATCAGGGGGGCTCCAGGGGGTGGGAGGTGGCAGGGAGAAGCGTGGAGCTGAGCCAGGGGCCATCCCACTCTCTCTGCAGGCCTTTGCACCTTGCTGTTATCCATGAGCAGACAGCTGTGATCAAGCAGCTAATTGAGGTCATCATTAGCATCCCCAGCCAGCAGATCATCAACATCTCCAACAACCTGCAGCAGGTACAGGTTTCCCAGAGCAGCTGGTTCTCCTCTGCGTGGGCCTCACCCCCATCTCCTGGTCCTGGGGGCCCCCTTTGCTGCTCCTGCTGCGGGGAGGCTGCAGCGTTGAGCACAGTGCAGCCCTGCTGGCCAGGGTGGTGGTGCAGGACTTGGCTCCTCCTGAGAGTGCTACTGAGGGGGTGCTGCTTGTCTTGCAGACGCCGCTGCATCTGGCAGTCATCACCAAGCAGCCCCAAGTGGTCCAGCTCCTGCTGCAAGCTCGTGCTGACCCCACCTTGCTGGACCGCTATGGCAATTCCCTGCTGCACCTGGCGCTCCAGGCTGGCGATGAAGAGATGCTGAGGACACTGCTAGCCCATCTGGGCTCGGCTGCCCCTTACCTGCTCCGCCTGCCCAATTTCCATGGTGTGTGGGGCTGGGAGATGATGGGAAGTTGGTGGTGCCATCCCATGGGCTGGGCTGGAGGGCTGCTGAGCCTCTGCCTCTGTTGCAGGCCTCCTGCCTGTGCACTTGGCTGTGAAGGCAAAGAGCCTGGCCTGCCTGGACCTGCTGGTCAGGAAGGGAGCAGACGTGAACGCGGTGGAGAGGCAGGGCGGGAGGACCCCGCTGCACCTGGCCGTGGAGATGGAGAACCTGAACATGGCCACCCACCTGGTGAAGAAGGTACAGGAGGGCTGGCGGGCTGGTGGTTGTGGGATGGGGATGGGGCACAGCCCTGGCAGAGGTCAGGGTGTCCCTTGTGGTCTTGAGGTAACGGGGTGGGCGGGAGGCAGCCTATCCTCACAGGCTCACGCCTTTCTCCATAGCTGGGAGCAGACGTCAACAGCCGGACTTTTGCGGGGAATACCCCCCTGCACCTGGCTGCGGGCCTGGGCTCCCCCACCCTCACCAAACTGCTCCTCAAAGCTGGTAAGGTGCTGCCCTCCCTCGTCTCCCTTCCCACCCCCGCGGGGCTGCCTGCCTCGGGGGGTGCCCGTGGGTAGGGGTCTGGGCAGACCCCTGGGCCAGCCCTCCCTTTTGGGGGCTCAGTCCACCCTTCCCTGACAGGGGCAGATGTGCTGTGTGAGAACGATGAGCCTGTGTCCTTGTCTGAGGCCAGCAGCGACACGGATGCCGACCCCGAGGAGCAGGAGCTGGCCATGGAGCTGGGGGAGCCAGCCCCCACCGTGGCATGCGTCACCAAGCCCGAGCCCCCCGCAGAGGGGCGGCAGGCAGAGCAGAGGCAGCGCCGCTGCCACACGCCCCTGGACCTGACTCGGAGCCAGAAGGTGCATGGTGGAGCAGGACAAACCCCTGGGACCTGCTCCTGTGAGCATGCCCATGTCCCTCCGTATCCCGGGACGTGGCTGGTGCTTTGGGGGATGCTGACATCCGTGTGTCTGTCTGCAGGTGCGGGAGATCCTGCTGCAGGCATCCCAGCAGGGCCCTGAGGCAGAGCTGCCTGCTGCCCCCCGGCCAGGTGAGCAGCCCCTCTCCCCCCAAAAGCGCGGGCACCCTGCGGCCTCAGGGCTGGGCAGCGTGTGATGGGGGCAGCTCTCCCGCGCAGGGAAGGTCCTGTCGCTGGACAGTGAGGCACTGCAGGGGCTGGAGCAGCTGCTCAACCAGGACTGCAGCGGGTCGGACTGGATCGAGTTGGCCAAGCGCTTGGGGCTCTGCAGCCTAGTGGAGACCTACAAGGACACCCCCTCGCCCAGCGTCAGCCTCCTGCGCAGTTACGAGGTCAGTGCCTGGCCAGGGTGCCCCTGTCCCTCCCCGCCTGCCTGGCTGCTGGCCCTGCTCAGTGCCCTCTCTCTGCAGCTGGCGGGGGGCAGCCTCGAGGGGCTGCTGGAGGCCCTGGACTCCATGGGGCTCCGCAAGGCTGTGAGGATGCTCCACAAAACTGAGGCCCTGGAGAAGCTGCAAAGCACAGGTACAGGGAGTGAGGGGGGCTGGGGGGTGTGTGTGTGTGTGGTGTCCCCTGCTGCCCCCATGACCCTCAGTCGCTGATGGCATCGGGGCTTGCTTTGCAGAGCTGAAGGAAGACAGTGCCTACGGCAGCGAGTCAGTGGAGGAGGAGGTGCCCACGCTGGCCCTGAAGCCGGGGCAGGGGGGTGAGCTGCCCCACAGCCAGCAGCCACAGGTGCACTGAGGGGCAGCAGCCCCCACGCCTGCCCAGGGGGGCCACATCGCTGCCCACACAAGTGCCTTCTGGACTTGGGGTCTGGCTGCCTGGACTCAGGGGGTATGGGATGCAGCCAGCTCCTGCCCCTCTCTGCTCTTATTTAATGGTCCCTTTTCTGAATAAAGGGACAGTTTCCATTAGCCTTTGCCCTCCCTCTCTCCAGCCCTGCCCTGAGCCAGCGGGCACTAACCCCCTCCCTCTGCCCTGAGCCCCTGCCTGGGGCTGGGAGTCCAGCAGCAAGGAGGCAGCTGCCAGCCCCCTCCTCAGCACCCCTCCATGTGGGGGCTGTCCTCAGCCGTGGGGGAGAAACCACGGTGCACACAAGAAGTGAAGAGCGAGTTTTACTTCAGTGACCGAGAGAAGAAGCTGTACAAAGGTTTTTCTCCCCCGAGCCACCTGGAGCAAGGGGGGAATTTTTTTTTCTCTCTCTTTTTTTTTTCTTTTTTTTTTTTTTTGCAATAGGCTCAAAAGAGCAGAATAAAAAGTTTGACACATTCGCAAAGTCAGTGCTGAAACCAGCTGGGTCCTGGGCGGCCAAGAGCAGCATGTTTGCCAGCCCCCCGCCTGCTGCCCTTCCGCGGTCCCTGGACCCCTCCCTGCACACCCTGGGCACTCCTGTGCCACCTCGCACCCGACAAGCATCCTTCAGCCCACCCCGGGGTGGTGAGGGCTGCCTCAGCCTGCCCCTCACCTTGGCACGGAGGGAGCCCACAGCCGAGGAGGGGGCTGCACCACCGCTGCTGCAGCATGAGAACCTCGCAGCACTGCAGGCCGGGCTTTGCTGGCAGCCTCCGAGGGCCCCGTGGCCTTGCCTTTGAGAAGCAGCACAGGAAGGTAAGCTGGCTCCAGCCCATACGGCAGTGAGGACCCCCAGCTTCAGGGTTCACCTCCCCCCAGGAGTACTTACCCACTGCTGCCCAACATGCCCCAGGTACGATGCTCACACCCAGGCGGTGCAAACAGGACTGGTCCAAGCTGCCGGGGGGGTCAGGAAGCATTGGTGCATCAGCCCCCTCATACAGCCACAAGTGCAGCAATGGGTGCTGCCATCCCAAGGTTGTGTCCTTGGTGTCAGTGGGCACAGGGCTGTCTCTCTCTGAAGGGTTACTGGTGCCCAGCTGGTGTGGGGGAAGAGGCAGCAGCACACACAGGAGCCCGTGCTCAGCTTGCTGCAGGGGGGTGGCGGGGAGGCTGGGTCTCCCCCTAAGTCCATGTAAAAAACCTCCTACCCCAGAGTGCAGTGCCTACAGGACATGGCTGGATTTGTGGTTTGTTTTTTTTAAACAGTTCCCCAAAAGCATCAAAAGTAGGCCCCCCAAAAAACAACCCTCCCTGGTGGTCAGCTTGATCTGGTACTAAAAAGTGCAAAACTGTATCACAAAAACTGTTCAAAAGTTGTAAGAAAGCAGGGAGGGTGCAGAGGTGGCTGGGCTGGCAGGGAGGGGGGCCAGGTGCCATCACCCTGGCTCCCCTGGCTCCCAGTCCCAGGAACAGGGACAGGCCAGGGCTTGGCCCCCTCCCCTCTGCTCCCCCTGGCACAACGGAGCTGGAGAAGTGGCCGCTGGCTTTGTTTTGCTGCATTTTTGTCCTGTTTGTTTTTTGGTGTTTTTTTTGTTGTTTTTTGTTTTTTTTTTTAAAACCACTGAAGAATTGAGCCTAGTGGGTGGGTTTCAGTTGTTCGCCCTCCCCAGGCTGGGGTACTGGGTCCTGCAGCCAAGTGCAGGACAAGGAGGGACAGGAACAAGTCTGATGGGGCTGACTGTGTGGCAGCTCCCATAGGCCAGGACTGGGGACTGTCCTGCTCTGCCACTGTCTCAGCAGAGGGGCCGTGGCCCTGCATGGCTGGTGCTGGTGGTCTGGGAAGGGCTGTCAACCCCCAGCTCATGCCACAGATGGACGGATTCATGCAGGGTCTCGGCAGGCATGTGGCCTCTACCTTGGTGCCGGGGGGACAGGAGCTGCAGCGCAGGTGCCCGATACCCCTTGCCTATGACTTCTGGGGGTGGCCAGGGGGCTGGCGGCTGGTGCGCTCCGAGATGTTGCGCTTCACCTTGGTGGCTGTGCCAGAGGGCTCTGCATTGAGTGAGGGGCTGGAGCGAGATTTTTTCAGGCCGTCATCCTCCCCGCCTGCTGCGTCAAAGAGGGTAGACTCAAATGCTGCCAGGTCCTCGGAGCCGGCCTTCAGCTTGGCCCGCAGCAGCATGGCATAAGTGCCATAGCGGGATTTCTGGGGAGAACAGTGCGGCAGAGAGGGGTCAGTGAGCTGGGTGCTGCCCCTCAGCCAGCAGCCCAGGGTGGGGGGATGCTCATGATCCCTCCACCTGGCCAGCATCCCAGGACAGAGGGGATGCTTGTGGTCCTGGACCATGGCAGTGCACAGTGCAATTCAGCCGATGGGGACTGGGGGTGTCCCATCACTCAGGATGGCCAAGCAGGCAGGGGCAGAGGGGCGGGGGGCAGAGGGGCTGGGGGCAGAGGGGCTGGGGGCAGAGGGGCAGGTCTCCCAGCTCACCTCAAACTCCAGGTATTCTTCCTTCTGCTTCAGCTCCTCGTACTCCTTGCCCTTCACCTTCTTCTCTGGCAGTGAGGAGCGATGCTCCAGCAGCTCTGCTGACATTGTCTTGAACTTGGTCTCATGGCTCTTCACCTGCTCCTCCTGGGCAAGGGTGGCATCACGTCAGTGTCCTGCCCTGCCCTGTGCTCTGCCGCACCAGGAGCATGAGCCAGTTGGGGCCAGAACAGTTTTTTTTCCCTCCTAGGTGCAGCTGGGATCTCAGCTTCTGCTCCTGGGTTTGTTTGTTTTGTTTTTAAGAATGGCAGGCAAAAGCACAGGCCCTTGGGGGCAATCTGCTCCTGCCTTGTGGGGAGCTGACTGCAGTCTTAAAGCAGAAGAATTTAATCCCCTCTAAAACTAGGCTGCTGCTTTTTTTTAATCCTTTCTGCTCTATGAATAACTGCCCTGGCACGCGTGAGCACCAGCTAATCCCCCTGGCCGGTCGCCTTTCAAGGTCCTGGCCCTGGCAGGACCCTGCAAGCCACAGCATGGGACCGCGTTCTCCTCCATGATGTGTCTCCATTGCCTGTCTCCCATCCCTACCGCTGGAACAAGGTCTCGCCACCCACCCCCAGCCTCAGCACCCCCTCACTCCATATCTCCCTGGCCATGCTCCCTTGGCCCTGCACCCTGCTGGGATGCAGCTGGGTGTGTGGCACCACACAGGTCCCTCCACAGGGGACCGTGCCACCAGCAGACCCCGGGGTCTGTCCCCTGCTCCTGGCTGCGCCCACACCCTGGCCCACCTGGGACAGCCTGGTGCAGGAGCTGGGCAGCAGCGGGCGGCTGAACTTCTTCTGGGAGCCGATAGCTGCAGGGAAGGGGGGTGCAGAGAACATGGCTGCCACCACGTTGATGCGCGTGATCCATGAGTGCATCTGTTCAGGGTTCCTGGGGAGAAAGGCCAAGCCACATCTGGGCTTCAAGTGGCACTATCTGTGTCACAGACAGAGGGATCCCTGCAGACAAGATCTGGGTCCCCCAGCCTGGCCCTGGGGCTCTGCTTCTAGTGACTCAGGCCATGGCGAGCCCACCAGGCTGGGAAGAGGAGCCAGGCAAAGCACAGCGCTGACACCGGGTCCCTTTCTTCCCAGAAAGGGCCAGGACAGGAGAGCACAATGTGGCCCCATCCCACCCTCTGCTCCAGTCAGACAAGCCCCTGTGCCCCAGCATGGGACTCAGCCGGCGATCCTGGGGGACTCACTGTGCTTGGAAGAGGAAGACCCTCCAGTCAGCTGTCCTGAGGTAGAAGACATTGGGTCGCTTGCTGTAGTCAGATGCCCGCGTGGCAAGCGAGTGGTGGATGCTAATAGCATTCTTCAGCTCTTCTTCCACCAGTGCCTTCCCTGGCTTATACTCCTCCTGCAAATCACGGGGTGTTTCAGAGCCGGCTTAGGGATGCACCCCACTGTGAGTCAGCTCTATGAGGCCGTGGGAACTGCAGGCAAGCACTGGCAGTGGGGGGGGCTTGGAGATCACCCTCCACCAGGCTGCGGTGGGCTCTGCCTCCAACTCATGCTGCACCATGGGGAGACACTGCGCAGTCTGGGTGCACAGCTGGGCAACAGCATGGTGGCTGTTCCCTGCTGCCCTGCAGCGTGTATACCTGCAGGTAACTGGATGTGAAACAGCCCCCCCACCCTAGGTAGAGACCTTGGGGTGTCCTCTCTCCCCAGCCAAGCCCTCACATGCAGGGCCCTCGGTCAGCAGCCTTTCGCTGCCCAGGCTGAGCCTCAGCAGCCCGGGAACAGGGATGCCACCAGGTCTGCAAGCAATGGCTCAAGAAGGCACGGTGCTGAGTCTGCTTAGGGCAGGCTTTGCAATGCTGTGCACTGCATCCCCTCTCTTGCTGTTGTAGGGACTGCTGTGACCTCCCCCGGGTTGGGGACAATCCCCCTCCCTGGCACAGACATGGGTGGCCCCGCTGCTGCCTACCTTCTGCAGGTAGAGAATCATCCCCTTCAGGATGGCGTGGAAGGGCTTCCAGCCGCGCTTCCCTCGGGGTGCTGCCAGGGAGGAGAGAGCAGCCCAGACATCAGCCCCAACGCCAAGCAGGGGGAAGGCATCCACCCACCCCTGTCCTCCTCCAGCCAGGCCTGCCATGACACACACGTCACCCCACCCCGGGGATGGGTGCCACGCCAGGACTGTCCCCATGCACCTGAGCCCATGCTGGCCACGTGGCTGGCAGATGGTGTTGCTGGCAGGGGGGGCGCCTGGCGCCTGCTGAGGCCAGCACCACTGCGCTCCCCGCCTCGCCGCCCACCCTGCCACTCAGCTTCACTGCTGCCTCCCTGCTCGGGGACAGGGATGGGGATGAGGCGGTGCTGCCTGCCAGGTAATGCTGGCTCTCGATCTAATCAGATCAAGGCAATCAAGGCAGCATTAGATGGCCAGGGCTTAAGAGGGGATTTTAAGGTGGAAATGGCCCAACCAGCAGCAGCCCACTGTGCGACCCCTTCCTTCATCCCTGCCATCCCATGGCAAGGGTGTATCCCCTGGGGAGCCCACCCCACCCTCCCTGCCTGCCCCCTTCCCAGCTGAATTTTGCCTGGCACAGCCAGCCAGTCAGGGGCCGATGCTGGAGGCTGGCATGATGCTACAGTTTGATGTCATATAGTGACTTCTGCCCTGCTCCCCACTGGGTTTCTGGAATGCACCAGTACCCACTTGCTCAGCATCCCCCTCGCCCCTGCAGGCTCCCAGGCACCTACTTTTCTTGCAGTCAGGATCAGCGTGGATCTTGCGCACTAACAGTCCATGCTTGTAGGTTGCAATGCTGGAGTCTTGGGAGAAGTCCAGAAAGGGGTTACTACAGCTGCTGATGCGCTTGATGGACTTCGGGTTGGGGTCTGCCAGCTCCGAGAGGGACTTTCTCAGTTCCTCTTCATCTCTGACAGGCACAGATTGGGGTGGGGAAAGGGTCTGTTGCCTCGACGGGGACAGCAAGCACCAAGCCTCCCACTTGCCAGTGCCACTTTTAGGCCTGGCTTCTGAAAGGGAGGCCAGGAGCAGCAGACCAGGCTGAGCAGTTTGCCATCACCGTGAGCAAGCATCACAAACCCAGCCATGCCTCTGCGCCTCTGCTCCTCTAGGCAGCTGTGGTGCTGCCTGGCCCCTCAAAAGACAAGGCATCGGGGTGTCTGTTGCTGGTTTGAAGGGGGGCGGGCAGCCCCAGGAAGTGAGGAGTCTTTTTGGACAGGGCTGAGACTGATGCCAGCCAGGCTGATGAGCCAAGGGCCATGAAGGAGCAGCCCCAGGCACTACCACAGCCCCCTGGCCTGTGACGTATGGGCTTGCAGGTCCCCAGCAGGCAGGAGAGAGGGTCTAAAAAGAAACCCCCCTGAAGAGAGACCCAGGCTGTTGTCCCCACACCTCGAGGGCAGCAACCGGACTACAGGGCTCAAACCCACCAGCAAAGGGCTGCAGGGACGCGGCGGTAGGGAGCCCTCGGTGTGGGCAGGATGCTGGCAGCCCTGGTGGCAAGCTTCCCTCCAGGTCACAGCCCCGGTGCTGCAGGCAGGCGGGCTGCTGCGGGCAGGCTGCACCGCTGCCGCTCCCCCCTCCGCGCAGGAAGATGTGGGAGCCCAGAGCTGCTGCCTCCCCCCTCCCTCAGACCCGCTGCTAATTAAACCCCTCAGCATCTGCCGGTGTCTCCATGGCAGCAGCCCGAGCCATTGGCTCAGCGCTGGCGGTACCGCCGGGCTGATTAATCCCCGCAGCGCGGGCCCTGCCGCTCCTGCTGCGGGAGATGGCAGCTGTGGGTGAGGGTGCGGGCACCCTGCGGGGCCCTGGCACAGCCACGGCCCCCCCAGCCTGCCCGCTTCCACCCCAGGCACAGCCGCCAAGGCGTGAAGCAACACCAAAGCCACGGGAGCCGGCCTCCCCCCAGGGTGCCGGGGATGACATCCCGGTGGAGGTGCTGAGGGCAGCCAGGGGTACACCACCTGCACCCCCGGCCCACCCCAGCCAGCCTGAGCTCCCTCTCCCGCCCCCATCCTCGCAGGAGCACCCATCCTGCAGTGCCACTGCTGATGCAGCCTCTGGGGCAGAGCAATGCTGCAGCGGGGCAGGCAGCAGGGGCAAGGAAGCCTCCCCCCTCCCCATACCGGCCAGCCCCGCTGCCCACCCAGCACCGGGCGGCAGCATCCCCTGGAGGGATACTCACATGGCCCACTGCAGCTTCTCGTTCTTGATGGAGCCATACAGAGCCTGCAGAGAGAAGAGCAGGGGGTCAGGAGGAGAGCGGTGCTGGGTCAGGGGAGCTGCGCTGGGGGGTGCAGGGGGCATGCCAGGACAGCTCAGGGACACTGGAGGTTAAGGCAACCCCAGGTCAGTTAATCTCCTGGCTCGGCCAGCCAGCTGACCTTGCTTCAGGGCTACAGACACCTTCTCCTGGGCACCACAGGACCTGCAAGCCCCCATACACCCCAGGCACAGACTGGGGATGGCCCTGGCTGCCTCCTCTCCCTCTCCACCTGCCCGTGATGGTGGCACAGCATTAGCAGCATGATGGCGAGGTGCACCAAACATTTCCAATTGCTTGGGAGAGCTGCTTCTCCCCACACCAAGGTGTCCCAGGCTGGCCAAAGTGACAGCCTTCAGGAGACCTGGGCCACAGGATAGCAAGCTTTCAGGCCAGACTTCAATGGTGCATGTTGGCACCCTGCTCAGCAGGACCTCAGCCTGCTCCAGGGTCCCCAGCAGCTCCAGGTCACAACACACCACAGCCAGTGACCCCCCTGCCATCAGCCACCTGTGCTGGGCTGGCAGAGATGGGCTCATGGCAGCACCTGGCACGCTGCCGTGATGCAATGCTCCCGTGGCAGCACATGTAGGCTTCGGGAGAGACTTCAGCGCTGAGCTGGCCCTGGACCTGCAAAGCCACCATCACGCTGTCACTCACCAGGCCCTCAGAGGACCTTGTGGCTGGTAGAGGCAGGATGGGTGTTTGCTGACTGCTGGGCTGCTGTGGCTTGGGGTGGCTGAGGTCTGTTCCTACCCCCTCCCCAGCATTCCCCAAGCACCCTTCCCTCCCTGGGGACCCAAACACCACCGAGCTGAGCAAGGCAGGACCTGCTGCCTGCACCTCAGCACAGGAACAAGCAGAGCCCCCCTTGCAGCAGGATGCTCCAGGGCCCCACTCCCAAGTGTTTCTCTGGCCCGAGCTGGGCACCAAGCCAGAAGCACTCAGCACAGCTCTGCAAACGGGGAGGCTCCAGAAAGGGTTTCAACACGGCGCTTGCAGAGAGCTTCAGCGCAAGATCTGGAAGCCATCATCCTTGGAGGAAAATAATCGAGTCTCGCACAGGCTGTTCAGGCAGCTGTCAGCATCCATCACTGGGCCGGAGACTGCTGCTGGGAGACCTTGCTGGTGGCTGAGAAAGTACAACTGGAGGCGTGCAGGCGTGCGGGAAAGCCGGCCAGCAGGCAGGCCCCAGTGGTGTCTGGGGAAGGGACATCCATCACTTCCCCAGGAGGCGCGGCGGCCAGGACGGAGCAGGGACCTTGTTCCTCTTGCACTTCCCCATCAGGGAAACGCTGGGACAACACCAGCTTGCTTCTCAGAGGAGGAAAAAGATCGCCCCAATCTAGCGGGCGGAAAGCAGGATTCAGTTGTCTGCTGGGGAGACAGGAGGCTCTGGGCCTCAGCACCTGAAAGGAGATTAGACCCCAGCCCCATTTGTGCAGCCCTAGCGCTGGAAGGGCAGAGGATGCCAAGGCGTGAGCAGAGGGTACCCACCAGCGGGGTTGGCAGCAAGGCGGCCGGAGGAGCACAGGTTGCAAAGGGACCTAGAGAAGAACGTGGTGCAAAAAACCCCAACACAATAGTCCTGTAGAACATAACCTGGGAGCAGAGCAGGGGTAGAAGCAAGCGTGTCAGAGGACTGCAGATGACAAGGAGTCACCCCAGGAAACAGGAAGGGATCTTAGTCACTGCCAGGGATGCAGCTGAAAGATGCTGAGAAGCGGGGACTAGAAACTGCAGAAAAGCTCCTTGGAAAGAGCAGGCAGAATGGGATGTGTGGCTTGGCTTCCACCCAGCTCAGTGGCAATACAGAGAGGGGTCAGCTCCCTCTCCCCATGGAAGGGAGACACGAGCCAACTAACAGGGATTTTGGAGGGCAGGACGAGGCACCGCACCAGGGGGGACCACAGCCCTCAGGCCCCCAGCCCCACACAGGGGATGGCTGCTCAACACCAGGTGAACGAGCCAATGGCAGAAGATGCTCGGGGAGTAGTTCTGGATGGCACAGTGCTGGACTGGAGAACAGTCCAGCAGAGCACCACGCTACAAAAACCTGGGCCCTGGGGCTGCCGGCGAACACTTCAAATGCTGAACTGCCTTGTGGCTTCAAAAGGCTCCAGCCGCTCTGCTACAAGCCCTGACAGCATCCCACAAACCCGTTGCAGGCAGGAGTTGCCAAGTACCCCCACCTCAGAGATGGCAGGGATTGAGAGGGCAATGCAAAGCTTTACGTCTACGCTTAAATCCTGCCAAGACTCTGCTCGGCTAAACACCAACCCCAGCCAACACCGGTCTCAGGAACAAAGCTGGTGGACTCAGCCCAAGTCCTAGCTGAGCAGATGCACTCCAGCCACAAAGCCCACCCCGCTTTTCTGGCCCCATGGCAGTACCACCACCCATTAGTCCACTCAGCTCTGCACTCTTTGGTGCGTGGACCATTTCTGCTGGGGAAGCACAGGCAGTGCAGGCTCCTGACACTCACAACCATGCCAGCAGAGACCAGACGCACCAGTTTCACTGCTCAGCAGGTCCCCCTCTCCAGGATGTCTTTGCGCCGTGGATTCATTCCCCCTGGGCTGAAAGGATGGCACCTCTTGGCACCTCTGAGCTTGCAAGCAGAAAGCAGGGTGCTGGCCCGATGCTGCTGTGGCTAACCCCATGCGTGGCTGGGTTTGTCATCGATGGGTTATGAGCTCACCGCTGCAGCATGCCAGCCAGCCAGCTCTGCCCTAGACGTGCAATGCTGAAGAGACCTAGAAATACAGTGTCCCAGCAGGATTTCCAACTGAATCAACATCTGTCTTTGGTGCCCTCCCTTCCGAAAGCCAGCTGAGAGGATGCCCCTGAATCCAGCTCTAGCAAATGTCTCCAGGAGGGGTGCAGGCTGCACTGGGCAAGGGGCAGATGACTCTGATGCTCCAGCCCAGCCTTAGCGCCAGCCCCTACACAAGCAGGGCGGGGAGAAGACATCCCCCTTCAGGTCCTCAGCTCAGAGCAGACCAGAGGGGAGACCCAACGCTGGTTCGGGGAGCCAGGCAGCAAGCTGGCCTGGGCCTGGGCACTGCCTTGACAGGACCATACCAGGGCTGTAGTCCAGCACTCAAGTAACAGGGGAGGGTTAAAGCAGGAATGTAGGCATTCTGCAGACCGTTTTAACCCTTTCTGGGGTGCCTCTTTTACAGATCATAATTCTTATGAACGCATCCCCTTTCCAGTCTGCAGGTTCCTGTGCTAAGCAACAGTGCTCAGCTCTCAGCGCTGCAAGATGCCCTGTACAGGTCAAGGTTCCCCTTCCTCCTGCTGGCCCTGTGATGAGCCACAGCTGCGTAACATTCTGCAAGACAGGCTTCACAGCCACCAAGTGCCCTCCCTGCAGTCATTCTGCCTCTCTCCGTGCCTGACAGCGTTTCAATACAAGACCTCAATTACTGGTTCTCCCCAACTTTTCCTTCGCGAAGTATCTTTCCTCACACGCAGCCCCGAAGCTCTGTCAGATCCCCCAGACACCCAGACACCCCCCCCAGATGTGCAGATATAGATGGCACAGTCAGAACAGGGATGTATGTCAGACGGAACCGTACCTACGTCAGGTCTCTAATTCACCTTGGCAGCCCCCCTGCACCTCCGCTGCCTGCCCAGCAAGCACAACCCATGCTCAAGGGCTCATCATCACAGGCATGCACCAACCCTGCTGCCTACATCCCATGTCCCCCCCTCCACTCCACTGCAGAGGGGTTCCTGTGTGCCCAGAGCAGAGCGACTTGGGGACAGACTTTTTTCCCCCCATAGGATGGACTGCCACGGGGACAGCATCCCGTGCATCACCTTCCACCCCACTGCAGGCAGCAATTAGCAGGCTGTGGGGAACCGCTACCCATCCCTGCCCTGCACTTTCAACTCAGCACCACCATAACCTGCACCAACCTCTTGAAACATCCCTTGCCCAGCCAACGACCGCCCCCCGGACGGCAGACCCCCCTGTGCCTCCCAGCGCAGCCCCGCAGCGCGGGAAGCAGCGGCCGAGCATCTCCCAACTGCGCGTTTCCATCCGAGTGCGTCACAAGTTAATGCTGCCCCCAGACCGTACTGCGCTATGACAGCATCGCCGCTTGGCACGGCCCTCGTGTCCCCGCCGGGCTGGTTTTGACCACGGGGCCAGCCCAGGCGGCTCTGGGGTCCCCCTGCGCCCACGGCAGCGCGGGGGCCGGGGGGGGACACCCCCTCTGGCTGCTATACCGGCGGCAGGCGCCCAGCCGAGGCGGGACGCGCCCGGGGACAGCCTGTTCGCCTCTCCTCGCCTAGGACTGATGCACACCAGCTAACACCTCCAAAAGGGAGCTCGGCTCACAACCGGCAAGCTCTCAGCAGTAAAAAGCCCTTTGTTTTTTTCCGGGCCAGGCAGCCACTCCTTCCTCTCCAGCTCGGCTGGGCTGGGAGCGGGGGCTGCAGCGCTGCCCCCCGGCTCTCCCCGCCGCCCCAGCCGGGGGCCGGGCTGCCCTGGCCCCGCTGCCCGGCTCGGCGCAGCCCTTGGCAGGGAGCCCACGGAGCTTGTCACTTACGCTAAGCGGGAGGGCTGGTCCCAGCGGCGCGGCTCTGTCCTGGATTCTTCTCGCGGGGATGTTTTCGAGCAGCCAGCGTTGCTGTCAGCCCGTGGCGAGCGGCGCAATGTCACCCAGGGCTCGCCGTGCCCCCGCCGCCCCCCTGCTCGGGCTAGGGCCGGGGGGGGCGCGGCAGGGACGGAGAGGGGCACCCGGCCCCGCCGGCAGCGGGCGGGGGGACACCCGGGGCCGCCCGCCCGCCGTACCCGCGCCGGGCTGGGCTGTGCGGGTCCCGCCCGCCCCCCCGCCGGTGCGCGGCGCATCCCCCCGCGCCATCCCCGGCCCCGCGCTTACCGGCTTCTTCTTGCGGCGGCTCTGGAGACGGCTGACCACCAGGTCGGTGTAGAGCACCGGCTTGAGGGTGCGGGAGCGCTGGGGCCAGCCGTAGCAGAAGGTCTCCACGCCGCGGTAGTTGCGCCCGTAGCGCACCGAGCACATGGAGCGGGACCGCATGCGCCCCGCGCTGCTGTTGATGCTGTTGACACCGATCATCCTGCCGCCGGCGGCGGGGGGGCGGCGGCGCGCCCGGCGGCCCTGCCCGCCCTGCCTGCCCTGCCTGCCGCGGCCCGCTCCGCCGCCGCCGCCTGTTGAAGCCGGGCCGGGCCGGGCAGGGCTCGGCGGCTGCTGCCCGACAGAGGCGGAGCCGCGCCCGCCCCGCCCGCCCGCCGCAGCCAATGGCGGCCCGCGGCGCCCGGCCGAGCCGAGCCGAGCCGAGCCGGGCCGGGCCGTGCCGAGCGACCGCATCCCTGGCGCTGATGCCCACACGAGTTGTTGGAGCTGCTCCCGGTGCACCGTCGCTGCCTCCCCCCCAAGCGCACACTCGGCCGGGTGACAGCGGGGGTGACACCCCCCGGGCGGGCTTCAGAGCTGCCTCTACCCTGCCCACACGGGACCCTCCAGAGGGGCGAGCTGCTGGGAGACAGGCCCGGGGGTGTGTGCTGGAGGCTTCCACCCGCCGTGCCCACCTCCCGCCGGCCCCTCGGGGGTCGGGCCGGGAAGGCCAGCGGCCGGAGCCGCCCCGCTGGCTCAGGCAGGGCAGGGGCGCTCCGGGCAGCGCTTCCCGGGAAGCCGCAAAGGCTGGGCACCCTTGCGAGAAGGCACGGGGATCGACGCGTAATTCAGTTAGGCTTGACTGAGTAGGCGACGCGGCCGGTGGAGAAATTTTCCACTCTGTCCTAACCGCTTGGCACAGCGATGGCTGGGCATGGTGAGGGAAGGGGTGCCTGGCCCACCAGATGTGCCGGGCTGCCCCGAGCCTGGGGCAGGCACGGGAGATGGGGCAAGGCAGCGCTCCCGGGTGAAACAGGCAAAAAAGCAAAACAAAAAGAAGCCCCGGGGATTAGACTGAGCAAGCGTTCCTGTGATTATAGCTCAGAGGTGGGAGCTGGGGCTTTCTTCCCACACTGCTAATCACTTACCCAGCACTCCGAGCATCTGAGCCCTGCTGTTGTGCCTCCAGGGTGGGAGGTGGGGGCCCGTCCTACCTTCCTCCCCTGGGGACCCAACTGCATTGTCAGGCTTAATTCATTAACATCTGTGAAGTGCCCTGGGCCCCTAGGCTGGAAGGCAGCACAGATTCGGCTCGCTCCTGCAATCACTAAGCAGCGCTGGAGAGAAATGGGGTCTGATTTGGCCATGCTGTGTTGCTGCCAGCCAGCAAAGCATAAAGTTAAGCTAAAAGAATAAGGAAGATGGGGAAGAGCTAAAGCTCCACAAGGTGATCAGTCTTGTAAAGTTCAAACGCACATCTGAATATAAGACAACCAGCAACAGTGAGCGAAATCCCAGGGGGCCTGGGCTAAAATCACACTGGCAAAAAAAAAAAAGCAACACCTCAAGAGCCAATCAAAACACCACTAGCTCCAGGACATCCCACTTTGCCTCCTTCCTTGCTGCGTGGGCAGCTGCCTTCATCTGGCCACAGTAATCTGGGTCCAAGCCTGCAGAAATGGGCATCCTCGGGCACGACATTATACGGGTTCTTAGTTCCTCAGCATGGCCCCTGTGCGGAGGACACCCACATCAGAAAGCTGGGCAGCCCTGCTGTGGAGCACAATTCTTCAGGGGAGCTTTCAGAGCCAGAGGAAAGGGTTTCCAGCAGCAGTGCCGGTAAAGGCGTCACTGCCTTACTCTAGCAGCAGTGCTGTACAGGGCACAGCAAGGCACTGCCAGCCAGGGGAATGTGGTGCTCAGCTGTGAAAGCACAAGCTTTCAAGTGTTTTTGTTTCTCCTGCGTAAAACCGGGATTGTTTACATGTATTATCTAGTAGCACATAAAGTTCTCATCTGACTCAGGCCATCACCCGCTCTCAGGCATCGTGCTGCATTTGTCTTGGGACTTCTTGCAGCCATTAACAAGGGGAGCACCCAGGCTCCCTGCTGGTCTGTTCCTGATGCTGTCCCCAGGGTCACAGGGGACTGTGGCCTTGTGTCCCCTGCAGTCACCTAGGTCCTGCCCTGCTGTCCCCATGCCCTGGCAGTGAGTGCTGTGGGTGAGGGTCTCCAGCTCTGAAGCCTGGTAGCAGCCTGTGCTGTCTCCCCAGGCAGTCTTGGAAGAACCCCCAGGACCCTTCTTCTGCACTGTGGGAGCTGCTCATAGGCCCAGCCCTGAGCCTTGGGAAGCTCCTGTGAAGCCTGCTAGCCCTTCCCTTCCCCTGCTGCCTTTAGGAAATGCGTGTGCTCCTGGAGCACTAAAATTAGCCAGCCAGCTGTGCGGCACACTTGCACAGGAGCCTCAGTCCCCAGACACAGCCTGCCAGCCCGGTCTGCCGAGGAGGCAGTGTTCTACCAAGGGTAACAGGGCTACTAGCACAGGCTGACACGGGGAGAGCCTTTCCCCACTTCTCTGCCCCTTGAGCCTGTGTGGGGACCAAAGCACCAGGTGGCCAAAAGCAGCAGGCAGAAAGGAGAGGGTGTCTTCTCCGGCTGAGCCTGGCAAAGGCTGCCCAGGAGAGGCACAACCCCTTCACACACCATTCCTTGCCAGCCCCCTCCCCAGCACAGGCTGACAGCACTTTCCCGATCTCACCTGCCCCGGGACCCCATTCCCCCTTGCACGGGCAGGGGGTCCCTGAAGGGGAACTATGCTCTAGACGAGAGGCTGCAGCCCGCCCTGTGCACTGTTCCTGATGCTGCCTTTTGCTCCCCCTCCCCAGCACGGCTCCCCTACAGAGGCAGCTGAAAAGCAGCGGTGGGAAGCACCACAGCTGCAGAAGGAACAGGCCATTTTTAGCAGAGCAGCCTCCCTGCTGCTGGGCTGCAGGCAGAGCCGTGCTGGGCTGTGCTGCAGAGCCGCAGCCCCACACCCCCACCCCGTTCCCTTACACCCAGCAAAGGTCATGGCCCCTGCCCACGAGAGAAAGCCTGTAGCTTCATGGCACGTCCACTGGCTGGAATCTGATGGGATAACTTGATCTCATATCTTTGAACTGCGAGTACTTTTGGGGGTGAAGTTTAACAGGGATGGGGCAGCACCTGAAGTGCAGGTACCAAATCATGGGATGCCAGGGGCTGCAAAGGGGGCATGCCGAGGGGCCTGCAGAACTTGGATGCTCCAGAGCGCAGGGGTTCAGGGTCCTCATTTTGGATGTTTCTATCCCATTTCAGGTGCTTAAAGCATTTTCTGGAGCTGTGTTTAAAATTAGAGGAGAATTTTGCCTGAGTAACGCCTTTTACTGGCAAAGCGTGGGCTGAGAGGGAGGACAGCCCTATTGAGAGCTGCTGGTAACCCCTTAATGATGGGGTGAGCGATACAGCCAGGAATAGACCCACAGAGGCTGAAAGGGGAGCTCAGCTTTTCGCCCTCTGTTGCCTTTTTTCATCTCCCATCTCCCCCCATTGTGGCTCCGGCACCCTGTGGGAACCCATCTTCCACATCATGAGTATTTGCCAACTGTAGTGCTTAACCGACAGCGATGGTTTCTGCCTGGCACATCTCATGGGAGCTAAGCCTATTCCCAGGGCCCAAGACAGGGAGACAGCAGCTCACAAAACCCTCCTGAGAACAGGCGATGCCAGAGAAGTGCAGCAGCCCAAGGCTGGAGGTGCTCACTGAACACTGCGCTCCCAGGCCCAGCCCCGCTGGGAACTGGGGCAGGCAGGGAGAAAGCAGGAGTCCCCCCAGTCACACCAGTGTGATGACTTCCCAGCCCTGGGGCTTCAGCCACCCTCCCCATCACCACGCCTTGCCTGTGTCACCAGAAACATGCCCTCTGTCACTGGAGATGGCTCCAGTCCCAGGGGCTGGCTACAGCTTGGGGCTCCAGGGAGCCAAGAAGGACCGAGTAGCATGGGGTCAGTGCCATGAAGTTGGGCAAGGCAACCCCAGCAAGCTGCCCTTACCTCTGCCCCCTTGCCTGCAATGCAGGCACAGCAAGAGCAGTGAAGGGAATCAGAACCCCATGCGGAGCTCCGTCCTCCTCCTGGGGGAATGCAGTAGCCCATGTTCCCCTCAGCAAGGCAGGAGGAAAACTGTGGGCCAAGGGACCACAACCATTCCTGCATAAGGACGGACACATTCATCGCATCCCAGGTAGCCATCCACGCGATCCTGCCCAAAGCTCCCACTTTTGCTCCAGCTGCTTGGTTGGCCAGGAAAAGCGACCGAATTTACCTTGAGCAGCTCCTTGGGGAAGTCAGTGCCTCCATTGAGTCCCTCCAAGTTGCCAATGAAGTCGGAGCAGGACATTCTCTTTCCAATGTTCTGGGGGAGCCAGGGGGAGAGAAACGCAGGGGTTACCTTTGGGCCAGGGGCTGATGCTGGCTGAAGCAGGTCCCACAGCCCAGGAACAGCCTCCCCATCTCTGCAGCAGTGTGAGGGACCAGCCAGGTCTCCAGGAGGCTGCTTGCAGGCGTGGGGAAGCTGCCGGCTTTGCCTAGACGCTGGGAGTTGTAATAAAATAGTCTCCTTTTTCTAAGCTGGGTACTACCCACTCCCGATGGCAGCTGGTTTTGGAGTAGTCTCTCTCCCACCGCCTCTCCCCATCCACTTTTCTGTCCTCATCTCACCTCCACATCTTCTAGCTCAGCACATCTCCAAAGCCCCTTCACTAGCCCCCTCCTCTCGTTCAGCCTTTCTCCTCCCCAGACGTTAGGAGTGATCAACCCTCATGGGTCCAGGGTCCCTCGCTCCTGCTCACGTGGAGCTGTCCTTGCAAGTCCTCACTCTTGCTGCAGCACCTACGGCTGGGGGCGGTGGGGTTAGACAGTGCAGGGACAGACAGGGCTGGTGGCAGCGGGAACTTACGTGTCCATGCAGATCTGTGTTGAGCAGCATCAGGGCACAGGTGAGGGTGTGGGCTCCATCTGCAGCACAAGCACAGCACAGGAATTAGAGGGTCCAGCTCCCTGCAGCTGCTGCTCCAGCCCCATTGGCATCTCAGGCAGGGCATGGGGGCTCTGAGCCCCCCAGACAGCCCCAAGCCCCCTCCTCCCAGCCCGGGCACACGGAGCACACAGCAGTCAGTGCAGTGCTGGCAGCACGCGGGTGGGTAGGTAGGAGGCCACTGAACTAAAGCTGGTCCCAAACCTGAGAGTACAGGCTCCCTTCCAAGCTTGCAGCCCCTTCAGCCAGGCAGCAATGCTGCAGCTAATCCTGCAGAGCCCCTGGCATGGCAAGGTGACACTGGCACACGGTCTGCCAGCCAGGCAGCCCACACCTCACCAGCCCCAGAGCCAGCCCAGCGCAGACCCGGCATGTGAGTGCACACACACGAGGCACGGAGACGTGAAATAATGGTACAAAGCAGGTGTCTGTGCTGCCCCAAGTGCGAGGCACCAAAATTGTCTCACCTGGCTGTTCCCTGAGCCTCGCGAGGGTCTGAGAGCTGGGGTCTATCTGGTGAGGTGGGCCTTCCCGCGCCTCTTGTGCTAATCTGCTCAAGGTCAGAATTAAGGACGGGTTGAGCCCTAATTACGCATGATCCAACCAGAGCAGGGTTTTTTAAAGAAATTATCTAAAGCATCTGTCATTTGAGGGAAATGACATCTCCGTAACTGGGGCTGTCTCCTAAGGCGTCAGTACAGGTTCTCAGCTAGCTCTCTGGCTTCAGTTTCAGCATCTTCACTGAGTGGATGAATGCATGGGCTCGCTTGAAACACACACGGGGACATGCACAGTTTCTTACCCTCCGAAGAGATGGCATTGGGATTACACTCATAATAGCGCTGGGAAAAATGAGCCAGCACTCGCTCTCGCTCTTGCGTCTCTCCCATCAGGGCCAGCTCCTTTAGAAAGGACCTGAAGAAGAAGCAGCAGCGTTGGTCACACATGAAGCCCACCTTTCTCCACTCCACCTTGCACAGGAGCGGAGCTGCATTTTCTGGTCTGGAGACACCCCTGCATGCTGGATGAAGCCCTGCCATTGGACATCCCTCCCAACACACCGCGGGACTCCCCTCCAAGCCCTCAGCACTATACCCTGCCAACGCATTGCAGAGATGTGCGGCCAGCTCCAGGAGCTACACCAGAGAAGGAGGTGGGGGCAACACCAGGAGGGTCCGGGCTCGAGGCCTGAAAAGCCAGTCCTAGGCGAACCTGACAGTCACCCAACTACACTGACAATTTTGTTATGACCAGGGATACTCTTCCTTCATTGTGTGGCTGAGATACCATTTTGGGAATCACTCTCCCCCACGTAAGAGGTAAGAGGATCTCCAGGTGGGAGCCACAGGTTCTGCCCACTCCTGCAGATCTCTGTGTGGTACGGAGCTGCAAAGGGCATGGTCTGCTGGGACCCCACTCGGGTGGCAACCACACATACACACATGTACATGCACTCAACTCTGACCTGAGAGCCTGGTCCAGGCTCATCCCCGTGAACACGAAGAACTTCAGATATTCCCCTGCCACCATCCTGCTGAACTCATTGCTGAAATAGAAAAAGCAGGGGCAAGAGTGAGATCAACCAGACTGTGGGGAAAGCTGAAGGCATGCAAGGGTGGGGTGGATTCTAGGAGGCTGGGAGCTCCCCCAGGCTGTGTGAAGCGTGCTGAGGACAGAGACACCCCACACTCCCATGAAACTCAGAGGAGTCACCCACAGATTCAATGGGAATACTGGGCATGTACAAGAAACTGGAGAAGGTAGAGCTGGCAGGGCCCACAAGAGGTCAGCTAGCTGTCCCCCGGCCCCAACACCTTCGTGAAGCACCCAAGATGCAGTCATGGCAGGAAGGTACCAAAACTTAGATGTCTTTTAGTTTTAGGACCTTTAAAAGGAACACCTGCTGTAGATGTACCAGCCACAGGGAGTGGGCTTTGGGGTCCTGCCAGCTATTCCCCGCTAGCCCAGTGCCCTGCCAGGGCAGCAGCTGTGGGTGCATCGGGGGTGCAGGTGGGTCCCTTGCAGAACAGAATGTTCCTTGCGAATACCCACACGTACTTCTTCCCCAAGTGGCGGGCCACATCTGCTTTTTTAAAGCCATCTAGGTTGTAGAGCCTCTTGGCCAGACGTTTGGCAGCCTCCAGGTCAGCCTTGTGCCCGTTGGAGAGGGTGTCCGTGCTGCCCAGGGCCAGCTGCTCTACGCTGTCCATCTCCGAGTCCGAGTCCGAAACCAGGTGGCTCAGGGGGTGGTCACTGCAATGGGAAGGGACGCTCCACGTTAGCCTGCCTGCAGATCCTTGCTTCGTTCGGCTTCTTAGGAAACACAGGGCCCTCACCCTGCTTTGGAGCCTCACTGTGGGGACCTGGGGTGAACAGCCCCAGCTAGGGACACTCTGAGGTCAGCTCTGGGAGCTAAGGGAAGGTTTGGGAATGTGGCTGGAGGAGAGGTGGGGTGACAGGACAGCTCCACTGACTGACGACAGGACCAAGGCACCCAAACCTGTGTCCAAACTGGATCTGGAGGGATGGGACAGCTCTAAAGTCCCCCACCCTGAGCCTGTGAAACTGTATGTGTGGGCTCAGGCTGTGCCAAGCTCAGACATGGTGGAGACTGGGAGCAGAAACATGTGCACATCACATGCTGTCCTACAGATCTGCACTCATTTCTGAACCTTGACAAACTCCTCGTGCTGCTCTCGAGCACAGTTTCTACCCGAGATGAGACGGCTATTAATTCCTTTGCTCGCCTTTTCCCAGCCACCGGCTTTAAAGCACTTCCCAGAAGGGAAAACAGAGGCAGAGAGGGTGAGGACAAAGGAACCCCCCCCTGCTCCCCCAGCTCACAGCGGGGTGTACTGTCTTCTTCAGGCTGCCCATCAGCTATCAGCCCACCATGCCTTACATGGCCACGTTAGGAGCTCTTGGCTGAGCCCCTGAAGCAGTCTGACTCAGCGCGCAGGAGTTATCCCGACCAAAAAGCTGGTTGAATCTAATCAACAACGAACGTTAAGCAACTCTGACCTCGCCCAAATTTTCTGGCAGCCTTCACAATGTTCCAGTCTGATTTATTTTTAAAAGTCTCTAATTGACTTTTAAGAAGCCTGCTCTCCTGAGCCAATTACCCAGGCCAATCTCCTTGAGGCACTGCTTCCTCCACAAAGGACGAGCCTCCTTGCTGCTCAGTGCCACCCGACCCAGGGGAGCCCTGTGCAGCGCTGGCAGGATGCCCCATGGCTGGGGGGCTTCTGAGCACCTTCCTCCCACCCCCCTGGCACCCACAGCCAGTGTGAAGCGGGGAAAGCTGCTCTGTGCTCAAACCTGAGGGCCAGATGCTTCCCTGGTGAAAGCGGCTCTGACACCCGGCCAGTCCCCAGGGAGATGCACTTGGCTCAGACCACCGCTGAGCTTGGCAGTGCCGGGCAGTGATTGTGGTAAGCCCTCGATGGGTGGCTCAGGGCAGATCTGTGCCCATTTGGCCCCAGTCCTCCCCAGAGAGCCTGTCCATTACCCCATGCCACCCTGGTGGGAGCAGCTGCAAGAGTAGCCACAAGGTTGCTAGGCACTCACTGGCTCTGAGTCCGCCTGCTCTGGGGAGCTGTGCTGGGCAGGAGGTTTTCAGCATCACCATCCCCATCACCAGCACAGCCCGTCCTGTGGGCACCCCTAAAACCTCTCTTCCTGCCAAAATAGGGTGGCCACATCTAAAGGTGCTGCTGGCATGTGCTCTGGTGCTCACTGCCCTCCAGCTGTGCCCAGCTGTGCCTGCACTGGCTGGCAGGGCCAAAGCTGGCTCGACAGCAGAACAGGATGGGTGCTGCTGGGCCAGTGCTGGGCACACACACCTCGGCCCCGCTTCAGCTCCTTGTGCAGCTGCAACTGCTGTGATCAGCCAAGGGCAGGGCCCACATGTTTTTCGCTTCCCAACAGCATTCCCATGCTCCAACTGCATCTTCAGAGCAAGCGGCTGCTCAGTCACCCTCTGAAGACCTTTCCATTCTTCTCAACCACCATGACTAATCACAGCTCAATAACCTGGACCTTGCCTGTCCTGCCTGAGACGTTGTCCTCCCTCACATGGCCAGTTCTGGAGCCTCCTGGGACTAACCTAGAGCTCTGAGTCTCTCCCCGTGACTTCTCTTCCTGATCCTCATGCTGGATCCTGGATGCTTGTGCTGAGCATCCAGGCATGTGACCATTTACAAAAACCTCTCTTATCCTTCAACATCTCTATCTCCTTGCAGGCTCCCAACCCGTGGCTGCAATTCTTTCCTTGCTTCTTGCAGTTGGCATGCAGGGATCACAACCATGGTCTCTAAGCAGCTTTACCAGTGGGATCTGCTGTCCCCTTCCTCACCAAGTCCCCATACTGATTTGGGGTTTTACATCAGAAAAGCACAGCCTTGCTCTTAGGATGAGGCACTACCCAGCCGTGCCATGAAACGGATTTTCTTCCAACACTCAGGCCACTCTCATGCTATTAAATACAAACCATTGGCCTCAATGAGCTGGGAGCACCCCAGTGGTGGCACCCGTCTGTCACCACTCAAAGCCCCAGCTGGCTTGGAGAACGTGCAGTTTAAAGAGAGAAAAACCAAAAGCCCAATCCTCAAGCTAACGGAGAACAGCATGAAGAGATATGTCCACATCTGAGGCAACTGAGGTGATGGTAATTTTCTTGCCAATGAGCTAATGTCTCAGGGTGGGTTTTTTTAGTGTACTTTCTAAAGTGACATTTCAGTTTGGCTTGAAGAAACACTGAGATAATATTTTTTACATTAGATACATTTTCAACCCGAGAGTTGGCCCACACTTAAGGAATAAATATCAAATTTGGTATTGTGCGAGTATCCTCAGCGTGCCAGAAATGAGTCATCCCCAAGCAGACCCAGTGCTAGCTCACCCGCCTCCCCGCTGCTCGCCACATCACTGGGGGCACAGGTCCCCCTGCCACCTCAGAGTGCTCACGAGACAGCCCGGGTCCCCAGCACCTACGTTGGCAGCAAGGTGCTTCTGGGGGGTCTCTGTGAGGAAGTCACACGATCCAGCTCAGGGCTCGCCCTGGGACAGAGGGTCTTCACCGGCCACCTCCCACCCCAGCTCAGTACAAGGACCGCGTGCTGCTCCTCACCCTGTGGAGCTGCTGCAGGGCCACGGTCCTGCCCAGGGCCACCGCACCACAGACCCTCCTTCTCCAGGGTCCAAATGTTCCTTCTCGGGGCCAAACACTCCTTTCCTGGAGCCAGATCCTCATCTCACCCCAATATTCCTCCTCTGGCCGACTCCCTGGAGTCCAGCAGGAGAGACCGCAGCACCTTTGCTGGCTGCAATGCAGCATGCCACTGCAGGAGCCCCAACATCCTTTCCACGTTGCCACCACAAATGGGGCTCACTCAGCACCATGTTCTCTTTGTGGCTGCCAGCAACCAGGAGTTCCAAATCTTCTCTCCTGGATGTGGGGCAGCAATGAAGCACCAGCTCAGCAAAGCCTGCTCTGGAGGGCTGACCTCCAGCTCCTGGCTGCTGTCAGAGATGTATCTGCATGGTGAGACCCTTCCCACACTGTATCTGCATGGCGGCACCCTTCCTGCACCAATGCCCTGCTCCCAGCGGTGGGGAAGGAGAGACATCTCTGGGGACAGGGTGGGCTGGGTGGCCACTGGTTTCAGCTGGGGGTGCTCAGCTGAGCCCCTGGGTTGTCCAGGTCCTGCCTGACACATTTTCAGGTGAGACACCTGCTGCAGGAAACTCAAACCCTTCAACCACAATCCAAGTGCCACTTGCTCCCCACGGGAGGCTGGTTTGCATTCTGCACCATCAAGGGACAGGGCAGGGAGCCTGGTCCGAGCCTGTGAGGGACACATGCATGGGGCAGAGCAGCACTCTGCCCTCGATTCCTGATGCCCCACACGCATGGCTAGGTGACCTATGCCTCCGCCAAGTGAGCCCAGCCTGCCTAATATTGCTGCTAAGAATGTACCAGACCAGATCTTTGGCTGAGCTAAATAAATGCAGCTCCCTCCATTGGTCTCAGCGGAGCAACTTTGATTTATGACAGCCAAGATCTGAGCTGGTTCATTCCTCGCAGAATTGAAGTTAGGGCTGGGAGGACACTTGAAGGTCAGCCAGGCCAGCCTCCAGCTACAGACGGGGCTGCTCCTGCTTTCTGGCAGCTCTGGAGTCCAACCTGGTCCTCAAATCACACAGCCACAGCAGCACCCGCCAGCATTACTGCTGCCAGATCCAGGCAGGACCGAACTTTGGGCAGCTTTGCCCTATTCCCTCCTGTTTCTCTGCAGATTCCCAGAGCCTCCCCTGCAGCACCAGCTCTCTCCAGACATGCCTGCCTGTCCTCCAAGATGCCATCCCACCAGCCCCTCTTGTGGGGGGCACAACTACTCCTGCAGAGGACAGGGGCTGACTCTGCAATACCACCAAACAGTTTCAGGAGTCAGCCTCAAAATCTGGTTGCTCACCTGCTGGGTGGAGGGTTTTCTCCTTCAGAGTCACAGATGCCATGAGGTCAGTGTAGGGAAACCCAGGTCTCTCAGACCCTTGGGCAAAGCCCAGCCTAGGTGCTCTGGGTCAGACCTGGGGCTGGAATTAACGCCTGACACAAGGGGTTGCATCCCACAGGGATGTGCCACTGCCCATGCCTCTGCCAGCTGCCCCCATCCTCTGTGCCATGGAAGGCTGATGCGTTCTCTGTCCCAGCTCCTGCTGCCCTTCATGGCTTAACACAGAAATGCCATGGGGAAAGTCCCCCCAGCCCCGGGCTTGTGTCCCATTTCTTGTATGCCAACACTTGTTGGGGAGACCTCTTCATCCTGTGCCCTAGCTTTGTCCCTCCCTTCCCCTATTTCCATCCTTTCCTCGCCCCTCCTTCCTCTGCTCACCCTCACCCACAACCTCCCACATTACACCCCAAATCCACCCCCCAGGGCCCCAAACTGGGCACAGCTCTCAGGGTATTATCTCACCAGTTTGCCCAGTGCCAACCGGGACCTCAGGCCAGCTGACAGACCTGTACTGGCCTTGGCGAGGAACACCAGCTCACCAACTGCTGCAGTGGGACCTTACAAAGAAGCACAGTGGAGCTTACCTTGCCCCTCACTGTGGTATCTGGCCCTTTTCACCAAGTGTTTTGCAGCCCTTTGCTGCTGCTTCTCCTGCCTGCCCTTCCTTCTGTCCTGCCCTAGGCGATGATCCCGATTCAGGTCCCAGCAGAGCCTGCCTCACTCGCCTCTCGCAGGGCGGGCATGTCACGTCCTCTCCCTCTGCTGGCACTCCTCAGGGACCAGCATGGCTGTGCCCAGGGCCAAGGCCAGCTCCAGGGGAGCACCATGGGCAGGCAGGGGAAGCTGGGTGGCTGGATTTCAGGGGGCTTGCACCCCCAGAGAGATGCAATTTGCCCATTTACATCCAATTTGCTTGTCTGTGGGGCGGGCAGCTCCGGGCTGCGTGCAGAGTGAGGTGGCATGCTGGGCACCCACTTGCACCCAGCAGCATGGCAAATTCCAGCAAGCTGGACCTGCATTCACAAAGTCTGGCTGCCAACACAGGAGCAACCTCTCTGCAGTCCCCAGGGCTGCCCTGGATCCCACCCTGCCATCTCACCAGCATCGCATCAGCCCCGGCCAGCCCCAGAGGGAGCCCCCCAGCCCTGGAGGGCTGTGCCCCCACATGCGGTCTGCAGGTCACCGTCAGGGCCCCGGGGACAGCCTGCTTTAACCACAGCCCTCTGCCTAGCGAGAGTGGGGGACCTGCACACCTTCGCCTCCCACCCTAACAGGGTGATAACCTACTCACAGAGCCTCTGCCCCATGCTGGGGGTGCTGCCGTGGGATGTCCTGGGGAGAGGGTCCCACACTGGGACCCTTGCTGCTCAGCCACTGCTCCCTCCCTTTCAGCCAAGGCCACTGGAGGAGGTGCAGGCACGCCAGCACCCGGGGAGGCTGGGTCTGCACTGAGGCACACTCCCCATGTACAAGGTCAAGAGTCTCAGATTATCGCCTGCTGAGGGACATCAGAGCCTTGATGTGAGCTGCAAGGCTGCGTGACCCAGGGCCATCGGCCGCAGGGGACATCACTGGTCTGGCCACCCCTGCCGCTGAGAGAGATGGCAAGTCACAGGCTGCAGGGCCATCCCCAGCCCATCGCAACAATTAACGACAAAGGGTTTGGGGGCACAAGGGGGGCAGCTGCAGGGCAGCACACACAGGCCTGGCATTTGTCACCAGTCACCCCCCATGCCAAAGCCCTGCAGCCTGCAGTCACCTCTGCCAACCCTGAGACTGACAGCCAGTGTAAAGCACAGCCTCCCCCACAGACACCCCCCCCTGCCCGGGGTCCCCAGGCCATCTGAGCTAGTGTCAGTCCATCTGTACTGCTTGTGGCCGTGGCCAGTAACGAATGCCCCGCTCTGGTCCCAGTGGCACGGGTGATGTGGTGTTATGGTGGCTGCTGATGTTCCTTAGTTCCTTTCCCCAGCAATTTCCATTAAACACCCCTTAATGGGAGCATCACAGGGATACTCCCCGCTCGAGCAGATCAGCCCTGCCAGGCACCAGGAGCTGCTGGCTCCAGCTCATGGGAACCTTTGAGCAATCAGCCCAGTCACTTCTTTGTCAAACTACTTGGGAAGCTTCAGCTTCATGGTCTGTTACACTTGGACTCTAGAAAGTTGGTAGCACCAGTGATGGGGAAGGAGGAAATTTCTCGGACCTCTCCCTTGCCAGAAAGCCCTGCCCCCCAAGGGCTGACCCTGCAGATGATGGACTGTCTAGCCCCTGGCATCCCATGCCTTCCCTGCTTCCCAGTCTAGTTCCTGCTCCCAGTCCCAGTCTCCACTCCTCTCCATGGCACAACAGCGGATCGCAGCTGCACCCCCCTCCCTGCCCACCGTCGCCCACAGGGGCTGCAGGGGAGGCTTCCCCCGTGCCAAGGAGCAGAGAGCTGGGCTGCTGCCTGCCAGGGGGCTGTGGCAGGGCCCTCCTTCCCCACGCCTCATTTCCCATCTTTTCCTGCAGCCTCCGCTTCAGGTCAGTGCTGGCAGCATGGCAGGTCCGAACATTGCCTGCAGACAGGCAAGAAAGGGGGCCTGGGCGGGTCTAAGAGAAGAGCCGTGCAGGGACCTGCCAGGAACCAAAGGAATCATATTTTAATGGGAAAGACAGTTGCTTGGGGCTCTGCATGTGCAACAGAAGGCGAGGTTGGTGTTTGCAGTGCTGTGGAAAGCCCAAACCTCGGGGTCCCCAGGACAGCGAGCACACTGTGGGCTGTGGCTGCATTTCCCCTGCGGTCCCCTGCCACCCAAGCAGAAGTACTCCTGCTTGCGGGGGCTGGCAGAGGAGAAGGGGCTCAGCAAAGATGCAGTTTGCGGGGGGGACACACAACACCCCTCCATGGCCTGTGCTGCAGCCCAGCACTGCTCTGAAACCTGAGCTAGGAGGGGAGCACGGTGCCGCAGCATCCTTGGCACTGCCAGTGTGCTCTGCACTCCACTGACTATAAACCAGGGAGGAAAAACCCCTGTTAAGCCACCTCATTGCCGTTCTTGCTGCCAGCTGTGTGTCTGCACCCTCCCAGCGCACCTGTCCTTCACACTCTCACCTCCCTGTGCCCCTGCGGCAGTGCAGCTGTGGCACAGCGGCACTCCATGGGCAGTAAGTCAGACACTGTCCTCCCAGTTTCTCCAGGGCACTCTGTTTCGCTCCCTTGCCTTGGCAGAGGAATAGGAAGCCAATTGTCCCTGCAGAGAGCACTGATCATGGCTGGATGCTGCCACTCTTTGCTGCCTCGTGCCTCCCCGACATCACTAGCTTTACTGCACAAACCTTGCCCAGACTCTGTGCCATCACATCCCCAGCGTCAGTGCCCCAAAAGAAGGGAATCACTGCCCCAAAATTATGTTGCAGTAATCCAGGGACCAAGGAGCAGATGTGATGCCCCACTCTCCTCTCTTAACTGCAGGCACCAGGGCTCAGATCCCCACCTGGCCACCCCAAGTCGAGCCTACGAGGATGGTGCAGGTTGCAACAAGAACTGACATTAGGTTTGGTCTGGAAAAGACAAAACCCAAAAAAGTTCGGTGTGGGAAAGTCCAAAGCCTAGAAAGTGGATGAGGGATTGAAGAGGCTCTGGCATTGCACAGAAGGTCACCTGGCAGAGAGACCTTGTGGGGAGGCAATGCAAATAGGAGGGCCAGTGCCGGCATGACTAAGACATCAAATTCCCCGAGAGCTACCAGCCCGGCAGCTGAACCACAGCACCAGACCTGACATCCTGATTGGACCTGACCACACTCTGGATGAACGTTCCCTGGAAAAGGGAAAGGATGTGGCTTGCCAACTTGCCACATGGCAAGTGCCTCAGCCCAAGACCTTGTTGGAAGCAGGATGAGTGCAGGAAGGCAGTGCCTCAGCCTGGACATGGTCTCACACAGGGACAGGTTGGAAGTGGTGGGGCCAAGCTCCCCCAGCCTGCTGCACCAGAGATCGCCCCAGGCATGGGGCAGCCATCTGGAGCCCAGGTGCAGGCAGGCTTGGAGCAACGTACAGGGAGGCTCTGGTGGGCCGTGCCCATCTCCCAACGTACACGAGGCTGAGGAGGTTCCAGAGGCCAGGACAATAGGTACAAGACCATGGAACTCTTGTCCTCAAGAAACAAGAGGCTACTACTCAGATGGTGAGGGGTGCAGCAGTATCAGGAAGTCTTGGCCTCCAGGACAGAAAGGCTGCTGAATTTCTACTGGTACTCAACTTCTGACTGGCCTCTCCCCACAGCCACCATGGATGATGGAGTGTCCTGCTATGGGAACCACTTCAAACCACGGGATTGAAGTCCTGGGACAATCTGTTTGCTAGGCTGGAGAAAACCTCACAACCCCCCAGCACTGACAAAGCTGGCAAAGATGAAAAAAGGAGATGTCCTCCCATCGACGTGCTACTACTGTGGTGATCGCTGGCCTCATCAGAAAAGCTAGCACTCCCCGTCCTGACCCTTCCCCACTTCCCCAGAAACACAGCTTAGGCTCCGGCTGCAAAACACGCCGCACAGGGTTAGACCCCACACTGAGCCTCGGTGGCCCAGCTGGACAGCAAGCAGTTTTGGTCACTCACCTCATGTTGGAGGCCAAAGGGGTACCAAAGCTGTCCTCTGAGTGGCAAGGGCTGTGCCGAGCACCCTTCCTTCGTCTCCCCCGCTCCTCCTCCCTCTCTGTCCAGGGGGCATCTGTGGCCAAACTGGTCCCAGAGTCTGGCTCCAAGTGAGCCAGAGGAGCAAAGTTCTCCTCAATCAGCTTTGCGCTGTCTCGGATCTGTCCCTGTATTTCTGGGGTGAGGGTTGGGAGGTCAAAAGTGAAAAAGGTCCCGTGGGTGCGGGCTGGGGAGGAGAGAATGTCAATGGAGTCCAGGCTGGTGTAAGATGTGCCTTTGGCTCGATGGGACTCCATGATGCTCTCAAAATGCTTGCTGAAAGAGTCCATGCCATCCTTGGAGAGGCTGTGCCCTAGGAGGAAGGGCACTGGAGACTTGAGCATATCCTGTGTGTCCCGGTCCATGATCCTAGAGCGAAAGAAAGCGAGAAGAGCAGGTCACTGAAAAGCAAAGGATCAAAGCCCCAAAACAAAAGCCCACACACTGCTCCAGAAGGAAACTGGGGAGGGCAGAAATCTCCTCTGAACATCTGTAGACCTCCAAGGAAATGCCTCACCTGCCCAAGACATCATGGGAAGAGGGACAGGGCTGGCCTCCCTCCAGACACATGCTTCTCCTTTAATGCGCCACAGACTTTTGTTCCTTTAGTAGTTCATCCTCCTAAGAAGCTTATGAGATGGCTACTGCTCCCAGTCACTCGACTTGTGCTTATATCCAATAAAGGGCTCAAGCACCAGAAGCAGGATGTGATTCAGCTCAATTTCCAACCAAATCTGGAATTGGCTGAGTTTTCCACAAGCTTTCAGGTCTCCCAGCATCCAGAAGGCTCCTTCTGAAGCTGCTCAGGACAGTGTGGCACCTTCCTCCATGAATGCAGCACCGTGGTTGCTGAGCACCACCCTCAGACCATGCCCAGCACCCACCTACCTGCAAGGTCTGCTGGCTGGTCCCAGGAGATGTCTGAAACCCAGCATGAGGCGGTGCTGAGCCCCAGATTTCTCAAGGCAGTACAGAGGGAACCTCACACCCAGCTCTGGGCTTGAGGACCTGAGCTGGCCCATGTCCCAGAGGCCAGGCTTGGTCCTGGCTCACCATCTTGTCAGGGATCAGCTTGTCTCCAATGCAGATCTGGGTCCAGCCCAACACAGAAGTTTCTAAACCCTGAAGACCCAAGTGCTTTGTCCTGTAAATTAGGGGAAGCGCAGCCTGCCCATCTGTCTGAGCATCAGGGATATTTCCAACCCTGGCAACATCAAAGCTCCAGCCGTACAGGCATAAACACAGCCCTAAAAGCCTACTTTACTCATAAGCCGCTATCACTTTATTAAAGCAGCAGAAAAGCACTTCTTATGCCACTCTCTCCTCTGATTAAAAGAGAGGAACAGCTCCAGCTTGTCATAACTTTTGTTATGAACAAACAGCTTCATGCAGACGGCTGAGAAGATGCATTTCTGTTACAAGCACTAAATCATTTTCATTCATTAGCCTTCACATATCGCTCAAAAATCTCACCCTGATTACTTCAGCAGGCCAAGAGCTGGCAGCTTGGCTCCCCCAGAGTGCTGGCTGGCTCCCAGGGGAGCACAGCGAAGCCACCTGCAGGTAAGCAGGGCAGGGGAGAGGCTGGACTCGCCCATCCACCAGCACTTCCCTGGTTGCACAGCACCATGTGATGCTCTTACCATGCCCATAGAAGCCCCAGGAGCAGCTGCCTCTGAGGTGGCTTTCTGGCAAGGACAAGGCAAAGGAGACCTCTTTAACATCTGCAGATGAGCTTTACAGATGTGATGTGCATTCACAGTTCCTACCACCCAGCTGTGTGCTACTGAACCAAGCTAACGCTGCTGACTTAGTTTTGTGCCTCAAATCTTTAAGGAGGGCAATGGGCTGTGCCAGGGAGGACAATGCCAGCAGACAGAAGGGACCTTCTTCCCAGAAGAGGGAGCTGGGCTCATTCTTGTGATCAAGTATATTGCCACCAAGCCACAGAAAAAGCACAGCTGGTTTTGTCTACACCGTCCAAGCTCTGGAAGCAATCTTTCCTCCCCAAAATATTAAGCACAAAGCTGTTCATCTCCAGAAGGAACTAGTCGCAACAGCCAGGCTCAACACTGCTTGCACACACCACTCCTGTTTGGACACAGATATTTCATCAGCCCCTGCTGCACTGCCCATCCCCCTGCCCCAGCCCCCCAGGAAGGGTCACCACACCATCACCAAGCCAGACAAATGTGGCTGGGAGGAGCAGAGAGGAGGGGACGCAGAATCTGTAATTGAGCATCTGCGCAAGGGTGATGGCAGCGGGAAAGTAAATAGGTTTCCAGCCTGGAGCTGGGGTGGGAGAGGTGGTCACAGCCTTCCTTGGGAGAGGGCCAGGTGGGTACAGAGGGGAAGCAGATCCCAGGAGCCTACAGCCACGCTGCATTGCATGTTAGTGCCAAAGCCAGCAGGGGAAGGTCTGCCCGCGGGATGGCTGATGGAGGGGAAGGGGCCCCTTCCCCCCGCCTGGTGCTGCAGAGCCATCCACAGCAGCGGGGAGAAGAGGGAAAAATCTCTCTCCCTCAGACCCTCACAGTGGTGTTCTCTCTCTGCTAAATGCTCCTATGACCCTCCAGACCCCTGGCTGCCCCAGCCGTGCCCCATTCCTCCTGCCTGCACAGACATGGCAGGCACTGTCCGGGGATCCCAGCTGAGCAAGAAGAAGGTGATGCTATATAGCACCACCCAGCAGCCCCTCACCTTATTCCTCTCTGAACAAAGCTCCTGTACAGACCAGCCCCAGCAGCTCCTTGCGCTTCCCCCAGGCTCCTTCACACATCTCCTCCAGCCTGGCAGCTGCCTGCTCCTAGGGCTCAGTGTCCAACCTCCAACCCGTGCTCAGCCACAGCTACCAACCACAGGCACTGCAGCCCCCTCTGGGTGCCCATGCTCCCCTGCCATGTCCTCACCATCACACTGTGGTCATGCTGCCCCCCGTCCTCCCCCAGCTCACTGGCAGATGTCTTCTGTCATTGCCCTGAGCATTGCCCCGAGCATCCCCCTCCTTCCAAGCCTGTGGGACGTGGGGGCATCACCCTGAGCTGTGGCTCTGCAGCCACCTTGAGCGCTAGGGCAGAGGCTCAGCCTCAGCACAACACACCAGAGGCTTGTGGCTACTGAGGCAGGTTAAGCACATGCTTAAGCATTTGATGAAATCGAAGCCGTAACCATTTTTTTAATCCCCAACAAGCCTTGCCCTGTAGCCAGCTATTTTCTCACCTCCGAGGAGCGAGCACAAAGGCTCTGAAAAGGCTCCCCAGGTAGTAAATCCAAGGGCTTTCCCAGGCAAGGCTGCTCTGCTTGCAGGGAGAACAGGCGCCTCTGCTCCTGCCAGCCCCCTGTGTCTCAGGGGCGTGGGGCACCCCCCAGCAAAGCCTCTTCTCTCTTATCAGCCCAAGGCACCCGTGCAGCAGCTTCTCCAGCATGTCTGCCGATGCTTAAGGAGGAAGGGAATTGATCCAGCTCTTGCTGACGGGTTTTGGCTCTCCAGGACTAACAGGAATAAAGACGGTAAAGGCTTAGACTAGTCATTAAGAGTCAGTAGTTCTGACTCTATCAAGGAGAGGATTTGCTGGAAGAAGACACCATTTCTTCTGTCGCTTTCCATGTCCCGTTTGATTTGGTGTTGGATTTTTTTAGCTGTTAGCACCCTCTCTTATTTTAGGAGGGAAATCACCAAAGATGTCCTTTAGCCAGAATATGAAGGACAACAAGATAGCACTAAGCTGAAATCCCCCTTGCAGTGGGTGCTAAACCCTGAAGGCTAGATTTTCAAAGGGATTTACATGTCTAAATGCTGCAAATCAGCATCCAAAGGTGCTTCAGTAATTTTGAAGGGCTGGTCCTTCCCAGCTACCAGGACATGCCTGGGGTACAGCAGCTCCTGCAGCAGCAGAATGGTTCTGGCTCCAGGGAGCTCAGGGGGCTTCTATTTCTATATCACCCCAGCATCACCCCTCCTGTCAGCAGGCAAAGCAGAAAGCTTGAAGTAGAAAACATCAATACTGGTGACTGGTAAACAGGGAGGAAGACTGCAGCTGCAGAGCTCAGAAATGGTGTGTAAGCAGAAACCCAGGCCTGTGATGCAGGAACCAAACAAGCTCATGGTTTGAAGCTCAGGATTTTCAAGATGCTGCCTGCACGGTCTGCACCTACTTGGGGAATATTCAGGGGTCTGCAAAGTGAAAAAAACACTGGTCTACACAGAAGCCATGTAAAATGAACATGATGTCCCTATATGCACATTGGTAATTAATTACACCAGGAGCACTGTCTTTAGGGGCAACAATGCACTTAAGGACACATCCCGGCTTCTAGCACTGTCTGGGGAGCTACAGGAAGGTGTCTCAGGGGGCAAGAAGCAGGCCTAGGCTTACAAGCTCAGAGGACCTGTAGCAGACCTAGTACATACTTGGAAATAAAATACCACTACACAAGATAATTGTTACAATAACTTGAAGAACTTCTTTGCAGTGATAATAACTTTACACTTTACACAAAACTTCTATCACTATTCATTTGGGAAAAAAAATGTACTAAGAATGGCTTATTTTCTGCTTTTCTCTAGAACCTGAAGTTTTTGAGGACAAGGTGGGTGGCAGGGAGGGATGAATCTGTCCCCTCCACCAGAGATGCAAGGGCTGGACAGACTGGCAGGAGCCCAGCTCCCCATGTGACACACACCTTCCCTCCCCATCAGCCCAGCACCTTTGTGCTTCTCCTTCCCAGCACAGGGGCACCACTGGGGCTTATATTTTCATTATCTTTTCCCATTGCCGACATCAAACCTTCCCTTTTCCTTTTCCTCCACCTAAATGCTCCCTGCCTGCCCTTTGCACAGCCAGGTGAGTGCATGCTGCCATGTGGCGTCTCAGGCATCGCACTGGCTTTGTGCTTCCCAGGCGAGAACTCTCCCCACTCCTGCAGAGCACTTGCTGATGATGCTGAGCCCCCTCATCTCGGGATACGTATGTCAGGAGATGCCCTTGGCTGCCACTGCCCACACAGGCACCTCCTGCTCCCTGCCAGGGCCTTTCCTCTCCTGGTGGCTGTCCCACAGAGTGTGCTGGAGCTCCTGCCCTCATGATACCTCCTGTGGCAGGCAGGTGATGCCCATCACTCCTCACAGTCAATCCACCACTCCAGGGGACACTCCACAGGCAGAGTCTTATGCCACCAGGCCAAAATGCCACCACCCACAGGTCCTAACTGCCGGTGCCCGGCACGGGGCAGATGGCAGCTCAGATGGCGCTAGCTGCCCACAGGCAGGTAACTGAACGCTGGCCTTGGCGTCAGCCACCCCATCAGCATCCCAGCAGGCTTTTTCTGCCACACAAGTTAACACAAAAGACAACAAAATGCTTTTTCCAGCCCAACACATCCCCCACTCTTACCCAAACATGGCAAACACCTACAGAGGCCAAGCAAAAGAGACCGCTCCTGGCACTGATGCGGAGCCACCTGTGGAGGGGAGGGCAGCCCAGCAGCGCCTGCCAGCACGCAGCAGCTCCAGGACGTGGCCTGGGCTCAGGTGCCCTGACACTGTCACCCCAACGCCCGGCAGCCCTGGGGCAGGACATAATTCACCTGGTGGGACTCGTGCTGGGAAGCCTCGCTCAGCCAGGCGACCTGAACTGGAGGGCTCACCCCAGGGGAGTGAGGCTCGCAGCACAGCGCCCAGGGGTGGATCACCCGCAGCCCTACCCTTCCCACAGGGCGCTGAGGGGCTTACTCCCAGAGCCAATCCCAGCGGGACAATCCAGGACCCCGTCTGACCCACACACACAGCTCGCATGGAGCTACTGGGATTTTTGCCTCAGACACTCTTTTGGCAGAGCCCATTCTGCCATGCAAGGGACAATAAGGAGGGTGAGAGGAGCCTTTTGCCCACGCGCATGAAGCCTCACCTTTCCCTGTTCTCCTTCCTCATAGCCTCAAACACCTCATCATCCTCATCCACGTCCCCATCCTGTGGCCCATCCTTCTGGCAGCCAGTGCCCGGGGCGGGGGGCTCCTCCGGTGTGCTGTTCCTCCTGCCCGGAGTGCCCCCAAAGCTTGGGTTGCTCTCGCTGTCCTTCTGGCTCTCAATCGCTGAATCCACCTCCTCCTTCTCTGCCAGGATATCGTCGATGTTGGTTTCACGATAGCACCTCAGTGGCACTGTGTCCAGGTCTGTCTCCGAGTACTTCACTGTCCTCTTTATAATCCCAGTCTCGCAGGAGATGGGCTTCTGGCTGCCCGGAGGAGACATCTCTATCTCCACCTCCACGTGGCTCAGGCTGTGCTTGGGCACCAGCCCCGGTGGCTCGGCAGGCAGCGAGTGGACTGGCTTCTGGGGGGGCTCAGCCAGGGGAGCAGAGTCAGGTACAGAGGAGCCTGCAAGGGACCCCTGAGCACTCAGGGTCACAAAGTGCTGGGGAGCCGCTCCTGCGGCATCACACACACCCCAGGAGTGGGGTCACACATGTGGTGGGCACCAAGGAACAGGGATGGGGAGCCAGAAGGAAAAAGGGTGGGAGAGGGAGAGACAGGGAGCTGTCAGCGCTGGTGTGCCCACATGCAGCCCTGAGCCCCCACCCGAACCCCAAACCCTTCTGCAGAAGCAGCCAGGGGCTGCTGGGGCTCAGGGCTCTGTATCGCCCACTCTGCACAACACTTCGTATGGCGGTTGGCAGGTGCAGGATCTGGCCCCAGGAGGACACAGACTGGCCGATGTTGAGGGAATCTCAGCTGTCCAGTGGGCACTGACCAGCCTGGAGGGACAGACAGCCCCAGGGGGAGCCTCAGCAGCAACTCGATCTTGCAAAGGAGAGGTCGATGCAGCTGTGGGCATCCTCCTTGCCAAACTTCTTACCTGTCTGCGGGGCATCCGAGGAGCCGTAGAAGAATTCCCACTTGGCCTGGGCAATGCGCTGGGCATGGGCTGAGCTCTGCCGGTGGTAAGGCCAGGCGCTGCCCTGCGGAGGGGAGAGTGGTGAGCAGGCAAGGAACTGTGGGGCAGAGCTTGCGCCTGGAGCGGGGCGCCTGGCACCTACCTGGGCTCGGGGCTCTGGCTTCAGGGAGCTCCTGGCGAGGGTGGGGAAGTCCTCCGGCAGCCCGTTGGCGAGGGATCGGCAGAGGCCGTCAGCATTGAGGGCACAGGGCTCCTTCCCACAGGGACGGGTGTCCCCCGGGGTCCTGCCCCTGGCCAGAAGCGGGTCAGATGCAGATGCCTCCATCCTCAGTGTGTGCAGGAGCCGCTCCTGGGGCAGGGGTTGGGGCTGAGGAGACCCCGTGTCCCCAGCAAGCTCCAGGCTGCGGCTGAGGCTGCGGGGGCCGTTCTCCCAGCAGGGCTGGGGGGGCTGTGGGCCACCCAAGGTCCGCACACTGGCCTTCTCAATGAAGCGGAAGGTGACGATGGAGCTGTGTCCCTCCGGGGCCGTCGCCACCAGCGGGCTGCGGCTACCCAAGGAGGAGAGCACTGGGCTGGGTCTGCCCCGCCGCGGGGTGCAGGGGGCTGTCAGGCGCCCCGTGCCCGGGCAGCCCCCATTGCCAAAGGCAGCCACCTCCACTGGCTTGCGGGCCAAGGAGCCGGTGCTGTTGTAGAGTCCAAGGGGGCATCGGTGGGAGTCAGAGGCCAGGCCCTTGCGCAGGAGGTAGAGGCGGCCAGCATTGAGGTTGGGGGTGAGACAGCGTGGGGGGGTGCCCCTCCCAGCCTTGGGGCTTCCCCCTGCCAGCCAGGACCTCTGGTCCAGCCCACGGGCAAACGGCGGGGGCGAGGTGGCACAGCCCTCCTCAGGGTGGAAGCGGACAGGTCCTCCCACCTGGGCCATCCTGCCGGAGGAGGGCACAGAGACGTCAGGTCTGGAGCCTGGCAGGATGACAAGGGGATGGCAAGGTGGGTTCCCGGCACCCCTGAGATGATGGCCAGGTCTTGGGGTGACACATCCTCAGGCAGCCCTGAAACAAGGGCGAGGAGAGCTGGTTAGGGGAAGGAGGACACCAGACAGAGTCTGAGGCCGTGAGGAAGAAGAGAAAAGGTGCCTTGCCCTCATAGCAGGAGAAAGGGATGCTCCAAGTGAAACAACCCCCTTCAAGCCTCCTGCTGCAAGAAGCAGGCAAGCTTCATTGTGGGCTTCATACCAGCTCAACCATGGGAACACTGGCAGCCTTTTGCTTGGTCCCCAGGCACCCAGAGTGTTTGCTTTCTCCCCAGGGTGCCAGGATGCTCTGGCACTCGCCCCACAGACCAGCACCCCAGACACAGTGAGAGAGCGTACTATGCACTTTGAAACAGGTTTCATTCATCGTGCTTTAGGCTGAATCTATTCACTACCCACAGCCTACTACAATAACTTAATAAGGGGGAAAAAATGATACACTGGATCACTGAGACATCCTCCAATTGTACTTGCTCAAGGAGTTTAACATGAGCAGCACAAGCAAGGAGCTTCTCCCTTTGGAGGCCAACCTGGGTTTAAAGTGTGTCACACCAGCACATGCAGCAGCCTCTACCGGGGGTGCAGACAGAGCTGTCAACACCCACAGATCCAAAAAGCAGGGTTAGAACCATCTCCAGCCCTGGAGGAACGCTCACCTGCCTGCCCACCTCTGCCCAGACACCATGTATCCAGAGGTGGGACCAGTCCCCCTCAGCAGCTGCAGGTGGCTGTGGGGGAAGGCAGGACCCCGAGCCCCCACCGGCTCTGCAGGCAGGGCTGCTGACATTTTTCTTTCTCCCAGCAGAGATAAAACTTGTACTCATCCTTCACAGAGTTTCTCTGAATTCCTCGTGTGCAGAGAAGACTCTGCCTTGGCTGCTTCTGCCTTCTGACAGACGCCAAGATACTAAGTCCCTCACTTAGATCTCATCATTTGAGAGTGAGAAACCAAATGCCAGATGCAAAAAGAGGAAAGCATGGTTTCTTCTCCCTGTTTCTGAATGCAAGACAGACAGGGTTAAATTGCTGAAGGATGGGGCACTGGATTTTCAAGGGTGTTTAGGCTCCAGAGATGCAGAGACATAACTTCATGAAATAGCCCGTATCACCCCTGTGGGGCAGGCGCCCATCTATCTGCATTATCACACTGCTAAAAAGTCTGGCTCCTGCTAAGCAACAGCAATCTGTAATTCACTCACCACAAAAATATACTGTTTTGCTTTATATATCAGTTACTGTTTTAGCAGGTTTTTTCTCCTGTTATGGTTGTGTTCACATTCAAGGTTGCTGAACTTAACTGATAAATAATGAAGATGCGGGGTTCATATATTTCAAATGAAATTCCACTTTTTATCTCAACGCAGACTGACACAGATGCCAAGGGAAAAAAAAAAAGTTATCACTAGGGATAGCTGGCATTCGCCGTAACATAACAAATCTACAAAACCCAGCCTATCTCAATACATGTGAGCTATTACGAAAATAAATGGGATAACCATAGCGTGTCCTCCTGGTTATCAAAGGAGAATGATCAAATCCAGAGTAAAGGCTATGCCCACCTGCAGCCTGCGGAAGCTGGATGGCTACACCACCCAGCGGAGTGAGCTTTTCATTAATAATGAAAGGTAAAAAGCACAACTGCAACCACGATGAAAAATCAATGACGGAGCTAAGGCTTCTGCTTGCTGATACAAATCGTGAATCAAACCTGTGCTCTTTAAATCACCGTGATGAATGGGCTGGGCTGCAAGGCAGCGGCGGGCTGGGGTGAGCCGTGCGAGGGAGAGCTGGCGGGGGGCTGCCCGGTCAGCCCGGGGCACGCCTCCGAGGAAGCCCCCGGCAGCTGCGGCGGGGGGTCGGGAGCTGCGCGTCCGTGGGGGGGTTCATCTGAGCCATAAGCCACCTCGCACGTACTGGAGACTTGCTCCTCCGGCGGCCCCAGGGGTGCCCCGGGGTCCGTCCCGGCGCCGTGCAACAGGGGCCGGGCAGCGCCGGGCGGTGCGGGGGCAGCAGGAGCTGCGGGGGCGGCCGGGGGCAGCAGGGGGAGCACGGGTGGAGCGGGGGGAGCAGGGGGGGTGCAGGGGGAGCAGGCGGTGCAGCGCTGATTTCACACCGCGGGCCTGCGGGGGCCGGACGCGGTGCCGGTGGTGGCAGGGGACTGGGCAGAGCAAGCGGCGGCTGAGCCCGGGCACCGGTGCCTCTGCACCCCGGAGGGACACGAGGCGGTTTCGGGGGACGCAGCTGTGACCGAGGAGGGGCGCCTGGCGGCCCTGGGACCAACAGGGGACCCTTTCCTGGGGGGTGTCGAGGTAAGGAACGTGCCCCGCTTCCAAGCTGGAGCTGAGCCTGCCCCCCCCTCCCCACCCCACCCCCAGCCCGGCCTCCCTCGCCCGGTACCTCCCGTCTCGGGGGGATCAGCCCTGAGTGGATGTGACATCCATCCGGATGAGGAGGGAGCCCCCGCCCGCCCGCTCCCTCCGCACCGGCACACCGGGGCGGGTCTCGGCCCCGCCGGGCATCCACCGGTGCCACCGCAGCCCGGTGCCGCCGGTCACCGCTGCCGGCGGGGTGCAGAGCCGCCCCGGCCCCCGCAACAACTGCTGCAACTTTCCCCGCTCCCCCGCCGCCCGGCTCCGGCCTCCGCTCCCCGCCGCCCCCCGCCTTACCGGCGGTGCCGCTGCATCCTGCGCGCCGCTGCCCCGCGCTGGCGCCGGTACGGCTCGGCTCGGCCCGCCCCGTCGGGCCCGGTGCGGTGCGGCGCAGCACGGCACGGTGCCACCGGCCCCAGCCCGCCGCTCCCTGCCGCGCTAATCCCGGGCCGGGCCTGTCACTCCGCCCCGCTGACAGCCCCGGCAGCCAATGGGGAACCTTGCCGGGCGCCGCGCCCCGCCCAGTGGCACCGGTGGTGCGTGTCCCCGGGTAGCACCATGCGCGTCCACGTGTCCAGCTGTGCGCATCCCCGTGTCCCGGTTTATCACCGGGCGGGTCCCAGTATCCCACTGTAACACCATGAGGTCCTGGTGCCCTGCTGTGCACACCCCCGTGTGAAGCTGGCCTCACACACCAGCACATGCAGCCCCGTACAGCAGCGTGCACGGCCCCGTGTCCCGATGTGCACATCTCCATTTGTCAGCACGCACATCACCGCGTGGCACGTCCCTGCTCAGCAGCACACATGTTCCCGTGTGACCACAGGCACACGTGCTCACACATGAGCACACACAGCCCTGTGTGTTGTGTCCTGTGCTGCAGGGTACAGGCTGGGCCCGTGCCCCACTGCTGCTCAGGGACCAGGAAAATGAGAAGACAGAAGCTGCCATGTGGCCTGGGCCACTGGCCACCCTGATGAGCCATTGGCCCTTGCCCCAGGGCACAAACTCCATACCAGGGACTTGCCCCTCTGCAGGTCCTCAACCTAAGCACACCATGGCCGCTACCCAGGCGTCCCAGGCCACCAGTGACCTGCCATCACTGTGTCACCAGCCACCCCAAAGATGGGAAATGCCATCCCAGTCTCAGGAAACCACTTTGTGCTAGAAGGGAAAAAAAACCCCATCCTTCACACCCTGCCCCAGGAGCTCCAGCAGCACCAGCAGCTCATACAGGGCAGCCAGGCGCCAAGGTGAGGGGTGCTGTTGCAGGCACCCCAGCCACCACACTGGGCCTGCAAGTGGCAGCCACTGGGGCTGGCAGCCAGCACTGCTGCCTGCCCAGGTCGCCAGATCGATTCGCTATTAAGCGGCACTTATTACCCAGCCCAGCAATCGTTATTAAATGTGCAGGAGAGGAGAGGCCCAAGGGAGCAGAGGCCTCATGTGCGTGCCGTGCCTGTAAGGGATGTGGGGAGACCTATCCTTCCTTGCTGCTTTCCCTGCCCATACTGAGCCCAGATCTGTGCCCACCTGCCCTCACAGCCACCCAGGAAGCATATCCCCTTATCTGCTCCCAAACATGGGGATGAGGGGAGAAAGCAGCAGTCTGGGCAGGCTCTCCTCATGTTTAATGCATTGACGTGCTGCCATTTTTTCTCCCTCCTTCTCCAGGCTTCTGCCTGCGCAGGGCCCCTCTCCCACACACCGGGGACCACAGGTCCCCAGGCTGCCTCGCACATAGCCGGCTTTCCCAGCAGACTGCAAGAAGCTAGGCTAATTAGGGGCCTCACTGATGTGGGATCAACGACCTGATTCCTTCAGCAGCTTCTCGATGGCAGGAGGGTGGGGAGGGGGGAAGGCTTTTCTCTAAGCTGCAGCCGGAGTGACAAATTTAACCAAGTGGAAGAGCTCAGAGCCTTCCCAGCATGTCCATACCAGGATGAGGCATGCCTGTGCCTTCCCAGCACCTGCAGACAGCCCTGCTGAGAGCTGCAGAGGGTAAGGGAGAGGTCCTCTCCTGCCACCCTGGCCAGAGAGCCAGGCCAGCCCCAGAAAACACATTTCCTGCCAAACCACCTGTTTCCCCTGCAGCTGCTGTTCCTCTCCCCTGCTGTGCTCCACTCCATATCCCCCTCAACTCCCCACAGCCCTATAACTCTGGAAGGATGTGCCCACATACATGGATCCAGCTAGCACTGACACAAGCTCCACCGGGTCAAGATTTAGCCCTGGCTCCCCTGGTCCCTCCTGCTGTGAGCCCCTCCCCAGCTGATGCGGGGTAGGAGGGAGCAGGGAACCCCTCTGGAAAATGACAGAAGGGCACAAGCAAGGTCCCCAGTGTTCTACCCCACAGCCCCAACCCAGCGGGCTTAGCTAGAGAGCCTGGAGGTCAGTGCACTGGGAGCCCTCTTTACTGTCACTTGGGTACTTCAGCACCTCCAGTCTTGACCACAGGTAGTGCATGAGAGCCCACCTGGCTCCACATCATCCCTTTCAGCTTTCTGGGCTCTGCCAGTTCCTCAAGCCCAGCCACAGGCAGCTTTCCAGGAGTTTTCTATTGCCAGCATTGCCCTTGCTCATTGCAACACAGCACTCCCTCCCAAGGCCAGAAGGCGTTGGTGTCATCAGGGCAGCACAATGAATTTCTTGCTTGGAAGAGATGGACCTGGGATGTCAGTGTCTTGGCCGATGTACAGATCTGTCTGATATTTGGGTGGGGACAGGGCAGACTAACTCATTCCCCCAGCCGGCTCCAGGAGGGGATGGTGCTCAGCCTGCCCTAAGGCACACAGGTCAGCCTCTAGAAAGGCACTTCTGCAATTGCAGCTCTGCTTGGAATAAACACCCTGGTGCACCTCAGGGCTGCTCCCCTGAGCACAGGGAGGCTGGCAGAGCAGTTTTCTTGAGGCACTGCAGAGAGCATAAGGGCCATATTCTGCCTCCCCACTGCCAAAGTCTGTGGGGCTGTGCTTTGGCCTCGGGGTACAGCACAGCCCTGCAAGTGGGCACAGACACTCCATCAGCAGATGAGTGCTCCTCATCCAGTTCACTGCAAGCACCATGGAAGGAGCAACTCCAGCCCCACAGGAGATGGGTCCCAGTGAGCACAAGCAAAGCTGAACTCCTCCTGTCTCTGCATTGAGGGCTCCAGGGCAACCAATTAGGTTGCATGTGCTCCCTCAAGATCTAGACTTAACTACATGGCTCTAATTAATGCCTTCTGCCTCTGATGCCAACACCCAACCACATCCTCGCTGTATATTAAAAAGCCACTGCAGTATAAGCCAGGTCTTTAATGGGTTGATACACATATCTGTTATTGCACCAAGCTGGTGGTTAAGGGTGAATGGTGACAATATCATTCCTTGACAGCCTGTTACACAAATGCTTCCTTACAGCTTACTCTGAGCACAAAGGTGGGGCTGGAGACCCTGCCTGTCCCCCTGCCCAAACATTGCCGGGACCTGGATCAGTGCTCACCTGCACTGTCCTGTGCCTCTTGCAGCTCCCTTGCATGGGGCAGGCATGTGAGACCATGGCAGGATTTTTCAGGGTGAAAGGCACTCTGGAAGAGGACATGGACTGCAAAATGTCTTACCAGAGAAAAGCCAGTGCAGACTACAGTCTATGCAAGGGATAGCTGCTGCCTGCCCAACTACCAGTGCCTTCCCCAGTGTCCCACCTCCCTACCTGCGGCTGTCCCCTCTTGCAGGGCTTGGAAGAGCAAAGCCACAGAAAGAAGGTAGAAAAAGCTTGTACTGGGCCTCAGTGAGCTGTAACAAAACATTTCTGTAATGCCCTGGGAACGCCTGCTGTTACAGAAATCCCCTCAGACTGTCCCAGCCCCAGGCAGCACCCATGCAGGATGCAGGCTTTCCCTTGCACCAGCATTGCTCAGTTGAGACAAAGGCAGAAATGCCAGCATGGTAAAACCTGTCCTGGGGATGTGGGCGGTGGGGCCTCAGCACAGCTTGAGCCATAAATAATCTCCCTACACAGCAGTTAGGGGAACAACAGTGTGGGAGTATCTCTTGGTAAAAAGATGTTCAGGGAAAAAGATGCTCTTGAAGGAAAGCAGATTTCCTTCAAGAAAGAGTGATGGTGGGGTGCACTTTCCACTGAGGATGGAGCTTCATGGGTGCCAGCAGGTCACTCAGACCCACCTCACTGAGGTGAGTCACTGCACCAAAGAGACAAATATAGTCTGAAACAACCCAAATCACCATCTCTCTGGTACAGCCTCCCAGGACACAACTTGTGCTGCAGCACAGATCTCTGGAGATACTCTTCAACTAGTCTCCACAACAGTAAGGTGCAATCCCTTCCCCACCACCTTCAGCCTCAAGATTCACATGGGGAAAGGTGAAAGGCTGTAGAAGGGGAGTAAAAACAATGGATGCAGGGAATCTCTTATGCAGAAAAGAGACAATAGGCCCCAGGCAGACAGCCTGACCCAGCCCAGGGACAATGTGGTCACACACAGAATTGTATAAAAGGTGTGGAAATCCTAAAAGGTTGATTAAGGAGCAACTACAAGCACAGTAAGGAAACTGAGCAAAACCTGCTACTGTGGAGATGTGTGGAGACACATACAAGGGACATGCTGAGAGCTTGAAAGCAGCAGATTCACGAGGGGGATGCTGCAGAACAGGCCTGCATTGGTGTGCATCTGGGAGCTCCTCATGCATGTTCCTCTTCCAACCCTGACTTGCACAACTTGGCCTTGCTTTACTTCCATATATATATTTTTTAGCCCTAACTCTACAGCCAGAGTCTTTTTTCAATAAGAAAGGGGAAGGTATCATGTATAGGGAAGAGCTGAAAAGAAGGCACCATGGGTTTCTGTTTCACCAGCTTAAAAGTGGCTCCTGGCAGCACTGCAATCTCAGCACTCAGAGCAGAGTTTGCCCTGTGAGCTCAACATCTCCCATGCAACCAAGAAGTCCAGCCATGGTCCACTCCAGCCCCAAGACTGATGGAGGGTGTCAGACATCCTACAGCCAGAGAGATTATAGAGCCAGATCCTTTGAAAGAACCTGGTAAGAGTCCAAGGAAAAACAGTATTGATGGACTACTCAGCTTCTGGGGTGCTGCATGCACCTCACATCTTAAGGAGTCAACGCTGCAGAACTACAGGCATCTTTGAAAAGATTAAGTCTTTTGCCCCACTTAAGACTAGACAACTGTAAAGGAAATGCCCCCAAAGTCTTTGCAAGGCTAGAAGTGTTTAGCCAGCAAGGTGCCAAGCCATCATACAAGGTGGTGATAGAGCTTAGGACAGCAGGTTAGTGCTGGCTTGGCATCATATCAAACTCCTAAAAATAAGCTGTACCCTCCCACAGCACCAGCCTCCAGGGACCCCAGCAGGCTTGAGGAAACCCAGCCAATCTCTTAATATGCCTTTGACATGGAGATAGCTGCACTTTCAATGCAAAGGAACTGTCAAGGGCAAGTCTTCCCCACCCATGCCCCAGGATCAGCTGGCAAAACAGGAGCACCTCTGAGAACCAAAGCCTGAGATTCCTGACCTGAGGTCTGCTCTTAACCACAGGACTCCACCCTCCCTTCAGGTCCCAGGTCCCTAAATCTCACTCCCACTACTTCCCAAAGATTGAGGTCAAGACCAAACTGCTCCTCTAGACTCTTCAAAAATACAGCTAGGCACCAGCACTGCCTTGCAGCAGTGGAGCTGGCTGAAGCCTCTGTTTGCTCCAGGGGGATATTCATGAGGCTAAAGATGCCAGTAGGATCAGACCTGAGGCCATGTCCTGACTCCCAGAGCAGCCAGTACCATATGTTTCCAAGGAAGACACAAGAAAGCCGCAGCAGCAGTTGTAAGCTAATCTGCTCCTCCTCCAGGGCTCAGCTTAGTTGCTCGCCACTACAGATCAGCTCAAGGCCTGACGCAGGAGCCATGCTTTCCCTCACATCCCTGACATCAGTGGTCAGTGGCATAACAGGAGAGCCACGGGACTGAGCAGTGTCCCCTGCTTGCTGAAGGTACCTGTGCAATGCACCTCCCCAGCTGCCCTGCATGCACCACAGGTGTCACAGCCCAGCACCACTCCTGGGAACATGCAGCTTTGGACACACTTTATCCAAAACAGTTTCTTATGAGGGGACAAAAAAAGAAGTGATAGGCACGTGCCTGGTGAGTTATGACAGATGCAGTTTCCCCTTAGAAGGGAAGCACCTCCAAGCTCACCTCACTGATCTTGCAAGGGACACCCTCTTTAAGCCAAGAACCAGGGCTGCCTGAATGGCACCAGGCACACGCTGTGCCAGAGACCCAACAGGACATGCACTGAAACTGTGCCAGCTGGGTAACTAAGTGCCTGTCAGCTCCATTTCCCCATCTCTCGCGTCCTGCCTCCACCAGGCTTGCCACTGAACTTGCAGCACTTACAGGCCCCAGTAAACTTGCACATAAACATAACCACAGCTCTTTTTACTCCCTTTTAGAAAGCAAATTAAGACAACTGGTTGGTCTTGCAGGAGCAATTGTGCTAATCTTTCCCACATCCTTTTTAAAAATCTAGAAGCTGGCAGTTATCCAAGCTTATATAGGAAGTTTTTCACCCAAGCTCTGCCTCCATCCTACAGCTTGACTAGCAAGGTAAATTCCCCTGGTCTCAAGCAATCTCCCTAGCATCAGGGCCAACTCAGGAAGCTGCTTTGGCAGGAAGGTTTTGTAGTATTAGGGCTCAACTAGAAACATTCATCTAGCTGAAGGTTAAAAAGGAGACTTCTGGACACCTCTCAAGAAAATGCAGGCAGGCCCACCTCAGGCAAAGCATATACCACCAGAAAAGTAGAAGCTTACTGCAACTCCTGGCCAAGCAGAACAATTCCATGGCTCTTCAGGCTTACCTGCTTTGAACTGTCCCTTCACTGCTAAGCTGCAGTGGGTAACGCTGCCCGAGTCCTGTACTGCAGTGCTGCACAGCCATATCACAGCCACATGCTAGGCAGGAAAAATTCCTAAACACAAGACAAAAGTAACACTAGTTTAGTATACTTACCGTTGGTGCAGTCCTAGATTACTAGCTCCACTAGATATCCTGATAGCATAAAGCTGTGTCTCAGCATACCTCCCTACAATGCAGTAACAGGCTCTGATGCTTTTCCTGCATCCACAATTGATCTGTAGAGGAAGAAGAGAATAATTTAGGTGCTTCATAGCCAGAAACTGTCCATGACTCCTAGCACATACATCCTAGTAGCTGTAGCCATAACTTCAAACCTACCTACTAACTTCCCCACAAACTAACAGGTGTTAGGTCTCAGAATGTGTACGGGGTGTGTGGCACTAATAAACCTTACTGGCACTAACCAGCCTCACCTGGAGCCTCCACCACTCCTGCCCATAGGCCGTAGGGCTCTATTTAAGCTCAGCCTGGGCTCTTAGTTCTTCTTAAGCAATGTTGTAGGAGCGCTGGTCTCTAACTTAGTTTAGCTAAGCTATTTGCATGCTGCACTGTGGGCGCTGTTGATCTGGACCTTCCCCTGTAGATTGATGTCCTAACATCCTAGGTAGACCCCAGGTCTGTTGATCATGAGGCTGTGCCTGACCCTGGTTATCCCTACTGGGCACTAGCCAGGTATTGAGTGGCTAGTGGTCTCTGGCTGGGGAGGCACCTGCCCTTTTGTGGACAGCCGTTTTTGCTGTGTCCTGACACAGCTGGCATGTTATCTTGCTTGCACTCCCCTAAACATTGAGATGGCAAATCCAGGGTTGGATCTGGCTTGGATGCTAAAGTAGTTTCTCAGGGCAAGCACCCTGCTGTATGTGCTGTGCTGTTGTAGTAGGGAGCCTGTTTTCAGGCTACAGGAACTAAAAGCTGTTTGTTGTTTCCCAGGGCAATGCTGACTGAGAGGTGCACTTGGAAAAGAGCCAGCACGCCTGAGAAACTGCTGTGCCTGGGCCCTGGCACTGCTGTCCCGTGAGCTGGATTAGGTGTGATTCCTGAATGGTGCCCTGAGGGGCTCAGCAGAGATAACCCTCCACTAACCAGTTCTTGTGGCTCTGCCTTGGCACCAGATCTTAAAGGCAGGAGAGTTTTCACCTTCTCCATGTGCAGCGCAAGCCAGGAAAAGGTTGGGATCAAGAGGCCAAGCACACACAACTGTCTCACTTTGGCCTCTTTTGTAACAGTGCCCCCAACCTCCCTGTGGCACCCAGCATGTGCCCGGGCTGACTCGGCCCTCCTCTGAGCCCTGCTGCTGGCAGGCTCCCAGGAAGCAACTCAGCCAGCCCTGCTCCATCGGATGAAATAAAAAACATAAACAGAGGTTGGTGTGGGAGCAGAGCAGGTCCTACTTGCCAGTCCGGCACACGTGTTGCTTGTGAAGGATAATGAGCAATCCACAAGACGGCTCCTCTGAGCAGGGACTCAGCAGGAGCTGGAGACTCCCAGCCAGGCCTCTCTTGGCACAGAGAGCCTTCAACGAAGGCCAGATGTAATTGAGCATTGCACTCCCTTGCTCGCTGGCACTCCCTCAACTCCTTTCCAGATCACTATTCCATAAAGCCTCCTTGTAGCCAGCTTCAGTCGCAGTTGTTCACTTATAGGAGCAATATTAGGGGACTCCTGGCCAGATGCCACACTTCTATTTCACAGCAGGACCTCAAGATCAGAGCGAGCACAGGGCTGAAACCTGCTGAAGGCAGAGTGAGCCCTCCTGGCCTAGAAGCAGGGTCAGCACTGACAGTGTTCTGTGCCCCCGCTGTGGGGGAAGGAAGGGCTGTCCCAGGCCATGGTGGGGATATTCTCAGCTCCTTTAGAAAGCTGAAAATCCCTGCCTCACTTGCCCTTCTGTAAATGGGAAAAGCACTGCGCTAACCCGGGGGGCCTCCGGGACCCTGCGGGGGCAGGTGCCACAGGCCCAGTGGCAGGCAGGTAGTGCGGGCGGCTGCCCCAGAGGACCGGCCCGGGGGTAAAACGACCTTTCCCCAAGCCAGCCTCTGCACTGGGGCGAACGAGCAGCCCAGTGCGCAGACAGGTCATTGCTTTCCATGAATCAGGGACTCTTTCACCGTATGCGGGCCCTGCTCTTTTGCCAGGTGGATCCTTGTGCGGCACCTGCCGCCAGCAGCTCCACACTGCACAAGGTGGCCGGGCTCCGCTCCCCCCAGGAATGGGGTCGCTCCTCCGGTACCGGCGGGGAGGGGCCCGCCCCGAGGCCCGGCAGCGCGGAAAGCAGCGTCTGTTTCTGCGCAGTCGTTATGGCAACGGCGCCGGCAGGAGCCCGGGCCCCCGGGCCTCTTCTCCGCGGGGGCTGCCGGTAAGGGACAGGCCCCGCTCGCTCCCCGGGGCTGCGGGGTCACCGGAGAGGGAACGAAGCGCGAGGGGCTGGTTGGCAGGGTGGGGGGATGCTGCCTGGGGGCGGTGGGCCGTGGGCGGACAGCACCCGTCTCGTCCCAGGCCCGGGCGGGGGACAGCCCCGTACTGGCGGAGGAGCGGGGCCCGGCGGGGGTGCCGTGAGAAGCGTGAGAAGCGGGGTCTGGCCTTTCCCGGGGGTTCCTCGGTTCCCGCGGGCGGGGTGGGGGTGGGGTGTCTGGCGGGGCCGTCGCTCACCGGCAGCGGCGGGTCGCGGCAGTCCCGGCTCCGCGTGGTGCTGAACGGACAGCGCCGCCGCGCATGCGCGGAGCCGCCCGCCGCGGGACGGGACAGTCGGGGCGCGCCGGGACCGGAGCGCACCGGGGGGCTGGCCAGCCTGGGGCTGGAGCGGCCAGGGTGCGCCAGAAAACTGCTGTGCGCCGGGGACCTGGGCTAACTGGGGAACGGGGACGAGCGGTGCGCACGGGGAGCGGCGCTACCGAGCCCGCTGGGACATCGGCCGGGGCTGCGGCCGCCGGGTGCCGCTGGCTCGCCCGCAGGGCCGGAGCCGCTCTCTTCCGCCCGCCGCCCCGGCCTGGCAGGGCCGAGCGCTCCCCTGCCGCCCCGAGGGCCGCCGCTGTCTGAAGGCTCCCGGTGCCGCCCTCGGCCGGGCCCTGCTGCTAGGCTACGCGCCGCCGGCGGGGCGGGGCCGGGGGCATGCGCACTTCCGCCCGCCGGCGTGACGTCACACCTGGACGCCGGGGGCGGGGCTGGCGGTATGGAGCGGCCCGGCAGGGAGGCAGGTACCGGGCCGGTGGCTGGGGCAGGGCTGGCGCCTCGTCGTGGCGCCCGGCGGCGGGGGGATGGCGTGGGTCCTGGCGTGGGTCCTGGCGGGTCTCCCGCGGCGGGGGGGCAGACCGGGAGCCGGGCCCGGGAGCCGGGCCTGGGGGAGGCACGGCCGCGGGCGAGCCCCGCCCCCCCCCCCCCTCGCCTTAGCTGCGGGTCCTGCAGCCCTCAGCCGCCGCGGACCCTCGGCGCTGCCCTTCCCCTCGTCTCCGCGGGGATGCTGCTCCTCGGGGGGAGACCCCTCGCTGGGCGGGCGCGGAGCCTGGCCGCTGCCCGCCTCCCTCGCAGGGTGCCCGAGCGGCCGGCGCGGGGCGCAGGGGCAGCCGCCAGGCGGGGTGGTGCCGCAGCCCCCTTGCTGCTGCCCGGGGGCACACGGGTTCCCGAAGCAGCTGGTGGCATCCCCCGCACCCCCCTAGCTCTCCTGAAGGGCACTGCGGGCGGGCGGGCTTGGGTGCCCGAGCAGTGAAGGTGCCAGGCTGGGCGGGAGGTGACACGGGTGACAGGCGGGCGCGTGCCCCGCTGACGGCTGGCCGAGGGTTGGTTTTACGCTGTGGGCTGGCTGTGGGAGATGTCACTGAGTCTGTATGTCTGTCTGCTCATCCTAGAGGCACCCAGCAGCACGCGTGAGGTGATCTAGCCTGGCTCCCACCGCAGCCTGGCTCCCTGGCGTCTGATGATGAGTTTGACCCCCTCCAGGGGATGCCTCCTGGACCTGCCCTGGGAAGACATCTTGGTTCCACATATCCTCTGTCACCTACCGCTGCAGCAGCTCCTGAGCCTGCAGAGGGTCAGCAAGTCCTTCCAGTCTCTCATCCAGCTGTACCTGGCCAATATGCGCTGCTTTGACTCAAGCCAGGTATTGGGTGGCTCTGAGGCTGGGGGAGACACAGGTGTCCTGCTGCTCTGGAGCTAACAGGGGAGCGTCAGACTGTGTGGGGAGAAGAAATCCCTGGCAAGGAGGCCAGTTTCTGCTCAGGAGCTTGGGTTAATGGCTTGCGTGTCAGACTGGACAGATGGGCTTGGGGAGGAGAGGTGGTGATTCAGGGCCCAGCAATGCCAGTGTCTTTAGCAAGAGGCATTGGGAGGAGTGAGCCTGGAAGCTCCACCCAGGCCATTCTGAGGCACTGGCTGGCAGAAACACAAGCCAGCTTCAGGGTGGCACAGCCTGTTGATCCTCAGGGAGGCTGTGCAATAGGGTGCATCTGATGGGAGATAACTCTCTTCAGGGAAGGCTTGTGCTAGCCCTGAGAGACACAGCCTGGGACTTGAAAGGCAGGAGTAGCTGCTGTTCTGTGAGGAGACAGAGTGTTTAGAGAGCAGAGGTGTGGAGCTAATCATGGGGGTGTATATATATATATAAAAATGCAAGTGTGATGATGGGGGATGGAGAAAGCAGAGCACCTTCTATCTTGTGGCAGTAGCCTTGGCACAAGGGGAGGAGAGCCTCATGGTGGGATTTGCCCTGGGATGAGGAGAGGGGGCAGCTTTGGTCACCCCTGTCACAGCGGAAGAGCAGACAGGAGAGAGTCTTTGGTGAGGATCATGCTGACCTGAAACCCTGGGGGATGCCTCATTCTTTCTGGGTTCCCCACACAGATTGGACCTGCCATCCCTCGAGCTGCTTTCGTTAATCTGCTGAAGGACAACGAAGTACTGCAGCAGCTGGTGCTCCAGAACTGCTCCGACTGGCTGACGGACAGGGAGCTGCTCCCGGTCATCGGGCAGAACCACCACCTGCACCAGATCCAGCTGAAGGGCTGTGCCCAGCTTAGCCGCCATGCGCTGGTGGCCATTTCGCTGAGCTGCCCCAACCTGCGCCGGCTCTCCCTGGCTCACTGCGAGTGGGTGGACAGCCTGTCCCTGCGCAGCCTGGCTGACCACTGCAAGGCGCTGGAGGCTGTGGACCTGACAGCCTGTCGCCAGCTGAAGGACGAGGCTATCTGCTATCTGGTGCAGAAGTGCAGCAGGCTCAAGTCTCTGTCACTGGCTGTCAATGCCAACGTGGGTGACGTGGCAGTCGAGGAGATTGCCAAGTCCTGCCCTGAGCTGGAGCACCTGGACCTCACAGGATGTCTGCGAGTCAAGAGTGACTCCATCAGGTACTGAGCAATGGGGGGAGCCACGGTGGTGATGGCAGGTGTCTGGAGTGGAGAGAGGAAAAGTCAGATCTCTTGCATGCTGAAAGCATGCTGAAAGCAATGAGAGCTCGGTCTGGGGCAGAAGCCATGAGCGGGCCCTGTGGGAGAGGCACTGTGTGCTGCTAACAGCAGATTTCCCAGTATGTCATGGAGGGTAGGTCTGGGATCTGACCATGTCCCTTGGGTTTCTCTCTGATCAGCCAAGTGTGGCTCCCAAAGGATGGTGCATGTCTGGCAGTTCTGCTGGGCTGCTGGGAGTAGAGAAGGGAGTGAGTGGTGCATTTAAGGAGTCCCGGCTTGCAACCTGCATGTGCTCTCTTTCTTGGCAGAGTCCTGGCCGAGTACTGTCCCAAGCTGCGCTCGCTGAAGGTGAAGCATTGCCACAACGTGGCCGAGTCCAGCCTGAGCATTCTGCGAAGCCGTGGGGTGGAGCTGGATGTGGAGCCTCCGCTGCAGAGGGCTCTCGTTCTCCTGCAGGATGTGGTTGGCTTTGCCCCTTTCATCAACCTCCAGATCTAGAACTGCTGCTGCTGGGGAGGGGGGGGACTGAGCGATGCTGGGATCCTGGGAGGATGCCGGAACTGGCTGCTGTGGAGATGTGCAGAGGGAGAGGTTGGTCCCGTTGGCAAGGCTGGCCCGAGTGGGGCTCACTCTTTTTCCTCTGAGGCTGTTTAGCAGCCGCTGGGTGTTCGTGAGTGGGCTTCGTTGGTGCCTCTGGGGAAAGTTACTCCCTCTGCAGTAGCATGGAGAGCGAGCTAGTGACTTGCAGGAACACCATGGTGCTGAACAGGCCTTGGCCAGGCCAGCTAATAGACAGGATTTATTATTTGTTGTATTTTAAATCTCTAAGCGGCAGCTGTCCAGAGAGCAGGAGAGTGTTGGATGGGGACTGTCCCCCGGGGTGGGTGTGCAGGGCATGCCAGCAGAGCTGTGGAACAAACCAGGCCAGCTGGAGCAGAGAGAAGAAAAGCTGCCAGCCTTCCTCTTGGCAGAGGGCAGGCCCCTCTGGGCTCCAGGAGGGCAGAGCAAGCTCAGCTCCAGCCCGTGGCCGCAGCCAGCCTGGCACCAAAGGGCTGGCACAGCCCTGGCACAGGCGGTGTGTCTGGCTAGCCCTAGGGCACAGGTTTAGGTTGGTGCAAGGTGGGAGCTGTTTTCAGGGAGAACGTGCTCCTAACTGCAGTTTCACTGACAGAAAAACACCAAACCAAGCTGTGCTGTCACTGAAAGCAGTTGGTCATTGCCATTTGTTTCTTCCAGCTTCTGACTTAACGTTTCAGTAGCGCCCAGGCCTGCTACTGTATCCTGCCCCATGTTGCGTGGCTGGAGCTTTGGCACTCAACAGCTCTGTGAAACGGCAGGAGCCTTGGCCATGCTGTCAGCTGAGTTTGAGTGCTCCAGGTTGCGTGGGCAGGGAGAGCCTAGCTCTGGTCTGGAGTGCAGCCTCAGCCCTTGTATCCGTTAGGTGGTTAACCAAACAGCAGCCACATCTTGCGGTGAACAAGATGAAGAGAGTAATTAGGGGAAGAAAGGATGACCCTGCTCCTATCTTTGGCCCCAGGAGTGATTTGAGGTGGTGTCTGTAAAGCATGTGCATGCTCTGATTGAACTACACACCAACTCACATCATCTTTATTAACACTGGCACTCAGTTTAAAGCAACAGTGCATATTGACTTGTAAAAAGCTTGCTGCAAAAGCACAAGCCACATCTTAGACCTAAAAATGTCCCATGCAAGGAATAGCGGAGAATGCCCGGGCCCTGGAGAGCCACTGTGGTGTGCCCCTGGGGGCAGAGGGACAGCTACACAAGGAGAGAAGTCTCCTCATCAGCCGGGTTAGTTGAGGAAGCTGAAAGCAGTGTCCTGGCTCCCAGGTTAGTTCCAGTTAGTGGCAGGTGGAGTTGCCGCCTCATCCCTAGTGCCACGTGTCCATCCTGCTGTGCCTGGCTGGCAAGGTGGGGGCTGAAGAGCAGGAGGACCAGGCTGTCAGTGGAACTTGTACTTCCTGGCTGGTTTGAGGCTGATGTAGGTTCTCTTCATCTCCTCACTCTCCGGCTTCTTGATGTCTTTGTACCTCTCTCCCTTTGTACTCACCACCTGGTTATCAATATAGCGGATCAACTTCTTGGGAGCCTGGAGAGTAAGGACATTAACACCAAGTGGATGGACAGCCACACTATTAGGGAAGGCAAGGGATGAGCAGAAGCAGAGCTGTGCTTTGGGGGGGCAGGTGCAGAAGATTGGGATGGGCTGCTTTACCCACTATTTATGTTGGGAATTGGCCAAAACTGGGAAGGAAGCTGACTGATGGAGGAGCAGGAGCCATGCTAGTCATGAATGGCAGGAACTGATAGACCCTGCAGCACCTTAGCTAAGCTAAACTTCCCTCTCTGCTGACTAGCAGGCTCTGTCAATGGACCTGCCTTTGGCCTGTCCCATTGCTCTTTGGACTTGCAGACTGTTTTTTAAACCTTCTAGCCAAAGGACATTCAAACTCCTGGTGAGCTGGGACTGCTCTTACCTCTTTGGGTGGAGCTGGCCGATGTGTTTTCTGATCATCTGCGCTATCCACCATCATGTATCTGAAACACAAGCAGCATTTAGTGAATGCTCTAACGTCATCACCTGGGGCTGTTCACAGCCTATGTCCTTTCTCCCCTCGCTGGTTTGTGGCTGTGCCATGTGTCCTACTTCCCTAGACTGCAGATAGGAGCACTTAACATTCCCCTCAATGGGCAAGAAGTGTGTCATCCTTCTGGTGAGAATCCAGCAGGATTCTCCTCGAATAGCATCCTTGGCCATATGTGAAGGTTACTGAAATCTTGGGCTGTCGAGAATGCCAATAGCCACCATAGAACTGAGAGAGGTGCCGAGGTCTGGTGTGCTGTGCCACTGGGGCAACTTTGCTCCTCAGCTGAAGTGATGGCAGCCAAAGGAGACAGAAGTGAGATTACAGGACCAAGCTGGCTGCTTCTGCCCTGAAGAGATGGTGTTCCTTTCATGCTCCCACCTACTGCTTGACTACAAAACAGGTCTGTGCTGGAAGCAGCTTGATAAAAGCATTACTTCATTCCTTGTGACTGAAACATCAGGGCCCAAGCACTTGCTTGCTGTACTGCTGAGTTACTGCTCTTGAGACTTTGGTGCTGGTTTAGCAGGCAGACAGCACAGCTGACCATGACTTCTCCCTCAGTAGTTAGTATAGTTGCTCATGTGTATCTTCGGCTATGGTGATCTGCTCTCTGTACCTGTGCTTGAGTGATGTTTAAAAGTACAGGATGTTGCCAAAGTGTCATTAAAGTGAAGTTCCCAGAAACAACTAGCAGCTGGCGCTTTTTTTGTCCCCTTGCATGTCACTCTGAAAGAAGCCTGTGTGGGAGACAGGCAAGGGCAGGGATTGCTAATTCTGCTTGGATGCCATTCTGCCTTGTTTTACCTTCCCTAGCTCATCAGCTGTTTATTCTGTCACTGGGGAGGATGTAAAGTGGTAGAAAAGATGTGACTGGATAGCTGTGTGGAATCTGCATGCCCACAGGAGGATACTCATGAAAGCCGAGATCTTAAAGCAGATCGATGAAACCACAGTGTGGGTTCTCCTATTGAGAATTAAGTGCTTTTGGAAATGAATGGAGGTAAACCAATATAAAGCCACTTTCATTTCCATGAAGTCCATAGGGGGACTTCAGAGAGGTTTCTTTAAATGCATTGAATTCACACCTCCAGAAACTGAGATTTAATCTTCCCAGTGTTGTACTGTACAGGCAGTCTCTTAAAGATATCTTTAGCCTTGTTTGGAATGTCTCCAAGGCTGGAGGTATGAATGAGTTGCTGTAGTTTGACAAGTTTGACAAGTCACCATGTGTTACCTGAGCTGCAGCATGGTGCCTGTGCCTTGAACCTTTAACCAGGACCTCAGGTGACAGCACTGTGATTTACACTGTACCCGTAAGGAGGCTGAAACCTCACACACAGCCAGTGCTGTGACCCAGCTGGTACAGGTAACCTGTTTCTTTGCCAGAGCTCTGAAACAAACCCAAACCTGTTTTGTTTGGTTGGTTTTTTTCCCACCTGATGATTGTTATTTGTACTTAAATGTGTTCAGCTATACCCAAATAAGCTTCATAGCATCCTTACTAAGCACTGTACACCCCCAGTTCTTCATAGACCACATTGCCATTTTGACCTTCCCCAAACTGCCACCTCTTCCTTTATTGTGAGCAGGATAAGGGGTTTGTTGCTACTGGGTACTTACTTCTGTAGGATAACCTGTTTTAGTTCCTCATGGTTGGGTGCTCTGCGGGGCCGTGTCAGTTCCTGGGAGGAGAGAAGGTGGGTGCGTGAGCAGCACAACACATGGGCTATACAGTTACGCCCCTGCTAGCTCAGTGAGCCCAGCTGCTGGTGGAGCACCCCAGCCCCTGTGGGGAGGGGAGTGCCAGCCACAGCTCTGCTGGGTTGCTGGCTCAGCTGTGGGCACAGCCTGTACCCAGGCAGCCAAGGCAGGGAGAAGGGCTGTTGCTCTGGCTCACTGCACAGAAAGTTCTTGTGGTCAGAGCTTCTGCTTGCAGCAGACAGTGGACACCTGCGTGTCCCCAAGCTCTGCCCCATTCCTTGTCCCGCTGCCACCCAACTCAGAGTACAGTACCTTCACACTCGCACCTGCTGGGCCAGTTTCCACCTTCTCCTCCACAATTAACTGCACTGCCTCCTCCAAGTTCCCCAAGGCCATGGCGAGTGCCTTCTCTGCCTGGCTCATGGTACAGGCTGGGAACATCTCTAGTAGCAGGTCCACCCCATCCTTCAAGTCATCACCTGCCTAGTTGGAGCAAGAGACAGAGGTAAGCTGGGGACATGGTGAGGAAAGGGCTATTGAAAATACCCTCTCTGGTTTTGCATTGTCAGGAAATTCAGATTGCCCTTAGCTGAAGGCTCGCTCTCCTTACAAACGTGACTAAACCCCATTCCTGAAGCTAACAGGGTATTGTATCTTTGCAAGGACAAAGCCTCACTCTTCCTTAATCTCCTCCCCCTGTATTTCAACTTTCTTTAAAGTAGGGCTGCTGTGAACTGGCTCATCTGTTTGGCCATACTATGCATCTCCTTAGGAGTGCGCTTTCTGGACACTGGTGCGAATGTCTGAACACCGCTCACCTTCTGATGTGTGCTTTGATCAGAAAGGGAAGGGACTGCTAAGCAGTGGCCTGTGGCTACAGCAGAAGTGCAGCAGCAGCATTTGCTAGAAGGCTGTGGCCATGGAATGACTGCACTGCACAGCAGGAAGAGATCAGATCAGCACTGCAGAAAGAGCAAGCAGAATGGGAGCAGGGATCTGCTAGGTGCTGCAATGCCTGTAGCATGGGTCATACTAAGTGGTGCTGCAGGATCGGGACCACTGGGCCAATGACTTGGTGTTGTACAGCTCAGTAAGTGCACAGCACAGGTCACAGAGGGCGGGGACTGGCGTCTTTGGGACTGACACTCAGATGTGACCGTTTCCTGTGCAGATCCTGTGTGATAGCAGGTGAGAAAAGGTGATGCAGCTCAAACTGTGGAGTGACAGCAGAACAGGGTGAAGCTGGGTAGAGCCCGGCTAGGGCTGCAGAGGCATCCCCACAGTTCTGCTGCGGGATCTCTGAGGGCACTGGGACAGGTTCTCTCAACCACTGCTCTGGCTCATCCTCTCCAGTGGCTGGAAAGGATGAGCCAGAGTGATGGCTCATACTCTTCTGTCAGCATGTCATTTTCTTTTTCCACTTACTGACAGTCTTGTTCAGGCCATACAATGGTGCAGATCAGACACCAGTGATGATGTGTCACAGCCTATGCTGTGGTTCCTTCCAGACCCAGAAAATGCCATCAGGCGGTGCTGGTAGCCTAGTGCCAGGTGACTGTCCCCAGTGCTCCTGCTCCTCTGCGGGGTGCTCATACCTGGGACCCGGCTCCGTCTGTTAGTGTGCACAGCCTTTCCCCATTGCAGGCTCCAGCTCCAGGCTCCTGGCCCTTGGTCAGGTCTTCAGAGGGTGATTCACTCCTGCTTTCCACAGCCTTTTGGCCAGGTTTTTCTTAAAGACATAGTGATATCTCCTGAGGAACAGTCCCACTAAGGCTGCAGCTCTGTGCTTTCTGTTGGCATTAGACTGCTGGCGCATTGTTTGCCAGAGCAAACTGCTTCTCAAGTGCCAAGACTGGGAAGTACTACTGTTCCTCCTGCCCTCAGTAGGCACAGCTGCAGCTCTGCTCACCACTGACCTGCAGGAAGGCTGTGCTGGTGCATGCTGGAGTACCTGAGCATTGCACTGCCAGGCCTTAAAGGGCACGGGCTGCTTGTGAATTCAGTTCTACCTGTCAGTTCTCGGCCCTCTAGTGCTTTGGTTGTGGATACTTCAGGTATTTTCGTTACATTTCCAAGAATTCCCTGGTGTTTGCTCTAACTTTGAACTAAGGTGCGGTTTTGATTTTAAATTTGGGAAGATGCCCTGTAGGTGAGCCAACACATCCTGTGATCAGGTTACTCTGATGCACCTCTCTTTACAGGCTCTTTCTGTAAGAAAAATCATTTCACCTTTGTTCTGTCCTCTCTAAAACCGGATAGTGCTGTCCTTCCACACTTCAACTACATCAGGATTCTCAAAGGGTAGGATGCAGGGGACCAGAGCAAAGCAGTAGATTTTGTCAGGTTCAAGAAAGATAAAAGACGGGTCTGTCTGTTCTACACTGTAGACTTCTGGTGAGAGAGCAGTGATGTTGCTAGATAAGCAACATGCAGACTGGTGTGTCCTGCAAGGTTTAATATCTAGGCACTTCACCTGTCTGTTCTTTAGTGGGAAGTACCTTTGAGGATAATTAATATAGCAATCCATCTGATCTGTAAATGCTGAGGTTAAAAAGTGCCACTGGAATAAGTGTGGTCTTCTGCAGTCCTGCAGGCCAGAGCACATCATTGCTCATTTTGCATGTGCCAGGGTTCATGGGTGAATGGGAAGTGAGCTTTGAGGATGCTCGGAGTCTAGAAGTGATACATGTATGTGATCAGCTGGATTCTCTGTTCGATGATGCACCTGACATGGGCTGCCCAGTGATAGTGTCACTTAGGCAGATGACCATCAGAGGCAGGCAGAAATCTGCACTTTCAGAATTAACCTACAGCAGAATTTCAACAAGCAGCCCTGCATCTGCTATGTCTTTGTTACTACTCTGGATCCGATCTCAACAGAGGTGTCTGGAGAACTGATCAAGTGTTTTTCACCCCAGTATGTCTTAGACAGTATTCCATATGACGCAAACCTCCCATGTGTTGATACCAAACCCCCAAATATTTTAAAACATTTTTAAAAAAAATTGTCAATCAATTCAGGTTACCTTATGAGATCCTAACTGTGGCAAACAAAATTGTATTTTATCCTATGAAATTACTCAACTCCAAATATTAAGACTGAAAGTGTGCAGAATATACTTTCTTGTGCTGAAATTGTCTGAGTAACTCACCTTTGTTGCGAGCTTCACCAAGCCTTTCTGAGAGGGAGAACATCATTTCACAAACATCCCCACTGCAAGAGACAGAAGTTATATACTTAGTGTGAGGAATAAAAGCAGTAGCCTATCCTACTTGGGTACCTCTTTATAGAAAGACAAGGTTTAATTGGAAGCCAAATAAAACAAACTGGTATTTCAGATGGCCAAGGACCTACTTGCAAACTATACTGGGATTAGCATATGTGTATTCAGGCAAAGGCTGACTTAATCATAACGGCACAGGTTTGGTACTAATCTCTCTTCAGCTGGGTATAACAAAAGAACTTAATGGTACTGAGGGGCTCAGGTCCAGGCCCACGGTGCATGGCATGCACATACAAAGCAGTGATATTCACATACCTGTGGATTTTTGCAAAACCAGGGATATACGCCTCCATCATTTCCACAAAGGTGTCCATGTCAAAAGTCTCCTCGGAGGACTCTGGTGAGCCCAGCTCCTCCAGGACACCCGTGATATAAGAGAAGAAAACATCATCCATCCCACTGGAGACAAGAGAGAACACAGGACTTGGCAGCAGGGTCAACAGGCCCATTTTTTCTCTCTCCTTCTCTCGATCCCCATTTCCCCTAACCTTGTGTCCTTCTTACGGAGCAAAAGGACCTGTGGGGACTGTATCTTATGGGCAGATCCCACCAGCAAAGCCAGGTAGCAGGTGGTCAGTGGTTGAGTGGGAAGTATTTATGGATAAAACACTACATGCCATCCCGATTCCTGGGCAGCACTGAATGAAAGCCCCAGCGTGTGCCCAGAGGATGTGCTCCTGTAGATGCTTCAGCTGAGCTAACCAGAATATTCCAGGTGCTCAAACCCTGACTTTTCTACGCTGACTGGCGTCTCAGCTGAGGTCATCATATTCTGTCAAGTTGCAATTTCTATAGGAAGCAGTGTTCTCTGCTTGCCGCTCTCCACACTTGTGTCACTGCTGCCACTGGCAGCAAAACCAGCTGCTGTGTTCCAGCTTCAAGGTGTCTATATCTCTTGCATGCAGGCAGAGTTCAAAACAGGGAGAGCCCTGATAGAGCATTATGCCGCTCAGAAAGCCCTTTGGGGACACTGTGGAATGAAGGGAATCCCATATTCTAATGTGTATTACTGGACAGGAAATTAATCATCTTGGTCGTCAAAGAAATGACATTGCTAGACTGCAATGCTAAATGACAGCTGTTCAAGCATTCCCATCAGAGCCTGTGCAAATTACCTGCATCGTAGGTCTGACTTAAGGAAAAGCAACACGAAGCTAGAGTTCAGTATAATGTGCAGAGGAACAATTAATGCAGAGTGCAAGCTAGAACAATGATATTAGGTCTTCCTATCTCAACATACCTGAGGTCTCCTGCAGGGATGTGGGACTGGATGAAGCAAGTCAGTGTGTCTCGAATGATTCTTTCAAGCTCCATGTCTCTCTAAACCTTTTTCTCTAAAAAACAGCAGGAAAAAGAAAACTCCATGTCACTTCAAAGGCAAGAAGTAGATCAAAATATCTACAAAATCAAAAGGTAGGCATGATATAGGTAAGTGTGCTCTTCCCATCAGAACAGTTCACAAACTCTTCTAATATATCTTGTTCTCCCTGGGTCACAGTAAGCAAAGATAGCCACAAAAAGCAGCCATATGAGGATCCACTGGAAATCCCAGCCCAAAGCAGCCCAGTATCTTGCACCTCTCCTGCTCGTGTTGATGCTGGCAGTATGCAGCTGTACTGTACATTTAAAATGTCCCCTCCAGGAAGCAAAACTGGCAACGCAGATGTGTCCAGCTGTAGGAACTCAGAGACACCTCCTAAGCTGGAACGCTGTGTTGTCTGGCAAGGAAGCAGCGCGTAGTGGGTTTGCATGCTCAGTGCAGAAAGGGGTGGACCTTCCAGCAAAGAGCATTCACAGTGATGCCTGGACTCAGGAACATGTGGGAGGAAGGGCAATGACTCCTAAGGAAAGGCCAACCTAGAGCGTATTTTACAGGGAAATACCAAGCAAGGCACAGACAACAAGTCTGCCAGCCAAAATATCAAAGGTCTCCAGGTCAGGCACGGACTACCAGTGGAATCCTGCCCAAACAGGAGCTTGTTGTTGTGCTTGGTAAATGAGCTATTCTGCAGTTGATGCAGCTGCAACAAGGGGCACTTGATAACCCAAAACTCAGGGGAGTTCTAAGAATCACAGAGCTCCTACAGATGAAATGGCAGAGTGGGGCTGCCCACAGCCCTCCTTCAGCTGTCAGTACTGGGCTTGGACTGAATTGGGCAGAGAAAAGCCATTCCTTAACCATTCCTTCCCCCTGAGGTCTACAAAGCTGCTGGGTGGACAAACTCCTGGTGTAAGCACTGAGTTCTTCTGAGGAAGGAAACTAGCTCTGCATAGAGGGAAACTGATGTGGTCACAGGCCAGAGAGCTTCCAAAGGTCACCATGCTCCCACCAGTGCAGCTCCCTCATTCCAACCACACCAGGACTCAAGCAAGTCTGTTTGACACAGAACTTGTGGTGCAGTCATGTGGGTTGCTGAGAGACAATTCCCATGTTCCCATGGGAATCAAGAAGGTTTAGCATTTCCCAAGATGAGACTTTGGGAGCTAGCAGGATATAAACAAAACCACCCCACGGCACTCAGCACCGCTCCTGCAGGACCTAGAGAAAACCAAAGCCCAGCAGCCTGTTGGCAGGTTGATCTGCAGCCTTGGGGCCTGTTCAAGCTCTGCTCTGCGCTGCACTTGGCCACCACTGCAGGAGCCATGAGCACGTGTGTGCTCCTCTGTGGCTGGCCAGAGCACACTCAAGCCAGCCAGACCTGCCTCGGGCTACAGTCACACTGAGGCTCCAGGGTTTTGACTCTCGATATTCAGGGAGAAAGCTGCGACACAAGGTTACACAAAAGTACTCTGCTGTGTATATGGCATCTCACATTGCATCTCCCTGAGGCAATTCTCCATCAAATATTCCCAGTCTGTGCTCTTCTACTCTTCAGGGCTTTGAATAAATACCGGTTTTGCTACCTGAAGGGCCATCTCTTATCGAATCCCCAGGAAGTGCCATTCCCTTGGGGCAGCACAGGGACATGAACAGCGAGATACACTCACATAGAACTGCCCCGATTTCCACTGTGTTCAAAGCTAAACACAAAAGCCATCTAAATCACCTAAACTCTCCTGCAGCTACTATTAGTACCAACCCTCCCACCGATCTAGGTCCAGTAACTAAAAAAGAAAACAAACCTTCTTCACACATGCCTTTCACCTGCAGAAAGGAACATGAGTTAAAAATGCCATACCACTATGTGACAACATACATGTATTCAAACACAGCACATGTAGAAACAGCCAGATGAAGGCATAATCAGAAAGGATTGTTTGCTGTTTCTGTCTTAAGCTAGAACATTTTTTTGCCTCCTGTAATTTCAAACAGAAAATTCCTATTTCACAGCAATAAAGGAAAGCAAGAGTCCAAACTTTTTCAGGTAGGAGCTCTTCACACAAACACCCAAAGGCAGCTCCTGAGCTCCTGTGCTGCTTCTATTTTTCAGCCTCACAAGGATCCTTTGTTTGCATTTTTCTCACTTTTGCATATGTCAAGTGTGGAAGCTGGCTGTAAAAAACACCACATGTAAAAACACCTTCCTGCTGCCCATTTGTTGTTTCTGTGTGTTTTTTGTGTTCTCCAGCTGTGTGACAGAACCAAGTTTATCCTTCTCATCTTTGCAACATACCCAGAAAAAAATGGCAAGCTTTCTTTTAGCCTTCTCAGACATCAAAAAGCCAATTATAATATTCTGAATCTCACTGTTGGCAAGAATACTGTCCAAAGCATCATGTTTCCCCCCCCATTTTAGGCTGAATCTGCAAATTCTGGCAACCACAAAGTCCCCTGAACTTGCAAGTAGAAGAAAATTAATTTTCTTTCTTACAGAAACCAGGGATGAGCAGTCAACATATAGCAGTCAAAATGTTCTTGCTACAGACACTACTCTCAAGAATAATGCTTATTTCCTTCTTACTCAGTCCTCATGACAACTTGGGAACTGGAAGTCTAAAGATTTTGTCCATTCCCATGAAACAGGCCAATATTCTATAAGAGATAACTATATAGTAAGCAACATTTCTTGACAACCCAATTACCTGAACAACAGAGCACAATTAACCATGTCAAAGGCACTTTTGTGAGGTCCATAAATTAGTTGCTGGTAATTTATTCTGATAATAGAACAGACAATGTCACTCATCTCCTTAATCAAAGGCACTTGAAGGCAAGTGTCAGACTGGGACAAGAGAAACACAGCAGAAAAATAATTCAGCAACAGGAGTATCATAGCTATAACCAGTCACTAACTGGTCTTGAATCCATTCCCCAGCCTCTCACAACCACAAGAAATGCTGGTGTGAAGCATCTGAAAATAGTTAGGTATTTTTCCATGGAGATACCATGCTGTATCTGAACAAAAGCTATTTCCTTGTGTCTATGAGAGGAGAGAGGCAGCAGGTTTCAACCGTTGGGTATAAATTCTCTCTAGCATCTCACAGAAATCCATCCACTAGCACACTCAGATTTAAGGTTTACATCCAGAGAAGGCAAGCTGCCACCTTTGGCCTGTCTTAGAAAAAAGGAAACCCTTCAAATGATAAAAACATGGTCTTACACGGAAGGACAGAAAGCAGCTAGGTAATCAAGTATTTCTTCAAGGGTCAGCCATCAGCCTTTCACTTGAAGAACCCATCTCTGCTCCTACAAAACCAGAGAGACAAATGCACTTGCATTTGACCATTTATTGCCATAGGGAAGAGATTTTATTCCCTGGTAAACAGGCCATTACAAAACGTAACATCTAGGGGAACTGCAGTGTGCAACTGTCTTTGCCAAATGAGGCTTGTGAAGACAAGTTCTGAAGTTCCTCTGGCCTTTCAGATTTGGCGGCTATTTTCTTGAAATAGAGGAAGCTGATCAAAAACCTATGTCCAAACATTTAAAAACGGATTCTTCAAGGAATAAGCTGATGTTGCTGTATATTCCTTCCTGCACAGCCAAGTTTAGAATTACCTAACTCAGGACACCAAAACGCCTTATACATTATACCTTCAAATGCCACATTTTTTCTAACGGCAACCTGCAGTAGTTAAGGGGAAGATTAACTAGAAGGGCTTATCCTATGTGCACAGTTTTGCAAAGTGATTTATAATGCACAGAACAGTCCAAAACCCAAAGGCAGGAGAAATCATTCTCCTGAGAGCTCAATTTTGCTGAAAAGGTGTTACCATCATTTTAAACTTCCAGCCATAATTGCGACATGGATTTTAATATCACTTCAGTAGTTGCAAGCTGCTTCAAACATATCTATGAAAATCCTGCATTTTTTGTTTGCATTATAATGTGGGCTCTACTTAACATGTTGCACAGAACCTATTTTTTAAAACATATGGTCAAGAAATGGTATTCCTATTGCTCTGCCCTCAGCTAGAGCCTCACAGTTTTGCACTGTCAGAACAAGAGACCGTCAAGCCTTGGAAATCCCTGTCACTTTTCAGACAGTCTTTAAACACTGGGGTTTATTATTAAAGAGCAGTGGAGCACTGCGTGTCATCTCATTAAGACAAGATTGGTTTGACATATCAGGAGTGCTTACCTGATCCACATGGTATCACATGGCATACGTATTTCCTCATCTTAGGTAGAGAAAAGTGGTATCAGTTCTCAAAATGTGAATGTGAAAATTACTTATTTTCTATACTAAATACTTTGGCTGGCAGCTCAACAGTTCGCAAGCCTACTGTCTGTCTTGAGATCCTAGTAATTACCGTCACCCTTGCATTTTCCTTCCTAACATGTTAATGTTAGTTTGGGTTTTTTTGTAAAACAGCCGCTGAAATAATACCCCTCTAAAAGTACCATTATCCATGTTGTGTCTGAAATATCTATTTATGCTATATTCAAAAAAAGTTGGTGTCTTTCTGTACAATTCATATGAATCTGCCTTCCTTAAAAAAAAAAAAAGGGGGTGAAAACCTGAAGCGTTTGCATATAGCTGGATCATTTCCGAAGGCTCTTTCAACTCAAATTTCAGTAATCATCCTTAAATGGTCAATGTGATGGGACGGGAATGATTGATTTTGCCGTAGACTTTATATTAACAAGACAGACTTGAGGAGAGCAATTTAGGAAAATGTTTCTGAGCTAAAAGGAACTGCCATTTGGATGTGTATCAACTTTTATGAGACCATAAATTTGCCTACCAATGACTTGAGGTTTCTGCAGGTGGAAGGAAATGGGTGTTCTAGACCTTGGATGTTTCTCAGAACAGGTTAGGAAAGTTTAGGTAAATCTGATCTGGCTGAGGGACTGACTGAAATACCTTGAGAAGGTTCTTTTAGCTCAAGTTTCAATAATTATTCTTAAGTAAGTAACGGGACAGGGATGGTTCACTATGGTCTCTGAAAACTTACAAGAAAGCACAAAACACGTTTCATGCAACTCTGTGTGCATGTGCTTCTGCCTGTGCTTGGGGAAGTGGGGACCCCTGGGATATAAGGAGCTCTCATGGCAGCCTGTGACATACAGCCTCAGAGGAAATCTCTCAAAAGCCCAATCTGCAAGACAGAGAGCAAGCTGTGGCTACATTCCACTGAACTAATTTACTTCCTGAAACCTTGCTGACTTAAAAGAAAACTTTCCAGGCTGAGCAACACCTTACAGACAGTAATTCCAGGGCTCCCGTTTTTTGTTTTACTTGCTAAAGAGGTCCCTGAAAGGACGTTCATGGTGTGGTTGCTGTGGGAAAGAAGGCTGAGGTCACTGTGCACGTTAAAACAATTAACTGCTTAATGCTCCAACATTAAAATAAGGCTTTTGTTAATAACTTAACCCACTACATTACAGTAATAGAAGACAGTAATGCCAGTGGCCAGACCCCTTCACTCCCCCCGAGATCCATGCTGGACGGCTGCACTCGGGCACTGCTCTCATCCCGGGCCCGTGCCTGAGAAGTACTGCTCGTGCCCGGACCTTGGCTCACAGCCCATTTACAAAGTCAGCTGAGTGCTGGCAGAAGTCGATGGCCCATCCTATGGCTGCCTGGCCCAAGCCACAAACCAGGCAGCCCTTCCCGGGAAAGGAACGCTGAATTAGCCGGAGCGGGAGCACAACAGGATCATTCTCTCTATATATATTGGCATCTTTATGCTTTATGTCATTGGTGATTGTTTCCCCCAACGCAAAGGGTACAGCTTTATCCTTTGGGGCAAAACGCGCCCCGTGAAAGGCTAACTTGGATGGGAGAGCAGTGTACTTGTCTGTTCGAAGTCGCTGCCGCGCTGGGACGCTTCTCAGCAACTGCAATTTCTGTAGCGAGGCCTGGGGTGATCCCCGAGCACCGCAACAGCACCAGCGGCCTCCGAAGCACAACCTGTTGCCGGTGGCTGCAGGGATGCAGCCCGGGAGCGAGCGCCGGGCTCCCCGCCGCGCCTCTGCGTGCCCGGGGCACGGCCCCACGGCCCCCGACCCTTGGCGAGCGGGGCGGCCGGCGCCCACCCTCACCGGCTCGTCCCCGCTGCGCCGCGGCGTCAGGTGTTTCCGCGGGGCCGGGGCTGCCCCAACCGGGGGCCGGGCATTACCTCAGCGGGCTGAGGGGCCGTGCACAGAGCGCGCCCCGGCAGCCCGGGCCCGCGCCCGGCCGCTGCCCGCCAGCCGGGCTCCTCAGGGGGCACAGCCCGGTCCCTGCCCCGCCGGCCCGCTCCCCGGGCACTGCTGCCGCGCCCCCCGCCCCGGAACGAACCCCCCGCCCGGGTCCTCGGGCCCCCGCGCTCCCGGGGTGGACACACACACGCACCGGCCGCGGCGGGGACGGGGGTGCTGGCCGCAGGCTGGCTCCTGGCAGCCCGCCGGCAGCAGGGCCCCAGAGGCCGCTCCGCCCGGGGTGCTGGGGGTCCCGCCCGGGGGTCCCGCTGGGGAGGGCGGGGTGCGGGGGAGGACAGGGGTCACCTGATGGCCCGCGCGCCCCCGCCGCGGCCTCGCTCCCTCCCGGCGCAGGTCCCGCGCGGCGCCGTTCAAAGCGTCACGTGGCCGCGCCCGCCGCCAAAGCATAGAGGAGGGCGCGCGGCCGGATAGAGCGGCTTCGTGCTGGCGCGCGGACACCCCACCGCCGCCATCTTTGTTGGGGCAGCGGCCGTGAGGCGGCTTTTCCTCTCCGCCGCGGAGGCCTGAGGGGCGACGTGCTTCCCCGGTGTCGGGGGGCCCTGGAGAGCTCCGAGCCGCGTCCGAGCTGGGGCCCCGGGCAGCGCCGGCGGCAAAGGCAGAGAGGAACTCAGAGGCGGCACGGGGTGCCCGGCCTTGGTAGTACAAAAGTGTCTTTGCGAGGTCCGGGAACATGGCAGCACTCTGTAGAGCCACCCTGAGAGAGATCACGCGCGGTTCTCCCTGCCAAGCTCGAGAGACTTGTTCCCTGAGGAAACTAGCACCTTTTCAAGTGTTAGGGCCAAGCTGTCCTGCTTTTCAGGGTGCTTCTCCCCAGCCAAAGCTCTTGCCAGGTGGATGTGCCACCGGGGGGATGTTCCTAAAGCTGCTGTCTTTGCAAAAGTTGAGAGCTGCATGTAGACTCCCCAGGCCCTCCTTCCTCTTCTGCTAAAAGGCCCCCCTGCTCCACCCCACGCTTGACAAGCTGCTGCTTATTCCTTTATTCTGGTGCTTTGGAGGACTGCTGTACGTTAAGGCGGCCACAGGCTCTTGGAGAAGTTGCAGCAAAGCCATGCTGTGCTGCAGCATGGTCCCCTTCCCAGTCAGGTGAGCTGCTCATTGGTTTACTGAGTTCTGATGAGGACAGTAGGTGCTTCTTGGAGTGGCTTTGGAGAAGCAATTGCGATGCCAAGTGCTTTTCCTTCATAAAAATCATAGAGCAGTGAGGCATGGTTACTCTCTGACTCATGCTCCTCAGTGATGCATTGCTAAATACCAAACAAATGAGCCTGATTCTGCCTTTGCCGGTACCAGAAACAATCCAGAGTAATACCAGCTGAGTAGGGAACATCACTCCACACTCACTCCAGTGTCATTAAGAGCAGAGTCTCTTTCCATTGTTTATTTCCATTTAAATGTATATATGTTCCTCCCTTGTCATTGCATGAATATACTTAATTGTAGAAGTATTCATTGTCTTTGAATTGGCTGGTTTTTGCTGCACTTACCCATATGTTAACTGAAACTAATCAGCTACGCTGCATTTTCTGTCCTCCTATCTGTGGTTTTACCTTAGTTTTGGAAACGGTTTGAAAATCCCCCAACAAGCCTGTTTCTAGGATGGGTTTCAGTTTGTGTGACCCCACCATATAAAGGATGTGCTGAAAATGCAGCTGCTTCTGGGGCAGGTACACGGTGGAAATTGGATTACATCATAGTGAAGTGGAAGGGGAATTTTTGAAGGAAATGAAGCAGTGTATGTAAAGCCCCTAGAAATAGTCTTTCTAAGAGAAACAATTTTAGCTACCTTGTCTGACATAACTTCCCTCATCAATTCTTGACTGAACTAGAACATAGCTTCCGAAACTAATTCATGTTACGACGGCATATGGGGTTGTACCAGCTTTTTCCATAGGTGGTTCTTAGCACGCCATTCATCAGCACAATTTAAAGATTTATTTGTTTTGCGTCAGTTTGCTTTGTAGTTTCCTTGACCTGCTTGGAAACCTCGAGGCTCATGAGAAATTTTGAGAGTTCTCAGGTGCCATCAGTTCAGACAATTTGTAAATCCTTGCAAATCCTATGATTTGTAAATTGCTGGTTCCAGAACAACAGACAAGACCTCTGTTTTTGTTTTGCTACCACAAGTACTTCAAAGTTGACCATCAACCTAGCTGAAGATCAGGGCAGTCTATCCTGGGGGTAATAAAGGGAGGAGAAAACCACACGGGACAGAGAAAATCTAAGTTAAAATGGTACTAAAATTCTCCTATAACTAGACTTCTCTCTTTTAGCATACTGTACTGCAATTTGGTATCTCACCTTCCCACCTTACTGTAATCAAAAATGATGTAAGAGGGTGGTTCCCCTTTTTTTTTTTTTTCCTTTCCCCATTTATACTAATGGAAGATGACCGGTACTGGTAATAGATACCAGAACAAATATGGCATCTAATAGCTCCCCACTTTAAAGTTAAATCTAGAGGGTTTTGACCTAAAGCTCAACAAAAACTCCACAGGGATTCCCTACACAAGCATACAGAATACACCCTTCACCAAAGCACCAAAGGTCCAGGCAGAAAGGGGCGACAGCACAGGAAATTGCTCCTGGAGAGCCCTTCTACTTGTCAGTCACAGGCTGCTGCAAACCAGGGAGGTTAACACACCATCAAATTATTTGATGGGATTCATATTCTTTCACAAACATCATGAATAATGCAAGTGCATTGAATCAAGCCAGAGGAAAATTGTTCCTTCTCCAGCTTGTTATTAACTCCTTGTTGTATAACTTACTTGAAATAAGTTTGTTTTGTGGTATTTTAATGTGTGGGTGGATGATACTTGTATATGAGTAATTTTAACAGTTACACGTGCTTCTGTTTTAGATTTAAATTGAAATTAAAGAATTAAAAACTATCCTTTCCATCTGGTTTTGCCTCTTGCTTAATTAAGGCATGTTCCCTCAGTAAGTATTCTGTGTTTTTTGTCTACTCTAGCTTTGAAAGGCTCCAGCAATGGGGCTTGATCTGAAGAAAGGTGCTTGTTACAAGGATGTGTTTCTTGATATTCTGGTTGTTATTTTCCATTGTTTTAGTTAATCCTATCACACTTTCATATGTATCCTTGAGACTGCTCAAAATATTTTTGCTGTTGTTAAGCCTAGAATATCAGTGCTTAGCTTTAGTTTTTGTCTGCTGCTTTTATTCTTACTAAAGCAAAATGAAATTTAATTGTGATTTATCTTCAGTCTTCTACAGACACCCATTTTTTAAATTTAAAGTAAGTGTATTTTGAGAACAAAGTCTGTGTTATTTTAAACAGCAATGAGTGTTCAATCTCAGAGCTTTACAGAAATTTAAGAAACTTCTGTTTGCCCCTTTGAAAGCACACACCGCTCCCAGATTTTCTACTCCAGCCAAAAGAGATTCTAGCTCTCCAATTCCAATTTTGCAGGAACTTCGGAGGATTGCTGCTTTTCAGGACAACAAGCAAGATTGGAGCCCTGCAGCCCTCTGCTGGGTATATTATAGAAGGCAGACAACTGAAAGCGTAAGTCCTTAAACACTGAAAATGCTATTGCCATGTTCTCGTATTTCTTTTGCAGTTGATTACGAATGTGCTTAATTTGAAATCTAAAAGATGTTTCCTTTTATTGCCCTGGGTAAACTCATGTTACAATTTCAGAGTCTCACAGGTAAAGTAATCTGCATCTCAAGGTTGTGATTAGACTTATTAGAGCCTTTTTGTCTTTATTCTTCCTTGGTAACAGGAAAGTTCTATGCAAGTACTTCCTTGGTTCTTTTTGTCATTCTTTGCCTCTTATTTACTGCTATATGTACATCTTAGCACAGTTACAAAGGTCTTGTAGTCAAACAGATAATTCTTAGGTTGTCTGTGACAAATCTGTTTCATTCTTGTATTGTGACTTATTTAGCTTTCTAGTGTTCACAGGTATAATTATTTTTTTTTTTTACAGAGAAATGAGCAATTTATCTAAAAATAAATAGCAAAGTACATGAATAATAAGTAAACGAACAATTTGCCTGTCATCTTTCTGTCAGGGCAGTCATTGTGCTTTACATTTATATCTTATAATTTTATATACAGTAGGCTCGAGCACAGAAAGATGACGTGTATTTCCAAAAGTTGCAGCATGAGTCTGTGGCAGAGCCTGAAAAAGGAATCAGGAGTTTGTGTTCCCTGACTCATCTTACAGTTGGAAGTGTGCTACTTAGGAGCATTTTTGAGGTTGCGAAAAAGCAAAGTAATTGGGTAACAACGGGGTTTTCAGTCTCTGATTACAACATGTGGAGCCTGCTCCTTCAATTTGGCCAACTGTAAAGGAGCAGTAAGATGATGATACTGAAGAGGCTTTTGTTCTTCAGAAGGCCCTTGGTGCTGTTTCATAGGATGGTGATGTACTTAAGACAGTGGAAGAAGTAATGCTAAAGCTGGTGGTAGTTATAGCAAAAAGAACTTCCCAGCTGACAATGTCAGATGATTGCACAGCTAGGAGAAGCTTTTAGACTGCTGAGTATTTGGACATGGTGTCCTGGGTGCAGATATTGTAAGTGCTGTGTGCTCTACATTGGACGGCTTTTCTGAGCTTCTTGTAGGTGTAGCGAGAGTTCAGTGATAGGCTGGGTGTTACTCATTGTGTGTGACTCTCACAACACATGCTTTTTTTAATTTTTCAGCAAGCGTGATACAGGGCTTTCTCAGTACCATTTCTAGCCTTGGACAACAGTCGGCTACCACTGGATGTTGTGTTGTTCTGAAGCAACTGACATTTGCAGCATCAAGACTTGTGATTTTTTTGCATTTTACCTATGAATGCAGGCCCTACTGCCAAGAACTTTCTGACCCTAGAATACTTCTTCTCAGCCATGTGCCAATGTAGATATTGGATAGCTTGCCCAGCCAAGGCCAAATTGTTTTAAATTTAATTCATTGGAAGCTTGTTGGTTTTTCATGTGTATTAGAGATAAAATATTGACAGGATCTGTTCTTCTGTTGGATTCATATGTAAAAGTAATTTTTGTCTTTTTCTTTTTTGTAGCAGCTAACTCAGCCAGAATTCAAGTGTGAAGGCTTTCCCTAATTTAGAGGAATTTTAAGAACTGGAAAATTATGCTACATATTTAGCTATATTTGAACATGTCTCTGAATTTGCATAATAAATGCCTGACTTTTGCAGCTGGCAGAACTAAAATATGGAGAGGATCAGAACATGATTTAAGCACTCTGTCTTACTGTTATCTCTAATTTCTTTTGTTCAGATGCATTTCTTTTGTTCAGATGTAATGGGGAAAAATCTAACTATTTCTGTACTGGAAACAGCTCAGGACACTCAGGTTCTGATCCTCACCTCCCTCAGTCTTCAGGTATTATCCTCATTTCACAGATGGGCAAAGTAAGGGAAGCAATATTTGACCTTTTTTTTGTAAAACACTTTGAGATCTGCTACTGAAAAGTGTATTAAAAAGCTGCATATTTCTTACATAATTATGTAGCTTTTCTTTAACATATCCAACCACTTCATCTGAAGGCAGACTGAGAAGAGGAAACATACTTGGCTGGGATAATGTACCTGCCTGCAGAGTGTTCTGATTAAATTACACACCATAAAATTATACTTGACTAATTCACGTAATAAAAATAATAATAATAATAAAAAAGGATGTTGCCTTCAGGAGTTCCCTTAAGAGCTCCAGGCAATTTGTGTCTTTTGGATTCTGAAGGCTGTTGTTTCTGATACCTGGAAACTACTCCCTGGATGTGCATCCAGTTCCTTGTCTTCTTTTGATGCCCTGCTTCTGGAGGTTCTGCTTTTTAGATTTAGCTGGCACACAGAAGAGGAGGAAAAATGAGTTTGAAAAATTAGGGGTAGGAGACACATTCATTCTGAGCAGCAGCGAACAGGTCACAGTTTCTGAGAACAGGCATGGCCTTTGAAGAACCGCATAGTAATTTAAATCAGATTTCCATAGGTACTTACTAGTAAAACCACTGTAACAAGTGTACAGTGGAGGGTGAATGTTGTTAAATAAAACTTGCCTTCTTCTAGTTTGTGCTATATAGAAATTATCATCTTCATACAGCACAGTCTGGTTAACCAGAGGGGTAAGTTAACTCCCTTTTTTATCTTACTGTACTACTGATTGCTCCCCGTGGAATCAATTGACGCTGCAGTTTATGAGAGAGGTGCACTCGTTTCCATGAGGGAGCCCAGTTATTTTGCTTGTTGTCCAGGTCCCTGGGTTTTGGGAGCAGGCGGACGGCTCGGGAGCAGAGCCCGGCTGCGGCGTGCTGACGAGGGGCAGTGCCGCAGCTGAGCACTAGATGCCACTCTGAGGCCGCAGTAGGATCTCTGCAGCTCCAGCATCCTGGCGGCGAAGGCTGGAAGCGTTCGTTCCTGGAAAGCCCCGTGGGGCTGGGGACAGGCCGCGCTCCCTGCATACCCCTCTAATGACGCTAACAGAACAAATAGCGAAAAGGTGAATCAGGGGCCACATGTGAGTCGGGGCCAACAGCAGGTGTTTCACATGGAACCTAAACCTCCAGAGTTAGCAAGTAATCTCCCAGCTTCAGTGGCTTTGTGCACAGGTGTCCTCACTTCTGACCTATTAGCCAGGTGGGCTCAGAAGGAAGGAGGAAGAGCAAGGTGAAAGGGCAGTTTTAGCTTGCTGGATGGGATTTCATGAGAGTTTAAGGATGATCTGAAGACCTGTGGCTCTTACAGCATTTCTGCTGGTACAGTCTCTCTGGAGGTAGGTCTATAAAAGTCTGTGATCAATAGAAATGCAGTTAGCAACCCCCTCCTTCTCCATTCCCATACGTGTCCTAAACATTGTAGCATTGTGCTGAGGGCCAGACACCAAAACTGTCTATAATCTGACTAAACTAATAATGGGCATGAGTCACAAGCCTCAGCATGGGTTTTGTGCAGCTTGGAAAATGCAGGAGTATTTGAAGAAAGGTTTGGCTTGCCAAGATAAAAGGCTAGTTGTGGAGTTTGGATTCAGATCAAGGCTGAAATGTGAACTGAAGTTTTGATGGGGCAGCATCTTTTCTGGGAAGTGAGTCTGCTTTACTGAACAGTTTGAAAGTGAACGTTTTCTGTGAATGACCCAGACTACACATCTTATAAAAAGTACGCTTTGTTCATACAGTATAATGTTAGTAACATGAACATGTTGCTTCAAAGTACTGAAGAAGCTTCCTGAACAGGGGTAGTGAAAGCTGACAAAGATAGATATACATATATATGTTTATATATATATATATATATATTATCTCCTTTTATATGGCAGGATTTAACAATGTAACATCAGAGTTTTGAGTTAACTGTGTGGCTTGTAGTCCTCAGACTTGAAGATGAATACATGTCAGTCTGGAGGAAACAGGAAGGGATAAATCCTGTTAAAAATCCTAGTCATTGATGCGTATTATTTCTCTTCAATTACTTGGTATTCCTACATAATCAGGAGTAGCGTGCAATGCATTGCTAAGTGAGTTATGTTGGTCTCAAATAGCAGGCTTATAGAGAAAATAAGCTCTTTGCTCCTACTAGCTACAGGAGATTTTTAGGCAGGAGTGGTAGAGGTACATGTCTCCCAGCTGACTGTTTTTGGAGTGCTAGCTTTCTGGGGATACTAGCATTGCTGCTTTTGTGGCCTGTAGTCTTGTGCAATCCTCCCATGTGAACTGTGATTGGATCCAACCTGGTGGTGGGGAATTTGACCTTAACAGAGTTAAGTACTCAAAAAGAATTGCTCTTGGCAAAGTGTAAGTATAATGCCTTGTTCGACTTTTATTGTCTGTACAAAGAATAAATATCTGTTACAGTAAATATCTGTTTGAGTTAGCTCAAATGGTTGAGATTGTATTTTTGGTGCTGAAATTCCTGTATTTGTTTCTTGCTGACCAGTTTAAACATCTGTTACGTGGGGGTCGTAAACTTTACTAGTAAAACATAGCCAGCACCGGCTAGAAATTTTGTGGCACTTCAGTAGCCTGGCAAAACGGTTTCTAGTAAAAAGTAACAGAAAAATATTCTTTTTCTCCTGCCACCACCTACCTTCTGGAGGAATTACCTTCTAGCAGGGTGTTTGTTCAGTAATGTACAGAAAGCTCATATGTGTTTTTCTGTGTATGTTTAAGTATGTGAAGGTATATTGTCCTATGGTTGACTGACACCACTAAGTAATCCAGCTGGGGTCCCCTAGGTGTGTGAACTAAAGCCTGTGTCCTTATCTAAGGCAGGATATTGGGTCAGTTTCTGATTGCCTTAACTTGAATTTAAATGTAGAAGTGACTACTTTGAAGTAGAGCATTCTCAAGTATTAAGGAAGGAATTTGGGCTTTCATATTTAAATTATGCTGCCATTGCACACGCTTTTATCCATGAAGCCACCCAGGTCCTAACCTGGAATTTCAAGGTTTTCTGTCGGCAACATCCATCTTCTGTGGCCCTCCTCATATTAGCATTGATCTACAGGGGAAATAGAAAACACGGCTGTGTTATTATATACCCGGCTGCAATTTCTGTTCTAGTGATTGAGTGTACATACAGAATTCTTGAAACATGGCCATTCTAACTTATTTTGTCTTCCTGTCAATAGCGTGGCACTTGTCCAAATTATGGATCGATATCAGCTGATCTTTTTATGTTAAACTATAATGAAGTTGCCTCTCTTATTGGAGATGTGATCTTGCTTCAGGCGATGCTTTTAACAGAACTTTTGGAATGGAAATGGAGGAGAGGGGAAACAGAAGTGGAGGAAAGACATGGGGAAGAATGAGCAAAAGCTGGCGGCGGGGATGACTAGCAGCACAAAAAGAAAGGTAGGAACAGGGGAAGAGAGGAACCAGGTTATGAAGAGAGCTGGCTTGTTAGGGCTTGCACTAGCATGGGTAAGAACTGTTAGCCTCTACTCTGTTGTTAGAAGTACTGTCAAAAAGCCAGTGATGGGTAGTGGGAGCAAAAGCCTGGCTTTCTTGACATTTCAGGCAATGTTACCTTTAAATTCTATTTGTGGCTGCCTCGCTCAGTTTCATACCGTTTGTGAAATCAAATAATTTAAAGAACAGAGGAAAAATGGGATGAGGCAAGGAGTGGGGAATGAGAGCAGTAAAAGGGGATACTAGATCAGCCATTCTTTCCCTTGCAGGGCAGCAGTACGTCATCTCTACAGTAATTTCTCCAGGTCTTTATCTAGGTGTTGTGGTTTAATTGCAGCCGGCAAGCAAGCACCACGCAGCTGCTTACTCAGTCCCTCCACAGTGGGATGGGGGAGAGAATCAGAAGAGTGAAAGTGAGAAAACTCTTAACATAAGTAAGTTCCTTGGGGACAAAACGCCTTAATGCTGAATGTCCCTCCCTTCCTTCTTCCCCCAGCATATATATATACTCAGCATGATGTCCCATGGGATGGAATACCTTTTTGGCTACTTCAGGTCAGCTGGCCTGGCTGTGTCCCCTCCCAGTTTTTTGTGCCCCTTCAGCCTTCTCACAGGCAGGACCTGAGAAACTAAGAAGTCCTTGACCTAGTACAAACACTACCCAGCAACAACCAAAAGCATCAGCGTGCTATCAACATTGTTCTCACAGCAAATCCAAAACACAGCACTGCACCAGCTGTGTCCCAGCTGAAACCAGGACACTAGGTCTGAAGAGTTCCAAGATACCAATGTTGTGCGCTAGCTGTAGCACAGAGTAGGTGAAGACCTACCATTTCATCATGCTGCCCCTGCTTTTACTTTAATCTTAGTTCACTTTCTTGGACAAGATGTAGGGGGGTCTTTTGTAATCTCATTTCTAGGGTAAAAGGTTTGTGGAAGAAAGAGATAGTGTGTTAGGTTTTTAGAAGAAGAGTCTGTGGGGGACTGTTAATTTTCTTTTGTAGGGGAGAAACAGCTCCAAGAGGGGAGCTTGGTGGGTTTGGAACTGATGGTCAGTGACTGAAGTTAACAGAAACTTCCATTTCTAGAAGCAAAGCAATGCTGGTATTTTGATCGGGGGTTTTGTGAGCCATTTAAGAAGTTGGTTTCTTTTGCGACCTCTCCCATAACTGTCTCTGAACCATTTTCTGTTAGATCTCAGTTTTGGTTGGTATGGATATGTGCAAGCTGGAGAAATGCTTTGGAATCCAAGTGAGCCTAATTGTGTCCTTATCCCATAGAGAAAGGAGGGGTGAGGCCTCCACACACACCAGTTCCCCCCAGTTTCTCTGCACAGGCAAGTAGGCACGTCAGAAGAGAGGGAGCTGTGCGGCACACCAGCCTGCTCCCTGAAGTGGATAACAGGAGGATGGGTAGCCTGGCAGGCATTGCAGCAGTGACCCCTTGCTAGAGTAAAAGCAGCCAGTCTTGCCATTCTAGCTTTCCTCTCCAGAGTATGTGGAGTTTCCTGGAGGTATTCTTCCACTGGATGTCCCTTGACCTGTAGTCCCAGCCAGCAGAGCTTTACTTCTGTGTAATTGTATTTTTTATACAATTCAATATTGAACTAAATTTAACAATACAGATTGCTAGGTTCTTATGCAGTTTCTACCTTCTCTTCCTCTTACCTTAATCTTTTTCAGCCCTGCAAAGAAGGGTAGGAAGAGTAGCAAAACACCAAAACACATGTATATAACTTTTTATTTGCAGAGTTCTCTAATACTTTTTCCTTCATTATCTCATCCTTCTCGGAAAGATATTTCACTGCTGCTTTGTCTTGGCAATTCCACAAATTGTTTGGTGAACTGTATGAAAGCACTATTAGAAAAAGAAATCTCAACCATCTTACCCCACAGTGCACAGATGTGAACAGAGTTTGCAATAAAAAGAGTGGGAATCTTTGCATGGAAGTAATTATCAAACTGGAGTGATCTAAGAGCTCTGCTTAATTAGGGGTATTTTGTAGGAGGCCTAAACATTTTTGCTCTTGTGAGAGACTCAGATTCAGCCTATTCTTCATGCTCTTCCTTTTTTTTTTTATATTAGGTTTTACCATTATTTCTGCTGTCTTTCTTCCCCCCCCCCCCCCATTTTTCCCCCCTTCCCCTCTTCCACCAGACTATACCAGTTTATAGTTCCTTCTGATTCAGGAAGCTGTGTGTATACGTCTTTCTAAATGTTATTACTCTTAGTTACTTTATGGGAGCATCTAGAATGACCCATACAAACACAGACTATTGGTTCTGAGAAGGACATGACACAATCTTCATAAGAATTAAAAATGATTGGATAGGGCTGATAAAAAAACCTAAGGGAAATGAGGGAAATTGAGTAACAAAGCAAACTGTTTGTTTACTGTCAGAGAGCTGTAGCCGAGTTTGAATTTATATTGCACAGTCACATATAGATGCCTTTAATCCCAAGGATATGTCTTTCCTTCTTGGAGCCTTAAGCAAAGAATACCTAAGCAAGACCTCGCAATTTCAGGATAATGCTGGAGTGAACAAAGAAAAAGGTAAGAGTGTGTGACTATGGCAGTCAAGATGCTTTTGAAGTTTCAGTCAATCTCTGGTATCCAATTCAGTTTTAGTCTATTACACTGTTGGGGGCCTATGATTTAATTAGTGCATTTGTATACTACTATTTTATTTTTTTTTTAATCCCTAAATGCTAAAGATTGGCTGGTTGTAACTTTGGGTGCAACTTTACAGTAGTTCCATGCCTCTAAGCCTATAATAGCTAAATATCTCAAGAAACTTCCCAAGTTTTTAGGGCCTTGGTGAGTGAGGGTGGTGTTATTGCAGTTCTGCAGTTAAAGAACTGAGGCACAAAGACAGTAATGGTATTTTTAGAGTGGTACGACAAAATTGTGGTAAATCTGGATGGGAAATACTGTACTTGATCTATGGAAAAACTAAACTCTGAGAAATTTTTCCTTCTTGAGCAAGAATGAGAAATTAAATTTGTGAGCACTTTTTATAAACTACAGTGAGAGAAGACTTCAAGCATGGGTTTGGGGTTGTGGAGAGAATTTAAGATTTTGATCTTAAACTGTCAAATGGAAATGAAGAGCTGGTTTCTAAAAAAAGCTTAGTATTGAGAATAATTTTGAATATGAAACCTGGAATTTTTCATACAAATTTAAAATTATTTTTTCATCAAATGTTTTGATTACTGTAGATTGTCAAAAGCAGTTACTTTCTGAAGAAAGTTTTGTTGTGGTGAATCTACATTTTCAACCTGAAAAAGTAAAAAAATCCAAGTAGCTGGAGTTCCTGGCAAAGAAAGTATGCGGAAGCCACATCTTTTGTGGCTAGGTCTTTTGCAACCTTTATTGCTGCTTTAATCACTTCAGTAATGGGGGGGGGGGGGGGGGGGGCCGCGGAAATTAAGACTTGTACCTAGCTTTTCAAAGACTGTGATAAGCTGTTGGTGTAAATCAGCATAGCTGCACTGAGATCAATGAGATCTAGCTGACAATCTGCTTGTGTCACCAAGCTGAATTCCCAGACACACACCCCGCCCCCCCCCCCCCCCCAAAATAAGGAAAACACAGAAATTATATATAAGTTAATATATGGTACTGACAGGAGATGGTATTGGTGTTTTCCTCAAACCTGGAAAGAAAGGTGGAAGAGGCAGGAAGCGAAGCTGGAAGATGTGCCAAAAAAAAAGAGAAACAAACCCAAGCCCCCACCCCAAACCCAAAAAAGTAGTAACTTGCCCTCACACTAAAATCTTGTTTTAGGAGACCCAGGCAGATGCTGGCAATGATCCTGCTCAGCAGGAGACTATAAACATATGTCCCGAGTCCCACAGTTTATGTGACTATTTACGCAAGCACAAAGTAAATGGAAGTGGTTATCCCTGTAAACGGGTACTCATCGGTACACAGGCTCCACTTGCTTTGCTTCAGTGTCAGGCAACAGGGTAGGAGTGAGCAAAGCTTAAAAAATTCAGCCCAAGGAACACCAGGTGGCTTATTGGGTGTTGAAGTAGGATATTTCCAATAACTGATCTGTTATTTTCCTTGCAGCACCAAAAAAAAGTGGAGGATATGGAGCAGGTGGGGGGATAATTATTTTAGGTTAAAACAGTTTTTCTTAGGCCTGAAATGTTTACAGTGTGGTTGGAATTTTTTATTAAAAAAACCCAATGTAATATTGAACTAAATTCTAAGAAAGCATTACAGATTTGAGTTTAAAGGGGGATACATTTCATATTCAGCATATCAAACTGAATGATATGAATTTTCAGAAAATTGATTTGTGTAGGCTGAAATAGACAACACTGAAAGAAATTTGCAGGCGATGTAAATCTGCAATTTAAGTGCTTGTTTAATCATTCCATCTTAAAGAAACAAATATTTGTTCTACATCTTCTATGTTCTTATATCTGAACTGTTTCATATACAGAATACTTGTCAGCTTGGACCGTTATGCACAGACTGTTGAATACAAGACAGACTGTGATACTGGAAAGGGGTAAATTCAGTTGTCTAATTTTACTGACAGTAGGAGAGTTACACCACCAATGAATCTGCCCCACTACTTTGGAAATTAGACGTCAGACTTAATAGTAGGTGTAAAAAGAAGAGGGGCAATCATGACTGTGGAAACACGTGGGAGAATTGTGCGCATTACAAGGGAATAAAAATGATAGAACTGTAGTTCAGAGCCTTGTCTGTCTTAGCAAATAGGTTACCATAACTGTTTTCAACCTATTCCTGGCAAAATTCAGTTGATTCCAGTGAATTTACATCAGGGATTAATTTAATCTTCATTTGTCATGTTTTTCAAGCCCAGGACTGTTGGCTTGTATACTGTGGCCTGCTGCATACCACAGTCTGCAGAATTTCACACAGTTGATTCAAGATCAAACCTAATAACTGGTACATTTTGAAAAAAGGCATCTTTCTGCAGCCAAAGATCTCAAAAAATGGAAGAAGTGCTGTTGGAAGTTTGCTGAGGCAATGAGTTGTTCTTTTTTTTGAGCAAAATCGAGACTTCGGTTTTGTTCCTAATTCTGTGACAGTCAAACTTCCTCTCTGTGCCTTAATTTCCCTGTCTGTAGCTTGAAGATAGGATATTTAATCTCATCTGGAAATAAACTTAAAATCCACAGCATAAGACACATAAATGTGAATAAAATATCACTCTGTGATTGTAGTCAGCTCTCTCCTCTATCCTTTTTGTTTTTCTGTGTTTCTCATTTTGCTTTTCCTATCCATAGATCTCTGATATTTTCACGGAATGCAGTAAATGCTGTGCTGACCTTCTGCTGTCGTCTTATGGTATCTACCAAAATTTTATCTACATTTTCTTAAAAATACAAATTAAAATAATTTTAGAGAAAATTGCATGCATTCAAATAGAGAATATACCAAGTTAGCATTTCATTTGTTCATAATACAGCACTTCAAGAACATGTTTTGTTGCTGTTATTTACATAGCTGTTTAATGAGATGGGAGGTTCACAAGGTTTTTTGTTCCATGTTACATTTCAGCTTTCTTCCAGCAATTACTGTAGTAAATCTGTCTACTGAGACTCTCATAGCTGTGTCATTTCAACTTTTGGGATAATCATGGCAATGCTGAAGTCAGAAATCAGATTTTGTGTCTCAGAACACATGGTTTCAAGTGCCCAGTGACAGTGGTATATAGGGCTTGTGTTGTGTTTCTGCCCAGGAGAGACTGTGGCCTGCAGCCCAGGGACTTGTTTCTGGATTGTCTCCTATTTAAAGTTGAACATTTGTAGCTCTCGTGCAAGTATAAAAGAGAACTGACTGATGTTTTCCTTGTTGATAAGTTTTAGGGACAGGGACTGACAGCTGGAGGATCTGTAAAGAAAGGACCCGTAACCAAATGGACCCATGGGAGGGGAGGCACTTCATTAGAGTTCAATATTATAGTGACAGGTACCTTAGAAGTGAGATCTAAAGATTAGATTATACGGCAAATGGAAGCCCCAGTTTCTAAGTGTGATTTGCTGTCAGTAATGCTGTCATGGGCATGAATGTCTTGAGCAATATATACATCACTGACGGGAAAGGCTCAGGAAGAGTGTGCAAACTCTCCACTTCTTATCTTGGTTTGGCATTTTATTAAATGCTAGGATCAGTTGAGTCCCTATTGTTTCCACAAACAATATGAGGCTCTTGCCTGCAGACTGCTTTACAAAGGATTGGCCCCTTTCAAGCTCTACTAACAAGGGTTCTGGAGTTGCTTTCTCTCCCTTGTTGTTTGCCAGCTGAGAGGTACCACACACTCACAGTTTTCTTTGCCTCTGTAGGTCTTGGAGACTAGCAATGGTTGCTGTTTTCCCCATACCTTCTTGGTGCTTTTCCTGTTCCCTCTTCAGCTGATGCTTCTAGATCCCCCTCTCCTGTTCCTGATGGTTTGGAAGGCTTGGTCCTGGGGCTTTGTCCTGCCTCTCCAGCGTTCCCTTTGCCTGGTGCTGCCCTGTTGCAGCCTTGGTCTCGGGGGGCTTGTGTGTCCTGCCTCTCCAGTGTTTGCCTTGCCTGGCCCAGCATTCAAGTGACACCTTAATAAAAAGCTTTCCTTCTTTATCTCCTCTCTGCTGCTGTGCCACTGGGCTGGGGATCGGGTTCCCATCTCTTTCACACGCACACCTGGTCATAAAACACTGGGTTTGTTTTTAACCTCAAACCAGGGAGCTTTAATTAAAGAGACAGTGACCTCTTTTATGAGTTTGCTCGCATAGGGTTTCAGGGCTATTGTCACATACAGCTCACATAACAGAGCACCATTGCACAAAGCTCCATTTACACATCCTTCCCTGGCTTTCTTCCTCTCCTCTTTTTGTTTTCCAAACGCAGAAGGAGGTTGTTTTCTTGTTTACCCCTAGGCAAAGTTGTGTCTCATGTTAGTAGCCTATGGCTATCAGTCTTTTTGAAGAGAACCTACATTTCTTAATAACAACACATAGATGTCATTAGACTTGGAGAAATGTTATTCTTTAATCTTCCTTTCCCAAAATTTGCTGGATATGAATGATTAGCTAAAATGGATCTCATCCTCTGCTCCGTTCTCCTTAGCTACTTCTCATGCCTGTATAATGACATTTGTGTGTTTCTTATGACAAATACTTCTTAGTCTTCCCTGTTGTATTTACCTGTATTCGTTAATTTTCAATTGCAATGAATAGTCAATAGCAACAAATAGGATTTTTTTATATATACTCAAGAATGGTATGCACAGGGACAGACAGCAAAACTTGTCCACAGTTTTGCACAGAATAGTTTACATGTAATTTACAGAAAAATTTTCACACACAGAGACATATGTATTCTCATGCATACATATTCAAAGATTCACAAACAGGCACACAGGAGCACCTACTCAGACCAGAACTTACTTGAGTTATGTAGACTTCTGAAAAAGACTCTTATGCACAGGAGAGACACAGGTGGGACACAGAGACAAGAACCACATAACTGGTGGGATATAGAAGCCCACATGGAGGAAACACACGTGTACACAGAAGAAAGGAAAAAAAATACCTGTGGAAGAGTGTAGGTGCCCCCAGAGAATGCCCTGTACATAGACCTTCAGAAGCAGGTACAAGGATAAGTCTGCAGGAAAATATATATGTAGAAACTTATATATGCCTAGTAACTCTGTAAGTCATATATAAGTTACTGTGCACACATACAGCATGTTCAGGTGCTGGAACTTTCACTGAATTGTGCAAGGTCTTTGCTTTCAATGGCATTGCTTTCAGTAAAAGCTCAGTAATACAGAAAAAAATTACATGGTTTAGCTGCAAAGATTGTAGATATGAGAACACATGCCTCTACATATACAGATACATAGACATATATTGATGCACATACAGGGCTGGGGTTTTTTTTACTAAATATATTAATACAGATTTGCCTAGACACAAATATACCACACACACAGACCCTTAGGCACATGCAGATATACCCACGTCTATGTTCATTGAGAGAGACTCACTCAATATCTGTGTATGTGTGTGTTGGGAGAGGGTCATAACCTCCTCCATTCTTCTCCTGAAGGGGTTTGGATAATGAAGGGAAAAGAAATGAGGCCTGGGGCTAATTTGTAGTGGCATTTCCTGGCCTCTCTTCTGCCAATGAAGCTCCGTTTCATCTTTAGCCTTATCAATTCTGCAGTCATGTGGCTTTCCGCTTGGACGCCTCTGTCTCTTCACCCTCCTCCCCAATCTCCGATGCTAATGGAAACTTCGTTAATGCCATTAATCTGCTGACCGGGACAAGTCAAAAACATATCCACACAATCTGAGCCAGGGCTGCAAGTGTCCTGGGGCTGCCAAACAGAGGCACCTCCTGTGTTCATTGCATTCCTGAAGGAACTTCATATTGATTTCTTTCTTTCCTTCTCTGCTTTCTTCCTTGACAACATTGCATCCTTCAGAACAGGCACCAAGTAGATGGCCTTTTCTTCCTGACCCCTCATAATGATATTTCTTCAAGAATCTTCTCCCTACCCTTTCCCCAGTTGCAGTGCTAGTGCCTTCATTCACTGCCCTCTCATGGCAGTCTTTTTTTTTTTCTTATGCTCTCTTTGGTGACAGGCTTGTTACTAGTATTTTTTCCTCTTGCCTAGTAGAATTTCATAACTAACCAAATGTTGTTGAGAACCTGCCTGAACTGGGCTACAATAAAAAGCATTCCACTCTACCTTAATATTAGCTGATGGGATACAGGAAAGTGTTTCATTATACAGCTACTGCTTGTTGTTGCTTGTTCAGTTGCCACCATCTCTGTGCTTGAAGTGCCGTGCTGTTGGGATGCCCTGTCCTCTGAAATGTTCTGAGCTCTCCTAAATCACTTTTGGGGAGTAAGGACATATAATTGCTTTACATTTTACTATTATGCTGGATTTTGTAATGCTTCACTATTGCTTTCTATCACAATTGAGTATAATTTTCAGTAGCACACCATTCTCTTAGCTATGAGCTAGCTTCAACTTTCCCTGCCAGTGCAGCACACCTGCAGAAAGAAACTTGTAGCTCCGAGTGATGACTCACCATCGCCTTATGCCATAGTGTTGTCCAGTGGCTGAGCATGTGGAAGTTCCACATGTCAGGATTACATTGGCTGAGGTCTCACGGAGAAAATAGACTCTGTTTGATACTTGTTTTAGGAGAAATTTTCCATGATTGAAATCAGAGTTCATAGCCAGCTCTTGAGAATGTCAGGATGATGAGTGATCTGTATTTGATCTAGGAATCTTTGTATACATAAATGAAATAGTGACAGTGGAGGAGGAAAAGACAGCTAGGAAAGGCATGCCGTCTGAGTTGTGACATATGGATATGTTTAGAAAAAAAAGCATCAAATTGATGAAAACAAGGAGAGAAGTTGGCAGTTCAGCATGAGCTTTGATGATGTCAGGCTAAATCTGGAATGATATGGGCCATGACAGAAGGCTGAGCCTTAGTTGCCACCTTCACACAGACATCACAGTAAAGAGGGATTGTTTTACAAGGAGAGAGGACAAAGAAGTTTCAAATTCTTCATTACTGGCAGGAGTTGAAGTCAAAAGTTCATCCTGATGTAGTTTTGGGTATACAGAGAATGCATGTCACTTCCCACCAGCCAAGAGATGCTCCACGTAACAGTGTCTTTCTCCTCCAGCCAGTTTTTGGAACAGACATACTTTTTTCTGTTCAGGGAAGATCAGTGCATTGCACTGTCTGGTATAGAAGGATTCACATTGATTGGTACCATGCTTATTTTTTGGGCCTCACTGAATGAGAGGGGAGGAGGAAAAAAAGGAAGAGTGTGTGTTAATCTTGATATAAAAGAAAAAAGGCAGCTGGGATACTCAAATGCCCTGAAATTCCTAGTTAGACGAATGGGACAGTATCTGTAAATGTAAGACCAGCACCTGCTGGGGCACTTTCAGAGCCCCAGTGAAAGCAGAGAACTAAAATCAAATACTTGTAGCCTTAGCAAGTGTCAGAGCAGTTCTCAGCTCATGTAAGAACATTGAGTTTGGTTCAGCTGTGTAGGTTGCTTTCCCTTCTTCATGCCCTGTGACTGGGGATTTGAAATGGAAAAGTGCTGGGGAATGAAGTAATAAAGTGCTCATAGCAAAGTCTATAGCCCTGCATAGCATAGCAGGTCTAGTGCCCTGGGAGATGCTGGTAGATTTTTCTTAAGGATGCTACTAGTTCATTTCTTATCTGGCATATTACAGTGATAATACACAGCCTGTGATGCTGCATTGGTTAACATGTGCTAATCCTGGAGTCTGTGCCACGTGCATGGAGGGAATGGTTGTATCACGCCATCCTGTAGTAGATCCATTACCAGGAAAGAGATCTTCAACAGAGTGAGTAGTTTGTGTGCACCAAGCTGCTCCCTTCCAGGGGGCACCTTAACATAGATGCAGAAGCACCAGGCAACAAAGCCCTATCCTAGATATAACATTGTCCTGTCCAGTGACCTCAGTAAGTCATTTCATCTCTTTGTCTAGACTTTTCCCATTTAGTCCATTCATATCACAAACTTCTTGAGTATGAAGTCTTTCTTCCTGTGTGTGCATCCAGCAGAGGAGATGGTCCTCATCTTGGCTGAAGTCTCAATTCTGCAGTAATATAACAACCTATGCCTCCATATGGCAGAAATTGTGCATTAGACTGAGAAGTAAAAGGTGCTTTAGGCTTCTGACTGGTGCCAAGAAATAAATCAATTCAGCAAAGCCTGCATTAGCTACCTTGGGTACTGGGAGCATCCCAGCTGTGGCAGCATAGAGCCTATTGAGGTTAAATTTAGATCATGTCATGATGCAGCCTTCATGCTGGGAAAGAAGTTTAAAATGTCAGTACTGTATGTCTTTGGAAAATTCCTATTTGAATGCCACAGCTATGCACAAAACTTCTGTTGCCCACTGGTTGGTATGCTGTGACCCATCTTTTGCTCAGTCTTTTCTAACTGCTAGCCTCATAGGAGCTGTCATACTGCTTTGCAGATTCTGCATAGCTTCCATTTTGCCATGGGAATTGGTCCAACAGAGGTGGTGAATGCAGTTTTTCAGTGAAAGTGTATTTTGTTGTAGTCGTGATGCTCTAAAGATATGGAGTAGATAAAGTTTGTAGGTTGAAACAGTGTCAATGTATCCACTGGCCTAAAAACCAGGCTTTTTTTCTACCTAGCCCTATTTTCTATACAGGATTATTTTTTTTTTATTCTGTGGGGTGATAGTCAGGCAATGCAGCTTTTGTTTCTGGTTCTGTGACAAACATGCATTTTGATTGTGAGAAGACATACTCTGTCTGTGCATTACCCAAATGTAAAGTGAGGAAGACAATTCCTTCTCGCATTTTCTGTCTTGTCTACCATAAACTTGTCCAGCACAGTGTCCTTTTCTTGTCAGTGAGCCACAGTCTGTGTTGATGAGCTGCTCTTGTCTCAGTTAGGCTTTTTTGTGCAGGCTGCATGGGCTTCTGGGTTTAGATCCAAAGGCTGGAAACCCCCCACCCATATTCAAACATCTCTTTAGCTTACTTTTTAACTGCATATGTGTAGTACTTGGTGCATCGTGATGTTGGTATGTTTCTGTATCACTAAGGGACAAATAAAACATAGTATGGTAGCGCGCCCTCCTTCCTGTCTGTCTTTATAGTACTACTGTCTTTGCTTTCCTCTCACTATAAATTTGATTTCATTCTACTGATAAGTGTCCTGTGAGTAATCCTTAGGCTTTCTGGGGGTGGGGTGGGAACAGTATTTTGATGAGTACAGCTGTTTCTGGTGGTAACTGCAGCAAAGAGCTAAAGGCTTTGTTGCTCTACATTCAACAATGATATAACAAAATTTGGGGAGTGGCCTTGCCTGGAAACATTGGGGCCTACCAGTTCATGGCAAGTGAAAATTGATGCGACTCATCACAAAGTGTAGTACTTGTGTTTTGGATGCGGAGGGCAGAGAATTAGGAATTCCCACAAGCAAAAATGAATCTATGTTTTAAAATCCTTTCAGTCAGCAAGGCAGGAAACTTCTTTGCTTTAATGAAAGCACAATAAAAAGTAATACTTACAGAGTTTATTTAATTCAAAGATGCCAGGCTCATTAGACAACCGATGATAGAACATGATTTTGCCTGTGATTAGTACATAAGAATCATGTTTACTACTTTCAAAATACAATCACTTCTAGAATGAAATGTTGGAGGTGTTGAATTTAAAAAAAATCCCCACAAACCATGGGGGAAAAATTAGGGCAGGAAAAACAGAAGAGAAGGGATACAACAGATGGAGAGAGTCATCATCCTTACAACCCTTGCCAAAAAGAACTGTTTTGTAAAGTCTTGCAACAAAAACGTTGCAAGAACCTCTTGTTTACAGCCTTAGTGGGAAACTCTGTAAGTCCTGCAGGATGGTGCTTCCCACCACCAATTGGAGACACCAGCTCACCGCTTTAGCAGCACTGCTGTATGCAGCACAGCTCTTTGGAGGACTACGAAGCAGTGAGCCAGCCAGTCTTACTGTGCTTATGAGAACTGACAGGATCACAGCCCAAATGCCTCCAAACCACTCTGCTTGGCCTGTAGGTGTTTAAATGGGGGCAAGATCCTGCCCTCTTGTTTCCCCAGAAAGGTAGTAGGTGAATGCTGTTGACTTGAAAGGGAACAGGTTTATGCCCTGTTTTTGCAGCAGGTGCAAGGGAGTGGTGGTCCTTGTTTCTAAGAACTTGCAAAAGCTGTTAAGTTTAATGTAAGAAAGCTGACTAAATCGGGTATGGAGTGCTATAAACTGTGGTAGAAGTCTTTACCCTAAAAAGCTTGTAGTCCAGACTGTTGGTTTTCAATCATATTCATGAAGCCATTGTAGGCAATCTGCACCTACTCCTTGGTATCCCCTTCAACTGCAACATTGACCAACTCACCAGTTCTTGTGTCTGTGCTGCAGTGTAAGAAAAAAGTTTCAGAGCTATCAGTCTATTAGTCCAAATTCTTGGGAACTCCTAAGATTGTATAAATGTCCTGGTTAAGCTTCTTGGTTGACTTTTCTGCCTCACACATGAACTTCTCTACACACTGAAACTTCAACTTGTAGCCTCTTTAGAGGCATGTCTCTTTTGTGAATGAGCCTAAAGAGAATTTATGAAAATAAATGTTTTGTTGCAGTACTGAAAGAAGAGCTGTAAGAGAAGCTGGAGGTTGACACTGTAGCAACTGCTGCTCTAGGGTGCTGTTCTGGGCTTGGTGCTAACAACGAACAAACACGCTGGTTTTTTGTTTGGGTTTTTTGGGGGGGGTGGGATGCATGGTGGGGGGTGGTGGTGGTGCGGGTGGTTTTTTTTATTGTTCCTTATACCACAGCTGAGGGGATGGCACCTTCTCTGTTCTGCTAAACTCCATCTAGCTTGAGTTGCTGAAAGTCACTGTAGTTTGTAGTTTGGCTGCCTATATGAAATAAATGTGCTGGTCTCAGCCAATTTCCTTACACAGCCCTATGGGTGACAATAATGGTTATTATTTATTTCAGGTTCTTCTGAAGTGGGGTCATGAAGGAGGGTTTGTTCTCTTGGTGCTCTGATTTTATGACCACTTTAAAGGATAAAGGAGGATCAAGTCTTGGGATAAAGCCCTAAGACTGACCTCGATGTCCAGAGCTCCAGCCTGACCTTAAATCCACACAGACAGCAGTTACCAGACACTTTGTGATGTGAGTCTGGGCTCCACTTTTCACCTGACAGAGCAGCAGTTTAGGAATCAGCAGTCTGTTTGCCTTACCCCAATACTAGCTTCTAACACAGGAAAGCTGTTGGCACAGGCATCAGACTGTCACTTTTGTGCCCAAGGGAGGAAAGAGAGGAGTCCTCACCCCATCTTCCTTTTCAGACAGTCTCCAGGAGTTTTGGAAGGAGCTTTTTACAAGCCCTCTTCTATTGTTGGCCAGGAGACAAAGGACGGAGGAGCTGGATTTAAGCATAATGACGTGAGCTCCTCCATGCAGAAAAACCCAGCTGAGAGACCCCCCCTGCTCCACACACACAAAAAAAAAAAGGAAGAAAGGGGGAGAAAATCTTTGAAAATAACTAATTAAAGTTGTTTTAGCCTCTCTCTCTCCCCTCCAAGGGCGCCTAATCTCACAGGGGGCAAAGGGGGAGAGAGGCAAGAGGAACAATGAGAACCATCCCCCCCTTCTCTACACCCCACCTCCTGGTCTCTGAGGTTTTAAAACAAGAGGCCACTTTAAGTTAATGAGCTATCAGCTGACTGGGAGAAGTCTCTAATGAAGCCTGATGTTCACACATTCCCTGGCTTGCTGAATAGGCCTCTGCCAACCCCATAACTGTCAGAAAGTTTCATTCATAAAATCCACATGCTGGGGGTGGGGGTGATGGGGGCAGGGAGGGAGCTGGGTGGAGATGGGAGCGGGGGAGTGGGCTGGAGGTCTCCGTACGGAGCAGTCAGCCCCAGAGCCAAATAGGAGCATGCATGGCTGGGACTGGCAGGCTGGAGGATTCCAGGGACTCGACTCTACTCTCCATTGTCTGGCTAGTAATTAGGAAGATCCTCCAAATGGTTCTGGTGGACATTGAAGTCTGTGGGGATAATTAGTGAAGATTTGGGGGGTGTTCCAGCTGTTATGTCACCAGCTTTGCTAGGACCACAGGGGCAGGTGATGGTGTGATGAAGCCTAGGAGTCCTTCTGGGGCTTTGCTGTGTGGGCCATGCTTTGTTGAGCCTCATGTCTCCTGGCAGGACTTTAGGAGCTATGTTTATGGTGGTCATTGGGGGAAGGAGTGTGGGAACACAGGGAAAATTCTGGAGGAAAAGGTATAACACTGGGGAAGGAAGGAATAGTCATGTTTACTTTAGCAGAAATAAGCTTAGTGGTGGTGGTTTGTGCTGGAGCTAAGACAGTGCACATGCTTTTGGCAAGAGCAAAATGGAAAGACGCAGATACAGGCTCAAAACCTTTTTTCCTCCAAGGGCTGGACTACAGTTTGAGCAGTGAATCAACATGGTAATTGACAGTAATCAAAGGCCACTGTATTCTTGTAGCCTGCAGGTTTTGATATAAGACACTTCCAGATCTTTCCTGCAGTTCTGAACAGCAACGTTAAGCCTAGGTTTCTTTTGGGAGTTCTTGGATCTAACGGCCTAAGCACAGGAATAAGATCTTAAAGCACAGTGGACTTCTCTCTCTCTCTTTGAAACTTGCTTCTCTGGTGTATTTGTTTAATCAGTTAGAAAAAAATAAGGCTGTACAACTCAAGTCAGGAAATGTACTGAAGATGATGGGCCCCCATTTGGTCCCTTCCCAATCCCCAAGCTGGTATGCTGCAGCAGGACCAGGGCATAATCGTTGTGTCACTTAAATTTCAGTTGTACCAAAAGGAACAGTTAAATGAGAGACAGTGTTTGTCTCAGGGAACTCACAGTGTAAATATATGATTCAGATTGAGTGGAAAAAAAACACTGAAGAGTCTCATTCAAAAACCACTGGAATAATAGTAATATGTCTCTTAACTCTGATGAGCTTTGAAATGTGATCATCTGCCTGCTATTACACGTGGTGTCTGAATCCAGGGCTCTGAAGTCAAATCCTATCTGGGACATAACTACAAAGTCAATTTTGTTCATACATTTCTTGTGTATAATATAAAGAGAAAGGGATGGGATTTTGCAAGCTATATTGAGAAATTAGGGGTGAATATTCTTGACACACAGGATGGCACGTGCAGGGGGCATAGGTGTCATTAAGAGCACTGGATTCTAAGTAAAGATGAATGCGTTAAGAAAGCAGCAGCCATTAGAGGCTTCTATGGACTGGAGTACTAAAATATGGCGTTCACTTTTGACTCAATATTTTATTCACTAAAACCTCTGACTTCCATCTGTTTTGTCCTATCACTGAGATTTCACTAGTGTGGGGAACTGTGTGGTTATATGCATATGGCAGAGGCAGTGCTGGAGGAAACGTAACTGGGATTTGTCAGTAAACTACAAAAGCTGTAGTGTGGTTGAAGAATTGGGAAGTATCTCTCCTTTAACTGCTTATATAGGAATGTGGATTTTCCTTTCGTAGCTGAATTACTGAGATTTGTTGCATTATAACAGTACCTGAACAGTTCACCATCATTATTTGCTGCTATTCCCATTTCAGAGGTGGGGAAATGAAACATAGTTTACGGGTCAAATCCACAAAAAAGCATAAACCTTGCACTGCTTGGTTTCTAGGCTACTTGTTCGCAGTGAAATTCAGACATCCAAGTTAAATATGGGCACATGTAGATGTAGGGAGGCAGTACATGGGAATGGGGAGCTGTGTAAGGTGGGAAGTGTTGAGGTGTGGGGTAGGATGTGTAGTCTGGCAGTTAGGCACTTGCCTCTCACCCAGAAAGCAAGATACCTGTCTTTATGTGAGGTTCATAAATGTATCTCCTTGTTTAGCTCTGCTCTCTCTGTATGAATATGGAACTCAAAACTGGATGCAGGCCATGAATACTAGGCTGTTGAATTTTTCCATGGTAAGGCTTTTTCAGTTGCTTCTGGCGAAGATCTTCCATCTTTTATAAATCATCAGATATTCTGGATGAGGAAGCAGTAGACTTGCACTGTAGGCCAAAGGTATAGAAGTTGCTGGGCTGAAGGGAGGGCAGACTCACAGAAGAGAAGAATCTCTGAGGAATAGCTAGTTGTTTGCATACTACGTAGCAGATAATGGACTCTGCATTTGGTCCTTTCACCTCTTCCATGTGCTGAGCGAGGAGCATCTTGGGAATGAAGGCCTGTTCGGTTCTACCCATACCTCACTGAATGCCAGTTCACGTGCATTTTGAGTTGGGCCTGAAGTTGTTTATTTTTGTTGTTGTAGTGCCATTCATTGGATTAGACGCCGACTACTTCTCCGGTTTGGCTTTTTGTCTGCTCTGGCTTTTCTTGCTCTGGTTCAGGAGTGCAGCACTAACTAGATCTACCTCAGGTGAAGTCTGCATGGTCTCTAATTGTGTTGGCTTTGATTGTTTTGGTTTTTAGCTCTGCACTATTTCCTGTCATCAGTACTACTTTGGCGGCTGGCGTACAAATTGCTGATGGAGAAGAGGCAAATTCGATATTATTAAATCTCTGGTCATGCCAACTTTTGCCTCTTCAGCACTGGCCTGCCTCTCAGTAGTACCATTGCTCACCCCCAGCATTCCCTTGCCTCTTCCCCCCTCAGCGTTACGTTGCTTTTGCTGGTATCAGTGTTTTCTGGCAAACCCCATAGCAATTTTGTGGAGTGCTGGTTTTCTGTCACTGCTGCTTATGTTTATTTAGCAGCTGAAGGATGGCTGGGCTCTCTGTGGTTGAAGGGCCCTCCTGCATGCTTTAGACCCGCTTGGATGCTCTCAGCCTGATCCAAGGGCTCTACAACAAGGAGCTACCACCATGCCTCTCAGGAAGTTAGGGAAACATCTGCTGAAGGGTTTGTTCCAATCAGGTCAGAGACTTGCTCACACATTTGTAAAGGAGGAAGGGAGCAAACAGACAGTGAGCAGGTTCAGATACAGGATAAGCTCTGCATCTTGTGCTGCATCATGGGTTGTGTTTTCTCTGTACATGAGCCAAGAGGGACCACTTGCTTTACCAGCCTCTCATGTGAGCACTCAACCGACACAAGAGGCTCTGCTCCTTTCCCCTTGGGGGGACACTGGAGGCAAGAGCTCTCAAGGGCTAAGGAAAACAAAACAGTGTTTGCTTAGCTGGAGAGCAGAGTGTGCTCTGCGTAAATTCTACCAGGGCCTGAAAGTGCTTCAGAAATGAAGTGCCTCTGAAATGGGCTCTACAAGATAAATGTAAGGCAGGATGCCATTTTCCTAGCTGATGGGGTGTCCCATTGACTCATTTAAGGGTCAGGTTTTGGTTGCTTGGGGCCTCAGCTCGAGGAAAAATGGCATGAAAGACAATTTTCCCAAGGAAGAAGAGTTTCTCCCATGGTTCTGCCAGTCCTGCCCCTTGTGGACGGCCAACAAAAGGTTAACCTGTGAGTCCCACTCACCCACTCACAGGACAAAGGCTCTACTTGTGGGAAGGAGAAAAAAGGAAAAGGGTATTCTGAAGACCTCTCCATTGGCATGATACAACAACCCATGGATGAGGGAGGGGGTCAGATACATTCTTTGCTCCCAGTGGCCAGATTCAAAGGTTTGGAGGAATGAAAGGTACTTGCTGAATCCTGGGATGTGTTTCAGGTGGAATAGAAAGAATAATCCTTATTTCTGTGGCCCCTTGGTGTCTTACAGATTTTTTTTTTCTCTCTGGACTTGACCCACGAAGAATACAGGTCCTGTTTCTAGCTCTAGGTATCCTTGGTTCAGTCACAGGTGTGCAGGCCAAGGTGGCATATTTCCAGTGTAGTTATTGAAGATGTGGTACCCAGTCTTGCATGTATTTTTGTACCCTGCAGAAACCAAAATGATGAAAATACAGCATTCTTAGTACAGTAAGATCAAAAGACTGCTTCTTGCCACATGCAAATTTCCCACAGCTTTTGTTTCTGCGACTGGGTGACTGCAATTTATCATCTATGTACACAGAAGTGTCTCATCACATACAGGTGGGTTTAACTGCCAGTGTACAGCTCATTGCAGCAGTCAGTTCCCAGACCTCTTTCCCCTCTATAGACATCTTGGTGATGTTCTGGATTTCCAGGAGTACCTTATTTCTCATCAGATATGTTTTTTTCAGTGAACTTAAAACGTATCCGTGCTGGCTGTTGATTATTGGCATCCTGAGTTATTAGTGATCCTTGCAGAAATGGGGATATTGGACTAAGCGTTTTCTCTGTTTGTGGTTTCCTTCCTTTGTGACAGTAGGCCTGATACTACAGTAGAAGCTCAGTTCTGTCATGTAGGAGAGCACATTATAGCACCTCAGTGTTAAATCAATCATCTGAGGTTCCCAGCAATTCAATTTGCTGGGTAGGGGCTGTCATAAAAATGATTGGGCTGAAAAAAACCCAAGCCTCTTTTCTATCCAAACCTCTTTTGTTTTGGTGTATTTTTGAAGCCTGCAGTGGATTTTCTGGACTCATGACGTGAGTTTTTATTATGTGGTGCATTAGAGCCCTTGTGAAAAATAAAACATGTGATGTGGAAAGTCTCTAGTAAAGAGTGACTCAGGAAAGGGAAAACAAAACCCTTCAGTCTAACGAAAGAACAGTCTGTGTGAAAGTAGCTTGGTATTTAATTGGAAATTGCAGTCAGTCTGCAGATGAACAGCCTTGCTGGCATCTGCAGGTGGGTGTTTTGCTTATGCTTTACAGTTCTCCTTCCTGCTTCTGCTTGTGAATGTGTTCTGCCTGTCAGCTCAGAGATGCAGAGATGGCTGCAATTTGTGGCTGTTCTTATTCCAGAAATATCAGCAGTTCCCAATATCACATAAATGAGTGTTGTAAAAGTGTGTTAGTAAGAAACAGACCCTGCAAAAACAGCTTACAGTCCAAAAGGGTGTGACAGCCCTTGTTTTAGAGATGGAGAGAGCCTTTGAAGGTCATTAGAGATCAAGTGATGTGACCAAGATCATGCAGGGCCTTTTGCACTCTAAATTATATCTGGGACTTCTACCTCACAGGTTCAGAGCTCATGAGGGCATTTTAACAGAGAATTTTTAGGACACGCACTGGCATACATTCATTCACAGTAAACGTGATCTGCTGTCTTGGGCCCAACCCCAGATTTGCTTTCATCAAGTCTAATTATGATAATGGTTCATTTAACCTCTCTGCCTCCCCCTAACTTCCCGCTTTAAAGCAAAAGCACTGGCTGAGAAACCTTGGACTGCACAGTTCCATTTTTAGCTTCATCTGACTCATTTGGTCAGGTTAGTTTGTCCTTGACTCAGTTTCCCCACTGTCAAAATAGGACTAATAACACTGTCGTGCTTTTTGAGGAAGGGTTATGAAGATAAATTAGTTTTGGCTGGAGAAGAGTCCTGCAGGGCTAGCAGAATTAGAAGGAGACAAGCGTGCTCTCTGTTGCAAGTATTATCTATCACTTATGTTTCTTACAGCCCTCCTTGACTTTTACTGACTATGTATTCTTTCTCCTCTTGCAAATCACCAGCGTGTATATTGATCAGCAATATCCCTTGCACAGACTAAGGGCCATCTATCCATCAACTTCTTTGCCTTCTCAGAGGCAGATGGTTTTACAGTTATGAGAGTGAAATCCTGGCCCCACCAATGTCAACAAAGCCAGGATCTTATCCCTGGTTTTCCACCACATGAGTGCTTTCTCTTCTGTATGGAGGCTGGCTATGGGGTAGCTACTGCTGTCTTTTTCTAGGGCTCCTCTAAGGAAATACAGTCCCCTCTGAAACACACTAAGATGGTTTCAGATGCAGACAAACTGAGGAGGAGTGAAGGGATGGTTGGGGAGGGAAAGCCAGCCCCACAACAATCTGACTTCTTCTAGAGAGGGTTAAGTACTGAATGCCTCTTACTGGGTCACTTAATGATGGATGGTAGTTAGTGGGGGTGGGGTAAAGCTGACTTCCAGCCCTGCATCACTAAACCGTTCATTAGGAAAAACACACACAATGGAAAATGGCAGAGGGGCTCAAGTGTCCAATTTCTCTCTTGAACTCTCTGAACAGGAGGCTCCAGTCAGGGGAATCCCTGCCACCCTTTCTCCCCCTCCTTCTCTGGCAGTTTCTTTATTAATTAACGGAGTTGGCTGGGGACGGAAACGGAGGACAATAATCAACATAGATGGGTCTGCAGACCTATTTTTAATAATGTGCTTTGCATCTGTCCTAATTGGTATGGAAACAGTGACCTGATTGGAACAACCGGGAGCCTCTTGGGGCCTTTCTTTCTTCTTTCTATCCCTCTGTTTTCTTTTTTGTTTGGTTGAAGTTTGACTTGGTGGGAGTGGAGGGGCCAGTGAGTAAGAAATGTAAAACCTAACCTTAGGGGCTGTTTGCAGGCTGGGGAGCGGAGAGGGGTGACATACTGGGGAACGCACGGGATGTGGGGGCAGGGAGGCCTGGATTGGAAAGTGGTGTAAATGCCTCCAGGGCATGGAATCTGGCTGCTTGGAGGAGCAGAGGCTGAGTGTGGGAAGGAAGAGGCTCTCCTTGTTTAGTTTGATGAGGAATGTGGTGGCTTTTCTGGTGAGCCAAGAAAAGCTCAGGAACAAGAGAAGCACCCCAAAAGCCAGCTGATGGCCAGTCCTTACCCCGCTGTGTAACAAACTTATGTGCAGTGAGAGACAGCTCCTGCCTGTGAGAGATTTTAACCTGAAACAGGCAGTGGGGGAAAATGGATAATGTGAAGTCATAAGGTGGCTTAGGAGCAAAGCGTGGCTGCTCCAGTGCTGCAGAAGCTACCTACCAGACCACAGATGCAGCTGCCACAATAGCTTAGACGTTGCACTGGGGAACCCAGAACAAATGCAGCGTACTAGCACACGCACAGGGACCATGTCTGCATGGGGAGAGGAGAGAAAACTTCGAATATAATTGTGATACGTTCTGCAATGCTGTAATACTTACCTGTTGCAGCTGAGGACATTCTTAGCATTTGCATGGTCATGCAAGGTGCCTGTTGGGGTGGAATCACAGAGGCTGAGCACTACTGAGTGTAAGTAGCAATGTGTCCACAGGTTCTCTCAGCAGAAATGTGCTGTCTTGCGGCTGCCTGGGGAAGTAGTTGAAGAACTGTTTGCTTCTTTCTCCTACCCATTTAAATAGCTAGCAGTAAGCTTCTGCAGGCTGCGCTGTGTTTGTCCAGGCTGTCTTCCAGTGTCTTCACATTCTTTGGAAAGTTGCTCATGACCCTCGAGTGCTTGGAAGAACACCTTTCTCTGTACAGTTGTAGTCTCCAGCAGAGCAACACTGCATGGGAACTGGGAACCTGTTGTCATGAGGAGGGCTGAACTTGTGTGCCCAGGCTAAGGAACTTGTCACCAAGGCAGGAACCATGCTGGATGTTTTTGCATCACAGTCTCCGTGCCAAATTACTGCCTTGCAGCTTTGTTTTCTGTCAAAAGCTTGCATGTACATGCACCATCAAACAAGGTGAAAAAACAAGCCCAAAAACTGAAACTGTGATGAAATGAAAGTGATTTTCATATAAGCTAGGAAAGAAATTGGACATTATTTTAAATAAAGCAAAACACTTGGGTAGATGGATGGACAGAAGGATTGGCTCAAACAGCCTGCCTCATGTCTGCCTCAGAAGTGACTCAACATTTCAACGTTTCCAAGTCTGGCCACCTTTTTGAGTACCACAGCAATTCCTTTTTCCTGTAGCCCAGCTCCTAGAATGAAGCATTATATATATATATATATATTTATCATAGCTTGCTTTTGAGGAAGCTTGCTGTTCTTATACTTCCTGTGTAAAACTTAAAGAAATGGTCTCATTGCCCTCAAAAGAATTGGAAACAAAGGCTGAAAACAAGGTCTCTCAAATGTATTGTGTTTAATAATAATAATAATAAATCTCTAGTGCTTTTTCTTCAATCTCAGTTTTCTGAGGCCTTGCTCATTAATTTGGGCTACTTCAGCAGCCATGGCGACATTGCTGAATTCAGGCTCTGTTTATGGATGGCAAGTCTGGGCATCCGTGGAATATATAATCCTGCTTAGAAAGAGGAAGAAAATAAAGAAAGGAAATGCAGGGGGAGCAGGCAGTGAGCTCCTGCCACCGTGATGTGTGAGAAGTTGGCCAGGTCCCATGTAAATCAAGGACAAAGTTGACTAATTTCCTGGGTCGGTCATGGTGAAAATATCACATTTCATGGTTTGTTGCCGATTCATAGAAAAATCCTATTAAAACCGGGCAGATTACTTATACAGTTTAAACAAATGATGATCAAAGATTATAACATGTTCTGTGAAGAATGAAAAGGAATAGAAATCTATGTGCATCTGCTGAAATGGGGCCAGGTGGGCGTTTGCATGCAAACTTGCTGCTTGGGCACGGCGAGAAGCGGGGGTGGGGGTACAGCCGGTTTGGGGAACCCCGGCCCGCTCCGGCCGGGAGCAGCGCCGGTCCCGGGCGGCAGGGGCGGCGGGGCCGGGCCCGCGGCCAGCAGGGGGCGCCGCAGGCTGCGTTTTGCAGGGGCGGCCGGGGCTGGCGGGCCGGGCGCCGGCTCCGCCGGGGAGTGCGCGCGCCCCGCTTCGCCCCGAACCCCACGGGGCTGTGATCCCCTGCTACACGCTGCCTCATGCCCAGGCTGCTCGGGAGGAAACGCCTAACCCCAAACCCCACGCAGCTTAGGGTGTGAGATAAAAACGGGTATGAGTCTCTACAAGACAAGGACTAAACTAGCAGTAAGCCAGACTGCTATTGATCCCTGCATAGATCTGTCTTCTAACGCCTCATCACAGTGAAATGTGTGAAACCTTCTCAAGACCTTCACAAGGTGTCAAACGCAACAACTGTACGCTGAAGAAGAGAATACAGAGGCACGAACCTGTGTTTTTGTTGGAAAGAGAAGTGGTTTTGTGATCGCTAAAATGGAGGTGAAATGGGTTAACAGAAATGCATCTCCAAAAAAACCCAGTACAATTTTGGCAAATACAACAAAACGATTGGCAAGAGCTCCGTATTTATGCTGGGGACAGGAAAAGTCAGATTTTGGGTGGTTTGGGTTTTCTTAAGGCAGATTTCCATATTTCACTGTGAAATTGCCATAGCAGATCAGGCAGAATTTGGTAATTTCCTGTGCACTGCTGAGCATCCTGTCTCAAATAGTAATCCCCATGAACCCTACTGTAGTGTTGCTCATAGCCCACATGGCTTGCAAATAAAGCTTAGATCGTCAAATCTGCAGACATCACCACTCATTTTTACTTCTTCAGTCTAAATGTACTGAAGCACTACAGCACTGGAGCTCCTGTCGCAAGGCTTGCTTTGTGTACCTGCCTATCCAAAGTGTTCTGCCAAAGCTTTTCCAAACACTGGTGTCTGATACAGTAGGCAGGACTCGATGATCTTAAAGGTCCTTTATAACCTGAATGATTCTATGGTAGCATGGGAATTCAGTTGTGTGTGAAATTTTGGGGTGAGGTGTATGAATTTATTAATACTGGCTCTTCTCGTTTATCTATGGATCTAGGAAAATGTATCAATAAACCTGTCTCTTCATGGCCTTCAACCCCAGATCCAAACCCTAATGCCATCTCTAACCCTAGAGTTGTTCGGAGCCTAGGTATCCTATGGCTTCCTAATAACTCAACACAATGTATTTAAATGTTCTAGCAGCTGTACTCAATTTTTCTTGAAGGACCAGACAAAACTAAGCACCAAACCCTCCCATCGTGAATCCTGAGGACAGGCCAAGCCGTAACCTTACTGACCATTGTAGCACAGGGTTTGAGTGCTGCCCAGAAATTAAATACAAAGTGTTTGTGACTATCATCAGTCTTTTATTTTCTCATGGAGGGTGTGGGAGAATTTCTGCGATGGAAATATGATGCTGCAGAGCTTCCTGTCCCACACCCTAAATGTGAGCTACTCACAGCATCATTTACAGCTGAAGAACCTGTTGATCTCTGAACACTGACTATGAAAAATTCAAATCCACTGAGGCCAGCTGCAATCCTACCGCAGGGTGGACATAATTAATCAGTAAACCTGACTGCACAGAACTGTATGCTAAATCTTAGTTGTAGTCCTCACTTTATTCCTGGCACGGGTGATGGCCTAGAAATTCAGTTATGTCCAAAAGTTAATCGGAAGATGTTTAAATATGCTGATACTGATTTTACCACTTATCTTACCTCAAGCAATGATGCCATTCCAGCTCCAGCGTTGATCATGGCTCAGTAACCCCATTCTGTCTGACAATTAAAAATGATACATTTTAATCTACTTATCCCTGAGCAGGTTTGGCAGAATTGAGCCACAAAAATTGTTTAGCAGAGCCTCATTTCTAGAATGCTAAGCTAGAGCCTAATGGTAATCCTAACCCTGCCTTGACCTCTGCCCAGACAGTTGCCATCAGTGGAAAATTAAGAATAAATATTTGACTGTAGCAACACCAACTTTCTTCCAGTTTTGTGAGTTTTAAAGATTTAGACAATTAATTTGCCCCTCTAATCTCTTTTGTTCCAGACTCCATCCCCAACTCTAATCCTACTTTTGACCACAGCTTAGAAACCCGGAATTTGGCATTTTCAGACCTTGGCTTTCCTCTACAGGTCTGACAGAGGTCAGGAATAAATTTGACTCTTCAGATCCTGCTGTCACTGATTTTAACTCAAATCCCAAACATACAGCATCGTACACTATACTCTCATTGCCACCAGACAATGTGAATCTACTTGTGCTAGCCTTATCTTACCTTGCAGAATTCAGCAAATATCCAGCGCTCTGTCCACATCTCTTTAATCCCACTCCTAACAAAACCACCAGCCTTTACTACAGACCAAACATTTTTTTCCCCTTGCTTCAAAATTAGGAATAAGACATCTGAGTCTACTGACACCAGACTGCTGTGTTTGTATGGTCAAGGGAGAGCCTTGCACCTGAGATATGACCCTACTTAACCCAAGCTGTCTGAGTGGCTTTGCTATGGATAATCTGTGTATTCAGTGATTTGGCTACAGAGAACTGAAAATTCAGCCTTCCAAAAATAAGTGATCTTGGCCCTTGGGTGGTGAACAAGTAATGTAATTTCTTTGTATTCAAGGGGAGTGATACTGATTTATGCCAGCTGATAGATATGATCTGGTACATACAGATATTTATGATGGAAAGTGCCTAATGATGCTTCAGCAAGGGCTGAAGGATCCTTGTGCTTTTATACCAGACTGCATAGAGCCTTGCTGAGTAAAAGTCAAGACTGATCTATAACCAGTATGTGCTGTTGGCTATATATCTGTGCCTCTGTTAGGCTTGTCTATGCTTTATTTTGGCCAGAGGTCATAAGCCAGTATGTGGGAATAGCATCTGGAGAACGTGTTGGGAGTTATGGTGGTTGGAGGAGTTGAAGGAATGACTGCAAGTCTCACTATTTTTAATTCAATATAAAATATAGTGGCATTGGCATATCTGATCATGACCTGTTCGGGTGCTGCTAGTTGTTTTGTGACATGAATGACCTTAGCAAGGGACTTGGGACACTGGAGTTAGAGTTTACAGAGGAGGACTACTGTCAGGTTTTGTGATTAAATGTCATATTTCTTGACAAAATGCCACCCAATATGCATGAAATTTTGTAATCATCTTGTTTGGACCAAACAGCTGAACTAAGAAACTGAAGTGGATGTTAATTTGCTTGTTCGCTTTTGGGGAGTGAAATGCCTTCAACTTTGTTTTCAAGTAGGAGTCAGGCTTGAGTTGAGGAGGCTGCTGGGTGCCAGTGTGTTCTGAACAGGGTAACCCTGTGAGCAGCTGGTGTTACTGGAAGGTAAAATAAAGGCAAATGCACGTTACGTTGGAGAGCAAGTAAAAGCCGCAGAGAACTCTTCCTGCCTGATACTATGAATGATGCCTTAGTGTAACAAAGCAGTCTTCAAAGGCTTGTGCTTATGCAGTGCTTAGAGAACATGATAAGGACATCTCACTTGGTGTAGCCAACTCGCCACCATGGCTGTTTTGATCCAACATTTTGTAGTCTTAGCATCGTGTTCATTTCACGTTAATGGTGAGTAAAGCTGATTAGCTGCTGTTTTAACCGCAGGTAACTTGTTGTTATTGGCAGGAAACATGTTTCATCTGCATAACAGTTTCATGTGAGCAGTGGGGAACATTTTCTATTAGCGTTTGTTGATGTGAAACGTGTTTCTTAGTGGAATTATGTTTGGGACTGGAAGAGAACTTGATTTTCATCCTTAACGCCAACTAGAAAAACTGAGTCATGAAAAGGAACTTTTTGCTTCTTCTTAGCAAAGGTATTTTCAATATTGCTTCTGATGTATCAGAGATCAGTCTCTATCCTGCTATTTGCTATACACAAGCGGTTCTGTTCTTTTTAATGTTTTATTTACTGTAATGACACCTACCAGAACTCTATGCAGCCAGAAGTGTGAGTTTTGAAAGTGATAGAATAGTTAACACTTGCTTTATTAAGAAGTATTTGGCTTCTTGTATTTGCTCATGCTTTCCAGATGGTGAAGCCTTGTACAGAGCTGTGTATGTTTTATAAGAAGCTATGTTTGGGTCAGTATGTGTCATATAAAAACTTACTACGTTACCATTATAGTGCCTGTCATTCTGAAGGGTCTCAAAGCATATAGTCATCCTGAGTTATGAGAATAAATGCAGTTGCAGAATCATAGAATAGTTTGGGTCAGAAGACACCTTAAAGATTGTCTAGTTCCAACCCTCCCTGCTATGGGCAGGGACACCATCCACTAGACCAGGTTGCTCAGAGCCACATCCAACCTGGATTATATGACTGTGTCATCAGTAAATACTGAGAGACTCTTCTTAAGAAATGTAGCTTCTGCCGGCCTAGAAGGTGGAAGTTACTTAAGAGAGTGCATCAGAATTAGCTAAACGTTTTAGTGAGCAAGCAGAGAATTCCCTATTTGTTATAAGTCAGAAAAGGAATTTAGGAAGGCAGTTGCCTTGCAACTTAATCATTCTAAATAAAGTCTTTGCTTGCCCCAAGCTATAAAAATTATGTAAGAGCACTGCTTAAATTCTTATTTGGTGGAGGTGGCCTCTTGATTCATGGCAATCCAGAAGCTGAATTGTTTCCAGGTATTCATTTACACTGGGGTACCTTCTTGTGCTTAAGTGCAGTGACAAAACACAGTCCCAGAGAGCTTTGAGTCCAAGTGTGGCTTGGGGTCAATAACCTATTTCTGACTTAAATCAGGGGCACTCCCACCACATTCACTGCTGCAAGCGTCACCTACTCGTATTTATTACTCATATTGCTGGAATGCCAAGGATCCATATTACCTACGAAGGCATCGCTGTGCTAGGCAACACATGAAAGCAGAACAAACAAAAGATGATTCCTTGTTTCAAAGCTTTAGGTGTCTAAGAAGGTTATGACCTGATCGGAAGATTATAACTGACACCAGAGAACCCAGTGCTTTTGCTTCTGATTGAACTCAGTTTAAAAAACCAAAACCAAACGACAAAACCAAAAACCAACCAACCAACCAAAAAACCACCTCCAAAACCAACAAAAAAAAACCCCAATCCAAACAACAAAAAAAATAAAACAGGCCAAAGCACAGTTGCACTCAACTTATTTGGAGAGAGGGAAGAGTTAAAAAATAAAAACACATGGAAAAAACTAAAATCATCTTCTCTTCAAATGGGTCCCAAGTGTATGAGGAGGAAAGAGGAGAGAGGAGAGGAGAAGCAAAACAAAGCAAAGAGAATCTGAAGCGCGGACAGCCTTGTTTTGCCATCATTTTTCCAAGATATGCTGGAGACTCTTTTATACATTAGCACAGCATTTGGGAATGAATATTTGTTCAGGGAGATATGACTCACCCATAGCAGAGCAGTGAAATATAGGGTATTTTGCTTGTTGGCAGCAGATTTCTGGCCGTCTACGTTTTTATTAGTGCAGGTTTTCTATATGAGTATAGCTATTTATCTAGCAAGCAGGGCCAGCAGATAGAAAGTTGAAGAGAAAGCCAGCACAGTCCTAAGCTATGTTCATAGATAAAAACCCTTAAGGCAAAATATCTACAGGATTGGGCCATGTGCCTGAATTAGGGGAAATGCTGTTACATTTTCCCAGTCACATCAATATCCTGCAGTTCTTGCACTTCCACAAACACAATTTAAAATGCAGCTGATATAATGCCATACTGAGGATGTGTTGTCAGCTGCCAGTATTCAGTCTTGGATCTTTTAATTCATGAGCTAGAAGATGGAGCTTTTTAGTAGAGGTTGTAACAGGCTGATGACCTTTAGTGTTTTGCCCAGTTACCACCAGAGGCGGTCAGACAGACCCAAAGGGCTTTGAATTACACCAGCATGTGGAGTTTACTGGTCTGATCTGACTGCATGGTGGTGACAGTGGAGGTGAAAGAATCCAAATACGCAGCCTGATTCTCTAGAGTAATAATTTGGGAGTGATTGTTGGGATTAAGCCATACACTAGGATGTTCTCTGATAGTGGGAATTTTGTTTGAGTATAAACTGGATCAGACCTGTGAGACCTGATCTTTAATTTATAATACTTGGCGTGTGGCAAATGCTCTGAGGTAACCAGACCCTTTACTAGAGAGGGAAGCAAAGACAAAGGTTACCAAGTGAAACAGCAGAGTCAGAAACCAAGTAGGACCCTCATTTCCAAGTTTATTCCCTAAACTCTTGATGTTTTGCTTGAATAGTTGCTGAAAGCAGAGTAGAAAAGGCAATCTTTGCTCTAGAGATTCAGAAAGGAAGTGTAAGATAAAAGATAAAGACTACCATTGATAAGGATGAGACACCACGGCTTGGGGAATGTATGGAGATTTTCTTAAGTAGCCTTAGCTGTATAACCAAATGGAAATAAGTTTTTTGAAAAATGTCATTATAAAGGACTTTACAGGTGAGCTTTTGATGGAGACCAATGAAACAATCTAGGGGCATTTTATAAGGAGCTCTGTTGTTTCATAAAGGGCATCTGAGGAAGAGGCACAAGGGCACTGATTTGAAGATCCAGCAATTACCATTGGGTGTGGGAGTGTTAAAGAAACAAGAAGCACTGGGAAGGTACAAAGAGAGGGCGGCTGTGCTGACAGGTAGGCTGGGAAGGTCAACTGTGCAGTAACATAGCAGAAGGGCACAGCAAGTTTCCAGGCCAGGAAGACAATGGCTATAAAGCTTAGTGGTTATGTGGACTACTTAGTTATATTTCTGTCTTGGATCATCTAGAGGCTCTGCCTGTATACTCTGTTTTTAGCTCCTCCTATAATTTGGTGTGACCTAAATATGATCTGCATAGGCAAGAGCTTGAAATTGCAGCCAAACTGCTATTGAAGTCAACTAAGTTAGGGTTAGAGTGATCTTAAAAGGCCACTCCGTAGAAGCACTTCTAGTCGGGGTTAAAAGCATACTACTAAGCACGTAAACATGCAGCATCTTGGGTTCCACTATGTTTTGATATACTACAGTTCTGAAGCTGGTTCTAGCATGTTCGGTGTATAACTTCTGGCTAGGCTACAGAGTGTAGGGGAAGCATGGTTGGTATGCCCAGATTGGGGAGATACTGGTTTCTGAACAAGTCCACTGGGGCTACCATCATGTGCAGCAATAGCAGAGCAATAATAATTTGCAAAGCAGTTTGGGATCTTTTGACAGAACAGTGCAGTAGTATAATTGTACATCTGTATTGTTTTGATATTTTTACCATTATCACCAGCCTTGTTCTAATTTTACAAGCATTATAAAGCATTCTCCTTAACGCTGGCACAAATACAGAGCCATTCCTACCAGCCCAGACTCGCTTCCATGCAGCTTGTCCTGTAACTAAAAGTAAGGTTGTTTTGAAGCATGCAGAATTCCAGAAAGAAACAGAAATACCAGCCTTTGTATTATCAGGATGAGATCAAATAAATAAGTATATGTATATGAGTCAAATATATAGATACGTTTATGTATGGGGGGATTCAAAGTATCTTTGTGTTTTGCAATACGGCAGTCTGTGTGGTTCACTCCACAAGGTATTAAATAGCAAATAAATAGGCTTTTAGCACCTGAAGGTGGTTTTTCTTGTATTTTGGTACAGTTCTTTTTTATTTATATTCCCTATTTTAAGATTTATTTTTGGAACAGGATTTGTATTGTTTAGAAACTCAGACACAGATTCTTTAACAAACAGACCTGTTCTGAAACATCATGTCACTGTTATATATTTATTGGCTCTAATCCTGAAAAGATTTTTTTTTTTTAAATGTGTTCAGCTTGATTTCAGAATAATTGCCTAGATGTATAAAATACAGAAATAAATCTGTACATATCCAGAGCCCTTACTAATCAATATAACTGTTCTTTTGGACTTGTTTTCTTCACATCTATTTCCAGGGTTGTAAGTATGGGGTATTTTGGTTTGAAGTATCCTATGTGTATTCTGCAGTAAAAGGATTTATCTTATGAGATTAAAGTTGTGGCAGTAATGGCAATTATGGTATTAATGGGTGATTTTTTTCAATGGCAGCTTTCATTCACATCTAAAGCACTTCTGACATTGCTTGATCATTGAAATTCAGCTTTCTTTGGGTAGAACAAACCAGCTATATACCAGTGCACACCAATACAGAAACAACACAGAAATTTAACAGCAGGCAATAAAACATACCAAAGCTAGTGAATCATTCAGACCTACTTAAGTGGCTGGCTAGCATGGTTTGTGCTGAAGTGTGAAGAATCCAATTCTCCAACATCATGATCCTTGTGCAGTGTCCAAGGTCCGTAAAGCCCACAGATGGTCAAGTTTGCCATTGCAGATCAGAGCCCACAAGTTTTGTCATGGTTGTTTGGAACTGAGGCTTATGTAGAATGGAGGCTGGTTTTGTGTTTAAGTCATTTGAAGGGACTTAGAAGGACTGTTCTGTCTCCTGGACAAAAAAATGTGTTTATCTCATGGTCATTTCATAATATGGGAGATTTATACTGCCTTGTATCAGAAGGGACAACGGAGGGAATTGTGGACTTGATTCTCATTGAAGTTAGCTTGCTATTAATGTTAAACAGATGTGTAATGTCTTTTTGAACATAAATGAGAGTAATCATGGGCTTATATGACTTTTCTGACTTGGGGTGCCTAGCACATGTATGTGTGATAGTTATTTCATCGCTGCTGTTTAAGACCCTGGAACAGAAACTGAGTGAGACACCATGTCCGATCCAAATACAGAAGTCTGTGGAAGGATTCCTACTGACACCCCAGGGTGTCCAAGCCAGGCCTCCTTTGTTATTGTAGCATTTGCATTTTTGCTCTCAGACTCATGAGATTTGGTTTTTGGTTTTGTTTTCTCTTTATGCAAGATCTTTTCCTGACTGCTTCTGTCCTGGTTTTCTCCATTCTTATTCTAGCAGTTTTCAGTAGTCTTGGTAGCCTGTTTCTTGTTTTCTGTCGTAGATGTCTGACTCAGGGGGACAGACTTTGTGCACTGCAGCAGGGCTGGTGGCAAGTCTCCGGCTTTCTTAGTTTAAGGTTAGAAAGAGAACCCTTTGGTGGAGGGGAAGAACCATGGCATTGAAAGGTAGTTTTATGTCAGAAGGAAGTGAGTATTCTCCTCTCAGCAACCCTAGCATCTAGTAAAGTCAGAGGAAATTACTCTGCATGTATGTGCAGGTCAGAGCCTGGGCCTTTTACAGTAAGATTTGCCTAGGAAACAGTCTTTAACTTCAGGTGAGTATCTGAAATGGGAACGTTGTTCTACTTGAAGAGATTGTAAGTGAAGAGATGTGAGTGCCTTTGGGAGAACTCTCATCGGGGTGTACCAGTGATTGTGCAGGCACACTAGTGCCCGCTGTGTCTGTGAAAATGGATACATCAATGGTGACGCTACAGTCTGTGAGCTCTGTGTGGCTGAGTGTGAGAGCATGTGTACCTGCCTCTGTGACACTGGGACTGAGTACCCGTGTGGGGGCTTGTCAATGTGACTGTGTGGTGCGCAACATGCAAATGCTAGGCCTGTCTGGTGTATCTATGTTGGTGCGCAAACATGTAAGCAAGCATGTATGTGAATGTGTATGTTGCCATGGGTGAGAACGTAGCCATGAATGCGTATGTGAGCATGAGTGTAAGTAGCTGTAGGTGCAGAACATATGAATAAATGAATGTGAATGAATGTATATGTTAACGGGGGGTCTTAGAGGGAGAGATGCTGTTCCAGACATGGCCTCTGCTCTGTCTTGTCCATTTCTGTACACATATTAGTTGTAAAGATGAAAAGCGCCCCAGCTTGGCTTTAGCCTGGGCATCACCCCTGAGTGCACAGTTGCTATGCCAGCTCAGTGTGTTTGTGTGCTCTTGTGAGAGAGTTGGTAATTGTGAGTGCTCCCTAAGAGAATCTCTGGGGCCAGGGGATACAATAGGCAAGGGTCTAGGGTCTGAAACTGTAGACTTTAATAAAGCCACTGACAGCAAATAAGAGCCTGACATGTGAGTCACATTACTGACAACAAGGGCTGCTTTGTAGTCCCATCTGCACCCCGATCGGGTCCCGTACAGTAACTGAAAGGACAGAACAAACTGCTGCTGCCTTCAATAAATACAACAGTGCCACAAAGGCAGCTGAACAGACCAACTTTGTGTGGCTTTGCTGCAGCTGAACTGCTCTCCTAGCTCTCTTCCTCGCCTCCCCCAACAGTGGAAATGACTGATGTTACCCTGTAAGGGTTGCTTGAGAGCCCTGGCTATGTGCTTGGCCCTATGGCAGTCATTACATGCAGCCCTGGAACATCTCTCTTCCCTGTCACCCCCTGTGCTCCCATCCGGCGCAGCCTTTCCCCTTCTCTGACTGCAAGGACTGGGAGAGCCCCAGAGCCTTTGCCTTGTGAGCCATGTTCCTTGGACCTTCTGCCCTCACCTGGGCTAGCCAGCACTGGGAGCTTAGCAAAGCCTTACATCAGGCTATGAGCACCGTTACTTGAAATGTCTGTTGTTGGACTCCCACTGGAGTGGTTGTGATGAAAATGTTGGACTTCCCAGCACAGTGACTTGAAGGCCTTTCAGACCCTTAGTGGTTGGTCGCATCCATAGCCCAGGTAGCATCAGGGGATGACAGTGTTTGCTATTTATCCGGATGTCACCTAGTAGAGTCAGAAGCATTTTTTCCCTGGCTGCCCTCAGAGCCTCTTGCTCTTCCCTCCCTCTGGGCCTCTCTTCTTTGGCTTGGAGATTTTCCCAGTGAAGCACTTTCACATGGGGGAAAAAAAGCCATGCAGATCGATCCCCCTTCAATGGGAATTTGTGCCACTGTCATGTCTTTCTCAGTTTCTCAGTGCTTTTCTGACCAGTTTTGTTGGGGTTTTTTGTAGTCTTTTTTTTTTTTTTTTTTGTCCCTTTAGCCCTAGAGAAAGGGTCCTTGCTGGACCCGACAGCATGTTCTGTCAGGTATTGAAAGAGTGGTATAAACCCTGGGAAAGATCACTAGGTTATAAATCAAAATAGAAGCCTGTGGTTGACAAAGAGGTGATGCTAAGTATCAGGATAGTATCTGTGACAGTGCAGGTGTGCCTGTGTTGTCTATCCTAGCATGCAGCCTGTCAGCCCACCTAGCAAAAGTCTGAGTTCTTGTCTGCCTGAAAAAAGGAACATCAGACTCAGCAGTTTATGCCCAGCAGAAACTCTTGTTTCCTTCTGTGTTATGTAGTGCACACAGAACTGTGTTCCCTGGAGGTTAGGATACATCCCATGTGGGACCTGTACCATTTGCCCTGAGCTTCTGTAGTGTGCAATAGAGCCTGTAGCCTGCCCTGTCAGTGTACATGTACAGAGTCTAATTGACGGTGTCTTCAGCCAAGATGATCTCAGCCATAGTGATTTGTTCATAAGATGTAAGCCTTACCTACCTTAAAGGTCAGATTTTCATCTGTCAACTAGTATACTGCAGATTATAGGAACAGAACATGCTACAGGTGAGATGCAGCAGCTCTTTCCTTGGGAAGGAGATCAGAAATCGGGAGCAGATGAACCCAGTTTCTGAGCATCTTTAGGAAATCCTGCAAGATGGTCTTCTGTAAGAAAAAAACTCCTTGTGATTTCACATCCCTTTCTGTTCAAACAACCACTCCAAATAACATCAAGCGAAGTACAGACCAGCATAGAACAAATCAACAAGCAGTGAGAAGCAATACATCATACAGGGATGTATGCAGAAGAGAGAGATTTCACTGGTGTCAAATAAAAAGTGCCCAGCTGCTATAGTGGTAGGCATTGATAGGTGATATTTATAGGAGCAACTTGCGATGCTGTTTTGAATAACACTTGATATTTCTGATAGTTTAATGTGTAGAATTTCTGCTAGAAATTCCTATTCTGTCTCTATTAATAATATATGTAAGGTTAAATACCACTGTTTTGAAATAACCTACTTAGCTGAGAAGCAGCACCAGAAACCTTAAGTCCTGTAGCACCTGTGTTTTCAGGGAAACGTCTGGAATTTTTGAAAAGAAATTTAGAGCATTTTATGTCACTGTTAAAAAGGAATGCAGATTCCCCAAATCCTATTCTGGTGCTTTGATCACATAACAAGCTTCCTTTTTGCTTTGCTGTCCAGGCTAATACCTGGACAGGGCAAGGCCAAAGAACATGCATTCAGTCATCGTATCTGATGGTGGATGTCAGTCCCCTCAGTCCTCATCTGTGCTGACTGTAGAGGCTTCAGCAGAGGTGGCACAGCTGGCTGAAGTGGAAAATGATTATCAAGCATGGAGTCTACTGCCACAGCACCTGTGCCTCCCTCTGGAGCAGCTCCATCTCTTGAACAGGCAGGACCTCATGGATCCCATTTCTAGTAGCTTGATGCCTCAAGAGAAGAAGTGTTTCCTAGAAGGATATGGAAGGATAGAGCCCTGAAGAACAGGAACCTCCTGCTGTCATGTGGTAGAGAGAGAGAAGAAAGGGATCTGTGTGCAAGTCTGGCCCAGCTTTTATGTTTTCTTGTATTTACATTGTTTCTGTTTAAAAAGATGCTGTCATAACTGGGGGGAAATTATGTAGTTTCAATACCTTATGAAGCAATAGCCTTAGGGTGCCTTATGGAAGTGGATATCCTTCCTCACAACCCTAGAATGCAAAGGCTTTGTATTTAAGGAAGCCATTTTAAAATTACAGATAGTTCCTGGACCGCATGTTATAGTATGCCTGTTAAAGCACAGATACCACACAAATGAGGATGAAGCAAGTGAGAGCAGCTGAAGAGAAGAGCAGTGGCTAGGCAGAAACCTAGTGGTGACCCTGGCTAGCAAGACTGGCGAGGAAAGGAGGAATGGGTGGGAGAAGCAGGCTGTGGTGGCTGTGTGGCAGCACATCCTATAGGTCAGCTGCAATCCGGTGCCACCTTACTACCTTGGAGAGCAGAGGACAGAGTCCTGAGACTTGGCACAGGCATGCTAGATTGTGTGTCACTGCAGGCAGTAGGAAGCAGCTTGCTGCCCCAGCTGTTCCTGCACCAGGAAATCAGAGAGGAGAGCTTTAAATTCTTCTTGCTGTTCTTTGAGAAAGGTGCAGTTGGTAATTAATTGAACTCATGTTTTTCTTTCCATTTCTTTCTTTTCTCCCTTCATTGAAGAACTGGATAGTTAGGTCATTTGAGTTGTCATTCGTGGAGAAGCATAGCTCATTGAGTGCCCAAGTAGTTTAGTTTAATTTTTCCAGGTTTCTGAGTGGGTTCTCAAAGTGGTCTTTACTAATGACCCCTAAAAATTGAACCTGGTTCTATATGTTTTAAGCAAAGCCTGGCAGAAGGACTACAATAAAATGCAATGAAAAGTCAAATGCAGGGGAAAAAAAAAAACCAAAAACCAAAAAACAAACCAAAAAACAACCAATCCCCCAGAAAACCTTAAGGTCAACAAAACTTTGGAAAAGAAAAGACTATGGAAGGCATTGGAAATTACTTTTACGCTTTCCCATGATAAAGCTGAAGCCTTATTCAGTTCTTCTGTCTGGAATATCTTGAATGCAGAGAAGAACTAGGGACTGCAGTGGTAGCCCATGAAGCATGTGATGTCTTACTTGGCCTGTATGGCCTCATCTAGCATATAAGAAAGGGGAGAAGATGACAGGATAGTCATATTCAGGTTGCCAACTTAAAGATGAGCATACCAGCTTCATCACTCTCTTCCCGTGCCCCACCAAGAAATGCTTATTTGCATACTAAAGACTCTGTAAATAATTGGTGCTACAGATACCTGAGGCTGAAAGTTGTCTGAGTGGAATTTCATGTCCAGACTCCACTGACTTCTAGGAGAAGGTAGAGACCAACTCCTGCAAGCCTCCCTTCAAGCCACAGGCTGGGCTGTCATGCTGAAGCTCCAGAGCATGCACTGAAGTTGGGAACCTCCTGTCAGCGCTTGGCAGCTCTTCTGTTGTTCTTGCTTTGTGGTCTTAGTTTTTGCAGACCCTAGCCAGATCTTGGAGATTTGAGAGGTAAAAGAAACTCAGCCTCAGAAAATCTCAGATCCTTAGCAGTTCTGACCAAATAAATTTGTTCCTTATGGTTGAGGTCCAGTCCTTTTCAAGATAGTTTGAAGACCTAAATAGGTGCAAGAGGCTTTGGGAATGGGGAAAAGAGGTAACCTTCTGGGAAAGAGAGTTCAGTCCTAAACTGTCAGCCATTAAAATAAAGAGACTTTTGCCAGCTGAACAGGAGAAGCTACTTCCAATAAAACCAATCAAAAGCAATTTCCCTGCTGAAAGGTGGCCTACCTGAGACAGAGCAGCCCGCACCAGCTGCACGCTGCTGCTGTCAGCCTTGGCCGGGTCTGTCAATTAGGGGAACACAGAGCAATCTGTGAGTGCTGAAAGGGATCCCTTCAGAGCCCTCCGCGGCTGAGAGACAGGGCCATTGTCTGCATGCATGTCTCACATAGTTTCAGAGTCCTGATAAGCAGGCATGCCATGAAAAACTGCATTATATGGTGAGCTCAGGAATACTTTGGCTGGGGGCAGATGAGATGGAGGGGGGGGAGAGGAGGTAACACTGCACCTTTGCATTGTGGGAGGTGGGACAATGAAAGACGTCGCGTTTGGTGGTCCCCCAATATAACCACCTTTCTCACAAACTCTTGTTGAATGATGAAGTCGTCGTTTCCTCTGCTTTCCCTCCTCCCCTCCATCCTTGTCCTTTCTTCTGGAGTACAGAAATCAGCTGGGAAATGACTGCAGCACTAAGATGACAAACAGCTTAACCACCTTCAACTGCCACCTTGCCACATGTTGAAAGTCCTTTTTCCTAGGAATCTGGGACCACCAGGATCTATATGTCTGTGATTAGGGAAGAAGGAAGGCTTCAGATTTACACACATGTGTTGTGGAGACCATAGAGTAGGAAGGTAGGCACAGCACCTAGAGGAAGGAATGAGTGGGATTCCCTCAGCAGCTGCTTACCAACGTTTGCTTTCATCTTCCTCACATTACAGCCTGGTACCTGGATCCCTTGGTACATATGGACCCTGCATGCTTCCTAGCTGCCAGCCCAGAAGGGCTTGTGCTTTCAGCTGGGCACATCCTAGTCTACAGCAAGATGTTCTCTTCAGCTCGACTGCTTGAGCTTGGGAGTACACAAATGTGTTAGTACATGCTAAAATGTCAACATTACAAAGCAAATAAAACCAAAGTCTTATGTTGCTTTTATGTTACCTTTCTAGGCCATTTTGCATAGAAAGAAGAGCAGAACTTTCTTTGAAATAAAATATCCACTATGTAATGTTAGTTTCCCATATGCTTGGAGGATATAGAAGCTGTACACTGATAGAGAGCAAGGGAATGTGTACATCGGAGCAAGAAAATCTGTTACTGATGCTGTAGTGTATAGTTGGGAAGAACCAATGTTGTGGTAACAGGGCAACAAATGCCACCATCCAGAACAGGAAGGATGGGCTGGCTGCAAGTCACCTTTCCTAACACTTTTCCTTTCCCCTTCTGGCTGGGTACTCTGTTTTCTGCACTCACTGAAGTTGATAATCTTCATGTTTAATTTTCGTTCAAGGCATTCTAGATGATCTTCATTCAGAGTTTGAGCCAAAGCTTGTTGTAGACTTTTAACTGTCACAGATATATTGGACCAAAGCCATTTCTGATAAGTTGGTTAAATTCTGTGGACCTACCAAGGGACAAGTCTGCAAGTCTGGCCCGTACACTTCAGCTTTTACATCCATTTTTTTTGCAGTGCAGTGGGCTGCCAAAGAGAGGTTTGGATTTCTGATCACTCAGTCCTTAGTCTTCAGCAGATATACCCTTGTCAGGCTTTAGTGATTTGCCTGCAGCTCACCCAGTGTACAGTGACACTCCAGGAGATGGCAGCTCCTAGTTTTTCCCAGTTGGGGGATGTGCCTTGGCTCAGCACATTTGATAAGGAAAATTAATGAATTTGTTATTGGATGGAAGCTCCTCTTTCGTATCTGACTTGCTGAGGCCCATGGAAACCCATCTTTCTTCTCATGTTAAATAAAGCTCCCACCATGGATGCCAAATTCTACTGTCTATCCTCACACTCTTGACTGCACGCTTGCACCATACTTGCCAGTCCTGGGTAAGTTTGTAGTGCTGACATATAATATTTGACCTTTTTTTTTTTTTGCTTTGTTTGATTCTTGTATTTACCCTTTATTTTATTTCCTTCTGTTAGGTATGCATACTTAAATTGACCAGAGAGACTAGCTTTGCTTTGTTCTCTGTTCCTCAGTTCTCCAAGCTGGAGACCTCACTAATGTTCACATTAGTCTCCTAAAGCTGTATGTGTTGCCCCCTGTATCCTCATTTAAGTGCAGTTCATGACATTTTTCACACCCAAATGCAGATATACCCTTTTCTGAAGCACACCAGAAGCCCACAGCATCCACTCAATCACACTGTGGGCTGTGGAGGACATCTTGAAGAACCTTGTAGTTTCCTTTTGCTTGTCTGTCTTGGTGTCTTTTTGGGCCTGTTGAATCTGAGTCATTCTTGATGAGGGGAAGATAAGTTGAGGCATCCCCCAAAACTGCTAGCTCTCTTTTCAACAAAATGAACTATCTCTTTGTGTAGCTTATATAAAGATAGTCCTAGCACAATCTTCACATTGCATTCTTACTTGCTTCAAGGAACAGTGAACTAATTAAGTGAAGATATTTAGCAGATTGTCATCAGGAGGCAAGTAAGCCACTCAGGGAGATGAATGGGGCAGTCTGTGCTTCTTGGAACTCTTGTTTCAGTATCTTTTCAGACGTAAACAGATACTGATGGCTTCAGGAAGGGCATGCATTTAATGTTTCCTATATGCTCAGGGTAGAGATTTGCTGCTTCATTGTAAAATGGAAGCTGAGGTTGAAGACCAGAAGGGATGGTGGTAAATGATTCCTGGTGTATCCTGCTGTAATTCTGGTCTTGCTTTTCAAGGTACAGAAGCAAACTTCTCATCCTTGCTCTGCTGTTTGTACTCTATTTATAAGCCTGTGTTCCACGTCGGAGCTGTGTGTCACGAGCTCTGTGTAACAGCCCTCACCTGCTCTCCTGAGTTTCTGCTGTGCCTCCCTGCGATGGGTACGAGTGATTGGGTGGTTTTGTGTAACTCAGACATGTACCTGGGGTATCTAAGGGGAAATATTTTCCCTTCTACCACATATTGCAGAGACTGCACAGTTCTGCGTGTGTGTGTCTAGCAGAAAGAGAACTGCTATACATCTGCTGCTTCGAGCCCCCTGGGACCTATCTGTGGTTTGGAAAGGGGAGGCCTTTGATCTGTGGTTTGTGTGGGCGAAGTAGATTATACTTTTGTGGTTTGCAAACAGCTGATGGTTCTCTCTTTCCTTCAAAGAAAAAGAATAGTGTCTATCTGTGATAATGCAGGGCATCACATGAGCAATTGGGAGTGGGCAGGATAATGTGGTTTGCTCTGCAAGTCGCAGTTCACTTGTATCATGGTGTATATTTAAGAAAAGGTGACAGCCTTGGTTGTGTCTTTAAGCCACAAGCCTCCTTTAGGGGCAGCAGGGAATGGCCCAAAACCAGCAGTGAAACCCCATGCAGCTGAAAATTTCCTTCTGCATGTCTCCAGGGCATGTAGCAGTTGTTCACCCCAGGCAAAAGTGCCCCTTCTTATAACAACTTGCCAGTAGAAGGGATATTTGTCTGCAGGCATCTACCCCGTCAGGGGTCCTGTGGCACTGCCTAGTGCAATTTTAGAGTTCAAAGGAGCGTGACTACCATTATTCCTCATGACCCTGGAGATATGTTCAGCAGTTTGGGTGAGGACTGCTGAGAAAATGTTGAGTTTGAGCAGAAACTGCTGTGTGAATGTTTGTGTGTATTTGGGGAGGGTGGCATTCAGAGTAAGCAGCTCTGAAGGAAGAGAGTGGGGTGGTGCTTGTGCCCCTGCAAATTTGGGAAAAGTCTGGTGTGCAAGAGTCCAGTGCTCAGGATATAAAATATGGTGCCCTGGACCAAATCAAAGATCCATCTTCCATGGGATCCTGTCTCCCTGCAAGGTGAGTATTTAAGGAAGGGAAAATAAGAACAGGATGGTTATATAGTGATCTCTCTGATATATAGCGTCTAGCAATCAGAGTTGAGAGGTTTCTTGAAATGGAGAATATATTTGGCTCATTACAGCTGGTGGTCACCACTGGATTAATATCAGTCCCTCGAACTCCCATGATGCGATTGCCTTGGGCAGCAGGTCTGTAGCATTTAAAGCAACAGGAAGGAGAAGCTATTTGTTGGCAGAGGAGGGACTACTGCTGAGACCTGTAACAGTGTGAGTGCTGCCAGACACGGCGAGCTGGGAGGTCTCCAGCTGGGAAGGAATAAGAAGTGGAAGCATGTAAATCAACTACGTTCAAGACACTGCAAATACATCAGAGCAAAGCCACAGTTGTGGGACAGGAAGCGGGTGATGCATAAGCTATAGAACAGGTTTCCCTTCCAGGTGCCATTTTGGGTTTTGCCTAAATACTTAAGAACCTGATCGATTTGCCTCTGACCTCTTGTAGCTTGTAGGCTCGTGGGGCCAGCCTCGCTCACAGCAGCTTGGAATGGCTCTGGGCAATATTCTGCCACTCTTCAGTAGTGGGCTGTTGAGCAGTGCTGCTACATCCCTTTCAGCAGTAGCCTATTCCCAACACGCTTCAACATTGAGGACGTACCTGGTATGGTCATCTGACATCCATTGCAGATACACAGGACATGTGGTCCTGTGTGTGCCCCAGCAACCAGCTACTTCAGCAGCCTGCTGGAGCTGACTGCTACCCGTCACCTGTAGCTTGTGTGTGGGAGGCCTGTCTTGGCTTTTAATACCTAAATTTGATCCTTCCTAGGGACATTGCCGCCGTTTATGAGGAATGGGATTCTTAAAAGAACTTAGTACCACTTTCATTCTTTTTTCCAAATCAATGGTGTGCTGTAAAATCCTACCCTTGGGGCTTACGCATGTTAGCAAGATTGGAGCCCTACAATTTTTGAACATGTTTTTTTGTGAAATCCTTAATAGCTAGGTGACTCCTACTTATCATTGCTTCTTCAGAGCTGCTGACATTTCCAAGGAACACTAGCAGGTCAGGAAGTCAGCTTGGAGAAGCTGAGCTGCTTCTTTACCACATTACACTCACCTAGCCTGGTGCTTTATAACTCTGTCTTTAATGATTTTCTCAGCTATTTTTCCTGGTACTGGCGTAAGGCTCACTGAGGTCTATAATTCCCATGATTGCCCTTAGCACCTCTTTTAAAAGAAATGCAGAGTGTTGGCACCCCTCCAACATGGGGGAAGAGTGCCTGTTTTTAATGATAAATCGAATATTTTTGTTAGTAACTTCTTCATACTTTGATTTCTTTAGAGTGTTTGCACAAATGTCATCTGGTCCTGGAGGTTTCTTACTATTTCAATTCTTAGGTTATCCTGTGGTGTCTTTTTTGTTCCTTTTGGGTTTGTCTGTCTGTTTTCAATATATCTGACTTTCTGTCCTCTACTATTATTGCTGTTTGCCATTACAGGGTTAGTGTAATGTGGTCAAGGTGCCCGGACCTCAGACTGGAGACCCCTTATGCTAAATATTTTACATAATTCCAAACCCAAACCAGTTCTTACTTTAGGGAACTTGTGATAAGGCTTTTTAAGACAAATTGAGCCTTTGTCTAATTTTCTGCCACAAGGCAAATGACTATTTGTTTGTTTGGATCAGCTAGTCCAAGAATAACCTTGTGCAAATGTGTCTGAGCTCAAGAACATTGCCCACGGGTGGCAGTCCAGAGCAGAGAGGCCACAAGCCTAGGTTTCCACAGCTTTGACATTCTCATATTCTAGTCCTGTATTTTAATTGCAATGCCAGACATCCCAAACTCATCCTGTTTCCTGTACAGTTTGAAAATCCCTATTCTCAGTGACTCATAGTAGAACATCCCTGTAAGGGCATACCCCCTTCACAGTCCAGTATTTCTGCCTGTGTCAGAGCAATAAGGTATCCAGAACGTCATCAACCAATTCATGTTGTTTAACAACCCACTGTTGTTACTTGGGATAAGCTCTGCAATCTTTCCCCTTACATAGCTTCTGCCTCCTCTCCTCACCTCGCTCCTGCTGTCAGCATCTTTCTGAATGGAGTTTGCTGAAAGAGAATGAGCTCTACCCTTTTCCCCTCCCTTCCCCACTCCCAGCAGGCAAGCAATATGGCACAGTGCGGTCTCCAATGTCCCTTTAGTCACTTCTCCGCTGTCGGTGTCATAGGGCTAGTGTTTAAGCATTTTCACGCTGGATTTGAAATGAGATTATAGACTGGTCCACTCAATTGACTTAATGGATTTTAAGAGACTAGATCCTATTAATGCAGTCAGTGCCCCAGGGTGCCTCTCCTACTGCAGACAAGATAATCTGCCATGCAAATTAAATCCTGCCTCAAGATGCAGGGCCTGCTTAATGTGATCCATTACACAGTTTACTTGTTTATATCTAATATTGTAACAGGAATAGGCTTACGAGCAGCAGGACTCAACTGAATAGAAGAGTAAATTACCAGGAAAATGAGGTTTTAGAGCCTCTCTCTCTTCCTTTCTCTCAATCTCTCCTATTTTCTTCTCTCTCTCTTTCACTGGTGAAAACACATTCCTCTTCAGCTTTTTGCATGTAGGGAACAATCAGGGAAAATAATATGGCTGTGAGTGATGGATTCTGCTTCTGTTTACAGAGGAGTAAATTGGGAACTTACCCTGGAGAAGGAGCTCAAGAGTTTCAACAAAACCTGTATGGAGAAGTGAACCTTTCTTTGGCTCTTGTCCAGTCTGCATGGAGTTTTGGAATGTGGCATTCTGACTACCCCCTTTTACTGCAGAAACTCATGGGTGAGATTTCTTCTCATTCCAATAAAGTCCCAAGAAGAGGTGGCAATGGTGGACAAGAATACAGAGACTAGTCTTAATTGGAGGACCAGGTTTGAATTCAGGAAAGAAAAATCGGGGATATCCAGTTCGGATAGTTTAGAGGGAAAGAGGTCAGAGTCCAAGGAGAAGTGGTTCAGCAAGGTCACAGGCTTCCAACAGAAGGGACTTGGGCACATGTAGTAATACACGTCAAGGAAAATGTGTGTATAAGTGATTCTTTCAAGGGCAGGAGGGATGGTTTATCTGATCTCCTGCTTTTATGATACTGTAGCTTATGTTAAGAATTCAGAGATAGGGATCCACAAATTTAGGAACACTGACATGATATTGGAAGAGATACCTTTTAATACATGACAAAGTCAGTGGCTTGTCCTGGAGTTTCTGGGATGAGGATGTGGAGGATCAAAGTGATGGGGCAGGATCCATAGCACAAATAGCAAAGACAAAATAGATGGAAAGGGCTGCATGACTGTCTCAAGTTTTAGGGAACTGGTATTAGGAATAGATGAGGGTTTCGTTTGCTTTTGTCCAGGTGCAAACAAGGTCTACACTCATCTCCAAAACTAAAGCAATTTCCTGGTAGGGGAATAAAGATACACTATACCAGCAGACTGCTCGAGCATATACAGACTTGTATACCTTTGTACCAACACAGTAAGTGTGCTGTGCATGCACAGTGCAGCTAAAGCAGCGCAGCTGCAATGAGGGCTCTAGGCACAGCGGTGAGATGGCCCTTCTTCACACTCCTGAATGAAATGACTGACTGTGGTGTAGGTATGTAGGCATGCTGTGATTTGCACAATGCCTGTGTTGGATCCTGAGATCTCCAGGGATTTCTGTGTGAAGGGAGAGTCAAAGGCAAGGGCATATGTGGAGTGATTCTGTAGGACTTGACACAGTCTCTAGCTTTAGAGCAGTCATTGCGCCTACAAAGACACTCTGTGGCCAGACCCAAAGCCTGTTCATTGCAAAGGCAGGAGCATCAGGCTGCTTCACTTTTACGATATCTTATTGAATCCGTTTTTATTTCTGCAGTGATGGGAAGCGTCCCTGACAGGATTCAAACAGTAATCTGCAATTCCTGTCATTCACAGATCTTCTGATTTATCTCATGTAAACTAGTTATCTCACCAAGCCTCAATTGTCAGATCATAGCATTGTGATCTTTTCAGTTTTGTCTGTGCATGTACAGCCCAAGCACAGGGACCGTGCCTTTGGGAATAACCAGAAATGTGTACAGTACAACAGTAACTCTATGTATCTTACAGCTGGGGCCTGGCACAAGCAAGTGGTCACGGCCAGGGTGTTTGTTGTCACTGATGGTGCAAAGAGGTAGATGAGCCCCAGCAGTGGTACCTGGTGGGTGGTCCAGGCCTCATAACTGGTGCCGACTTCAGAAAAGGTCTCCGTGCCAGGGAACAACTCTACCTTGAACCAACGCTTTCACCATCTCTGCTGATGGCACCTCATGCAGGAAGAGAAGTAGAGGGAGGAGGGAAGTGAACTGTTTTTTTAACTTAATTTAAAGCTTTTTATGAGATTTTCACAGCTGTGATCTTATCAGGGTTTGGCTATAGAAATTAAAGCTGCAATTATATTTTCCCCTTCCTGGAATGTAAAATAAAAGTCTAGTGCAAAATGCATTAAGAACTGGAATGTAAAAGTGTAATTAATGTGGAGCAAAAAGCACATTGCGTCATTAACTTTTTTATTAATATTCTCACGCAGTGCAATTTCAAAGCTCAGTGCCACTCCATTTCCCCCAGTGAAATATCTCCCACTCTTTCATTGCTGCTACCTTTAACCTCATCTTTAATGGGATGACAGCAGCTTTCCTCTGGAATTACATCTCTGCTCATCCATCTGTCCCACTAGATCCTTTCTCCTTCCACTTAGGGTTCCTACCATGCTAGAATGCAATTCTGTTCCTACTGAAAAGAGAGAGGGACAAATGCGTGAGGCATTCACCTCGCATTTGTAGAGCAACAATGGACATCCTTATCTTGGTGAAGGCAAAGGGGTAGGATTCTTTCTTCTGCTGAGCTGGAGGAGCAAGACTTCGTCTTTGAAAGGCATTGTAAGATGTCTTGCTTGCAGCTCACATCTGTAGACTTTGTGTATGTAAGCAACGCTCATTCTAGATCTGTTTACCCTTGTTGTGTTAAGGCCTAATCCTGTAAGTAGTAGTTGCTAGGCACCATCTGGGTACTGACTTAATTTCCCTTATTTTGTTGTCTCTGCATGCAGCAAGTATTTTTCAGTTGCTGCTGTGTAAACAGAGGACCCCTGCTTTCTGTGAGATGTCAGCCCAGGCTCTTTGCACTGTAGTGTTGATGGGAAAGCTAATATATAGCTCTTTTCAGTATGGTGCATTTTCCCAATGTCAGCCAGTGCCACAGAAGGAAGAATAGGGCCAGAATCAGTTCTTGCTGAAATCAGGGGTGGTTTGAGTAATGGAACTAGAGTACAATATGCAGAAAGCAGACTAAAAGGTAAAGTGCAGTGAAATCAAATTCATAGCAGTGGTGTGGTGTGTGCCCTGCATCATTTTAGAAGAGAGGCCAGGGGATAAAAAGAATCTAGAATCACCACTCAGTTCTTTCTAATTTCCAAAAGTCAATTTTTCTGGACTCCATTTGGTTCTGGAGTGGGCAAAGACCACTCAAACTTGTTTTATGGTGACCTCTAATGGCTTCTCTGTCACAGACCAGCAGGTGATTTGTTCCCAGTTTCTAAGCTCAGCTCCTGGCTTCCTCTCATCATCTATTTTGATGCCAAATTACAATTACAGGATCTGAGTTTTAGTCCCTACAGTTATCGCTAGGCTTGAAGCAGAAGCAAGATTTTGAGAGCTACCATTTGCTTACTTTGGAGATGACTAGAAGAGTCTAGCATGGGGTATCTGTCCACTGCATGTGCCAGGTACATGTATTCACAGACGGTCCATGGTATCAGATCCAAAGGATTCCACCTGAATTTCCTGGTAAAGGTGGCACGTAAGCAAAACCTAGACTGTATTGGGAAGGATGGGACATTTACCGCCTCTGATTTTATCACATCCCTGATGTACATTGTAGAAGGGGATCATCTGCTCACCCATCCATTTGTGTAGAATACCAGAGCTGACAAGTTGTTTAGATCTTACTATGGTCCTAGGAAGTTGACAGTTTGCTTGCATCTCACCCGAAGAATTGGTAACATGATTGTGACGCTGTGATAGTTAGGTCATGACCAGTAGAAGTGGAGGTTTATTGGTCACTTCATGTCAGGAAGAAGAGGAGAAACTTGGAGAAAGGAATTTGGGACTCTACAAGTCAACAGGAGTAATTTGGATGCTGTGTAGAGAAGAGGGGGCTTCGGTGAGTCTTCAAAAGCATTCTCACTTACACTGCCTTGAAAAGCTGATTGACTTACAGAGCCTTGGTCATGGATTCCCTAGCACCAGTAATGTATAGAAGCAAAATAAAAGTTAGCTTTGGCTCAGGGATCTTACAGTCTGGTGAAAATACCCTTTAAGTATGTGATCAGTTCCTTACTGTTAACTGGGTTTTCTCCAAAGATCTGAAATAGCTAATATTGAAGAGAAGTTGTCCTTATTTGTCTGTCTAGGGTAGAATCCCAAAACCCAGTGAGTATGAGCTGGTATTTGTTGTGATCTGCTGCTTGTCTTACGAAGACATCTGATAGTGTCAATCAAACTTCCCATTTATTGATTTTTCAACTGCTTGCTTAACAAAACCAATGCATTTCACAATGTGTTGCCAATACTATCAACATTTTTGTGGGAACTGTTGTTCACATTTTGACTGAAATTATTATTGTAATTGCTTTCAAATTATAAAATTTTTCCTTTAATGAAAACCATCTCCCTGGAAATCATACTGGGTTTCAGATTAATTATATACGTATTTCACACATCTGTGATTCTGAGGTCCTATAGTATCAATTTCATCATTCATTTTCTTAAGGCTTTCTTCTGCATAAAATGTTTGTAGGTAAAATGAGTGTTTACCAGTTCTATCCAGTAACAAAGTTAAGTACAGGCTGGGGACTGGCTCTTCACTCTTTTTCAATAGGTACTTTGTTAGCTTGATGTTGTTTTCCAGCATCCTGGGACTGAACTGGACTGGACTTGAGGAGGACTATGTATTGTGTAACTTGCCAGGTACTTTTCTGAATAGTGCTTGAATTCTTGTAATCCCTCCTCGGTGAGTGCTAGCTACCTGTCAGATGTTACTATGTCAGGTACACCAGGATTAGAAAAATTACTTGCAACATGTGTGTTTAGCTTTAGTACATTCTCATAAAACTAAGCTGGGGAAGTGGAAGTGTTTGGCTTCAAATGTGTGATACTTTTTCAAGTTGTTATGTTCTTCCATATCATCTGCATGAGCTCTTCTCCTTGTCATAGCATTGCTTCCCCCCCCACCACTGGAGTTCTGCTCACCTGTGACCAGTATAAAGTAATTCAGAGATGTCTTCAAGATTTCTCAACTCCCAAATGGCCAAAATGATCCTGACATTGTAAAGACAGCATAGCATCTTGGGAATCACTATTTTTAGAGAATCCCCTCTAGTACTAGAAGTGCTCTACCTTAAACCGTGCTAGTGGTCGCAAGTATGCTTTCCCAAACTCTGTGTTAATCATTTCAGTAAAAATGCAGCCTTTTCTCCTGGAAATCATTGCCCAGAATCTGAGACCAAGTTATTAATTTTTAAATGAGACTGATATCCACACAATTAAGCTCTGGACTTCTGTTAAGTGCCCTGGAGATTGGGTCAGTGGCCAGCAGAACTCTTCGCTGCTTTCATTTGAAATTATGTCTTTATTTTTAAAGGCTTGTGTGGGCAATGATAAAAGGGAATTATTGGTTACTTCAGAGAACACACAGTTATATTAAAAAAGAAAAAAAGGGGAAAGGAAGCAAAAGTACACCCTGTCCCATTGTCTCCTTGTTGCATCCATCTAGTTTTTGTTACTGCCAAAGATGCATATGCTGCTCCTTTCAATATTTAAATATTAAAATGACAATGTCCACTGACAGATTAGTTCTGTGCTTACTGCCCTAATACCTACAGGACATTTCCTTTACCTCTTATCAATTTCTCACTGTTTTTATTGAGATTTTCGTCCTGTGTTCTTTGGCCAGTTCTGCAGAGTGGTGCTATAGGATCGCTGGTTAATACAGCTAGTTTGGGCCATGTACTCCTTGTACAGTTTACTCTTTCAAGGTATGTTGGTACCCCTTTGTATATTGAAGGATGGGTATCGATGGTGATTTCAACTTTAACATGATCTACCTGCATGCTTTCCTGCTTTTGCTGGAGGGTGTGTTATCTCTCTTAAATGGGATTTACATATTTCATGCCTATTCAGCCCAGCAGCTTTTGCTCTCTTCACAGTTGCCTTGAGCCTTTGATCATTTTCTTCTGCTGTTTTACCCCAGCTTAAAATGCCATCTGTATCCATACCATCAACAGTTTGTTGTTCTAGTAACAACCCAAAAGGCAGTCTGCAGAAGCAGCATTTCTCAAAAGGAGTGTGCAGTCTGCACAAATGAGAGCACTGGTTTTTTGAATCTTGCTGATGTATCCACTGTAAAAAAAGATTTGGCAATCTTTCTCCAATATTTTTCTCCTTATAGACAATAAAATATGTTCCTTTTTACATTGTTAGTTACCTTTTAGCTCTGTACATCAGTGAAAGACTCTTCATCCTTTTCCCACAGTAGTCAAGGCATTCCCTCATTTTGATGACTCTTCTGTTTACATTATGATTCCCAGTTTATTTTAGCTTTTGATTTAGCAGTCATAGAAACTGAGACAGCTTGGCTTTTCCTCTTCTGTTTCTTACTGTGTTGATTCTGACTCCTTGTAATACATGTTTGACTCTTCTTTGGTAGCTTTGGCCTCCTTGGCTCTTCAATGAATACATTTGCCTGATGATATCCAGGATGTAACATACTTTTTTGTTCAGTAATGGGTGCTCTTTTCCCTGATATCATTAGAGTTGGTATTGAAAATTGTATCCCTTCCAATTTGTGCTTTTTTTTCTATATGATTCTGCTTTCGCTCCCCCCCCCTCCCCCCAGTTTATAAAAGGAGTTATTTATGGTGGTTTTGACAATGTATTGGCTTAAGACAGTTGGCTTAAGATATCCAGTTGAAGACTATTAAATATCTCAATTATTCTCAAGGTGGTAATGCATTCATCTTAAATATCATGATGTGCATACCACCTTGGAGGAGTTTGTTGCTGAGGCCCTGCTCTTCTCTCCCTGCCTGTTGTTGGTGGCAGCTTTCTCTTCTGCAAGGACTGGTCCAGAGCTGCACGGTGGTTCTGTGTACTAGAGGTAGCCTGAAATATAATCAACTGTGTCCTGGTTACTGTGGACTTAGGGTAGGAGGCTGGGTGTCCCTTGTAGGAAAGCAGAGCTGACAGAGTTCATCGCAGCAGTAACTGATCACCCTAACACAGTATAACAAAACTCTTCCTTCTTTTACTAGGAAGCAGTGGTGACCAGCTACTCTGCCATTCACTCTTCTCTCTCCTTCTAACCCTCGTTGGAAATAAAACTTTTGGGCTGAGAGCAGTGTAGCTGCCTGCATTAGCTGACTACTGCACTTCCACTGACAGCCATACCCAGCAGACATAAAAGCTGTAGAAGAGGCCCATCTGATGAGGGCAGTAGTTGGGGATGTGCTGGCAGAGAGATGGCCTCTTAGAAAAAAAAAGTAATCAAATGCTTACTAGATTAAAATTGCCACCTTCAGATGCACTTGGGAGCAGATGGGAAGCTGGTACACTACCCAGAGGACAGGTGGGCTGTACTTATGCCAGCTTACTTTTCTAAGCAGGTGAATTACTGTCTCTGGACTAGCTGAGGCTCTCCAGGGGTCTTTGAGGTGTTCTACTGTTTCTGTCCTAGCAGGAAGGAAATACAGCCATGCATACACAGTGCAAAGCTGCATTAGCAGCTAGGCAGACAGCTGCCTGTGTGCAGCCTAGAGCTGGCCTGAACATATCAGCATAGTGTGCTTCCAGCAGAGCAGCTGGGCGTAGAGGACTTAAGCTGCCAAGTGCTGAGAACTTCCTTGGTAGTGCTGTATATCCACACTTGCTCTGTTGAGAGGTAAGGCAAGACAGGCAACAGCCTTGGAAAGGAAGGAGCTCCTGTTTACTAGTGTGGGATTGCTGTATAATTATTTGTGAACTGCCAGCATTTAGGTCCTTACCCAAAATCCAGTAGGACTGCAGGAATCTCTTGAGCATTTTAAAGTAGGTTTTCAGTTTCCCCTGTGCATGTCAAGTTTCCCTGAGGAGAAGCAGCAGTGGCTTTCCATGTTCCTGTGTGTGGGTGCAGAGACAACCCTTGCTATATGCCAGCTCCAGCATACAGTGGTCAAATAGCACTGTCAGTGGTGAATGCAACCAAGAGAAAGGGATACCTCATGGCCAAATCAATTTGTAGCTAAACCTACCCACTGCCTAGGAAATATGTAAACTTCTGAGGCCAAGTGCTAGCTTCTGAGCAAAACCTGTGCTTCAGATGCTTGAAAAATGCCTGGCCACTGTTTTTAATTAGTAGTGGAGGCATAATCCCTTCACATGTATACCATGCTGAGAGACATATGCGCAGTTCAGTAGCCCTGTGAATGAGGATGGGAGACTTAAAGGGTGAAGAGAAATTTGTATTTTCCTTTTCTAACATTTCTCCCCTTAAAGAGCCCTCAAACTGTTTGCAATTATGGGAGGGAGAAAGAGGGATTCACAGAGAAAGAGCAGGCTCTCCTCATAGGCTGTACTGTGGACAGGGGTTTATTTGGGTGGGAGGAAAGCTAAATGTCCCCACCCATCTGTCACATTCAGAACTCGGTGACAATTACTGACATGCTATTTCCCCCGAGGAATAAGGACATCTGGGAAGGAAGGACACCCTGTTAGATCAGCTCACAAAAAAGGTAGCACTGAATTTCTTCAAAACTATTAGCCAGACACACTGGTAAGTGATTGAAGATATTTTCCTTGTTCAGCCACCAATACTCTTAAACTCACGAGGTAGCCCTTGAGAACAGACCTGATACACTGATCTGTTCTTGGCTCAGGCAGAGTCACTGCCTTGTCTTCTCAGTAGCCATCATGAAGGCCCAGCACATCATCTGCATAACCAGTGATGTGATTGAGAATTTTCTTTCCAACGACTTGAGTTAAACTATCATGCTGGATCTTCTGTCTGTTCTGGCTGAATGGGTAGAGCCAGTAGCTTCTCCCCGTTTGAAAGAAAGAGTTAAACCTTGCCTACATATGTAATATTTTTGACATCTGTCTCCTCAGAACAACCTTATAACTGAGGAATAAATTCAGTCAGCAGGATGGGGAGCTTCTTACAGTTCTGTCCTGTGTTCCACTTGCTAAGCATTTGCTGGAGGAGTAAGTAGGAACTTCAATCAGTGTCTTCACATTCTTACAGCGAGCAGGATGGCTAAGGGCTCACCAGGTCAGTCTGCAGTCTGTCATAGCCACTACACTTGCCTAACCTTGAAATAGACTGATCCACTTGGTGACACAGGAAAATATAAGATGAACCAGAGAGAAAGCTCGGCTGAGCTAAAAACTGGCATAGCCTGTTCCTCTCTTGCCCACCCCTCTATCCCAGCTGAGGGCCAACAGATAGCACCCATCTGCTGACCACCACTTGTTCCCCCATCTCTTTCTCTCCTTTCCCCTCTCCAACACTTTCTTAATTGTCTTGTGTAGAAATGAATTTGGACAGAGTTTGAAGGCAAGGGAGCACACCTTGTTCTTTAAGGCAACCTCCTTGATTATTGTGGGGACGTTTCCTTTAAATCTGTGCTGGACTCCAGTGGAAGATCTGTCTATGGCCAGACTCCAAGCCTGAGTCCCTGGTGAATGCAGACAGACAGAGAGAATGGAAGGACAGAATAAGAGAAGGAGGAAAAGGGAGGCACTGTGACCCCTGTGCTGAAGCCTTGTGAGCGTGGCAGAGACTTCTGTGTGTTTGTGTGGAACGGGGGCTGTTTAGATAAACAGATGGCAACAAATGGCATAAAATTATATACCCATAATGTCAGTTCATAACATTTTGTTCGACATACTTGATTTAATCGCTTAGCTGACGATTTTGCTTTTGGGCCCATATGGTGGCAAATGGCAAATGAACCCTCTTTACACAGCAACTCCAATCTGGCACTTTTATCACTGAGACTTGGGGAAGAATCCGGGAGGAGAGAGATGCAGATGGAAAATGAATGAGCAAGCAGGGTGGGGTGCATGTGTGGGAAGAGGAGGTTTTGAAGGTGCGGCCAGGGGAGTGTTCTTGGGAGACAGAATTGAGGGGGGTTGAAATGAGGAAGGGAGGGCTGGGACAAGAGGAATCAGGATGTGCTATTTTTGCAAGCATCTAAGAGATGAAACAGGGAATTTCTTAGCAGGGAGAATCTGAGAGCAAAACAGTGGAGAGAAAATACACAAAAAATAAGGGGAATGGTGCTAAAGGAAGGGAAAGAAGGGATGCCACCAGTGGGCAAGGTGGGGATAGTAGCAGGTTTTTTAGGAAGTGCATTCAAATCCAATCTACAAACGTAGGGGAGGAAAGTGTGAAACCAAGAAAACAGATTGTTTGACTGCATTCTTCAAAGGGCCCAGGAACAGAGTCACGGGAAATGTACCAGATGAAACTGGGTTCTCCTGTGCTGTTACTAGGGCAGTAATCCCAAGAAGGGCAACATGAAGATGATGACCAAGTTCCCGTGGCAGATGACTATATTGTCACCAAAATTGTGGTAGAATCTGGCAGGACATTCAGGTTTTAGAAAGCTATTTCACAGCCAAGCTTTTCCTAAAGCTGGGAGGAGGCTGGACCTTCCCTTTGGATGTTTTCCAGCTAGGGTGTGAGCTTGCCAAGTGCTGAGGACCCTAAGTTTGCCTGGCAGTCAGGGAGCAGGGCAGTTGCCCCAGACACATCCAGGATACCTCCATGGACTAATTCTGTGGTGCGGATCTTCCTTTGCATGTTCCAGGGAGGATGGAAGAGGCAGCATCCTCCAGAAGTGCCTTGGACATGGTCCTCAGTAGGGTGGAGCTGGTAAGACATGGTAGTGCCATGCCAAGACCATATCTAAGCCTGGCAAGACTGTGAAGTTAGGAGAAGTCAGAAGGAGCTGAAAATGTACTTTTTGATGAGACATTTCTCCTAACACAACACCAGCATTCTCATTACTTATAGTTCAGAAAAAAAAACACCCACCAAAATCCTCGGTGAGTCCAAAGAATTGGTCAGTGAGGCTGGCATGTTGCTAGTGAAATTTCATCATGACAAGACACACTGTCTCAGCATAATGATACTAAGCAGAAGTCAGAACATTGCAAAGAAATTTGTCATAATTTAGGCAAGCTTCCTCTAACACTTCTTCCCCTTCGGGCTCTGCTTTTTTTGTATTCTTTTCTCTGCACTGTGCAGTAGGGGAATGCCAGGCTGGTTCATCTCATTGTGGGGATCAATCCAACAGTTGATGTGAATCTGATTTGCACAATACTCAGGATGGTGAAGATTGCCATGATAAGTGCTAGCTGCTGGGGAGCCTATAGCTCTGTTATGGGAAAGCTGGATACCTCTAACCCACTGTTGTATATCTCTAACCTACTGTTGTATATCTCTAATTAATGGCAGATTCAGCTACAGAAACTGAACCAGATCAGAGTTTCCACTAGGATGTCCTATACGTGTCTCTGGGCATACTGAGCCCTCAGTTCCACTGTTTCTCCTGAATGTTACTGCAATGCAGCTGTGGCTGTGACCTCCCCGCTGTGCAACTAGTTAGCTTGTGACCAGTACTGCTTATTTAAAGACTGCCTGATTGATTGAGGCTTATTGTAGTTAAGTCTAGATGTGGCTCAGGTCTGTCAAAAGTTTGGGGTGACTCCAATATTTGTGGTATCTACAGACAGTCCCTTTCTGACAAAAATTAGTGCTGCTTCTTCCCAGCTTTCCTTCTTCTCCTGACCAATTGAAGCTGCCTCCCAAACAATGCAGCCCAGCAGGCAACCATGTGGTAACAGCTGACTGTGGGCTGTGCTGTTCCCACCTTATCCCACTGACTGGTGGTGAGGGGTGCTAAGCAGGTCCCAAGTTTGCCACCAGACTCCATTTTCTGGAGGCTTATGGGCTTCCAGGATAAACCATAGGGGTTGGTTCCCCCACCCTCCCGTCCTATCCATAGCTCATGGATATGAGTTCAATTTCAAAGCCTCTGCTTCATGAAACTAGTTTGACACAGCTCCCTCCTCCTCCCCCATTCACACCCCCCAGGCTCTTTACAACTAAACAGTTTGTCCTTTTCCTGACGTTTGGGAGAATCTGGGAATGTAAGTGCTCCAATAACTCATGTCTGAGCTCTCATTTACCCCCTGCCGGCATGGGGATGCTGCGCACCAGCCTCTCAGAATGCCAAATGAGTCGTGGCTGCCGCCTTGTCCCCCGTGCTCCCTGAGGCCAGTGAGCGGGACCCTCGGTCTCGGCTGGGGCTGCTCAGAGGGAGCTGGCTGAGCATCCTCACCCGCTCCCAAGTGTGACAGTGCTGGCAAGCCACCGGGACTGGGGGGTGCTGTGTGCAGGACAGGTGGCTCCCCTGTTTTGCTTTTTGGATATAGTGAGGGGAGGGAGAAGGTTAGGTCCCAAACCTTAAGGAAGAAGAGTTTTGTAGTTTGGATCGTAAGGGGTGGCTTCACGCAGGGAAATCCACCTTTTAATTTTGGCTTTGCCGCCCTATGTGTCGCATTGCCCTGGCTCAGTTGCTTAGCTTCTGGTGTCTCAGTTTCTTATGTTGTCTGAAGGACAGAAAGGTGTTTTCCCACCATCCCCATGCAGCTGCAAGGTTCACACTGAGAATTTGTGCAAAATGTTTTGAGATCCTTGGTTTGAGCAGAGCAGATTGTGATGAAAAACAAGATGGGAAAACGCATCATCAGTTCCAGTCTTTGGAAAAGTGGGAATGCTTCTCAAGCTCTGGGCTTCACAGTTGATGGGCTGAGTATCTCCCAAATGTCCTCTGAAAACAACCAAGGATGATTTAGGGTTCAACTATAGTGATGATGGGACCTGTGTCTAAGCTGCAGGGAAAGTTTGGAAAGTTGGGGTGGGTTTTCCCTAATGTCGTCTCTCTCCTCTGGCTCTGACCAGCTCCTTTTAATTTGCATGTCCCTTATCTTTGATTCTCCTTTTCAGCAGTGTAGTCGTCTCCCTTTGACCATTCTCTGAGGACTCTGGTGTCCTCCCAAAGGTTAGTTCGGTAAAACCAGCACAGGTTTCACTACCCACCCAGCTCAGTACGTCTGCGTAAGGGGCACTGTTCTCATTTTGCAGAAGGGAGCACAGCACAAAGCAGCCTGGGACCATCTGTGTTCCCTGGTCCCAGCCCCGAGGAGAATTGATGCACAGGGCTCACTCCGCGCAGCTAGCAGCTCGCTGTGGTGTTCCCGGCAGGGACAGGTGGGTTATCAGCCGCAGGTACTGGCGTGTCAGGCCGTTTCCCTCTGTCCTGTGTTCGCACTGGCTGCTTGGCCAGACTGGGCCGGGAACCCGACGGGCCGTGCGAGGGGAGCGCGCCGACGGTGGGTGCTGCCTCCCCGGTTTACGTTTGCCGGTGCCCTGCGGCAGTGGCTCCTGCCCGGCCCGGCCAGGCCGCGGTCCTTGCAGCCACCTCCCTGCGGGGCTGGGGCGGCCGCCCGCAGCGCTGGAACCGCAGGCTGGGCCGTTCGGTGGGCAGGAGGCGAAGGGGGTCTCCCGGGGCCGGGGTGACGCCGGCTCTCCCTGGAGGTGTGGAGTGCGCCGAGCAGAAGCGCCTCCCGGGAGCGCTGGCCGCGCTCCTTCCCGCCCTCCCGCGGGGCGGCCTGGGCTGCGCGGGGGCTCCCAGCCTTTCCCTGCCCGCGGCCCTGGCAGGCGGCGGGAAGCGCCGCGGATGAGAGCGGGTCCCTGGTGTCTCCTTTAGCTGCCATTGCAGTTAAATTAGAACAGAGACCTGCAAATAAAGCACCCCCTCCCCTGGCCCCCCTCCCCGCTGCCAGAAGCTCTGCATTTCACTCAAGTGCCCACCCGGGAATTTGCCCATTTACTCTTGTTATTTGCATGATAAAGGCTGTTCTGCTGCCTTTTCCGCAGCCTGCCTTGAAAAGGCAGGGAAGTTGGAGCGAGCAGGGGGGCCAGAGGGGTCGGGGCACCCAGCCCCGAGCCCTCCTGCCCCGGGCCGAGGGGGCGCGGCGGAGGGCGGCAGGCGGACAGGCCCCCCTCGGCCCCCCTCGGCCCCGGCTCCCGCTTTCCAGTTTTGTTCTCATTAGCGGCGCTGTGCATTCCCTGCGCTCCTCACAAAGCGGCTTATTCTGGCACGGCAATGTGCCCTCTGGGGTTTACTGAGGAAGAGACAGGGAGGGGAAGGAGGGACTTGCACGGGGAGAGCCGGCGCTGCTCGGGGTTGCATCCAGGCTGCCGGGGCGGGAGTGCGAGGGGAGCTGTAACCCTGCCGGGTCGCAGCCGGCCGTCGGCATCCTGCGTTCATCACCTGGAGCAGCCTCGGAGTTTCTCTGCCTTTGGCCAGGCTCCCTCTGCCTATAGCTATTCTGGGCAATTTAGATTCAATGGAATTTCCTTGAAATAAGCTGAAGCACAAATATGCAATGATATGCCGCTTTCAGTCCAGTCTTCACCCTGGTTCCGATTTAGATTGAGAGCTCTAAGGCCCCCCTGACAAAGGAAAAATTACCTAAATGAAAACATTACTTCCCCCCCCAGACAACTGGATGTTTCCAATGGGGAGGGGAAGCCCCAAAAGTCACATTCAGAAGGTTTTGTTTTCATTCCAGTGCACAAGAAACACAAATTTTGAGTCCTAGAAAGCAGTCACGAAATTCTTCTTTGGCTAGCTTGATTTATGTTCTCCAGGGGTATTTTGCCAGGCAAGAGTGGCTGGTGTTCAGCGGTGGTCTCTTCACATGTTTCCAGGCCCAGTGAGGCTCCTTGTGCCATTGATGAGGAATAGGTGACCACACAGGAGCTGCAGTGGAGATGCTTTATTTCCCCAGGTGTTCATGTTTGCCGTGGGAATCCTCTGTCTGCCTGCAAAGCTGGCCTTGCATGTACTTCGCAGTTGTGGAACTATCTGTAGCCAAGCCCAGCTTATGTACCACAGTCCAGCGGCATCTGGTAATAGTCTTCATCTCCCTGAAATACCTTGTTGCAGCTACCATGCATACTTAACCTCTCTGCCGGCAAGCATAACCAAAGCCCCAGCAGTCCAGCCTCTGAAACACTCTAACTGTGTTGGCTTCAGCTGCTTTCAGCCTGCTCACACAGGCTGCAGAGTTTGGAGGTTCACCCTCACCTTTGTGAACAACTGCAGGAAACTATAAAGGGTATAGACAGTGTAAAGGAAAAATGCCCAGGGAGAGGAAGCCCTCTCTCCTGTCTTGGACATTGAGCTGTGACAAGTATGGTAGTGCGTGAGGGTAAAGAACTGGTGGGAGTTTAAATAGGCACAAGCAGCAGCAGCGGATACTGTGTCAGTGCCCCAGCTGTGGTTTCACAAAGAGCCAGTGACAAAAGCTTGGAAGGCATCCCCATTTGTTGTGCTCCCCACGACTGGATGGTATATTACTTGATGGGAGAGAGTGGACAGGATGGGATGTAGGATCTGTTATGACTGATTGGACTGGCAGGGTGTGCAGGAGAGAGTCCTGGGAGTCCTGACATACAGGTGCAATGAGATCTCTCTGAGATACTAAGCAGTACATTTTTGTTTTCTGTTGTACTCTTTTCCTTTTGTCCTTCCTTTCTCATGGTGCTTCTTTTCCCCAATGCATGTATCAGAGAGAAATCGACTGCCCCAGAGTGACAGGCCACAACCCTCTGAGGATTTCTGATCTGTGCACAGGCTCTTTTTTAATAGACTTACACCTTATTCGGACTCTAAAGTCTATTGAAGAGGCCCCAAGGGCTGACCAGCCAGGTACAACCCAGACCAGTGCTGTCTGCTGTTCTTTTCCTCAAAGAGGCAGATGCAGATATGTATGTGTGGATTTGCCTTCAGGACCTCAGCTGGAACTCTCCACTGCAGAGTCACTGGATCACTTGGTTTTGCACTTTTAATTTTAACAATAACAAGGCTGGTGGAAAAAAAAAATAATTGTACTACTGTGCATTCCACCCTCCTACAAATTCTTGGAGATGTCTGGAGATAGGTTCCAAAATAATGTTTTTACTGAATGTGGATGTCCTTGGTAGATCTGGAGGGTTTTACAGATGCAGAACTTCATGAGCAAAGTTTGATCAGTGTTTCTACATTTCCCACCAGACTGCACTCTGACTGCATCCACAGTGGGCTCGAGAACCAGGATGCTGCTGATGTGTGGTCATGCTAGAACATGGAGTGAAACAATACCATTACAGAGGCTGGCCCTGTTGCAGTTCCTGGCTGCAGCTCAGGAGGGGTTCCAGAAACAAAACTCTACAAGCTTGCATTAAATTAGGGAAGCAGGTTTCTGCAAGCATGTGGCAGGCTGCACAGCCAGGATTCTGGCATCCTAAGTGGGTTCTGGAGCCAGCAGTCTTGGAGCTTATGGCAGCTCCTGGCTAGCGCTTGGGAAGGGTTCCAGAATGAAGACTTAGTGGCATCCTATTTTTTTTTTTCAGACTCTTGATCAACAAGTTCAGAAGGTCTGTTCTCATATCTGAACTCCTCTGTCTCTGGGAGACATTTTGCATTTTCAGTATGGGTAATGATACCAAACTCATCCTCTCTTCTTGTCCACAAGGAATCAGATCTGCAGCACTGCCTGTTGTCTGAGCTGCTGCTTCCCAGCTGAAGAGTGGTGCACCTCTCATGTCAGTCTGGAAACTTCTGTGCTCACTGTCATTAGTAGTATCTCAGGTCCTCGGGTTTGGTTTTCTGGTATGTTGATGCTCGTTCTGCATCTGAGAATAAACATTTGTTTTGAGGTTTGTAACTTATTTTTTGATGGTACTTGCTGCAGTGCTGACCTAATGGAGGCATTCAGTTTAACAAGCAGCTGTTGACTAGCAGGCTTCTGGGAGTCCTGTCAGTCTCTTCTGATGGCTTTCATCTTGTACTATTTGTAGATTAAAATTAATTTGAGATGGATAATCAGGGGCTTTACTCTGAAATGGCATGTTTTACTTTTTCGCCTCCTTTGGCATCAAGAATGAAGAAGGCTGGACAGAGAGCTTGGCTGTGATTGCTTGCTGCACCTGAAAGGCACCGTGGTAAAGATGACAGAGGGGTGTGGTGGGCATGTTCAGTAAATATAAAGTAAAAAAAAAAGTAAAAAAGGAAAGGCTTCAGTAGTGTGGCTGAGGAAGGCACTGCTGAGAGTACCGGGCAGGCCTGTCTGGCTAGCAACACCCAGAAAGATGGAATCAGAATGCAGGGACTAAAATTGTTTAACTCCTGCACTGCATGCTGGGCATCAGTGGCAGGTTGGCTGTGGCCAAGATGATGTCTTCAGGTAAGGAGAAGCAATTCTATACTTGAGCACAGACTTCCAACATGATTCTTAGAAAACCACTTAAGGCAGGGTTTGTCTCTTCTTGCTTTGGATGCCTGGGAGTCATCTCGTTATAGGATACTTACCTACAATATATACAGTAAGTTACCATCTGGATGCGTTTATGCTCTCCCCATTGTCTGTAGAGGGGGCCTATATCGATGAGACTGTGGCTAGTTTTTGTGCGGCAGAAACCTGGTGAGATGAGTCCCTCTGAGCCTCAGTTCTTCATATGTAAAGTGGAAATGGCAGCATTGCATAGTGAAATGATTGCAGGGTTATACAGCAAAGGACATAACGTGCCAAGATTCTGCATAGGTGGAAGAGGAGCAGAGAGAGGTGTCTGTGGAGTAGTTTACCTGACAGTATGCTCATCTCTTTTGGCATTTGGCCCTACACAAGTGGAAAGGTGTTCAGATTATTCTGATAAGCTTCACAAAACCTTGGCTTTGTAAGCAAATCACATTAACAAATTTATGTTGCTTAAGTTACGTTATCCCCAGATATCTGATGGCTCTTCCTGAATGATGGACAGACAAGGAAGAATAGAAGTATTTCCATCATCTTGAGAAATGGCATCATAGCTCAGTTGCTGTTTTATTAGAGGCCTCCAGACTATTCTTCCACTTTTTCATGTCTCCTGCTGAAGTTTCTCTGTCCAGATGTAACTGTTTGGGGCTTGTGTTCTCTGTTTTTACCTGTTCAGATGGGAAATGTAAAAAAAGTGGAATGAAACAAGAATGAAAGCACTTCTAAGAATCTCTTCCTCATTGCATTAAGGGGGCGAAGGTTATGCAAGGGGAGTTTACGCTGAAGAGATTCTTTGCAAGCCCTCTGAAGCAAGTGTTCTGCTTTTTATTACTGGTTTGAATTAAGATTGATTTTCCTGGGATTCCTGGTTTCCCCCTTGGGACCAGCTCCAAAAACCCTGAGGCTCAAATGAAAATGGAAGGTGCTAATTAAAAGCACCATTTATCTCTCTTTGAAAATAGACCCCAAGAGTACATGGGGATTGGCGGGGGGTGCTCCTGGAAATAAGCTGCTCTCTAGCTTGGTGTTGCAGGTGTTCAATGCCAACAGGGCTGTTAAGAGCTGAATCTCAGTGGCAGAGATACGTAAAGTAATAGCTGTGAGCTCTAGTTCTGTCCCAGCTCAGCCAAAGTTTTGGGGCCTGAAGCACATATGACCTTTGGCCTCCATTGGGCAGGAATTGCAGGTACTGTCTGTGTATGTATGCAGGAGATGAGTGCATGTTCTGTGTTCCCTGCTGTATCTGATGTAAAGTGTTAGAGCTGAACTGGGAGCGCTTAGCCCTGAAGGTCATGCATTCATTTTCTAGGGTACTGATCCAACAGGGCTGTCATGCTCTGACACCTTAGGACTGAGGTGGCTGGCTGGCTGCCTTGTTCTCCCCTTTCTATAACCCACCCCAGCAAGCCCTGGAATAAGTTGGATTGGCACACAGTGAGGAGACAGAGCAGCCAGGGACTGATAACGGGTTCTCCTCCTTTGAACTCAACTGAGTGCAACCAAAATGGTCAGTTCACTTATTCCCCCATCAAGCAGGCCTGATCCAAACCACCGATCAGGATTATGCTGCTATCACTGCACAAAGAACATAGCTCCGGGGCTGTATTAACTCCTCATTAGTAACAGGACTGGCAAGCCTGCTATGTACTGTAGAAGATGTGTAAGAAATTGATACAAATAGGAGCAAGAAGCTAATTTTACATTTGCTTTGCTTACTCTAGTTCACATTATAGATACATCACATTAATAGGTAAGGGGTTAGTTAAAAGGGTTAAAGTAAGAAAGTATTTGTAGTCATTTAAAGGGCTGTTAAAAGTGGACTCTGAAAGTTTGGTACGAGAATCCCCCAGGAGGATCTGCATGCCTACGTACCTTTGGCTTCCTGGATGTTTCCAGTCTGACCACAGATGTCTGGAATTTGGATGAAGTGCTTCCATCTCATGGTTATTCTCCAAGCTGTTATTCCCTATCACACCACTTCTAACAGGCGGACTATCCTCACAGTGTTGAGTTTCTCTTTAGTGCGATCTCTTTGTGCTTGTGGTATGGCACCTAGAAAAGATGTGGATCATTTTTTTGCAGCCACATTTAAAAATTCTGTCCTTATGAGGTTCTCCACCTGTTTAAAAGGATTCAGAGAAAATATTATGCATTAGAGAGGAAATATCACTCCTGATCTCCTGTTGCCTACCTCTTACTGTGGGTGGCTAAATGTCTCCTAGAACTGGTGATGGCATAGGGAATCTCTTGCTTCTTGTCACTGCAAGCTAACACCAGTGAACAAAACTTCCTGATTTCTGCAGCCTAATTGGTGAAATGCAAGAAAAAGATCTGGAAGCTGAATGTAGTTTATGACCTGTAAACATGACAAAACCAACACTTTTACTAACAGCCACAGAGGACAAACTTAAGTATGGATGAGCCAGTGAGACCAAGGGTCACTGTTGCTTTTCAGATCAGGGAGGGACTATATTCTCTGTTCTTAAGCTGCAAACTGTTGCCATGATGGCTGGCTTCCCTGCCTTTCAATGTACCTGTTGTTGGTGGCAGGGACAGACTGTCAGTAGTTTGATTTTCGTGGTGTCCCAGCAGCCAAAAGAAAATGGCATCCTTTTGCCATTGCAAGGAAAAGCTTTGCTCTAGAAACTTGGCAAGCTGATCAGAGGGAAAGCGCTGCAAAGTCCACGGTATCTATCACGGGATTAATGTCGATAGTCTCTCAAATACAAATGGCACCCTGCAAGTGAAACTGTGATGCCATATGCCTGCTGTTGATTTCTGAGCTATAGCCACCACTCTGGAATGCCGGTGCCTGCATTTTCCAGGTCTCCACTGGCAGTGTCTGTAGAGTACCCTGCACCAGCCTCATCGCTGCCAGGCTGATGTATTTCCAGAATAAGGACATGTCCTCTAGTAGTTATAGCAAGATAGACCTGCCTGACTTTTTGGCTAATAGTTGGATTTCAAACTAGTCACCTTGTTTTATACAGTTTGTTTTCCCTACTAGAGAAACAGGGATAAGTTACTGTTAACGCTTTTTGCAAAGCCTTTTCTTGTCCTGCAGTGGAAGGGGGCTTCCAAGAGCCTCAGGGCGAGACAGGCACTGGATGCAGGAAACGCACCGTAGGGTCACCAACAGCCCAGATGACATGGGCAGCATCCAGGAGACTTCCCTGGCTCATTCCAGCAAGGAGACACAGGTGGCACTTCAGTAAACATTTCACAGCAATTTGGCATGGAGCAGCACAGGAGAGTGCTGCCTTGGGTGCACTCCCCGCTCTGTGTGTCCGTGTCCCCGTGCAGTATCTTTGGCTGTTAGAAAACAGATCTGGGCGGCATCAAGCAGCCAGGCAGGAGGTGGCGAGGGCAGGAGTAGATGGGCGCACATGGAGTGCCCGTGGGGCTGCCAGGCACCTCTCATTAGAATGCATTTGTTCCACAATATTACAGCCGGCTGGTTCATCTCAGTCTCTTTCTTTGCGAGGCTGTTGCTTACAGAAGGTAGAGGCAGGGACTTGGGCTGGGTCCAACCCTGGTGCAGCTCTGCCTCTCTTCTCGGTGTCTCGCTGTGCGCAGAGCCGGGCCCCCTGCTGTGCCCTCGCCAGCTTTTACAGCCGCCCTGCCTGTCAGAACAAATGGTACGGCTCAGAAAATAAACTCATCTCATTTGTATGACAACACGGCCCCTCCGGTTAGAATGCTGCACCATTGCTTTTAACAAGGCTTTAAGCTGTTCGGTTCGGAGTGTGTTACAGCCCCTGGTTTATTGAAATACAAACCTTCTCCTGCTCAGTCATTCCAGGTGTGTTCCCCGATGCCTAACTGAGGCTACAATGCCGATGCCCCCGTGCTCCGTGGCCTGGCTAAGGCAGCCCGAGCTGAATGGTGTCACTCCTCTTCCTCCACCATAGTCCTGGGTTCTACGTCCCATGTACTGCTCCCTACAGTGGAGAAAGAAAGGATGGAAAAAGACCTTTACTGCCAGATAGTCGAGTGGCTGTGAATTTCTTGCTGTGCTGTGTTCTGACTTTGTCAGTCTATGTGCAGGGTAGTATCCAGCTGTGGCCCTGGATGTGTGTGTGTGTGCAAATGCAGGTACTTCCATGTCTGTGTCTCCCATTCTGTGAGAGTCTGTATGTGTGCATGAGGGTTGAGTTTGTGTGTTCCTGTTTGCGTGCGGATCCATCTTCAGCTTTGTGTGTTTGTGTCTTGTTTCTGTGTGTTTGATGTGTTGGATTCTGTCTGTGCCTGTCTTTATGCAGCCAGTGATTGTGTGTATTTATGCCTCTGTTGTCTATGCGTATTCCAGTGAGCATATTTTCATATGTCTCTTGCTTACCAGTATTGCAGAGTGTGCAAAGGTCTCATTACATTGAGCATTTCCCCCTGGTGTGATGTGTCCCAGCAGTTTACCAGCAGGTGATTGACTGTGTCCGTTTCTTCTATGCTGCTCAGAGCAGAGTGGCCCAAGAAGGAACCCTGGAGTTTTAGGTGAACCTAAAGGGTGCCTTGTTAATAAGGAATGAAAAAATTACAAGCAGAGGGAAAATAAACCTTTAGTATACACCTGGTGGCATGCAGCTCTTTCTGAAGCACACCATATGTTTTTTCCAATGATAAACAGAGGATCTCATCCTCTACTGTCAAAGTCAGTGATAGCTTTTCTAGGGAAAATGGGTGCAGAATCACATATGTAGAACAAGAGTAACTGTGCATCAGCTAGAGATGCACGCATGTGGCTGTAGATGGATGTGTTATCCTCCCCTTTCACCAGCCTCATTACAGAATACCTATTTAAGGTTCTTCTGCTTCTTCCATACCCTGTTTAACTTGTGCTGGACCAAATGTGTAACTATTTCATCTCATTAGCACATGTACTTAGAATTAAGACACCTGAATCCTTACTTTGCCACTAGTTTCCTATGTGACCTTGACAAATTACTGTGTGGTTTTGCCTCCCTCATTTGCAGGAAGGGCAGCTGATAGTGGGTTACCTTTCAGAGATGCCGAAGGGCTGGTATTAGTAAGATATTTTGAGATTCCTGGATTAAAGTGGTACTGGCAATCACAAAATATTGATTCTTTAGCAATATTAACATTGCTGATAACCAAACATGCAGTTCATCCTTAGGCACGTGATGGATTTCCCTTAGGTAATAGAGCATCTCTGGAGGTGTTAAAAGCAAAATAGTGGCTGTCAGTAAAGCATTGAGGTCTAACGGTAGGATCTGACTGAAAATCTCTGCTCTTTTCACTGGACAATAGGCAGTAGCTGCTGCTCTGCTTGATGAGTTGGGCTCTGTGAACCCAAGCCTCTGTCCCCATTTCTTTGGCATAGGGTCCGAGGCTGCCTCTGCATATCTTCTAATGCCCATGAGCAGGGATTTCCACGGCAGAGAGTGAGCACTAATGGAGTGCACAGCCATTTGTTAGCTAAGGGCTTGGGGTTTGCAGAGCTGCGTACATTCCTGCTGATGAGTGCATAGACAGAGGAGTAAACAACGGCCGCCAGATTTACTGCTGCAGCAAAAATAAACCATTTGTCAAAGAGAGGATAACACAGGGATGCCAACAGCTTGAGGCCACGCCACCTTGGGATAGGATCTGGTTAGAGCTCGCAAACCAAGCAGGAAGGGACAGAAGTTCCACTGGGATTTGGCTTGGAGTCCATTCAGAAATGCTGTCCCTAGGGCTGCAGGGGAAAGTGCTGGGGAGTCAACAGGGGGTGCACAGAGTATTTCTTTATACCATGCTAAGAGCTCCTGGCAAATACCAAACTAGGTAAAAAACAGTACTAGTCTAAGCTCTACGCTCTAAAGCATTTGTGTCCTATAAATCAGCTGCTCCCAATTACGATGCCAAAAGAAGACTCTTTTCAGTATACACAAAAGATGGTCTCAAGGCTTTGATGGACGTTCTATGCTATTTTAAGAGTACTGTTCTCTGAGTACGGTATAGCAGCATTGATCAGAGCATTTGTGGTAATTAAACACCCCATGGCAAGTTTCACCAGGGACAGGTGACAGGTCAGTTAATTATTTTTAGGAAGCAAAATTCCCTCTTCAGTTCTGAACAAATTTGCTATCTCTTCCTCTCTACAGAAAGCAAAAAGTAACAGCAAAATTATCTTTCCCTAGGGGTGATATGGTGTTGTCATTAATATTAATAGAATATACTTCCCTTTATATTTGGCCGGATTTCGGTGAGTGGCAATATACAGAATACATTAATTACGTGTTTGGTAAAAATCAGCAAGATGTGGTAGAGTTATTTAAAAGGGAAAACTGACAAAACCAACAAAGGGGATGTGAATTTAACCTGAAGCACAAATTTTTAATAGCAGGAATAAGTCTGAAGAGTATGAACATTGATAGAGATTTGCCTGGTGAGAAGTTAGATGCCAGTGTGTTTCAAAATGTATCCTGAACTGAGGAAACCAATTCACCAGTCCTCCCCTTAGACGATTGTAATATTTTAGATATAAAGTGGCACAATACTGAAGAAGATAGATTTGTCCACTTGATTTTCATTGGAGTGACTGACTCCCACGTTGACAAATTAAAGGGAATAAGGCTTGGTGAAAGGCTAGGCTGCAGCTAGAGAATCGGCATGTACAGAGTACTGACACAACCGTCTCCCCTTGTATGGGCCCTGGGAGGACCCAACTTGAGATACATCACCTGTATGAGGTTCATACCAAGGGTGTGTTGCCCTGGAGAGGGAGGAGGATGGAGGGAGGGAGGAGGAGGAGCACTTTCACACTGGATTGTGACTGGCTGTAGGATAATGTAGGGTACTTTGGTACCAAGAGGAGCATGCTCAGCGAAAAGCAGAAAATAGTCTCGTGTGGGCTGACAATTGAAAGAGTAAGAGAACTGAAAGATACAGAGTTAGTTCTGAGAGGAGATGGCAAGATGCAAACATCCAGATGCTGAGTGCAAAGCGGAAGTGGATTAAGGAGATGGAGTGCATGGCTCTAAAGATCCATGCCTGCCTTTTTTCTATGACTGTAACGATTAAGATGAATTACGTGTCTAATGTAAAACTGCTGTTTAGTTAGTCATCTCAGAAATTTAACAAATGAATCCCAGAGCTAAAAATTGAAATTGCTGTAGCTGAAGCTATTAAAATGGATTTGGCTTTGATAGCCTTCGTAGGCTGGGCACAGGGTAAACCTGAAAGCTATTGACAAGAAGGGTATCCTGAGAGCTTTTGTACAACTGCAGAGGAAACACCATGGCAAGTTCTGCACTACGTGGCAGAATTTGCTCACATTAAGCTCTTGGAGATACTCTGACATGATGCATGCACCCTGTAGTCTTCCATGTCCAAGGAAGCCATGTTTATCACTTACAGCATCCCCCTTCTTCTACAGACAACCTACCACCTCTACCAAAAACAAGAAGGAAAGAAAGCCTAAAAGGGTGAAGAAGGATTTTCATTATGAAGTTAATTAGCTTCTGAGCCAAGCTGCACCTTTTCAAGAGGAGGAATTAGAGGGATTTAATTGCTTTATCAGCCTTCTCTTTGATTTTCAGCAATCAGGCCGATTCCATTTAATTTAACTGCCACAGATGAGAAGAAAATTGATGCACTCACCTGCCTCGGAGCAGAAAGAGAGAGTGAGAAAGAAAAGTTGGAGAAATTGGCAAATATAGTGTCTGCAGATTAATGAAAACCAACAGCATTTGCTCACAATTGGAAATGATGTGCCTGCCCTGAGGTGTTTGGAGCTGTGCGTGTGTTGCTGTGCATGGTGATGTGAGACCCATCTTAATGGCAGAGAACAGGGAAAAGGGGGTGGACCTGCCCTGGGGAAAGAGGGGAAATATGTTTGTGAGATGATCAGGGATCAATTAATGAATGGATGTGCAGGGGGGGTAGAGAAGAAAGGGGGAGGGAAGCGGCAAAAGCCTCGTGCTAGTGTATAAGCAGGCAGAGGTCAATATGCTGAGTGGGCTTAGCATGGTGTCCATTGTTATCCTCTACCTGTGGGCTGTATCCTGCACTTGCTAGGCGAGAGGACTGGTTCATGTTACTAGTAATTGATGGTCTGTTTGTTTTGCCGAGGTACAGGGGAGAAGTTAGGAACTGCAGTGCAGTCTTTTGGTAAATAGCGTGCCTTTGCTGAAATGCTTTTCCTTCTGTCAGAATGAGATTTGCTGTTGCTCCCTTCCATGTTCTTAGAGATATTTAGTGTGGAGGCGAATGAGACACAGAAGCAATGTGTTGAAGGGGAAGAAGGAAATTAGAAGTGACAGGAATAGCAAAGGACCGGCCCATGAGGAAGTGACAAGGAGAAGGTGGCGAGAAGAGGAGCTGGGACCATAGAACTGGGATCCACACAGGGAGAGCTGACTTCTTCCATGTAAGGTGTGCCCTTGCAGAGGGCCTGCTGGGTTTGTTAAACAAAACAGTTGCCTGCAGCCATCTGTAGCCCTAAGAGCAGTCTGGGAAAGTCCCGTGGCAATCAGACCCTCGGTTTTCAAAAATGAGGACTCCTGATGCTATCTAGAAACAATCCTTCAAAAATGGACCCACATAATTTTTGAAAATCATGACCCAAAATTGTAATGTGACTGTATTGGAAAGCCTGATTTTCAATGGGAGGGTACCTGGATTTCATGTCACGTTACTTTGGGAGTACACGAGCTAATTTCTTCACCCCCGCTGGCCCCCAGGTTGAGGAGGGCTGTTCCTCACTTAAGCCATGTCGGATGTCAGATAAAGTTCTCTGTGGGGAAACTTGGCATCCTTTCGGTCTGTGCAGCAAAGGTGAGGCTTCCTCCTGGTGTCCAGCCAAGTCTTGGTTTGGGGGAAGATGGTAAGAGTGAATAAAAAGCATTCAGGAAGACGGTATTTTATTTTAGTTGTGTCCCCTCAGAAAAAGATAACCAGGGGAATTGTTTGGTTTTAAGAGAGTGTTTTCCACCAGAGAAAACTGTTCAACTGAAAATGGAAACTTCTTGCCGAAATGTTGGATTCGCTGAGGTTTTGTTTCAGAAAAGTTTTTGACAGAACCCTCTCAAGTGTGATTCTTACCTTCCATTTCACTTCTTTGAAAGCAAAAGTGTTTTTTTTACTTTAAAATAACTTGTTCAAAAATGTTTCTATAATATTCAGGAGGTTCTTTAAAATTTTAATTGGAAATTATTTTCTTTTTAACAAAACACATTAAAATATTTTTTATTTTATTGGAATAGAACATTTTCATTTAGCCAAATTTGTTTCTGTCAGGCAATTTATTCTATCATAGATTTCTTTTTGTGTGGATTATTTCCAGTCCTAGGTTAAACACATTACAGAATTGGAAGTTTTTTTAAAAAATGGGAATTTTCAGTTTCTCCATAGCTACTGTAACCGGGGCTCGAGTGCTCTCCCCTGGGATTCCAAGTCTGTTTTCTGTTTCAGGTCTGCATATTGACTTTAACAAATCTCCGATCCACTGGTACTTCTCCCATTGTTTAGGTTTCATACTTCATGTCTTTGGCGCAACCTGACTATGAGAATGACCTTTAATTATTTGTAGGAGGCCACATCAAGATTCAGTCAGATTAGGTACATTATTTTAGATGCTACTGGAACTGTATATTAAGAAATAGCTTTTCCTCAGGCAAAAGGAGGAAGAGGGGCAGAAGCAGGGGAAAGGGAAGGAAGGGTGCAGAAGGTCGAGTGACTGGGCCAGGGCTGTATGGCCTGGGGGAGCGGACTCGGGAGCACAGCCTGTGCCTATGGACCTGCAGCCAAGTGATAAAGCCGATAGTCTGCGCTGCCTCTGTGCCAGCCCATCTCCGGGCTCAATACCAGTGGTCAGCCTGGAGTAGAAGCAGGAGCATTTAGAAGCTGTCATCACCCTTATGAGTTAGCCTGTAGATCCTGTGAGATGGAGATGGTTCTTTGTTAGAATCTAACACCTTTAGGTGTGGACTTAAAAAGGAGCAGCTTTGTGGGATGTAATTAAGACTCTTGGAGGAGACTTTTTTTCTGGTGATTCTTTCTGCTCACACACAGCAGGTTAAATGAAGGGGTTAATAAGGTATTATTTCCCCACAAAAGCCCTGACGGTGCATTTCCTCACAGCTTGCCTGCCAGGCTTGGCCTAGCTCTGTGGATCAAAGGCTGGTTATCACTAATATTGAGCTGTTGTAACCTCTGTCCCCTTTGATTAAAGTGGTGCTGCTGTGAATTTCTCAGTTAATCACGCCTTGGCTTGCAGGGTCAGCTTGCAACTTGGCAAGTTCAGAAAACTACAGCGGAGGAGAGAAAGGTAAAATGTATTATGCAAATGCAATTATGATTGAGCCTGACTCCATCCAGCCCAAGCTTCATGCTGCTGGAAAGGCTGGAGGGAGAGGAATTGATAACCCGTCCTTCAACAAAAGCCTCGCAGCAGGGAAAGAGGAATGGAAAAGGAGACTCCCCTTTCCTCTCCCCTGAACTTCCCGCACCACTGAGGAGTACAGGGTTCTGGGGGCTCTGAAGCTCTCAGCCAGGTGCAGTGTGTTTAGACAAAAATGTGGCCTCCTAGGCATTTTCCATCTCTGGGAGCTATGACTTACAGTTTTTCCTTGGACTACGTTGAAATGGGAGCTCTGCCAATGGGTTCAGGACCACCAACTGTGTTCCACTCCGCATCACTTCCCAGAGCCTCAGGTTGAGAGGAATCAGCAGGCATCATGGCAATGTGGATCCAATTTCAAAGCACACAGTAAGACAGACAGGAGTGTAAGTCACAAGGTGTATGTGCAGGGCTAAAGATGAAGGTCTGAGCCCCAGGAACGCTGTAGTGTGGGATGTGAAAATCAACCTGCTTGGCAGTGAAGTAGGTTAGTGAATACGGTAGCCTAACTGTGTTTTGAGGATGCTGAAGGGTAGGACTGCTAAGTAGAAAGATCAGGAGAATTGAGTCTCCTTATGAAAATCACTCTTTCCTGTTCTGTGTTTTGTTTTCCCTACGTGCACTAGGGTGTGATGGTATTGCCCTGCCATATGGAGGTGGATATGAAAGTTCCTCAGCACTCAGGATATGGGCTAAGTGGTTATGTTTGGTTTTTTTTAGGAAGGTACCCAATTCTTAGTAGCATTTCAGTAGCCTATAGAATTGGTCTGTCAAGAACTGAGCTATCTGCAGGCATGTGGTAAAGCCATATGTACATGCAGAGATTTTAATGGTGTAGAAATACCAGTATAACGTACCAGTGAAGCATTTCTACTGTGGCTGCAAAACTGAGCTGCGTACTTTGCTATTGAATCCAAGTGAAACAAGCTACAGCTATGACTCCATTTTTGCATCATTACTGCGTCTTCAGGGGTGGTTTTGCCAACCATCTATTGATCAAGGTTTAAATCCTGGCTGTCAGAGTTGCTCCATGAAAGGTGTGCAGCCTAGGAGAGGTCTGTGCAGAGACTTAGACCAACAGTAGGTGTGACGGAGTGATGGAGCCACACTTACAAACAGCTCAGCAGTGCAGCCAGGAGCAGAACTGTGTGCCCAGAGCTCCAGCTCCCCTGTGCCAAAACTCCTGCTTTTCCTGGCCCTGGCTGACTTTAGCAGTGGTTCTCAGGTTCAGGATGTTGCCTGCAGATGAAGGGAATTTGCTGTTTCCACCGGCCTGTCAGAATCTTTCCTTACCAGTTCATATTCTGTCTGGATCCCAAAGTGATTTGCTGTCATCACATGCCTTCCCGCTCTTGGGCGAGAGGGGTGTTTTTCTGCCACTGCTGAGACCTGTTGTGCTTCCTGGCTTCAATGGGGAGAGGAGGGAGGGAAAAGAAAGAGATGTTTCTAGGGAGACTGGTATTCAGGAGTGCTGGTTAAGGTGGCACAGAGGGATATGTCGGCTCCAGCTGTGCTGCAAAGCAGCTCTGAACAGGTGAGCAGAGGTGAGGGGGGAAGGCAGCAGAGGGGCACCCAGGGGCACACCTCTGCTGCTGCAGTGCGGGTCTGAGCAGAGCACAGAGCACAGAGGGGGAGTGGGGAACGCTGGAAGAAGAACAAGCACGGCAGGGCATTCTTGATCAGACCCACTAATTAACTGCTTGCTCTTATTTTATTTACTCCAATCTTTCTATTTTTGCATCATTTGTTTCCCTGTTCAAGCGAAACAGCAAGGAACTTTTTAAAATTTAAATTCAGAAGTGCTGGAACTGAGCTCCTGCTGGGGAGAAAGTCCTGGAGCTCTGCTCCTGATGGCTTTTGGGAACGGCTGGCAATGTTTCATTGTCTGTCTCCCTTCCAAAGGCAGGTACCATTCTGCTCTGCTGGGGCATGTGGATCTCATTATGTTATCAAACTTCACAACCATGGGATCGGAACTGCAATGCCTGCTGCTATTTGAAAGACCCCTAAGCTTGAATTTTAGTAAGTAACGCATCCAGACATCTTCCCATTGTGGGCTTTTTCTCACTTTACATCTATCTTTCCCTTATGTGCTTCTCAGTCCCTTTGCACTGTTTTGTTGTTTCAGAATCCTTACATATAATTATTCTGTATTTTTTGGAGATGTTAAAGATACTACCCCGATGGCTCAAAGGTGCGACATGGACCTGGGCAGGATTTAATTAAAAATTACAGTTAATAATAATATCGTATAATAATAATGCTAAATTATAGTTCTTTTGTCAGAATGCTTTGGGAAGATAATGCAGCACTGCTGTCTTCATCACATGAATAAATTGTGGCTGGGGAATATGGTTCACCCAAGTTCATGGGAGAGTCAGGGGGTGAGTAAGTGTTCCTGGTAGTCCGTTTCCTACAGAAAGTGGGGTTTACTCCAATTTCTGTTTTCCCATCCTCTGAATCTCCCTCCGATTTCTTGGGCAAGCCTCCAAGAGAAGAAACTGGCATTGCACTGTGAGCTGAGGATTAACAGTTTGCTGAGGTCCAGAGGGATTGCCTTCTGTGATTCAGTGTAAGGACCAGTAGCTTCACTGTCCAGGTTCACACTCACAGTCAGTGAGGCTGCTCCTCTGTCAGGACTCAGGAGGGCTCTGTAGAACAGGAGCTGCACTTGAACTTCCTCTGTAAATGGATGTGGCTGTGATAGAAAGGGTGTGATAGGCCAGGACCAAAGCTCTGAAGTCTCTGCACCTTACCCCACACACTTTACATTTCCTCTGGCAAGAGTGAGGACTTTCAGCCCAGATGAACCTTCCAGCATCCTTTCTGTGGTTTCCTGTGCAGATCTGGATGCCTTGATCTGTAAGGGAGCTGAATGACATTAGGCTCCCAGGTCCTTTTGAAATCCAATGGAAACTAGGCATCTCTCACCATTCACTTAGTTAAAAAATCTCTAGCAGTGACATGCAATGGGCTTATCAGAGCAGGGTTCTTTGAAACACTTAATGCTGTATTTCTTCAGTCATTAATACCTGATCTGTGCACTACTGGATCCCCCAGTAGTGTTAATGCAATTGATTCAGCTGCAGGACAGGTGGAAGTTCTGTTCAAGGTGCTGGAGCACTCGGTAGGGTTTTTAGGCAAGCAGTGTTTTTATGCACTAGAGGACATGTGGGAGAGTTATGCCTGGGCAAACCGACGTCAGTGGGATGGATCTGTGACTCCAGTCATTAAACTCTTTAGAAAAGATATTCCTGTGGACAGTCCTTGCCATAAAATACAGCACTTCCGAGGCTGCTCTGATTTACATTCAGATTTCCCCCTGCAACAGCCCACTATCCCAAAGGTAAAAAGGAGGTAAATACTAACCCCCTTTAACTTAGAGGTCCGATATAAAAGCCTATTCCTTATTTATCATAGTTAATTCTTTCAGTGGTGCCTGCCACTGTAATATCCTGCTTTCTCTCCCCACATCTTCGATCCTTCCTTCTTTTCTTCCCTCCTCCTTCCTCTTGCCCTTCTTTTCCCTCCTTTTTTCCCCTCAGTCCTCTACTTCCCTGCGCGAGTTTGCTGCCTCTTGATTAAAATGTTGACTTTAACTTGGAATTAACCTGATTAATGTAATTGAAAGTAAAAGTCCGCTGCTCAGCACTTTGGGTGATGAGTGGAGATGGATTGAGAAAGAAAGCTTTCAGATTGAATACACTTCTCTCCTCTAGCTGTTAATTGCACCGTTTACTGGTACCTGACTCGCTGACCGTCAGTGTTTAGTCCAGTTAATGATGATACACAGTCCATACTTTCCAGAGATAATTAAAAAACATTCCAGCAGACGCTCTGCTGCAGAGAGCTTTCCTATCTGTTGCAGTCAGCAGGCCCCAGGGGTTAGGGGTTGTAGCGGGTAGAGGCAGAGACGGCTGTTCTCCGGGTGCCGAGTGGAGCTGGCCTTGGTTATGCAGGTGTTGCGAAGAGGAGAGGGATGGTAGCTGCTTCACATGTTGGCTTTAGTGTGTTTGTCTCTTGACTGTACAATATTGTGCATGGGTGAGCGCGAAGGCTCTCTGGGGTTGGGGGCCTATTTTTGTGCTTCCAAAGCACTTTGACTAAGACATAGGATTTTTAAGTAGAGCTCTCTTGCCGCAAAGTCATTTGAGCTCTTATCTGTAAGGGTAACTCAGCGCTGAGATCCGTGAGAATTAGGCATTTAAAGGCTTTGTGCATCTGGACATTGGTCTCTTGTGGCATACTTTTACATCTGCAAAATAGGAATGCTCAGACTTCTTTACAGATGGGGACCTCTCAAATGTCTGTGGACAGAGATTTAGAGAAAATGCCTTGGCTGCCATATCCTAGAGGCTCCCATACACTGAAGTGGTAGCAGAAAAATTTTCTCTCCAAATAAAAGAATCTGTTTGGAAGCAGACTGGCAAGGGATCTGGTGAGAACTCTTACATTGCTGAAAGTAGTGTTCAGGCAAAACCAGCAACCTGTACCAATGCCAGCAGTGGTATTAATATATTTGCTAATGACCTGAAAGAGGGATGAACAAAGGGAAGAGGAACTTGTAGGTGTGATAGAGGGTTGGTATGCTGATCAAGATCAGGAAAGATGACAAAGAACTTGTGAGGGACCGGGCAGCAGTGGATGGGTAGGTAACAGAAAGAATAGGTTTACACATAGGAGGAATCCAGAAATTGCCTACTGTGTCCTCCCAAGTGAGGCATGTGTCGTGCAGGTGACATTAAGAGAGTAAGAACTCGCTATTTCAGTTGGCACTTTGTTCCAATAGCTAATTACTGTAAATTAAAACTGTGGGCTGTATTTTTCATCTGAATTTGTCTGTATTCTAGCTTTCAAGCCACTGGTTCTTGTTAAGTCTGTCTTTGATAAATTAAAAAAAAAGCTCTTTTATACTTAATGTTTTCTCCCTGTTCAGATACTTCTGTGTTAGACTTGGTGTAAGATAATGCACACCAAAACCTATGATTTGCATTTCTTGTACGCCTTATGCTGTCAACACGGGGGAAAAAAGCTAGGTGTCACTGTGACCAGCTCAACAAACGTTAAGTACTCGGCATGTCCTCATCCACCCTCTCTTGTCCTGCTGCCATTTCCCTTTACACATGGAACCTGACTATGAGCAGTGTTGAAGCTCTGGGGAGGAGGATGAGATTTTAATGAGTGGGGTTAGTGTTTATATTACAGTAGCAATGAAAGGCTCTCATGAGATCAGAGCCCTTGTCATGATAGATTTTGTGTTTTGCTTAAAAAAAAACAAACAAACAAAACCCAAAAAATGGCAAGCAGATTATATCCCAGAGGTTTTATAATTCAAATGGCCTGGAATTTGGAAAGACTGTATCCTCACACATGGATTTCAGATCCACAGAGGGGAGCAGAAGGATTAAAAACCTTACGTCTTGCTCCTTAGTCCAGCACTGGTATTGTAAGAGCCTCCTGCACCTTGGATAACTTTTTAAATTGGTATTGCTGCACAGAAAGAGAGTGAAACAGTGATTTTTAATTTTTTTTTTCCTATTATGTCTCCTATTCCCAAGAGACTAGCAGTCTGCATGTGGCTGTGGTATATTTCCATGTATTGAAATAAAACTTAAATATAATAGTAAATGTTGGGGGCTGCAAGGCTGCTTTCCTCTGAGCAGGTAACTCCAGAGGATTTTCAAGTATTTAAATCTGGCCCATTGGCCCATTCCAGACACAGTATCTGGTCAGGCATTTGATCAGGATGCCTAGCCAAAGCATCCAAAAATACTGAGTCCTTCTCGACCTGAAGGCATGGGTTGGTTTTGGCTTTAAGTAGAAATTTGAAAATCTCTGGTAAATGCCAGCTTAAAAAAAAAAAAAAAAGCAGGGAGATACAAAATTTTGGAGTATGACTGAAGAGCTGTGTCCTGGCTGTTCCACAGCCCTCCCTGTTTCATTTTTCATTTTCCATTCCTATATCTGCTTTAGCCTTTGTTTCATGCTCTTTTCCATGGTGATCCCATCTTCTCTGGCCCTCCTCTCTCTGCTCCATATTGCATAGGCTTGTGCCCTTCCCCACCAGCTGCTACCTCCTTTTTCTTTGTCTGTAGCCCCAGGCTGGCTTTATCAGATTTACCTTCAAGGCCATCCCATAGAGTATAGAAGTGTTTTCATCTCCATTTTTTTTTCCTGCTGAAGACTCACAAAAGCAAAGGGACTTTGGTACGGACCACCTAGCAGGTCGTTGGTACAGCTTGCTTTGACCAGCCCCTAAGACCAGGAGTACTTAGTCACCAAGAGCTGGATAACCTTCCTCTAGACTTTCAGTGGAATTTTTTTCATTGAAAAATTTTCCCATCATACTGACAGCGCTAAGATGAGAAGAGGGACTATTTCCTCAGGGTGGGCTGGTCCCTGCCCTTGGCTGACCTGTGCCTCTGGAAGGGGAACATAGCTGCAGCGGGGGGCATAACTAGGGTCCTTGAGACCTGGCCTGCTGAGTGAGTTCCCAAGGGACACTGACCTGTCACTGTAGAGAGTGGCCCTGCTGAGGGTTGCTTTGTGCTTGATTTTGATGCTGGAGTGAGTCTTTGACAGCACCTGAATGTGGCTGGTGGGTGAGGCTCACTGAGGCAGAGCTCAGCGGGAGGATGCTGCCATGGGACCTGTCGTGCTGGCACCTGCAAAGAGGCCAGGCTGGCTGTTGTTTGCTATTCCCTGCACACACGCAGGGAGCCTCGTGCACTAAGTGACATCAAGGCTCATTATTTTCATCAGATGGCACATTTGTAACCTGTTACCAAGTAAATCGTGATAAAATAGACTGGAGCAGCCCAGAGTCTGAGTCTGTGCTGAGATGGCTGCTGTGAGCATAGCAGGCAGGTACAGAGCCTTACAGGACCACTGGCTCCAGCACCTTAAAGGAGCAGGGAGCCCTCACAGATAGTAGAGGGTCTGGGTCAGAAGATGCTTACGATGCATCTTTTTGGCAGACACTGTGTGCTTGTGATGAGGGTGAACTGCATCCTTCCAATGGTCCCAGGAGTTGGGTCATTTACCTCCCTCCTTCTTGCTATTGGGGAAACTGAGACATGGGAAAAGAGAAGTGACTTGCCCAATGTCACATGGTAAATCTACAGCTTCATCTCCTAGTTCTGCACTCTGTGCTTGGAGCTGAGAATGAGTCCCTTGCAAGTTACAATCCAAATGGCAGGGTGAACAGCAGGGGACCCACAGTTCTCACATTTTCTTTTCCCCATGTTGAGAGTCCAGATAATGTGTGTGACTTGCAGTGGCAGTTGAGAGCACCAGAAAAAAAACCCAACCTAGCTCCTTGCTGGAGTTTAATTTTCTGGTTTTGAAGATTCTTAGTCTACCTGGAACATTCAGGTTTTTGGAGAGGAACTGCATTTGTTTCTGTACTGAGAGGTACCAACTCTGTTGCCGTTGCTTTGTGCTTCCCTCTCAAGCCTCTCCCTGCCCCACAGGAATAGATGAGTATGTGTTACAACATATTGTGAAGCTGGATTAGATATTATCTTCAGTTTGTATGTGGAGAAACTGAGGCAACGAAGAAGCTTAGAAATTTCTGCAGGGACTCTTTTGTGTCTTTGAGAGTTAGAAAGCTGAGAGCAGGAGTCTCTCCAGAGCACTCTCCCGTGAGATTTCTAGTCTCTTTTTCTGACATACATGGAAGTACCCACTGTGGTTTTACAGAACAAATGGGACCTTTAGTGGAGATCGGATCTTCCAGTGTTGTGCATATCCGTAACTGAACTGCACCCTGTAGCACGCTTTATTTGGCTTCTAAATAAATATGTTCTTACAGGATTAATAGATGCTGAAGAGCAAACACAAAGATGCTTCACATGTGAACAGTATACGTCACTGGTGGTGCTGCAGTGGAATGTGCTGGAGGTGGTTATAATGATGGCTGTAAATACAGAATCTCTCAGGAATTTTAATACATCAAAAAGCGTGCTGTGATCCAGAACAAGAACAGTCTTTGAGAAGTTTGACTAAACTGAATGAAGTAATTTTAAGAGCAATGTAAATGTTTCACTCTGGCAAAATCCAGACGGTATGATTTTTAGAGCCTTTCTCTATTCTGATTTTTTACAAATAGGAGAAAACATTGAAGTAAAAATGTTTTCAATAGAAGTACAAAGATTTATCAGAAAATAAACTGATAATATTTGCTTCCAGATTTATAGTTTAAAAATTCCCCCAACATAGTGAAATTACAAAATACTTTCTTGATACAGAAGGTACGTTGTGGGGAGGAGGTAGTGCATGAGCATTTTTTCTAACTTTAGCTGTGTGTATCCGGACCCTGGTTACCAACTGACTGGCTCTTCGCTGCAGCACTTCTTTAATGCTTACTGATCCCTTATAAATATAATAGAAGGTGTGCTCTACTCTCTGCCCCAAAGGTCTTACAATTTAAATTGGCAGTTTAGAAGAAATATCTCCCTATTTCAGGAACTGGAGCATAGCAAGATCAGGGACTTGCTCAAGGTGACATGGAAAGTATAAAAATCCAGCACCAGCTTGTTCCACGTCCAGATGAGATCCATCCTTTAAGTTACCTCTCATTTTGGGAGCACTCCATGATTGCCAGGCTGGCCTGTTTTACTGCCCCAGCGGCTTGAGGTGGAGAGATGGCCAGTGGCCGGGGATGGGGGTGGCCAGCCAGCCCTGCTGCAGCTGTCACTGCTCTTTGCTGACAGTTGCTGTAATCCATGGTGCTTGCTTTTATGGTGCTAATTAATCTCTTTTAATTAATGAAATCCTTCTTCCTCACATTATTCCCCTTCCCTTCTTCTTTGCCTCTTTTCACCTTCCACAGCTGAAACCTACAGCCCTCCTTGAGCAGGGGCTGATAAAATCTCCAGCCTTTAAACATCTCTGTGTACTCGTCTGTGGCAGTGCTGGTGGCTCCATCTGCTTTTCTGCTTTGGTGCAGTAGCAGCTTAATCTTCATGGCCTGTTATCTTTGAAGCACACTTGATTTCTCAAAAGAAAAACAGCTAAGCATTTTAGCACCCGCTGCTTTCCTTCATAGACTGCTACATGTCATTGCTGTTTAATCATGGCCTGAGCTTGCAAACACTGTGTATGTGATGGTACTCCTTTGAATAGATGTATGGGCTTGATTAGGACAACACATTCAGATAATATTGCTTGCCAGCATCTTTGCACTCCAGGACTGTTTATCTTCTTTAATTCCATTCCTTAACTCCTACTCATAACCTTTTCTTTCTTCTCCTCAGGGCCCAGAGTCTAATTCTCGTCCTTGTGCTATAAGACTTGTCATAATGTGATGGGTAAATCAAGAAACAGAAGAGAGACTTTGGAACTGCAGGACTGGATGTACCCAACCTGTCCTCCCCTCTTCAAGTTATCACTTCTGGTATTTCTGAAAAAGCAAGGACCAGAGCTCTGCTGCACAAGCAATGGACAACACACAACAAAAACATAGTCCTGGTTCTGAAGGACATTCAGTTCATCTTGGGACAAGGAGCCCATTTCTGGACTCGCAGACCCATGTCACTGCTTGGCTTGAAGGGTGATAGAAAATTCTAGCGAGCAGAACTGTCAGCATTACAAGGGGAAGTTTCCATACCTCTGCATATTCAACTGCTAATCACAGCATATTTTTTCCCTTTGCAAACCCTGCCAGGTATGTTGTCTCTTTGTTATGTTTTTTTCAGCAGTTTCTTTCCCTCTTTCAATATCTAAGTTTATAGTGCCTTTCCTCTAGCTCTAGTGGCTGATTTACATACAAAAGGGTGATCAGCTGTGGGAAGAACAGTCTAGCGGATCAAATACTAAGTGACATTAAGTGGCATCTAAATGACATTACTTCGATTCTCTGCCGAGCTATGAGTTGCCGTGTGACCATGCACACAGTAATTAATTCCTGTGCCTCCGCTCTCCAACTGTAAAATGGGCATGGTTTTGAGCTCCTGGAAAGTCCTGCATTAGTTTGAGGCGAAGGTCAGGAATGCCTGCGTAGAGCTGAGAAACTGCTGGTGGGATCCATTTGAACACATCCTTAGAACCTGCTGGAAAGGTAGTTACTGTGTGTGGGAAGAATTGTATTGTGTCTTGTTTGTATGACAGAGCTATGCTTTTACATGATGGAAGAACTACACAGGGACCCTCATGTTACATTAACTTCTGCTTTTTTCTGTTCATTCCCATTTCTTTGGGTCAGAACATGTACGCAGTCCAGTGAAAGGCAGAACTGCAGACTGGCTCCTTAGCATAGTGAATGTCCAGGTGCACAAATCAATATAGCAAGGCACATCAACAATCAGAAAACTTTCATGGTTCCTATAGTAGGTTATAGTTTAGTCAGAGAAAGAGAGAAAAGCATACTTTAAAGAGTAGTCATAGGAAAGTGACTGGGAAAAAAAGCCAAACACAAAACCCCACCAAAAACTTCCATCTTGCTCATACTTGCTGATTCAAACTTTCCTCGTAATGGTTTAGATCCAGAATTGGTCTGTTAAAGTCAACATGAATACATTAATTTTCAGCGTATGTTCTCCGTGTACTTGGACAAAATCAAGTCCATTGCTACATCAGAAACTGTAAATGGTCTATGAAAGGCATATACCTTATAGCTTTAAAGGAGCGGATTCTTTTCCTGATTGGGCTGATGTAAATCACAGATGGTCCTGCTCAGGACAGGGTGAACCCCAACAGGCTGAATAAAGCCTGTCTCAAGATGCAGGATTACCTGAAAAAGGAAGGGAGCAACAGGGAGACCACAGAAGCTTAGTAAAAGCTCTTGATGTCGCCTTCTCTCATAGCTAGGTACAAAAGGTCTGCTCCAACTTTGACTCTGTCCCAACCCAAAAATAGACCCTGCGTCCCTTGCAGAGACCTTTGCCTCTGGATCAGAGGTGATTTCAGCCAAGCAGCAATGTGCCTGTACTGGCCTTTTCTCCCCAAAGGGCAATCACACCCATCCTTAAAGGACACCTGTGGAGCCACATGTGCTTTCATGCCCCACCGTGCTTCTCAAGCGGTAAATGAATATCACAGAGGGAGAGAGGGACTGTGGGGGCTGAGAGACCTGTGGGGTCTCCACTGACACCAAACACATCATTGAGCTGCCAATACAATGAGAACTGGGAGAGCTGCTGGCCTAGGATCAGGTGTCAAGAAGAAGTGGCAGGAGGTGAGAAGTGCCAGGAATACTGCTTCCCAGCTGGCTCTGGAAACAGTTTATGCCTGTGTCCATCTGCACTCAGATAAAAGCCTCCCTGAATTATTCAGGTACTCTTTGAAAACTCTGATCGGGCAGAAAGAAAGTGAAGGCAGCTTGGCTTTACCTGCTGGAAAACAAGCACTCACTGTAAGCTCCAGGGCCAAACCAAAGTTCCTCTCCTCACACAGTGACAGCAGCTCCTGCCACCTTTATGACAGGAGTTCTCTCTGCTTGTTACACTAGGTTCTCACATACAGGCCTCAAATGTGTGGGCCTTCAGTCCTTACAGGCTTCAGTAGGTACTTTGCAGCTAATTGGGCCCCCCACCCTTCCAGTCCTGCAGTGATGCATTGGTACTGCCTTCCCAGGGTTCTGGACATGTGGAGAGAGGTGCACTTAGGAACAGCTACTGGCAAACCCACCTGGGCGGTGAGTGGTTCCAGCTGTATCGGTGGGAAGAACATTCAGTTTAGCCAAAAAGAATCAAGTAAGGTAGCACAAACTTGAGATTTCCAGGAGGGTGAGGGCAGTGAGTGCTCTTTGGTGCTGCAACCAGCCTGTTGAAGTGCTGGGACCCCAGCTCTGCCCGCCACCCTTTGAGGGCAGCAGCACACAGCAGAGAGTGCCACACAGCAGCTTAAAAGAAAAAAATGGCCTGAGTAAGTGGAGCAGGGTCAGAGCTCTCTACTGTCCTTTAAGCTACCACTGACTTCCTCTTCGGGGGAGTGAGTCAAGCGATCCCCGTGTTAGATACCCGTTTTGGTATCACGGGCAGGTGAGAGCTGTCTTGCAAGGAGAGACTGCATACAGTCTTCATACCGCTTTCTGCATGTTAAACACTGTGCATACCCAAGACTGGGATTACACAGTCCAGCATTATTGACTGCTATGTCTTTGTAACATTTTAGTTGTGTGTTTTCTTTTAAATGACAGTGCCGGCAAGAAAGTATTAGATTAAGAAGTAACTTTCAGTTTTAGCATGGCACTTTACTAGCCATGTGGCTGAGAAAGTAAAAGGATTAACAAGGAGGAGGAAACCCTCTATCATCCCCAACATTTTTTTGTTTCTGAGATTTTAAGGCTGTCTTCTGAGTTGTTGAACATTTGCAGGTAGCAGCCCCCATTACTGGAAAGTTCATCAGCCAAATGCCACCTTTCATCCTCTGCTGTTGAGTGCCTGCAGGTTTGTAGAGTCAGGCTGTTCGTCCAAGAAAAGGTAACAGCAACAGAATCACACAACTTTTTCTTGCTTGTCAGTATTAGTTATATTGCAAGGCCTGTGTCCTTGATGTGCATAACTGTGGATTATGGTGGTCTGTACCCACTGACACACCCCGCCCCCCCCAAATCATTATCAGCTGCATCACAGGATAACTCCCCAATAGACAGTGAAGTGGTTTGACAGTTGCACATTAGGAACTGATGACCTGTTGCATTCTAGTTTAGGCAAGGTAAATTGCCACATGCTGCCAGGAGATGATGCTTTGAGAAAAATGTGTGCTTCAGAGAGGAAGTGATTATATGGAACGATGTCCACAGCAGAGCTGCAGTGCAGGGACCTGCTCACTGAGTTCTTTGGCCTGCAGAGTGAGCTCCTTGAGGACAAATTATTGAATAAACTTGTAACAGGAGAATACAGGGTGCTTCTATAATAGGGATGTCTCTCGGGATAAGAAGCAGAAGCCCAAAATACTGCTCTGTGCTACAGAGTAGGTTTTATCTTTTTTGCTATCTTTATAGACAATAAAGGTGATCAGCATCTCTCTAAGAAAGTCTGTCCCAAGACAAAATTAAATTTTCTGACCTGATTGTTATTAGGTCCTCCACTATCAAAACTATTTCATATCTGATTTCTCCTGTCATGCCTGCTCTGTGAAGGAGTAGTTTATTTCTGGCACCAAGTAGGAACATTTTAAAATATTTATCTATCTTTTGTTTTGGTTATTTATAGTATCACTACTATATCAGACTGATCTCAGTATTACTTGTTGTTTCTAGGCATTCATGGTTCCTATTACAAAGAAGTTATAATCTAGTGAAAATGACGTTAATCAAATGTTCCATTCAGAATATTAGCTGTAACTTGAGAGAATTAGCTTGTGCTATGATCCCTATTCTGAATATCTGAAATATGACATTTTTAAAGGCCAAAGAATGACAACTGTATACCTATGTTTCACTTCTTGAATTCATTGTTTTCCTCATCACTTTTCAGATGAAGCATAGGAATGAAATGAACAGAACTAGCAGGGATATCTGGGGTTACTGAGTCTAGGGTTTTTTCCATGGGAGAATGATTGGGTTTTTTCTGACTAATACAATATTGCAATGATTACAAAAAGATAGGGGAGTGGTTACTGTTTCTGCCTGCTTGCTAATACTCGCACCACAGGCAGTTATGTAAGAGTTGGTGGTAAGGATGACTGCAGGCTGTGCATCCTGCACATCAGCTAAAACCATCTTTGCCCATGTACGTTACTCATTAGCTGAAGTAAAACATTCTCTTCCTCTTCACATGTGAAACTAAGGAACAGAAAACATTTTTTATCTACGTTTCTCTACGAAATATTGGTTGCTAGCAAGAAATGAATGCTAAAAAATGCACTTAAAGCTGATGGAGCAACATCAACTACTGTTGATCTTGGAAGGGATTTGTAAGGATTTTGTGTGACTGATATAGTCCTTTGTCAACTGAATCTCCTGATCAAGCTGTATATTCCATAACACACTAAGATTTATCCATTAATGGATAAGTACTGAGAGAGTGGAACCATAAATAGAAATACAGATAAATAAATAAATAAATACAGTTTGTCATTGGATCAGTTGTTTGCTTCCCAGCATTTGTTGTTCAAGATACATTCTTTAGAGATATTGTTGGGTCTTGAGGACAGAGTAGATATCCTTCCCCTGGCTTGTGTAAAGCATCTTTCTTTTAAGGAAACTGGCACAGTTATTCCAGTTTTTCAGCTGGCCCGTGGTGTGATAAGGTGGTTGTGGAGCTGTGATCTTGGAAGGTCACCTCTAGGATAGGGGTGGGTGCAAGGGAGCAGTCTAGGATGTCCCTCCAAGGTGTCCTCCAGGCTCTGGAGGGATCCGACTGGTAGCTCTGAATCAGCAGGTTACATTTTGTAGTTTGTGACGTTAAACTGAATCTGTTGTGCTGTCTGATGTGCTGAAGGGTTTATCTGAACTGTTCTCCCCTCTGTGTACTATGATAGGCAGGGCAAGGATTTCTTGCCACTTTAAAGCAGACTGGGGGCAGGGGTTAGGACAGATAAAGGCAACAACTTTTTGCCAAGGTAGAACTGCAGTGATTCACCAACTCAGACTTCTGCTGTAGTCATGTGTCCCTGTTACGCTGATAAGTATGGAGGGCCAGGTGTGTATTCAGAGAGACATCTGCAGAAATGTGCTTAAGTTCCATATTTGAACATTCCCAAAGTTTGGGAAAATCTAGACCCAGAATCCAAAACTTTGAAGTGTAGCTCTGTGTATCCAGGCATCAGAGTAAATAATGTGTGGACTAGAAGTGTTCCAACACTGCAGTTCTTCACTGGACACCAGTAATCATGTGTGGAGGAAAAGATATTTCTTCTTCAGTAGGCCCTTGACTCATCAGAGTTGCTAGTGGGAAACACAAACTCTGCCAGCACCAGTGCAGTATCATGACTCCCAGGATTTCTTTGTGTTCTTCAGCTTTTATATGGTGGATGAAGTTTTGGTTCTGCTGACCCAATTGGAAAATATGTCATATTGGATTAAACCAGAATTTATCCCACTGTTTTCCAACCAGACAAGAGAATGTGAAAAGCAGCCCATGCATCATTTGTAAATCTCTGCCATATGGTAGAGACACATTTCTGTCTCTTGTTTAAAGATGGAGATATATCTCAGGGCCTGGCTTGATGTTTTATGTGAGGGAAATGAGCATTTTCAAATCTTAAAGCCACAGCAGGGTAGAGGGGAACAGGGTAGTAGAGCACTGGGGTGGATTGCTTAAGGAGGTTGTGTAACCTTCATTGTTGTTCTTAAAAACAGCCTAGACAAAAAGATGTAGAAGTACTTTAGCAGTGGTTGATGCTGCCTTGGCAGAAGCAGTCTTGACGATCTCCTAAGGTCAACTTCAGCCTTGTTTTCTGTGATTCTGTAAAAAGAATTGTTACTATTTCTGTTGCTAGCATTCGAGGAGCATTTCTCAGAGATCAGAATCTGGTGTGTGCCTGGTGCTGTACTCACATGCTCGAGGAAGATGGTCCTGCCCTCAGAGAGCTTACGAATACAAGTCAAGAAGCAGTGGCTAGTATGGACAGCTGAGGGAATACAGTAAGGAGCAACGAGATGCTATTGATCAGCAGGATAGGCAGTACTCATCATACATCAGCAGCCTAACTGCTGTCAGATTTTTGCAGGCGTCATGGCTAAGGAGAATTTGAAGGAGGATAATGAGGAAGCTTTGCAAATGAAATCTCCAGGCTCCCACCACCTCTGCTCAAGAGCCGGGCAGCAGAAGGATAATGGTTTGCCACCCACTTCTGGTTGTTCTTGTGTCCCTGCCGGCCGCTGCCCACTCTCTTGGGGGGCACAGGTGGTGCTCTCGCAAACTTGCTTCTAGTTCATGTTGTGGCAGGATGGCAGGAGACAGAGCCAAGATAAGGCCTGGCCCTCTATCCCACATGCTGTGGGATCTCTTCCAGTGACAAGAAGTAAAGTTGACGAGTCTGTATCGAGACAGTGAAGTGACCCCCGTGCTGCTCCACATAATTAATAAATAAAGCACTGGGGGAGTTTTTGCCATGCCGGCTGCTATGACAGGGCTGTCTACGGTGCACTTAAGCATTAAATGACCAATTTCTGTCAGACTAACTTCCCAAGCCTCTCTCTCTCTCTCTCTCACTCACAAAGCTAGCTTCCTCGCTCCCTGCACTTGGAGTTTTTCAGCAACTGATGGCTCCTGGTTCATTTCTGTGGAATTAATTGGTCCCTGAATGAATTCTGTTGACAGGGCAATTTATCATGTGTTTGGGTTGACAGTGTTGGATATCGGTAAAGGGGGGTGGTGGTGTGTGGTGGGATGAGGGGAGATGGACAGGGTGGGGGTGGGTGGGAGGATGAAGAAGAGGAGGAGTAGAAGAAAGGGGAGGTGGAGGAGGAGATTCTTTAAAAAAACAAAATGAAAGAGAGAGGAAAAATTCTGTTCTTCTTTGGCTCGCTCCAGTTCAACTCGGTGTGATGGATAATGCACAAGAGGGATGGGAACAAGAAAGGGGGGAGGAAGGGAGTGCCACTTGTCTCATGACAGGAGTCAGGATGCTGCTTTTCCACAATTTGCACCATGGCTTGGGGGAAAAGGAATAAAAAACGAAACCCAACCAAACCAACAGCAAGAGGTAGTAGCTGTTGTGTGGTGTCTCCGGGGCCCAGCCAGAAGCCTCCATATGTGATGCCCAAATCTATTTCTTCCTCCTATGAAAGTGAGTGGGAAGCTAGGGGGAAATCTGGTTAACCCTCAAAATGCTAATACATGCCCAAATACTGTTTCAGTAGGTACTGAGTGGTGTCCAGCACCTCACAATGTGTTGGTATCTGCTATTGTGTCTACTGGTCAGGGACATCCAGGAAGGAATCACATCTTACAAAACAATGTCATCGGTTTGGGTTCCCAGTTTCCCCTCAGTATGGGTCAGAGAGGGGTGCCTGGTACCATATGATCTCAGGTTACATTATTTCATTGTCCAAGATAGAGACAACAAGTGACTTCCCAATATAATTAAAATTACATTGTAATTACATTGTCATTAAAATGTTGTGACTCTGGTGTGTGGATTCAGTTTCTAGGCAGCGCAATCTAGATGATCGTTTAGTCCCTCTGGCTTCACAGCTTCTGAATGCAGAAGTGTGGGTATGTATGCACATGCATGTGCTACAGCATGGATAATGTTAAAACCAACTCAAGCCAGAAAGAAATTCAATTTGGATGAAACAAAAGTATTCAAATAAAGATTAGATAGATTTTTAAAATTATGTCTTTTCTAGGAATTTTTGAATGACCTAAAGAGGTGTAGTGAAGACTTGATCCAAGGAAGGCATGTCTGTGAAATATTGGTTGCGTGCACGTGCAGAGGATAGGCTCCATTAGTGTCGTCTTCACTTCTGTCTCCTCCCCCACCTCTCCCTACACTGCAAGTGGGATGTTCCAAGATACTCAATGCTGAGATCAGTGGAAAAGTTACCAGTAGCTTTCCTGCTGATCTCACTGGAAGCAGCATTAAGTCAAGAGCTCAGCATTTCTGAAATTGCCATCCGGAGCCTTTAGCTGCAGGCTAGTGGGATCTGCCTTTGGGTTTTGGAGCACTGTGGGTCAGTTTACCAGCATTTAGTCATCATCTTTGTCTTGGAACCAAAGGCTTCATCAATTCAGCTGACAAAACAAGTGCCCGTATTGTAAACAGCCTGGAGAGAGAACTGAATCTGAGTGGCAAGCCCTACACTGGGGGTGGTGAAACACGAGAGGTGTGGTGGTTGATGGGCTCTCTCTTATTTTGTTCAGTCAGATGTAATGCAAATGCAAAAATAATTCTCATCTGGTAAAAATGGTGCGACTGAGCATTGAGAAGACTGCTTGTTTATGGTTGTCTTTACATTGGTTTTACCCCAAGTTGGGTCAAACCTCCAGCCTGCATCCTACCTGAGAACATCTGAGCATCAGGTCTCTAGAGTGCTAAAATGGATCAGGGTGAGGAGATGTAGGAAGCAGGGAGCTGGCACAGTCAAACTGCAGAAGATTGAGAGAGACTGTTTGTAGTGCCCCCAGGTTTCCTGCCAGTTAGGAAGCCAGTTAAAAGTTACTGTACTATGAGCAAGTGTACAAGAAAAGGCAGTCATGCAAAGACATACTGGGCAGAGGGAAAGTTTGTTTTCAAACACTTTTATTTTCCTTCTCTTGGTGTGATCACGCCAAGGAAATGGTGCAAGTAGCTCCTTCTCAAGGCTTCTGTAACAGGTTTCCATTGTAGTTACCTCAGGTAAATAAAGCTCAGGTTCATCTGTAGTGCAGGGGATCAGATCTAGAAATACTCCTATTGGAGATGAGTGGATCCAAAATAACAGTTATGACTTGAGATAGTAGGATTAATGAGGATGCGTATGAATGTAGCGTTTTTTAATGTGGGATCCTAAAATGTAAGTTGTTTGGGGCAAGGACCAGCTCTGTTGTAGTTTAAGACAACAAACAATAATACATATAGTAACTAACATATACAAATTGACAATGGTGGCAATAATAGCTGAGAAGTGATTTTTCTACACAGAAGTCATGCAGACAGACACAGAGAAATAAGAAAACTTAGGAGGTGTATGTGGTGCTCAGAAAGGGCCAGTCTGAACTGCAGGTATCTGTGAAGGGGGAACCTGGCTGGCTGCAATCCCACAGAACAAAAACATCATGGATTTCTAATGAGAAGGCACTTGTGTTGGAGTTGTGTCTTTTTATAAAGAGGGCCTCCACACAGAGATATGAAGCCTAACTAGAGGTTATTTACAAAGGGGTTTTTTTTTTCCTCATTAAAAACAAGATTAGTAGTACTACAGTTTAGAAAAATAAAGCAAAGTGAAGAATGTACAATTTGGGTAGCAAAAGCTCTGCAACATAGTATACAAAGATCTGACATAGCTCCAGCAGCTATAAGTTGATAGTAGGTAAATTCAACCAGAAATAATGTGCATGTTTCCAACAGTGCAGGTAATCACCTGTCAAAATATTTTAGCTAGGGTTCACTGTATTTTCCAGCACTCAAATCTTTACACTTGGTAGCAAATGTTCCTCAGAAACAGATTCCCTTAGCTCAGTCCCAGCTATTGGACCCACAGCAGGAATTAATTCAAAGCAGCCCTATGGGTATCTCATATCAGAGGCCAGACAAGATGATCACAGTGCACTAGGAGTCTCCTCTGGGGTAGCTGTGGCAATGAACTTGAAAACAACTATCTTAAAAGTCAATGCCTGATTCCAGTTTCACTTACGTGTTGTTTACATGAGTGTAACTCTTTTGACTTCAGACTTCTGATTGACAGTGGTGGATACAGAAGAGAAAGCAAGCTTCTGAGAAAAGTGGTTATGATCAGGCTGTCCTGAGCCAGTCAGATGAACATGACATAGAATGCATTAATGAAGTAAATGGGCGTATTTTCTCTTATGTCACTGAACCTTTGGAACAGAAACACAAACATTTTTATAAAAAATACTATCCCTAAAACCTGAAAAGAGAGTAAAACCTGAAACAAAACACATCTTTCTGTATTGTGAAATGGAGAAGAAAAACCTCCTGTCGTTGAAAAGGCAATGATTCAAAACTGAAGTCTGCATAAAATAGTGAAGACAAAATGGACCAAAATAAGCACAGAGCAGGTTGCATTTAGAGCTAACCAGGATACAAAAGGTAGCTAGCTAAGATGGCAAGACAAACAAAAAGTATTCAATATACAGCTCCTGCACAGTGGCTATTAGAAATGTACATCAGAGTTGCAGTGTGAATTTACTTAACTTTAATGCTAAATCTGTGGATTTAGGAGTATAGAATTTGTAAGACTGGCCCAGGCTTATGTTTTGTCTGGTCTACCATCTCCAGCAGTACTCGCAACAGGAAGGCAGAACTGTCAATGGGCAGACATAGGAAGCATCTGCAGTTTGTTGGGACCTCATGTAATCTGGATTGTCTTAATACCAGAAATGTTCATATCATTCCAGAATGTTTGTTGAATGCTCATAACTCTGGATTATTATTTTTTTAATCTGTAAAACTTCCCAGTCTTTTCTGAGACCTTCATAACTTCTTGTGGTTATGAATTCAGTTGGTCAAAATACAAACTGTGGGGAAAAATTTTAATCAGCTTTGAATTTGCTTTTTGTAACCTAATCAAGTGTCATCTTTTTCTTGTGTTCTTGTGACCTGCAGGGTCTGGTTCTGCTAAGGAAGCCTCTGTCTTGCCTTCTGCAGAGCGTTCAGGAACCGTTTTGATGAATTGCAATTAAGAGACTTCCTGACACCAGGGGATGCAGAGGTCAAAGAATTCCCTGAGCAGCATAGCAGCAGACCACATGGAGCAAAGATAAAGGTAAGGATATGGCATAATTGTAAAACAGAACAGAAAATTTCTGGAGACATGAAAGAGATTTGAATTTGGAAGGAACTTTGAGTGAAGAGTTCAGCTAAGATTTCTTCCTGGAGCCCAGAAGATTCTTCTGTACTTGGTGGAGAAAATAACAGTGATAATAATGCTTTGCCTCGCCTCGCCTCCATATGTAGTGATTAATCTGGAATGGAAGTTTACAGAAAATTGTAGATAATCTGGGCAGAAACAAGAGCTTTTTGTGCTCATGTGAGATTTGTAAGGAAGATTATTGTGGTCACTTGAAGATAGATCCCTGAGTGCCTTCTGTTTGGTCATGATTCCAGTTGAAGCTGTGGGAAGTCCTAAAGATCCTAACAGAGGTGTTCTAAGGCACGGCACCAGTGCCTGATCTTGGGAGAGAAGCAGGAGACCTCTATCTGTTGCTAGAGGTGGCACTTGTCTGTGTAGCAATTTGTTTTTAATCAACTCTGTCTATGGCTAGCAAAAGGAAATCCAAGGGACTAACCTCCCAGCCAAGTGGATACTGTCAGGAGCAGAACTGAGATTCTCGCTGATGTTTGTAGAATTGATCTCTGTCTGTAGTACAGCACAAGTAACTTGTCATACTAATATTGTAACATTAACTGAGCTAGATAGGAGGTCTCAAATGAGTCTGAGGGACTTAACCTCAATGTAGATATACACCCATCTGGCTGTAGGACTGAGAAACAGTAGTGACCTTGGACAGAAAGGTAAAATCTCATTGCTCAAGTTCAGTACTGCAAGTGATTGCATAAACAAGTTGGTTGCTATCAGGATTGCATATTTTCAAACACTGGAGTCATGCTAGAATTCACAGCGGAAACTACTGTGAGTATTAGTCTACTACTTTGGCAATTCAGAGAGCAGCAAGAAAAGGAGCTCTTTCACACCATGATTATTCCAGGGACGTGAAATCCTCCATGGAGGAGGCATGGGTCATTTTTGCAAAAAGGTGATGGCTAGAGCTTTTGTTTTCAGACTGTTCCCCTCTCTCCTCCTAATGTGCATTTTCCTCTGTCTTTGGCTTCTTGAGTCTAGGCTGTACTTCAGGTGACTTGTTCAGCATTTGAATAAGAGACAGATGAGAAAAGCTCACTTGAGGGGAAAAAATATAATACAATGGGGATAGGTGGCAGAAACAATAGTTGTTACTATTTTGGCCCTGCTTACTGCAACTAGAATCCTGCCAGGGTTTTTTGAAGATTGATCAGTTTAGGAGCAAGCCATGTTAGACAGAACACTGGCTAGTTTTGGGTGCCTGGAGAGAAACAGTGTCAGGAACATCATTCTCCATCTTTGCTAAGCTTACAGATTCACCACACTTGTCACCTTGAAACTGGGTTAATGAGACAAAGTGAGAGGACCTGCAATCACAACACTTAATGTCTGAGGAGGAGGAGGGTAAGGACATTGGCAGCTGTATGATTTTATGATTTTTGTCAGTATATATCTCCTCTTTTAGCAGTATGGGGAATGTCAAACTAAGAAGTACCCATTTTGGCAAATTAAGAGCATGAGAACCCTTCTGCTGTTCTGGAGCATAAACCAAAGTCAGTAGCAAGATTCCAGCTGCCTTTTGAGGCTTTTGCTTGTCCATTTAATGCAGCCTCTGATGCTTACTGAGGTAGTACACAGATATGTATTGCACAAAAAAACATACATGTAGCTCTGTGCATATGTAACTGAATAATCAGGCTCAACTTCTGTGTTCTGCATGGCTGCACAAGGGAAGAGATGCATCAAAGCTGTTGCTTTTCCCATATTAAAGCCCTTTTAGTTCTGAGGTGACACAAATCCAGTACCTTTGCTGCTGTACAACTCACCCAGAAGGAAGGGCTCCAAAAAGCCTTGCCTCTTTTCCTCCCAGTCACCTCTGAATGGAACACAAAAATTATGAAGCCCAGCCCTGTGATACAGCCACATAAGCATCTGCCTTCCCCGGCACTTCCTTCACCACGGGTCCCAAATGTTTTGGGGTCTCCCTCTCTTCTGAGGGAACAGGTGTTGTCTGTGCTCAGTCTCGGTTTGTGAAGGCAAACAAGTCTCAGAGCAAATAAAGATGTTACTGAATTTTTGCTTTTGCTGTATCACCCAAGCAAAATACATATGAAGAGGTAGAACAGATGAATAAACAAACAATAATGGGTCAAAATAGGCAATCCATACTCAAAGATAAAAATAGAAAGACACACAGGACAATACTGGAGATAACAATAAAGACTGTGCCGGGTTTCCAGAATCCAAGACTGTGCTAAGTTCCCTTTAGCTTTGTCTGTACTCTGTCTCCCTCCTTTTGGTGGGAACTTCTCATATGGCAACTTGACCCAGAGCAGGATTTTCTGGGAAGTCAGTAATGGCAGAGAAGTTGCCTCCAAGGAGAAGAAATGTTCGACATCACCAGGATTTTTCCTAGGAATGGTACTTTGTGGTCTTTCCCCAAAAAATATTTTGCCATTTACAGTTTATTTTGTGGTAGCTCTTTGAGACCTCTGGTGTGGGCCAGGAGCCCGCTACATTACCTGCTGTGCAGACACAAAGCAGTAAGAGAATTCCTGCTACAGACAGAAATGACCACAGTCTAGTGAGAGTGATCACCTGATACAGACAGAAGGGGGAGCACAATGAAATAGTTGGAGCAGAGGGTATAATTTAAATCCCTTCTGATTTATAGTAAAACTTAAGAAGTTGTTGGATGGTATATATGTATCCTAGCTTGTAGAAGAAGAGGGTAAGATTTTTCCTAATGAACTTAAGAGAATTTTCAAAGTAGGGCAAGTTAAAAATAAATAAATTAATTAAAGCTCAGGTCTGATTAGACACATTAAAAACAATGGATCGATTTTCAGGAATCTTCAGCAGTTGTTGTTACAAAACTTTCCCCAAAAGCTCAGTGTGTAATGTGCAGCTGAGTGCCCCAAACACTCCTCAAAGCCTTCTGGTAAAAATACTGAGCGGTACATATTTACATGCTTAGCTCACATTTGGACCCTTTTGAGGAGCTGGTCACAACTGGAATGTCCTTTGGAATATGCTGACAAAGGTGAAACCGAATAACAAAAGATTGTACAGTTCAGAATACCGGCCAGTTTCTTATGGTTACTGGCTAGTGAATCCTCAAAGTAGAGTACTGGGATGGGAGTAAATCATGGAAGGAAATCTCAATCCACTCCTGAGTGCATCTACAACAAGAACAGATGCTCATGAACTGGGAAAATGCTGGGCTGTTGGTGATTTGGGAGAGTTGTGGTATTTAGTTAGATCCCTGAATACGGGGTACATTTTAGAGAGTTCCATTTGGGAATCTTGGCTAAGAGTCTCCCTGCATAAATAGCTTTAAGGCTGTTCTTCAGGCTGTCGATGTGCTTCTGTGAGCTATCTGTTAGCTCACGCTTTCTTTCCACTATGTAACATCCTAAAGTTTCTCTTCTATTTTCTCACAGCATTTTCCAACTCATTTGCTTAGACACTCTTTACACTATATGTATGTATTCCCCTGCCAGAAAAGGATGCAGCAGGTAGAAAACCTGTGCTGAAGATTCATTATCTTTTTTGTACTTTCTCAATAATATGGCGAACCTTTCAAAGTACGTCACTGAGGTGGGTCTGAGCAGCCACCTCTTGTCTCTTCCCAGAATGTGATTGCTTGCCAGTATCCTTCTGCTAGGGCTAATTGGCGGTGGCCCACTTTGCTTTTATTCCTACCTGCATAAAGGGCAGGAGGATCCGGCATGCTGGCACGGCTGGTGAGGTTTGTGCGTCATTCCCTTTCTGTCAAGGACCAGGTAAGCAGCGTTGAATGACTCGCTTCCCCTCTCTGTTTTGTCTAATGATAAGTGCGTTGGTCAGGACAGGAGTGATGTCTTACTTTGTACAGTACATAACGCAGAGTTGTCGTCTGGATATCTCTAGGTGATGCTGTAATATGGTTCATAGTCGCAGTACATAGGGACTGTAATGTTTCTCTCCGTGCCTGTAGCCTGTGGCTATGCTACTTTGTGTACTTGTTCAGTACCCCTGCAGCTGTCTGCTATAAGCAATCTTTCAGCAGGCTTTTCAAGACCCCAAACTATGATGTACAGATTGTATTTTGACCTTATACGTGTAGCCCAGCAAACGTGTATATGAATGCTAACTAGCATCATCTGGTCAATGTTTTACCAGATTCATTTCTCACATGAAAATCAGTACTTTGTATGCCCAGTTTGGCGAGTCTCAAACACTCAGTAAGGAAGAATTGCTTTCGTCCACCTGCAAGAATAATGACATGAGCTTAAATGTCATAAAGAGCTCTTTTCCTGTGTGTTTTTAAGTGCTTTGTGTTGTCATTTTGAGCCTGTAATTGAAACTGGATGGTTGAACCAAATGAACTCACAACTGTTTTAGGAAGGCTGAGATTTTCATCTTATATATCCTGTAACTGGAGCAAAAGCACCAAACTTCTGTGAGACTTGTGAGACAACTGTGAGAGCTAGTCATGTACCACATTCTGATTTTGAGAGAACTGGCTGGCTACCGCACTGACGAGAGAATTATGTTGATACCTGCAAACAATGTAAGTGGCATATGATGGCAGAGCTGTTCTGAGCAAAGCAAAGTAGAAAGGAAAAATAGAGGTGCCTGAAATGAGCTTGTCATGCAGTGCTTAAGAAGCAACATAAATCCATCATCAAGCAGTAGCTCTGTGGAAGAGCAAGTTTCTTGAATGGTTCAGTGGCAACCTAATGCAAATGATTACACTTTGAAAAATTAGGTTAAATTCGCTTTTTTGAGTGCAAAAGGAACGATAAAAATTTGGCACCCTTCTTTGGGGCAGACAGCAGAATTCAGAATTTTCCAGTGAAAACTGGACAAGTTGAGATGTCCCCTGAAGTCTGATCTCTCTGGGGATCATTCCCACAGGTATCATCAGCTCCTAAGTGCCCCAGCTCCTCTCAAGCACCATGCTGTGAGCTGTTGTTTTTGCTACCTTTTTTCTTCCTCTTTTACGCCTTTATAAAAAAATGCTTCCCTTGGCATGTGAGGCCTTGTTCACTCAGTCTGCCATCCCCGCCATTCCTAGCAGAGAGGTAGAAATACCCTCTGCTTCTTCTCGGTGGGTGACCTGGCAGGCTGCAGACAGCAGCTTTGGAAAGGGGTTTGGAATACTCCTCTCTCTCCTCTGTGGTATTGTAGCTTAGTCCCCAGAGCCCCAGGGATGTGGCGTGTCACATTTACCGCTCCTGCTACATCCTTTTAGCCACCAGAAAACCTGCATAGTTTAAGAAATCAAAGCTTTCACTTAAGGTGTGGAAAAAACCATGCCAGTTCCTTGCCTCTCACCAGAGCCATGAGGAAGGAGCCAAGCCGCAGATTGCATTGAGAGTGAGGAGGGTAAACTCCCCCTTCCTCCTTCCCCATCCCAGCCCCAACCCAGCCCCCAGTAAGGCTTCATCTCTCCGTGAATGGAGTCCCTCTGAGCACGATGCTGAGCCAGAGGAGTGACAGGTGCCTCCTGATATGCCTAAATGAGAAGAACCAATCGGAGGAGCCTGCCCAGCTTTTGTTGTCATCTGGCTTTGCTCAAGAAAGATGAGTTTGATTGACAGATGCATCAAGGTTCACAGTTTATTGGTTTTTGCAAAAGAGCCAGATCTGCCAATTTAGACAGGGGAGTGACACAAAACTTTCCATCTAAATGGACTAATTTTACCACAGGGAATTCCCAGGCAGAGCGCTCCAAGGCAGGCGCAGTCCTGTTTTATTTTTTAACAAGGACTGAATGACAAATATAAACGACAGTTCTAGGCTGACGGAACATCAGCATTTGACACTTCACAGGGGAGTGGTGAAATAAACAATAGGCAGAGAAATTGAATTAGAATCAGATGAGAGTCAGCTAGAGAGGGAGAGGAGGGCCTGATTCTGTACCAAATCATTTATAAAAGAGCGAACTGAATACTAAGTAGGTGTAACATGCTCACATCCTGGCTTATTAGCAAATTTAACCTACTAGCATATTACATTTGTGTGATGTAAATGGATCACTGGACAAAGGTGTGTTGTAGGGAAGACCAATGGACAGGGAGTGGGGGGTGTACGAGGGGTGTCTGTTCGTGGTGGTGCAAACCTCTTGTGAGAATCTTACCATGGGTTACTAATAGGCTCTACAAAGTTAAGAGAGCAAAAAGTATGACAAGTTAATTAATTTCTCTCCTGTTCCCTCCAGCACGTTGCCTACAGAGTTCTGTCCAGTCTTCCTGTATTATGGAACTTGCTAACTTTTGGGTACCCAGCTTTGCAGCCTTGGCTCAATTCTTTTACTGCTGTTTTTTTCTCTAGGACTTTTCAATTTAAAACAGGCAATCCATGACATTTAAGGAGAATGATTCTGAGCAGAGCCTGTCTGGGACTTCTGAGTGTGGACCGTGTCTGCTTGAGATAAAAGGTTGTCTCAGCTGATAGCGTTAGCCAGCTATTATCCTATTTCTACTCAGTTTTAACAGGGGGATAGGATATATAAACTTCCCCAATGGGTTAGACAGCTAACTGTTAGCTAGATGTTCCTTGGTAGAAATTTGGATTCCTGGATTTTATGTCATGCTCTGAGATTTGAAGCGTGTCTAGAGAAGTGATTTTCAATCTTTTTCAATTAGCAAACAGTAAGAACAAAAAACCAGTCAGCAGAAGAATAGCTGCTAGTATACTGCATCTAGGTCCATGAGCTCACTTTTCCCAGTTACATTAAAAGTGGTTTCCTTAAAAATAAACTAGAGATGTTAAAAACGTAAGATTAAAACCTAGTGGTCTTGATGTTAGAGAAAGGGGCATGAAAATATGGGGCTTTGGATTGATTTGCTTGTTAATGATGATTTGACTTTCATAATATGAGTCTGAAAAGTGCACCTGGTGAAGCTGCCTTGTTAGCTGGGTGCTGTAACTAACCTTTGTTGGTGTCTTAAGGAGGTGCCAAATGCAGGTCTGTAGTTAAAACTGCATTCTGATGGACATTGACATGGAGGAAAAATGCCTCTTTCTTCTGTACACAGAGGTACTCTATCTGTGTGAGATTTCACACTGTTCAGTCTTGTACCCTTTGGGTTTACTGTGTCAGATTTGTTTGTCTTCCTTTCTAAGTGTTCAACAGGGTGTGTTTGAAATTGGTCTGGGGCTGAAAGCTGCAATGTTTGTAATACGTCATTGTTGGTGTGTCTCTTTAAAACAATAATTCAGATGCAAATTATATGTTTTGAAAGGAGATAATTTAGAAGTGAAGCCATTTTTGTTATGTTTCACAAGAGAAAGCTTATCCTTCACCAAAGACTACTGTGTAGTGCTCTGTGAAACCACGGCCATGCATTGCATTGCGTCAGATGGTCCCTTACAGTTTTCCTCCTGGAAACCACAGGTGGTTTCAGTTTCAGCTGGTCAGCACTCACTTACAGACTCTGGCAGCGGGAAGTTCAGCTGCCTATAGTAAAGGTGGACATTGCATCTGTCCTGAAACCTGATGTTCCTGTCAGGGTAGTAAACGGGACTGAGGAGAGCAGCAGAAAACAGTAAGGATAGAGAAGGTTCTCAATGTGTGGGAGAAAGGGGTGTGTGGAGAAGCCAACAGTGCCTGAGCAGGGAAGGTGGGGTGCACGATGGTCTCACCAGTGTGTATGACAAGGAACATGGGAGGGTTTATACTTGAGAGGGTAGGGGGCAGGGGAGGAGGAAGGATATTTACATAGAATCCACATGTTCCACATGAGGGGCAATGCTGAGGGACAACATGCCCAGGGCAGGAGAACTAGCAAGGCACTGGAAGGGGTCTTGAAGGAAAGGGCAGAAGTGGCAGGAAGCAGGGGTTGCAGACAAGGGGGGGGTCGGCTGCATGGACAAGGAACAGTGGGAAAAGGTCCTCTCCAAGCAGCTGCTATGGAATGAATTTTCAGGTAGAGTTTTGAACCTGAAATGATCAAACATGCTTTGCATGGGCAGCTTCCACCAAAATGTCACAAAGCAGAAGGCAGGAAAAAACCCAAGTCTTTGACAAGCTTTGGTATCAGACCAGCTCTGTCAGCCTTGCCAGGAGTTACAGGGCTATTTCCAGGTCTTGTGACATTTGCTTACGAAAGCACTAGACCACAGGGTCCTTGCCATGCAGTGAGACTCTGTTTTCACTGAATGTGAATTTCTGACTCTTGCGGTGGAAGAGGCACAATTAATAACATAGCTGTAGATGTCTTGAGAACACTAAAATTATAAGTCAAGCAAGAGTTGTTTCGGTTTTGTTTTATATACATGTATATAAATATACATATATACAAAATGGTATCTGCTACGTACAAATTACGCTATTTCCAGTCAATGTTGTGAGCTTTATGTGTACTTGGTCCATGATTTTTCAAGTATTGAGGGGCTGGCAATACAGACTCTAACAAACTTGCTTTGCTTCACTGCAGGTAGCTCCTGAATCACTTAACTGTCCTAAGGATATTCCCAGCTTTTTTTCTAAAGCAGACAAGAATTTATGTACAGACTGTCTATTATGCATGTGTTCATTAACCGCTACTTGTTTAGTGAGCTGATCCTTCCCTTAATATTTTAAAGTATTTTCCTTTGGATACAATCATCACTCTGTAGATCTACTAGATGATAGTTTTCAGGATCAGTTTTTTCCTTTAAAGCATTGGTGCTGTTCTTCCATTTTTGCTGTTCCCTAGGTCCTTACAGTTTTTCAGTACTGATTATGCGTCCAGTAAATTCATCCGCTGCCTCAATTAATACTTTCAGATGTGTATCATCTTTATTTGCCTACATCTCTTTAAAGAATGTATTTATTTTTAAAGAAGGTTTGTCATCATCTCAGAATGTTCAAACTTATCTTTATTTTTCTTGTCAGAGGAATCATAAAGAGGTTTTCTTAACTTAGTGTTTCATAATCTCTTACAATATCATTTTCCTCATTAGGAGACAGACTGTGGTGCTCTTTTTAATTTCATCGCACATTTTCACACCCAGAACTCCCATTGATTATGCAGGATTACTAAAGCAACGTAACAGTAGTTGGAATGGTAGAAATAGCTCTTTCATGCAAGCATTTCTTTCTGCAACATATACAAGTTCTTCAAAATTGCCAAAGTTTTGCTATAGATCTATCATCAGTTGTAGAGACTTAGGCAGAAATGTCAGGCTGTGATCCTCTGGGCTGTATTCAGTGCAATACAAATGAGATGATCATGCTAGTTTCTAAGTGTTTCTTCTAAGATTATTTGGCCAGGATTAATTTTGAAAATCCATTTTGCTTTCTTCTGGTGCATCTGTCTGTTGATTTGTAGCCTGTCTTTCACCTCTGACAGTGAATGTACATTAGTAATTTCTTTTTATTCCACTGAGTTTGACATCCAGGATCTCATCTGTTAATCCACTGTTTGATTCCTATCACCTAAACTTCGGTAGATAAAGAAAATTCTGGCACATGAAAGATTTCAGAGTCTTGGAGTCCAGTTTTGTTCTGATTTTGAGCGTAAGCCTACCCCTGCATCGCACCCCAGGCCTGCCTCGCGGGCAGCGGACCCTGCAAACCCAAAGCCTCTGACTTCAAGAGAGTTGCCAGGCAGTTCTGCTGCAGTGTTGTGAAAATTGAATTGGTTTTACAGACTGTTTGGATTTGAACAAATTTACTTTCAGTTATGGAAAATGCCCTGTTGGAGGATTTTCAGCCTATTCTTGTAATGCTGCAAGGGGAAAATATAAACTGAAACAAAAGGAAATACTTTAACTGCCTGATGAGCAAAGGCTTCATAAAAGCATTTGATTTCATGACAGCACTTCTGCACAGGCTTTCCTTAAGATACACACATGCAGCAGCAGAAAATGTGGCCCACTGGCTTTCATGAGCTGTTGTGAGAATATTTTTAAATGCCTAAAAATTGTAGAAGCAAAATTGGTTTTGCCTAGCTTGACTCCTTGCTACATTTTTACCCTGCCTCTATGACCTTAAACTGCATCTGACTTCCTGCAGAATTAATGCTTGACTGAGGGAAAACAGAGTGAATACTTAAGTATTTGGTATGTTTATAGCATACCTTAATGTAATGCCTAGCTCTTTGTTAGGCAGACGATGAATGGCTTGGAGAATGGTTATTAATGACATCGCATTTGGGTTTGCCCCCCGGTTGACCAAGACAGATAGAGATTAAGAGAGAGCAGGATATAATAAAACAACAAGCTAACAGAATTCCTCTCATGGAACTAAAACAAGGGTAGCAGAGAAGTGGGGAGCTGAGAGCTGTCAGCCACCCTCACTTTATTGCGACCTCGTGCACAGGCCCCCAGTGCTCTGATGGAGCATCAGGGCTGATTCTGGAAGACTTAAAATCCTCCTAGGGATGTGTTGAGCCAGTGTTGCTCATCCCCAGCTGGGGCTCTGAGGAAACAGGCATAGAGGGGAAGGGGAGTTTGGGTTACCTGATGTTGTGGCTACCCAAGAGCATTTTGATTTTCTGAACTAGCTGGGGATACCTGATGTGTTATGGATCATTGGGAGTCAGTCGGGTGAGATCAGTAGAAGAGGGAGTCCTGCTGGCAATGAATGAATAGGAGCAGGGTGGGGGCTGGCGGGGGCTCAGAGGCTGGATTGCAGTGTAGGGTGTTGCAGACACGTGTGCTGCCTTCCGTCACATGGCGTGGTGGTTGTTAGCAATGATAGTGTTGTTTACATGGTGCCCGAAGGGTGCTAGGTGCAGCAAATTAACATCCTGGAGACCTCAAGGGGAATCCACTGCAGAGAGAAGCGCTGGGGAAGGGGGGAGTGGGACGGGAGAGGAGAGAAAGAGAAACAAGCCAGAAGCCACAAAAATGACATACAAAAAAAAAATTGTTTTTATTTCTCATGTGCACAAAAAGAGAAAAGAAAAGGGTCAAACAGAACTGAAGCAATGAGGAAAAGCCAAGAGTGGCTGCAGCAGCCTAGAATGGATATGACCCTGTACTTGGCACTGGCCCCCTCCCCTCCATGATCTCATTTCTAGCTTAGCCTGGAGAGCATCGGCAGGGCTGCTTACGGTTGGATTTGTCATCAGTTCTGTAATTGTCACTGTTTGGTCCCTCCTTCCTGCTTTGCAAGTTTGCCACTGTCCTGGGCCCAGCCAAGGAGCACACTGTGGTATTTGTGGGGTCCCTCAGAAGCCCTCATTCTGTCAGTGCCAAAGGGGGCAGCTATGACTCATTTATTTTCCCAGAGGGGTGCTTTTCCTTGGGGACAAAAGGGTGGGGCTTTTGCAACAGTTCAGCAACCCAAAAATTCCTTTAGGAAAATGTTCATGTGCATATATAATTATATACTCAAGAGGAGAAAGAGATGCAGGGCTTTTTGTTTTCCTTTCATTGTTTAACATCCTCACATTCATGTTGTGATTAATTCTGAAGTCTTACTCTGAATTTGAATCACTGCTACCGATGGGTCAGAAAGATGTGGACTTCTCCCTGTTTCCACAGCAGGGCTCATTGCCACCAACATCCCCAGCAGATTTACAGGTCACAAGGGTGCCAGCTTGAATGCGTCCACCTCGTGCAACCCTCCTCCCATCTTGCCCCACATCCTGTTGGGCCAAAAAAATACAGGAGCTTCAGAGAACAGGACTCAGTAGTGCTGCCCAGTTTTAAATGCCATGGTCCCTGTTGCTTCTGGTGAAGCATGGCATTTGAGAGCTCATGAGATTCTTCCCCCGCAAAAATAATGGTGACAGAAGGAGATCCAGTCACACAACATTTCTGCTTCGTCCATTAGATAAAGCAAATGTAGCAGCAAAGCTAAGAATGATAGAAGAAGAAAGATGTGAAGGGAAAGCTAAGGAAGAATAAATAAATGAAGAATGATTTGTGAGAAAAAGAGAGAAATGTAATAGAAACATTAATTATTATTCAGAATAATACTTAACACTTCGATAGAATTTTCTTTCCAGGATCTCAAAGCACTGAGCCGGTGCTAATTAATTCAGCTGCACAATCCCCCTGTGAACTAGGAACTGTTGTTATCCCCATTTTACAGAAGATTGGAATTGAGACACAGGGGGGAAATTGGACTTGACAAAGGTTCTCTAGAGCCACGAGGAGAACTGGGGAGTCTGAGGTCCCAGATACCTGCTCTCCATCAGTAATCCTGTTCCCTCTCTGGACAGAAAAGTACATTGGGAATGAAGAATAATAAAAGAGAGGGATAGAAACAGAATGGAAAGAGGGTGTGAGAAAGAAATGGGAAAGGGAAGAGACAGCAGAATGGAGGAGAGAGATGTGAGTCATAGACTTCACTGGATTTTGCATAGTGATTTCTTCCTCCAATTATTTCTCATTTTTTCCTGTAAAACTTTTTAAAGAACAGAAAAAAAGCCCAAAATCCACCTATAACAAAGCAACTGTTGGCCTGTTGGGGAAGGGGTCCTTCCAAGGTTTGGCTGTTCCCTCAGGTTCTGGATTTGTGCTGTGCTTTATTGAACATACTGTTTTGTTTTCAGTGAGCACAACGAGACTTGCACAGTACAGACAGTGTGTTCCTTATCTACAGGATGAGACGAGGTTGTTTTAATAACTACCATGATGAAGATGGAGATGAACTTATATACAAGAGGAATTGCCTTCACATTACACACATTATCTTCCTACAAAGCAGCAATTGTTTTTGCAAATAACATAATATTAAATAATTGGTAGAATTTTTGCGTTTCCTGCATAGTCCAGTCTAATGGAATCTATATGAATATTGATGGTTTTCTTCTGCATAATATCACCACATAAATCCCTGTGTCAGATACTAGACTTTAGCTATAATACTGCTTTACAATGCATCCACCGACTGTAAATCAAAACAACCAACACAAGAAACTCTTTGGCAAATGTAGTTCAGTACATTCGCATGGGGGTCTACAGATGGTGGTGGAAGAGGATTAGACTGCCCGGTCCTTTGCATAATTCTGCTTTCCTTTTCATTTTCCTGGTCAAACTACATGCCGTACTTATGAACTTTCCAGACCAATCCAGTGCCTGGTGGAAATCCTCTTTTATCAGTGGAGTTACACCAACAATGGATTTGGCCCTCCGAGGGTCAAATCAAGCCAGCCATGAGTAAGCCAACCAAAATCCTGCTTTCATACCCTAGCTCGTGTCTCAAGTTTAGCACAACACCATCATAAAAATAAGCATTTCTGAGCTGCTAGCTTCTCTTGAGGTGGCCCCTGGACTGCAGGTCACCAAGTGTGAGGCAGGACAGTCTCCTTTTCTCTAGCCTCCTCAGGAGGTTCTCCTTGCTGGTCCTGGGATTTACTGCCTCTGCCCCGACCACCCGCTGCGTGAAACGGGGTGGTGCGCAGGGAGAGCAAAGGCTGTACTGAGACACTAAAGGGGAGACTTTGCTAACAGGGTCCAGCATCTGTCTGGTGTCTGTGGAGGAAAACAGAAGGAGTGGTGAAAGTAAATTTTCAGAAATTACTCAGAATTTGCTTCTCATACAGAATAAGATGAGATAACGGGCCAAATTCTGGTCTTGGTGACAGTGTAACAACTCCGCTCTTTGCAGCAGGTCACTCAGAGGTAAGACATGCAGAATGACACTTTTAATAGAACAGGAGTAACCTCTTTGATTTTATTCTGTACAGGAACAGATTTTAGCTCTATATCTTCTATGTAAACATCCCGCCAAATACCCTTATCATTTGGGCACCCCAATAAAGAAGACACAGACCTATAATCAGCTAGAGCCATGCAAGGGCTAAAAGTGTTAGGTGAAAGGGGCCTTTGGGATCAACACAGCTGTTTACTGATGATGGATTTCATACATACAAGTTAAACTTGGAGACAGAATACCGAGTCCACAACCACATCTCCTCTGAGGCTTGGAACTTTGGATTTTATACATAATGTTGGCTGTACAGATTGCTCCGCTGTTCACTTTTATGCCCTTCGGGGGTTTGATTCTCAATCCTGTCTTTGTCCATGGACAGTAGCCCACAAGTTTTATCTGAAACCTCTCTAAAACAACACAGATCTACTTTGGCAGACTTGATGCCCTGGGGACAGGCTATAGCTGCCTTCATGTTTTCTTTGAGTATTTTTTAGGAAGTGTCAGTGCAAGGAACAGTTTATGAGTTTGCTGACGATACAGGAGTAATAAGCGTTTCTATTGACAGTTAGCCTTTTGCAGAACAGTGTTTGCCAGTCACTTGGGAACCAAAAAGAGCAGAGAATCCCTAGAGAATCATCAGGTGAGCATTTGGGTAAGGGGTAAATACTAGGGGTGCACAATATAGGATTGAAGATGAAAAGATGGGGCTGTATGTTGGGACTGGCTGGTTGAATGCAGGCATATGGATTTGAATGAAGGCCTATAAATTAGTAGGTGTATGAGCAGATGGGCTGGGAATCGAAGGGGGGCCGTAACAGCAAGGCTGCAGTGGTTAGGAAATTAGGTGTTGGGCACAGATCATGAGGCTGTTGTCACCGGCAGTGAGGGTCTGGAGAATGGGTGCTGGACGTATCTAAAATTGCGAGAGTTGGGATGAGGGTGAACTGAAGTCATCACAGGTACAGGGGTTAAGGTGAAGGAGAAGAGGCTAAGGGCTAGGGAACCAAGCAATAATCCCAGCCAATCCTGAATTTGTCCATCTCAGTCTCAGCTGTCCAGAGGGCAATCAGATGGGCCCACATGAAGCCCCACTCTTTCCACCACACAGCGCAGCTAGAGCGCAGCTGGGCTTGTTTTCTTTGTTTGCCAACCAGTGACATGGAAAACGTTTGTTGACTCAGAGTGCTTTTTTTGTCGACTGATGTGTTTGGTAACTTTGTCAGATGTGACTTGTCCACACTGCTCCCCAGAGACAGGATTTGGGAAAGGGGAGGAGGAGGAGGCGACAGGGGTGGAGCTGGCATCCAATCCTCTCCAATACCACCATCCCATTGTAGTGCAAAACAGAAAGGAAACAAAACCCTAGAGTGAAAGAGGAGCATCAAACGTCAGAGGAACTTGTCTGCCATTCAGGTGGCGGGGAGGGATGGGACTTGGAGTTTTATTTTTGTAGGGTTTTTTAATTATTATTTTGGTTTTTTTGTTGTTTTTGTTTGCTTGGGTTTTTTAGAAAATTGGGGATTTGTTCTTTTTTTTTTTTCTTTTTACAGACCTTCATGACAAAGCATAAAAACACAGTTATATTTATATATCTATTTATATATTTCTTCATTCCGTTGGTTGGTTTGTAAATGTTGCTCCATCCTCCTGTCTGAGCTGATTGTGTGTCACAGAAGTTGTGGGTGTGTGTGAGGTTCCTCCCGACTCTGGCCTGCAAAGCCGCCGCGCGCGAGGTGCAGCCGACCGTGGGGGGCTGTGCTGGAGCGTGGGGATGAGGTGCGCAGAGAACCCCTCGCGGGGCGCAGGTCCTTGGTCCTTTTCTTCATTGCCAGGCGGGGCAGGTCTCTGCACTGCCATCTCTGCTCTAGCCAGACCGTTCCCTCTGTCCTGGGGAACAGGGTGAGCATCGCGGGTTGCACATGCCGAAGGGTCCGCCATGGGAGACCGTATCTTTGGGGATCAGTGTTTCAGGAGCGGCGATCTCCCCTGCTTCCCCTGGCCCCTACCGCTCCCAGAAGAAGGGGGTCCCATAAGGCAATGGTTGCCAGCTGCATTGCTTCCCAGTCCCCCTGAAGTCCTGGAAGCCGAGGGGGCTTGGTGGGGCTGCACTTGGCCCAGGCGCGGTGGAGGGCTCCAGCAGGAGAAGCCGCTGGGCCACAGGCTCTTCCCAGCACGGGGGGAGCGGTGGGGGTGGGGGGCAGGGGAGGGCGGGGGTCTCAGTCTTGTGTGGTGAGCGCTTGGTCCGGTGCCTTCGTGGCGAAGAGGAAGGAACTGGACTGGGGAGGAACGGAGAAGGTCTCTTCACCCTTCCCAGGGATGGAGGGAGGTGATCAGACAGGTACAATGTGGAGGCCTAAGCTGTCGCCCTGCAGTTTCATGTGGTTTCCATGGTAACTAGTGGCGGTCATAGGCAGCGGCAGCAGTGGGAGGTGCGGAGCCCCGGGATGTGGCACTATAATAATAAGGGGAACCTGAAAGTTAACACAGGAGAAGAATGGACTGGTTGAAAGGACAAACAGTAAAAAAAAAACAAACAAAAAAACCAAACCAAACAAAAAAACCAAACCAAAACAATCAAACGAAGAAAAGAAGCGAAGGAGAACTGAAAAGGAAAGGAAGAAAGAAGAAGAAAGGAACCAAAAGAACAAATTTGGGGACTCTGCTCTTAATGGGGCTAGGGAAAGGCAATCAGTGGAGGCCAGGCAAGGACTGCGTTTCTGTGTGGAGATGATGCTACTGTGGCCGCTGGCTCTGGAGCCCCTCTATGGGAAGGAGATCCTTTTGCTCCTGGCCATCAGTAAGCTGCTGAGAGGGAAGCCCATGAGCGCTGCAGCACAAATACGCCACACCTGATCTGCAGCCACAGAGGAAGTGTCAGGGCCAGATAGCCTCAACATATCTGACAAAGTATAACAGGTCACTTTTAAAACCAGGAGGGGAGAAATTAAACAAAATTACAGGGTTTTATTGTTTGGGATTTTGGTCGCATTTGGTATGAAAGCTCTCTAGATGTTTATTGAATGTGTGTTAAATAGTGATTGATTATTAAGATCACATTTACTGAGGTTTAACAACACTAGAGTGAAATGTGCATCTATTACCCAGTTGTTAAACCTCAGTAAATATGTAAGTAATAATCACAGCTGATTTATTTTTCATATAATAAATCTTTTCCTATTCCCTTGCAAAAAAACGTTGTGTTAGAAGACACAGTCTTTGCGGAGTTTTTTTTCCCCTCCGAAAAAAACCCTGACTCTTTCTGGGCGTATTAGTCACTGAAGATGGATCTACCCTTGCAAGAAATCTCTACAGGCTATTATAAACCTAGTGATGCAGGCTGCCTCCCACTCCGGACACTGTTCCAACTGGCCTGATAGGAAGAACTTCTATGGGATTTCCAGATCCCCAGCAGCTGGCTCTGGGTGTAGCTTGAGAGAGGAGTGAAACCTCATCTGGGTTTTCAATCAGATCCTGAATGGATGCTGATTGCAGCCTGAAAGAGTAGCAGAACCTGAGTTTAACTTCTGATCTAATGTAGAATGAACTGTGGATGCAGCCCACAGAGAAGCCAGAGCTGAATTGGAATTCTGAACCATCTCATGGAAGTGTCATCGGCTTCAGAACACATACAAAACACACATGAGGTGTATACCCATCTAGATGCTGGACTGGAGAGTGAGGGAGAAGGCCTCTCACCTGCTCAAATACTTGAAAACCCCTCTTTAGGGGGGAAAAAAAAAAAAAAAAAAAAAAAGAAAACAAAGAGACAAACAGAAGGAGCGCGAAGCTGGGGGTGTGCTGTGGGAAAGAGGTACTCACTTAGTAATGCAGGGTTGCTGAACCGCCAGGCCTCGTTGTAGGTTGTGTACTGAGGGTGGCTGTAGGGATTCCCTGAGAACTCGCTCCCTGGAAGAAAACAAGGAAGGTGTGAAATATGGTTAGGAATGAAGATTTACATCTGCTTTTCCATCAAGCCAGCATTCGTGCCAAATCCGTATGCCAACATAAAAACTAGCATACGTACCTTCCTAGCCCAACTGAGACTGTGCCTTTGAGGACACTGTAGTTTGTTCAGTGCAGTGTTACTCACCCATAAAATTTAAACTTATAAAGCTGACCTTTTCAGAATCAAGAAATTAGTTTAAAATAATGAATTTCAGTAATACAAATAAATAAAATGGTTTACTTTTCGTTGCCTTCTGACTTCAGTTCCTCAGGTTGCAGTGGGATTGCATGTGCAGGTTTTTTTGGCAATTAGCCGTCAGCTTTCTTTTAAATAGGATCTAAGGTTCTCAAGGCAGCAGACATGGGAGCTTGATGGGACAAGTTCACAATAAACACATTGGGATTAGCAGTGCTGTTGATGGCGATAGGTATTGTCATGTTTTGTTCACAGGGTACTGAGGGTGATGATGTTTTTGTGTAGAAGAGTACTGTTCATTTTTGGAAATGGTCTGAGAGCAGGGTGGGCTTAAATACAAACCAAAATGGAAAACGTATGAATCACTCTTTCTTACTCTATATGATGATGGTAGCCAGAAAACTGATTCATATATGATTAACCCCACCTTTATGCTTAGCTAGTGAGTTACATAGAAAACTTGCTGTATTCCAGTTCTGGCAGATAGTTTTCTAATGATTAGCACGTTAGGTACTACTCTGAATCTGAAAGGCAAGCTGAGCTACAGCATCCTTTTTCACATTCAGTAAAATGGGCCCAAACCAAAATACTTGCGAGCTTTGTGATCCAATAAGGCTCTGACCCAAGATTTGAATGTTGTAGAGTCTTCTTAAATATTCATTCTTATTGTGCATAAGGAGCTGAGTCTCCTTGTTTTATAGAAGGCTGTGCACAGCTGAAGGAATTGTATGTGGTAACTGAGGAGGTATGGTGCTGCATTGAAAATAAATCTCCCAACATTTAAAAATGTATGATTCTGTTAAGTAAAAATATGCCATTATCTGATCATAAGCTCAATTTAATGCAGTGTCAATAGACTGGGGACAATTAATGCAATATGAAAGGTATTGTGCGGTTAAAAGACAGTGAAAGAACAGTGTGACTATTGGCTTCTGGTCTGCCCTGGGGCAGGAAAAGAGCTGTTAGGAGAGAAGTGTTTGTAAAGCACCTGGGGTTCCTGCTAGATACCATGGAATAGGGAAAGAGGGCAATGCAAGGCACGCTGGATGCCTGTGATACAATTACCAAATAAATGTCAATTAATTATACTGTAATCTCCGCAAATCTCCCCTCACCGGAGGGTTAAAGCCAAACCCACAGATTCTTCAATGGTGAAAATTAAGTCTGTTGAAGTCAGGGGATTTGCCGTGGTTTAAACATGAAGAGAATCTGTCCAGCCAGATTTTTCAAAGACACACTGTGTAATAACCAAAGAAGTCAGTTTGAAAATGTCTACATATCAAAATGAATCATCATCCAAAGCTGTTTTAGCCACAGTAGTTTTTAGTTTCAGCATTCAAACCTCATTTTGTGTGATGGACCTTTCTAAATACTGTTTTAGTGATAATTGACTCAGCATATTTCCATATCTAGAAACATCCTCCACTGAAAATCTTGACAGCTGGCTGGGAACAAATAGGTGAAACCTGCTATGGTGACCAAGATGCTGTGGGATAGGATACAAAGGCAAAAAGCAATGCATAGTCCAGAGTTACCTCTAACTGAAGTGAGTTATCTGTGAGATATACCGGAATGAGTTTGCCCCCCAAAGAAGGAAAAAAAACCTATCTGGATGAGAATTTCTGCTTTGAAATGCCTCATATAAACTTATGTCACTTCTCTGCATGGAGAAAAGTTGTTCTGCTATTTCAATGCTTCTCTCTCGCCCTCTTCTGAGTTGTCACCCTAAACTGTTTATAGTGTTCCTAAAGCATGGGTTAAGTAGAGGAGAAAAAGCCCCAGCTATGGAGAGCTGGGGAGGAGGGAGGGCAGCCACTGGAAACAGTGTTTATTGACGAGGAGTGAAAGCATGCATGCAGCAGGATAATGAGCTTTTGAGCTCAACTGTGACCAAGAGGAACTGAGCTATCGCCTTCCCCAATCACTAATGAAACAAGTGTAATTTCCTCATCAACATTGGATTCTGTTTAACGACTCCCTGCCGTTGCCATCACCAGCCCTCTGCAGACTCTGCGCTGCTCTGTGTAAACTGCAGTTCCCTTCACTGGCTGCTCACTTCACCAAAACAGTTTGCAGAAACTAGATGGCCTTTCTGGGAGAGATGAAGAATTAAGGCAGGGATCAAAGGTTCTCTGTTACCTGTGCAGGAAACCTCTCTCAGACACATGGGTTAAGCATAGCACAATACCTGATTAATCCTTCTTTGAGGAACTAACTCCTGCTTTTTCAGGTCTGTGCTCCAGGACTTACATCCACACCTACAGCCTGGGACCTGCCGTTATGGGCAAGGGCAAAGGCAGGATATGTATCACACCACATCATCCGCATAAACCTCAGAGATACTTGCATGCATGACTGACCATGTTGCATGGACGTAATGCTACTGGAGACAAGCTCCTCTCTAGGCTATACAAGTAGAAGTCTAGTGAAAGGCTGTCACGGATAGAACAAAGCGGCTTTGGTCAGCACTGGTCAAACAATCTTCTCAGAAACAGTTTTCCACTGGAAAATGCTGTCTCATCGAAATGGAAATGTTTTGCATGAGCCTGTCAGTTTCAATGGAGTTTTGGAAAGAAAAGTTCTGAAATGATTGCAAATTGAAACAAAGTATTATGTTTCAACTTTCTTGTTTTGTTTCATTTTGCCTTTCTCATCTCATTTAATTTCCTTTCAATTCTTTTATTATTTTAATATGTCTTGACATCTAGAACATGTTGACATTATTGAAATGTTTCATCCTGATGTTTGCAAAATGAACTATTTCGATTTTGATTCCTCATACGAACACAAGAGGAAAGCAAATGTAAAAAACCACAGTGTTTTGCATGGCTTGGAAATTCTCATTTCTGACCGGTTCTATTTTTAGCTCTGTGCCTTTATGTAGAGAAGACAGGGCACCTTTTTATATTCACTTACATCTGGACAATGAGGTTTGTTTGCGCGCCAGTATGTTTCTTAAAGATACTCCCCGAGTGGCTGTCTTGCTGGCTTCTTGTTTGCAGTGTATTTAAAGCGCTGGCCCCTGATCTTTCTCAGCCTGAGGGCATGTAACAAACTGTTGGCAACATCATATTTGTTTTCTCAGTTCAACCTGGACTCTCAACAGAGGTTGCAAGCAGGCACAGAGGATCAATCTCATGAGGCCTATACTCTGTGCAATCTGTGCTCTGGGAACCTTTACTAACAATATTTCTTGGTATCTGTATTTAAATCTTGGCACGTTTAGTCTTTTAATACAGAAACCATGAGGCATGAAGTAAGCCTAGCAGGTGGCGGGTTCAGAACAAATAAGGGATGTAGTTTTCACATAATATGCAGTTAAGCTGCAGAACATCTTACCATAGGTTGCTACAGATGCTGAAGGCTTGTATGGGTTCAAGAGATACTGTTCAAGTTTGTGGAAGGGAAACCTATCCAGGGTGTTTAATACTAAATAGAAAAATACTAAATCTGGTGTAGGAAGTCTCTGAGCTGCAGCTTGTTGGAGGCTGGGAAAGCTTTTGAGAAAGCACCGATACATCCTTCCTCTACTCTTATACCCTTCCCCAGGCATTCACTTTTGGCCCCTGCAGAGAGTAGTGGCTGCAGAGATCTGTGGTGTGACCCATTAAAGCCAAGTCTTCTGTTCCTTCCCAGGAAGCCTCTTTATCTCCAGCTTGTGGGCTTCCATCAGGTTAGAAGACAAGAATAGAAGGGCTGCCAGGCTGGGTCTGACCAGTGGGCTATGACTGAAACAGCCAGAGCTTGGTGCTCTGTGGAAAGAGGGAGCAACTACTGCAGGATGCCCAATTAGGACACTGGGAAAACTTCCTCTAATTGAATATTGACATCAGGTGTAATGTAAGGATATCCATTTGACTTGAATAATCTTTTTTTCTTTGAAGTGTAACTCAACTTTTTTCTTTATCACCTGCTCCTTTTCCTTTTGGGGGTATTTGTGTGGTTTTGGGGACACTGCTGTCTTATGGACAAGTAGCCTTCACATTTAAGGAACTGAAATACCCTATTCTTGGATAAGCGGCTCCTGTCATATTAGTGGTCTTAAGATTTTTGTCCCAGTTTAGATGCCACTATCATCCTTGCAATGAGGATGTTAAACTTACATAGCAGTTACTGAACAGTTGAGAACAGTTAGAAGTTGAGAAGAGCCTGTTTTTTAAAAGTACCTATTCAGAGACCCAGCTACTTTGGTGTTATTAAATATTTCAACATGCCACAACCTTCTATAAGTTTTGACCTATAACTGACTTTAATATTGACAACTGCATCTACCTAGTGTTACTGTGTGGGGTTTTTTAATTGATTTATATTGTCTTAATGCTTCTCTGCTTCTGGAGCTAAACCATCTCCTTGAAAAATTTAGTGTAGAAGGAGATGCCCTAAAATTTGCCAACTCTGCACCACCCCAAAAGTTCTGCAAACTGGTCAACTATTCCAAGGGACTAAAGTGGGGGTGAGGATGGGACCAATCCACTATTGTTTCCTGATCTGGAGGTCAATCTCATCTTCTTCACAACATAGCCCAAGATTTTGTTCTGCCTTAGGACTGTAAGCTGTAGGTAGCTTGTTAGCTCTGTGACCATAGGTATTAGCCAGTACTCCATGGTATATAAGCAGTGATTTGTCATTTAAAGACGTTAAGACTTTGACTCGCAAACATTTCCTATCAGCCATATTTTCACTGTCCTCGCTATAGTGTATGTTCATTTAGCTAGCTGTTCCGAGATTCGGATGAAGGTTAAGTTAGGCTTTTCACTCATAAGCCCTGGCAAATCATATCACAGTGATCTAAGAGCTTTCTGTCATCTGCTTTCTGCTGCTTTAGTTCTGGAGTCATCCCTTCAGTAGCAGAGGTTGCTGAATGGACTGTGTACCTGCTCATTAGCTGTCACGACTCACAACCGAGGGCAGTAACACAAACAGAAATCAGTGGCAAGTGAAGTTCTGAGCTGCGGTGGCTGAGAAACAAAAATCCTGCCTCTTAATTTATCTACTGGGGATAACTGTCATCAGAGGAGCCGGGAACAGAGCCTGGGGTAAGACAGTCTTCAATTGCCCTAGGGTAAATGTTCTTCTCTTCTCCCTAAGCAGTGGGAGAATCCGTATGCCAAGAGAAGGTATTTCTCCAAAGGCACTGGGTAGCAAAGAAAGAGTTTGCCTTTGGATCTAGGGTTACGTAGGTAGTTTCTTGGATTGGAGGCACTGTCTTACAAACAGGAGATGGGCAAGTAGCTGGTTGTTGAAAGTGAATAGTCAGTTTCTCCTGAAATGCTGTTAATCATTGCTGAGTCTTAGCTAGTTTAGGCTATGGACAGTAGGTCTCCAAAAACTGCGGGTATTAAATTACCATTGATGATTTTCAATTTGATGCCTTGGCTTTAGATAGAAGGTAAGTCCATACCCTAAGTTAGCGGATAGCTGAATATCCTGAGCCATGAGCAGTACATAATAATCTGCACGGGTCATTGGAAAATAATTACATTAGTTAATGAATACTAAGGTTAATTAATTACCAATTAATTGCCACAGGTTACAGATAGCTAGTTGCCCATAGCAGCAGTGAATCAGTTACTAGGGTGAGAGGGATACGTTACAAAAAGGGTTGTTAGCTACATTGGTTATAGGCACCTGATGACTTCTTTATGAAAAGAATAGCCCTTAAGATCAGCAAAACAATAGCAAAGCCAACTGTGAAAGCTCTTACAGTGCTAGTACACTGTTCAAACACGTGTGCACCATTACTGAAGTCTGAGGGGGTGACTTACCAGGAACCATTCCTGCAAGAGTTGAGGTTGGGTAGCTGCCTTGTCCAGTTGGGGGAACATGGGGTGGGTAGCCAGGCAAGGTGGTACTTGCCATATCACGACCTGGAAAGGGAAAGAATCAGGGCAGGTGATCAATAGGGATAAGGTCTTTCAATATTGATTTGATATCACCTTTTGTCCCACTGTCACATGACTAGCAGCTTGGTAGGCAAGTGCTGTGCAGCCTTTGTCTTATGTAAGTGCTGTCCATCCACTGACAATTCTGGGGGAAGGTCGTGGTGCTTTTGATCTCACCCTGTAAGGCTGGATGTTAAAACTTAGTTTTGTGAGGCTCAAAATAATTTGTTTTCTTTCATTGTAGATTTTGGATCTACTTTAAATCAAAATGGCCCTGAGCTGGACAGAGAATGGCAGCATAGTTGCTGCCAGAGTAGCTGAGGTCCTGCCTATATGCAATGGATGCAGTTCCAAAACTGTGGTGATGTTGCTTTAGGGCGTGATCAATGCGCAAGACATTGGAAAGTGATCCAAGAGTTTTCTGTGCCTGTCTGTCTTCCCACCTCTCCATTCACCTGATGATGATTTTAGGCAAGTCATTTCACCTCTCTATGCTTCTTTTTATGCTGCAAACTCTTTGGTGCAAGGGCACACTTTTAGTACATTTGCACAGCGCTTAGCATGAGATCAATACTGGTTGACTCCCTCCAGGTGCTAGTGTAATATATATAACAGGATCATGCAAATTAGTTTGAGTTCCACTTCATTTTTATCACAGGTACCAATTTTTGTTAGCAGTGCTTGAAGTCGTAGTATCTTTTCTCCACCAAAGAAGTAGAGAGGGGTGTGAACTGGGTGGATGATTGTAGTTTATTTTTCATCTCTTAGGAAGTGCAGCTGGAGGCTTCTTGGTTGATGCCAGAGGCATTTCCTCATTTGGACTGGTTAGCCTGAAAATGGGCCAGCCAGAAGGGCATTTGCTGTTAGCGCTTATTGCATTTAAATGAACTAAAATCATCTCAGAAGCTGCTGGGAGTTTCAAGCCAAAACAAAAACAAAACCAACAAAAAAGCAAAAAAAAAAAGCAAAAAAAAAGAAAAAAAAAGCTAAATAAATTAAGATAATCTTTCCCCCACAGCTGCTGGGAGATTTACAGCTCAGCCTCCAACGCTGCCTACTGAGATCTCAGCCTGTTCCAGGCATCCAAAGCCTTTCACATTTCCTAGGTGAACTGTCGCTCACCGAGAAGTTTGTGCCATTTGTTGTTCCTTTGTTAAATTTTGTCTCTCCTGTCTGTTCTAACTGGAGGGCTGGAGTCTGATTTGCCTTTAGAAGTGACAGGTTAAATATGGCCCGTTAACACCACTGGAGTTACTGGAACCGTGCTGGGATATGCCAATGAAAGAAGAGTAAGAGTTGGTTTAGCTGTACTAGTGGCACAATGGTAACTGGTAAAGCAGGCCCTGGAACAAACATGGACCTTGGCTGGGGAATCAGAAATAAAAAAACCAGTTATACAGCAAAGCAAAAACTAATCAACATGGAGCATTAACCTGAAGGGAGGAAGTTTCTCTGGGATGAGGTAGGCTAAACCAGTGTCATCACTTTCATAGTGATTCATCTTGACTAAAGATTACTAAGGTGGTTTGCTCAAGAAAAAAGAAATGCAAGGTCATTCTTTCTCCATGAAGAGTTTTCTGATCAGTGGCTGATGTTCCTAGCTCACCTCCTCTTAGGTAGTGGCACAGAACCACCAGACAACAGCTGAGCCATTTTCCAGCCACTCCCCAATACTGATAAAAATAAATATATAATGCCTCAGGGATTTATATTCTACACTCTTCTACTCTTATCACCATCATTCCTTTAGTGATTTGTAGCTGTGTGTTAAGCTACATGATTAGCACCTACTAGATGTAGTACTTTTTTTTCCCCTGACATTCTTTTAAGGCAAGAAAGTTCTATGCTTAAAATTCATGTTCTTTTGGTTTCATTTATTGACTAGCCTGAGAAATAACAACAGGTGATGAGTGAGAAAACAGTGTCACTGAAAAGTTAGAGAGAACATTATGTAGCAGCAGGCGAAATTAATTCATTTTGACACTTCCATTCAGGTGGCAACACATACACACTCACTCTGCTACTCGATCTATGCACATACGCCCCTGTGTTTTTATTCAGACATGAGTGCACAGAGGCTGATGTTCAAAACTCAGTGTGGAAAATTCATTGGGAAGTGATCATCTGTCAAATCTCCCAATCTTGAAGAAGAAGATAACAAACAAGTATGGTATCAGCAACATGAATAAGAGTTCCACAGAGAGACTCTGAAAATGCTGTTACATACAAGCAGGCCCCTTTCATTACCTCTTCTCATTACCAACAGGTAGATAGGATTATTAAATTCTTGTACTTCAGGGCTGTGGCAAAGCTAGCACCTATCCTGCTCATAACATGCTTCCAACTCCAGACATTCTCCCTTCTCCAAGAGCCCTCTGGATGAGGAACAGCACCTTCACCACTGTGACATTGTTTGAGCTTCTGAACACTTTCTCCCATGTCTAATTCTCCATAAGGGTCCTAAGGCAAGTGCCTCTCCTGAAACACAGTGCCTTCTAGGCTAGAGGGTGATCATACATGTCTGCATCCCCAGAGACCTATATTGTTGGAGTCTTGTCAGGAGACTCCTTGGCTTAGGAAGTGCTCAGAGCTCAGAGGCACTTGCTGGCTGCAGTAAGATTGGACCAAGACAGTGCTATGAACTCAAAGTCTTCTCTGCTGTTACTTAATGCTGTCCTACAGGGAGGTTTAGAAATGCAAATCTCACCTGACAAGACAAAGGGAGGATGTTAGGTCAAAAGAGAAAAATAATACAGGAACATGAAGGAGACAGAGGTAAGATGTGTTTCTTCAGCACTAGGAACTGCAGTGTGCCCTAAGACTTTGTCTGTTCTGAAGAAGCCCAAATTACATTCTTTGACAGTGGAGTGACAACAGCCTCAGTGGTCACCTAAAATGATATCCACTGTTTCATCCAAGCACCCCCTGAGCTTCTGCAGCAGTGTTGCTTCAGTCACCTTGCGCAGGAGTTTCCCCTGGTACCTACCTGGAACTTGTCCTTCCTCCACATCCTCCCCTCCACCCTGCTGCTTCTAAGTGCTGCCACCTTCTGCGACCTATTTCTTCTCTTCTGTCCTTCCCTTAAAGGCTGCCTACCTCAGGTCTGTATTCCTTCAGCTGTAAGACATGAATAGTCTCTCACCCACCCTTCCTGGTCTGGACATTCAGACGTGACGCTCTGTTTCTTAACTATTTGGTCTGCTGTGTGAAGGCACCAGCTGACACTGACACTCCAAACCAGGAGACTCAAATGTTGCTCACAATGTAGCTGTGGGAGTGCTCACCAGCTGCCTATGTATTTATCTGACTTCAGGGTTTGTACAACCCACACTGAACAACCCTGTCAGGCCTAGAGCTGGCTGGGCTGGTCAAGCTGCTACCATCTGCCTAGGCTAGCACACAGCACCCTTGCTGGGCCTGCAGAACTCAGGGGCTATGGCTATTGAGGCAACATGGGACTTTGCTGTATGAGTGTTTCTGTAATAAGTCCCAGACCCATCCAACGGGGACACCCAGTTGCTTCTAGGTAGTTACAGCTTCTTTTCCCATTTTATGCTAAAAATGAAGGACAGGCATGAAATCTTTTTTTGCTTCTCCATGGAGCTGAGAACACATGCTGCATACACAGAACTGGATCATGGTTGGTTGCTCTGGTTCCCACTTGCACTCAAAGAGCTTGCAGCATTTACTGGTCTCCCCGTCAGATGAAACTGAACCCGTTGCCTGCAGCATCCCCACTGAGTTCGTGGCCAAGGCCGGTTACCTGCTATCAGAGGCTGGCTGCTGGACTGCCCAAAGTGGGCACCATGATGAAGGAAGGCACTGTAGCAAGGCGTGGACGCATCGTCTGAAAGGGCCATGTGGAAGGGCTGAAGATCAGCCTGCCCAGAGCCGACCGGCGTGGTGGGGGTGAAAGGGGTGAGAGAGGCTCCATGAGGCTCTTGCTTTATACTGAGGGGAGAGGAGAGGTTTTCTGTGGTAGGGTAAGGGATGGACACAGACAGACAAAGGGAACAGGGGGAGGAAGAGGAGGGTGGGGAAGGGAGGAGAGGAAGAACAAAATGGGTAAATGAAAATGGAGTGGTTAAAATCTACAGGGAAATTAATTTAAAAACAAAAATAAAAATAAAAAGGTTAGGAGTAGATCAGAGGAGCCAGTGCTGAGACAACAGCAGTAAACGTACCCGGGGGCTAGGCTCTGACCGCAGGGATGCCTCTGCAGGAGCAGCAGGAGATGAGGAGAATGGAGTGCAGTGGCATGGGAGGAGTGGGATGCAGGAAGAGGAGAGGTGACGAAGGGAACATGCAGGAGAGGGAGGACAGGAAGAAGCGTAGGGCTGGGAAGGAGAAGAATGCTCTGAAGCTTCTGTGCTCCCTTTCCTGCTGCTTTCTCTCACTGGCCGAGGGCACATGAAGGTGCTACACTTGCACATTTTGGCCCAGGGAGTTACACTGCTTTGTCTCTTCAAACTCAAGGTAACCTTCCCCAGGAGAGCAGCACTGTTATGAGCATCTTATTGAACAGGATGCTCATTGTAACAGCCAAAGCTTCTCAAGCCAAACTGTGGAAAAGCTTTGACAAAAAAGGTGTAGCTGAAGTTTGAGTTGGTTAAAATAAAAATGGGACTGTGCAATTAATAGGTGGATAGACAAATAGATCAATCAATTGATCATGTTCACAGCGGCACACTTCGGAGCTTTAAGCATAAAAGCAGTCAGAACTGACTCTGGTTGATCGCACAGTATAGTGTTGCCAGACAGATACCTTGACAGAGAGATATAATGGAGGAGAGGAAAAGTGGGTGACTTATAAGAGGTCTCATTTTCATTGTTGTTTGTGTTGGGCCTCCATTTCTGATATGCAGATTTGCACAGGCACAACAGATACAGCTTTGCAACTGCTCTGAACTTGGCTGCCAAGTAAGAGGTTTGGGAATTGGAGAACTCTGTGACCTAAAGCACGATTACTCCAGAACACCCACCGTTGCTGGGTCAGCAGTAATAGAATCCTGTATTTGAACACCTGAAGCTAAGTATGGATGATGTGATCAGATCCAATCCAAATCATCTAGCAAACCATCCACCCTCAGGTGGACAGATTAAAGCCAATAAATGAAAGCCATCTCTCTGCCATGACGGCAAGTGTTGCCAATGGCCTATGAAATAAGTTAGTTCTGGTGGTTTTGATTTATACAGAGAAATAGAAATGTGACATATAATTAGGTCATAAATCTGACTTCATTAATGTAGGACTGCCTTAATTAACTCTAGGCACTTATTACGAGACTGCAATGCTCACCTAGACAATAAAGGGCTGGGCAGTTTCTGTGTGTGAATGCTGTTTATCCTGAGACATTTGTTTCCTAAAGGTTTGCTACCTGGCAAAAACGATGGTTTGCCATCTGTGTTCTCCAAGTACCTCTAACCTGGATGGCCAGCGAAGGCCTCTTGATCACTGACACTCCTTTGCAGCAAAGACATATGTTCATGGTTCCATTGATTGGGAAGGATCAGTCCTGGCCAAAAGGTGTACAGTTCCTCTTTAGTTAGTTTACTTGTGTGGAGTCTCTGGTATGCTGTGAGGATTGTAATTTCTTCTCCCCTTTTGCTATAGGAAGCTCTGTTTGGCAAGGGCCTTTTGTGAAGGATATGGGGGACAGAAGCTGGAGTGCCTGCTTCTTGTTGCACAGTTAATTAAAGTCACCAGAGTAGGCAGCACATCAGTGCCCACCTTCTGCTTTTTACAACTACAATCCTACCAGTGAGCTTCCATGTGCTAGTGCCAGTCTCTGCAGATGGAGAACCCCTAAAGCTATTTTTCCCCTGCATCCTCTGTCATCAGATGGCGAGGAGTGCACGGATTTACCTTCAGGCCAGACAGGCAGAGTCACCACCAGCAGTCTGGGAGTGCTGAAGCCTTTATCCATATAATGTTGATACTAGATAATTTGGATGAATAGCTCTACCTGCAGGCAAAGGGCCAAAAGTTCCCCTGGCTTTCATGGGCTGCAAGAGAAGTGATATTTTTCAAGGAAGCAGTTTGACAGTCATATCTAAATAAACTAGGGATGCTTTGGTCCTGGGCATTTTCTGGGCTCCTTTTTCAGCTCTCCATCTTGTGGGGAGCCGCCGGGGAGGAAAGGGCAGAGAAAAAGATGGACACGGGAAGCGTGGGTGGGCAGAAGCAGAGGTGCTATGGGCAGAGGTTAATCCTGTTTGCACAACCTCCAGGCACGTTGGGTTTCCTAGTCCCTCCCCTGCTTTATTTCTCTTTTAAAGCATGGAATTTTCAGCTATAATCCTTCCTAAACCACAGCATTTTTCAGGCGCTCTGTGTAAGTGAAACCATAATCTCTGGTAAAACAGACCGCTTAAGCTCCTGTAGCATTAGGCCAATCTGATCCAGCCCCTGGATTTCCGCTCTGCCCAGCCACCACAGAGAGGATTTCAGCCTGAAAGACTGTCTAAAGCCCTTGCGATGGGAACAACAGTGCTAGGCCTTGCCTTGCAAAGCTGGGAAGGGTTAAGGGACCAGGAGCTATTTGTCCCGGTGTTGTGAGGCTGTTAAAGCCCCTGTCAGACTCACAGCAGAGACGAGTCCAGCCCTCTCTTGAACACATCAAGGCTTATGAAGAAAAATTCCTTGCACCTTCCAGAGGCAGCACCATTTACTCAGTGCGGGGGAATAAAGAAGTCAACAGCAACATGGCAAAGAGACTGGGACACAATAATGCTAAACGCTCTTCTCTCCAAGAGTAGTGGAGAGGAGGCAAGAATAAGGTCAGACAGTGAATGATTGCACAACCAAAACTCAGACTTTTATGTGTCTGTTTTTCTGTCTGTCTTTTCCTCCACGCTCAGCAACTGCACACACGTAACTTCTATCCCACGTATCTTTACTGCTGGATGGCATTTACTAATTTTTACTCCTTTGTTGTCCAACTCTCCCCTGACTAAAAGCACCTGAATTCCATCTCCGATGTAACTCCTGCCACTGCTGTGCTGGAATAATTGCCCCAGCAGTGAATTATAGCTCCAAAGTGTGTCAGTGTAGATGAGATCAATTGATTGATCTATCTATCCACCTGTGAATGGCACGGTCCCATTCTTCATTTTAACCACGTCAAAATTCAGCTGCCATTTTTTTGTTTTCATTTCTTTCTCCTTTGTCTAATTTTTCCATATTTGTGGTGGAGAACTTGCCCCTTCCTGTCCCACATCCTTCTAGAGCCAGCAAGCTGCGGAGCACTGCCTTGTTGGCTTCTCTGTGCCTCGGGGTGTCCCTCAGTGAGGCTGCGTCAGAGAGCCCCAAAGGCCGGAATACTGACCTGTAATCAAATGCAGGGTGGAATGAGTCTGCAACCCCTTTCCAAAGCAACTGAAATCTGTTCCTGTCCCAGCCTCCTTTCATCTAAATGGCAAATGATATCCTTGTTTATGAGAGACCAAAAAAAAAATCACCCAGTGTCATGGTGGGGGAAATTTGAAAGGGTCAGCAGAGTGGGGATATGGCTGGAAGCATAGCAGAGGACTACATATTTTGTGCATCTCTTCTTTTTCTGACTGTACTTGTTGAGTTATGGCTGTTTTTCTTCCTTTCTAACCCTCTCCTCTGTTATTCTGGCGGAGAGCTAGAACTGGTGATCTCTGGCCTAAATTCCCCCTGCGAATGAAGGGATTTTGGCCAGACAGGGTGAGAGGAAGATTCACAGCTCTGGGTTCCTACAGAGACTTGTCTCAGCTTTTATCGTGCTGTCTGCTGCTGAAGGGAAGGGAAGCAGAGGGGTTCGCAGGACTAGATAAGCTGCTTGTTTTTCATTGCTGGTTTCCTGGAGGATAAGCTACCTCCATCCGGTGCTCCTTTTCAGTAAACAAAGAATATCAAGATGGCGCATCCCTGCATAAGGGATGGCCTGTACACAACCACTTAACAACACTGCTCACCACCCTGACAATTTTACCCTTTGCCTTCTCCTGGGGTCTCTATCAAATATTCATATGATTGCAGCGCCTCGCTCTTTAGAACACATATCCTTACAGCATCCCTTAGGGATCACTGTTGTATCCGTGAGGAACTGAGCACAAAGAAAACGTACCCAAGTTCATGTAGGAGCCCTGTGCCAAAGCAGGTGTTTAAAATCCTGTGCTTGTACCCACCATTGAAACATCTTTTTCCATATTTGCATTCTCCATTCCTTAGAAAAGTTTCACTGGGGCAAACAGAACGGGCCTGAGTCCTCAGCATTCACAAACTGGTAGTTTACACTACAGCCAGTGGAGTCACATCACTTTATCCCACATGAGAACCTTGCCTCAGATTCTAGAAGTCGTGCAAAAGACCAAACTGGACTGACACTGCATATCTTTTACTTCTGCTTTCTGTCATGTCAGAACCACTGTTTCTTTCATTTCTTAGTTTTCTAGCTTTTCTTTTGCAAGAGCATTATGCAAGTTGCACTGAAGAGAAAAATGATCCTATTTTTTTCCCTCCCCCTGATCACAACAGATCTTTGCTAGAAAAAGTGCGCAAAGACTAATCGGCTTCTCATTGTACCTTTCTTGTCTTCTCTTTGTGTTCTGCTAACTGGACAATGAGCCTTGTGTGTTCAAGCTTATTTCCTGTTTCTGCACAGATCCATCCACGTTCTTAGCCCAATACTTGCAGGTTATTGCCTTGGATTGCTTTCCACTGAGAGTCAAAACTCTTGTAACATCACTGTTGTCAACTTTTGAAATCTATTTGCCCCAATTTTTATAAAACTGAATTTTATAAATCTAGATTTTGTGTCTGATCTGGTGAACTGCTGCTCTCCAAGTAATCTGATGTGCTGACTCTCTATGTTACTTTGGACGGAAGAAGTTTTATAGTCTTCGTAACATGGAGCTTCCAGTAGACCTGTGATCTGGACTTACTCGTTAAAGCTAGTTGTACTGTTTATGTTAATCACTTGAGAACTCCACTGAAGTCAACTTCATGTGGCTCCAAGTACATTTGTTTGCAGATGGAGCTGATGAAGGAAGATGTGCTTTCAAGTCGGGGGGAAGATGTGCAGCTTGTACACTTGGCAGGCAGAGAGATTCAGTGGAGTTTGTACTGTTGCCCCTTTCTGAAGTCCCAGCCTGTCATGCTGGGCAACTACTTCCTGCCTTAAAGTGTAGCATATGCCTATTCCTTGGTGGTCTGGGACTTGAATGTTACCTCTTAAACAACATGCTTTTGAAATATATGCTGGGAAATGTAATTAGAACACATTAGTTTTTCACCCAGTGTTCATTACCGATACCTCCAAGGTTTCATCACAGTGGTATTCTACTGATCATAAGATAGGATAGATCTTTCTGGGTAGCCCACAGCAATCCAAAATTTGCAAAGAAGGACCAAAGACTGCCGAAAGCTCTCTGTTTCTCTGAAAGACTGCAGTGGGCAGTTTGAATTGTACAGGCAGCTGGCCTGCCTAAATCCAGTACAGCTGATGGAGATCAAAAGTTATTAACACCTGCTGACAGGTGTTGCCTAACTCAGATATAAAACACTGTCTTTGCTGTCAGTGGGAAAATGTCTACATCACAAAAATTTTCATCATAGCTATACTTCCTGGATCCTGCATTTAGCCTCAAAAGAAAAGGCAAAAACTGAATTGCTGGGAAGACAATACAATTATTTTCTCTAAAAAAGTCCGTTTTTCACCAGCAGCATAGAATGTGGCAGCCTGCAGTGCTGTCCCCTTGCTGAGGGAAATCAGACGGGTCATGCCAATTCACAGCTGTTGTCACTACACAGCATTATTGTCATTCACTGCTATCATTCACTTAAATGCTAATTTAAGGAAGGTGAACTCCTTATTTCTTTCGGGCCCATTCATTTCTGGGTTCCTCACGTCAGTGTGCCTTTCAAGCCCACAAGCCGCATTCTTCAGCATCATAAAGTGATGTGAAGTGAAACTTCCATTGGATGCATGGAAATAGTTTATGTGATTGCCCCCTGCTATTCCTGTCTGTTGCAAGGATCATTCATCTGACCATCTATCACCCTCAGCCATTTGGTCCTGGAGAAGAGTAGTAACACCTTTTGCCTTTTCAAATTCCTTGACTAGATAAGAAGATGCTATCTCTTCTTAGGGATGAGAAACAACTGATGAAGTTGGGAGGTCCTGTGGACTTCTACTTTTGCCGATTCCTCATCTTGAATAGAGGAGAGGCTCACTCTCAGGAAATACCTCCTTCATTTTGATGAGGCAGGACAGTAACAGCCTCGTAGCAGCCACGTGAGTGATTATCATATTCCATTTTGGGGGCACTGGGGCGCCCAGCGATGTGCCCCTCTGGCTGGCTGCCTGCTGGCGGCTGCAGCCGTGGTGCTGTGCCGCAGGGCGCGGGTCTGCATCTCCAGGGGTGGCCATCACCAAAGCCAGCCGGAGGCCTCAGCGGGTTCTTACTGAGGTTTTCCTAAGTCAGCTCAGTCACACCCTGACCGGGGCCATTGCTCACTGGTATCAGAGGCTAAAGAAGGTTGGAGCAAGGCAGGGAATCTTCACCAGTACCAACAAGGAAAAGGGGAAGGAAATGCTCCCCCTCTCAGCGTAATGATATAAGTACAACTGAACGTGATGGTCAGTTTTAATTATGATTTAAAACAGCAGGCTGGATCAACTTGTTTTACATGTGCACTGTGATGCTGTTGTCTAAAAGGTTGCATTTTATGGGTGGTAATAAATATTCTGACAAATACAAAATTTACACTAAACGTGGTTATTTCAGTTTTTGCTAAGTAGATGAACTACATCTGTGCACATTTATTTAAGCAATTATGCTGTTTAATATAATTTGTCTTTACATGTTATTACATGAGAAAATAGTGAATGATGAGTCCATATTATTATTTTATGAGATTACTAACTTTTTACATGTGATCTGTGTCAAGTTATATTTGGTTGGAAATTAGAATTAAATTAAAAACAGTATTTGTAATTATTCATGCTAATTAAATAAAATGACCACAAGTTCCCTGACTTCCTAAATATACTAGAACAGAAAATGCAAACCTTTTGAAGCAGGTTTTGCATTAAAAATGACTAATAAATGAAGAAAAAAAAAAATATATATAAGGAGACATTTCAACTGATTTTAGAACTAATAGATCTCATCCTTTCACACCAAGCTTAATTCATTTACTGACAGAAGAAAACAAATTTTTTTTCAAATCCTAGTTTGTTTCTTAGTTTTGAATGACCTGGTTATTGAACCGAACAAAATTCTTTTCCATTCACTCACTAGGCTGAAACGAAGGAAATAATGTCTTTTCACCTTGCAGGAGGCTAAAGTTCTCAAAAGATTGTTTATCATTTCAGAAAAACTTTGGATCCAGGTGTCTAGCCAGTGATTTCTCTATGCTCAGCATCACAAGTTTCTTGAAAACTTACATAAAATCAGATGCTGTTTAAGTATCATTTTTGTACATCTTTCAGATATAGCAAGTAGCCTTTATGTCAGTATTTCCAATTTTTTTTTGCATACATTCATGTATGAATTTGAAAAAATAACTTAAAATGACAAAAACTCTGGTCCCATGCCGAAAAGGGAAGGTCTGGAGGAGATTTAGACCAATGGGGTTTGTGGTTTTTTTGGTGCTTTTGTTTGACACATCATGAGCTGTCATCAGGATTTCGCACTCTGGCTGATACTTGTTGCTTTAGGGAAAAGTTTCTTTCCCAGAGAGAAGGAAACGTTTTCTGTATAGGATGCGGTAGCTGTTTTGGTGGGTGGTGTTGATTTTAAAAAGTTACCTATTGCTGTTAGTAGGTGCTAACCGTAGCATACAAAGCACTCAGAAACTGCCTCACAGGACAAGATGGGGACACATACTCCCATTTTCAGTCAGCGGTAGAAGTTCCTGAAGTGCTTTTTTTGCCCCGTTTCTCTTGGGCTTGTCTTTTACCTTTACTTTTTTTTGCAGATCTCACTGGTTGTAGTGAGCTGGGAAACATGGTCTGATTAGTTAAAACTGCCAGGATTCAGTTAAGGGAAGTTTTTTCTTTACCATTGCTGTAATTTTAGGATCCATCTAGTACGTAAATCCTCCCCTTTAGTAGTCTGTTAATAAGAACATTTCAAACCATACCTTAAAAGTTCATTGCGGTTTATTTCCCATAGTGCTACCTCTCTGTTGTGTAACTTCTGGGCTAGATAACTGAGCTGGAAAGGACTCTGCTCCCAAACTATCAAAGTCCCCAGAGCTCAGAACCTGATCTGAAGACACCTCACTTCTTTCATGCATGCCTATTCCAAAAGATGTGGCTTCTGATAGTGCTTAAAGAAGGATCTTAATCTTTGTTCCCAAATTATTCAAGGCTTCTGAGAACAACCTTGTGCTTTTAAAGTACTCCTGTTGCTAGTGCCAAAATCTTGAGGTTGTCCTCCACTCACCTCTGGGTGTTAGCTACCGAGTACCTTCCAAACTCAAAGATCTATGGAAACTACTGAATAAAAGAAAGCTATTGAGGTTTTCTGTGTTTACTTAGCCCTGTACAGGTTTATACCCATCTGCCTGGGCCGTTTGCACTCAATAGAAATAACCAAAGTAGAACATCTCTGAACAACAAAATTCTTGTCTTGGTGTTGTGCATGTACTGCACATACTCGCCATGTTATGTTCGAGCTTGGATCTTTGCTTCTAGGAAATCTGACTGGGGTTCAAAATTACTGTCCAGGGAAAGGTGTCACAGATCTACGCCAATCTAGCGATGATGGCCATGCAACATCAAGGCAAGATGTAGCTGGCTTACTGCATGAAGGAAGAGGGGAGATGGTGTTCTCAGACAGTTCTTAGAGCTTTCTCTGATACTTCAGAAGGAAGTTGAAAATTTCTGTGTTGACTGTTCTATATGATGGAGAGCAGGAGCATGTTTCCTAGCCTAGTGCCCAACTAGCCCCCAAGTGTCAGCTCACTCATGGAAATGCCTTGCAGGTACTTACTGGGGAGAAATAAGGGTGACCTGCCTGCTCCATACTGAACAAATGTTCTTGTTTACTTGCTTTAGGAGATATAAGTAATAAATGGACCATCTAAGATGCATCAGATAGAATAATTGTCTGAAAGGGAGAGCTTGATATTGGCAGTACTAGGCAAGGCTGCGCTGTACCTAACTGTGATGCTAAGCTCTGTCTTGGAGTAGATGCCCAGGACTTTGGGGAGGTCCATCCTGCATGTTGGGGAGGGGGCTGCCTGCTCTGCAGCATTTCTAGCTCTTCGGTTCAACAAAGCTTACAAGCAGATAAGGGGACTTCAGCAACACCTGTACTCAACTATCTCACCAAGTTCCCAGATTTCAGGTAGCCATATATTGTTGAGGTTTTGATGGCTTTTGGAGGGGTATATTCTCAGAATGGTGTGAGCTGAGAGAGCTCGCTGAGGAAAGCTAGTCATGAGACAGAGAGTGGAGAAGGGCTTTCTCTGAAATATTCAGAAAGGGCAAGAATCCAGGGCTGGACAGCTTTGGTTTGGAAGGAGCTAGTGATACTTCTTTCTGTCTGGCAAGACTGAGCTGAGGAGACCATCTTGTAGACTGAAGGTAAATCTTACACCCTGAAGTGACTGCACGCAAAGTTTGTAGCCTGTGTGGGTGGATTTTTGTTTCACATCTCTTTCTGTTATCACCTGGGTTCACAGACTGCCCTGCGACAAGAGCAAAGAGGCATTTCAAAGATAACACTATAGCAGCAGAACAGGCAGCCAGCAATTAAGTACTCGCTCTTACTCCAGTATCCCTTCTTGGGAGAGGAATCTGGGCGATACCAAAGAAATCTGCATGCTCCCAGCCTCTTCCTTAATTTCCTGGCCAGGGTAGATCAGGAGGCAGCACTGAGCTCCTCACCTCTCTGGTCCTTCCTGAAAGCATTGCCCAGCCCCATAGCAAACATATCATGAATCATTCATCTTTAATAGATTATGCAAATTGAGGACATCAGATCAATGAAGATCAATAACTGCAACCATTTAATTGCCAGCAAAAACATTTTAAGAATGAGCATTATCTGAAGTCCTTTCTTGGGTAATGGCATCATTAATCCAAACATTGGATCCTGGCCTAAGTGTAGAGGAAAAATTCTCCGCCCTTCTTTCCCTGCTGCCTTTCAGGGTGTTGAGGGTTTTTTTTCCATTTTCATTTCCAGTTTCTGAGTTTCCCCATCATTACCACCAGTGAACAGCTCCCAACGCTAATAGTTCTGCTTTTGTTACTCTGCGCTGATTGAAATGTCGCATACAGATTGAGATGTTAGTGCTAAGTTGCCACCTGGGAATGTCAAGCTGGGTCTGAAATGAACTTTTCTCACTCTTGGATCCAGATGGATCTGATGGGGATGTTCTTGAGCTGAGCTGGGAATGTTGCAGGGAACAGAGTGGGGATGGCACTAGGGTGGGGGCAAGAAGATTTTCTGCCTCAGCCCACAGCCTCTTCTGCAAGGCCAAATCTCTCTCCTGCTGTCCCCTTGTGACAGTCCTGTCCAAAGCTTGTGCAGTGTCCTCAGCCTTCAGGAATTCTGCTCTCATATTAACATGCTGGAATGCACCATCTTCACTGAGGCAGAAGGACTAAAAAGAATTATTTTAATGGCCCCTTTGAACCTTAAACTCTGATTTTAGTTGTCTCACCTTTACATCCAGCTATGGGGATCTGCCTTCCATGAAGGAAGGAAAGCACTACTATCCAACTGGCTTTGCACCCCAAAGACAGGGAAGTATTTCCTGTAAGAGATGTAGAGCTGCTAAATAGTAGATGGACACCAGCTGAGCTTTGTCTTGCATATGCAAATGCAAAGAAACGTGGAGCAATTCTGCCACAGCTGAGCCATTTTTTTCTGGTTGGCTAAGAAACTGCATGGCTACAAGGATCCTGGATCAAGCCTGATAGTAGTAAAAGCCATGAAAAAAAGTCTGGGAGTAGCACGCCTTCTAGACGCTTCCTAAATAGGCAGTTTGCCTCCCCATGACTCTCCATGAAATTTTGCAGACCTCACACTGGATCGCCTCTGTATTTGGGATAACAGCTACTAATCCTGCCTGGTCCCGAAGTTTTGGGTAGCCAAAATTTGCATGCAACAATATGCCTTTGCTCAGTGTTGACCGAACAAGCGATGACTGCCTGCCTCAGCCAGGAGCTGCTTTGACCTCAGGGGCTATTAGCTGCGGCTGCTGCAAGAAAAAGTTGAGATTCAAATGCCAGTGCTCTTGACACTGTGCCATGACAGGACAGTTTTTTGGCTAAGAGGCAACAGCTCCTTCCCTTGCTAAGAGGACTTACACCTCTTTGTCATGAGTTATTTCTCAACTTCCACCGCGAGGTTTCTAGAGGGGCCACAGCATCTGTAGGGAAGGAGGGATGTACCAAACGGGCGAGGTGCTCGGGCCTTGCCAGCTGCCTTAGCTACCTGGGAGGAGATGTGCAAACCTGTGGTAGCTGTGTGGGCAGGGACCAGCGGCCACTAAAGCCTGAGAAGAAGAGCTGTGGCACCAGAATACCTCCTTACGGCTCTAGACACGCACGGGGCAGGCAATCTAACACTAGCATCAGGGTGGTGTGCCCCATGGCCCCAGGACGGCCCTGTGCCGCACAGGTCCTGCATGTGCCATCAGCGGAGAGGAAGCTTCTGTGGAGCAGCTGCTGCAGGAATTGCCTCCTACTTGTGTGCATCCCAACCCCTCTGCTGTCATGCACTCGCTCTCATTCCCTACTCTCCCAGACACACCTGAGTTTCATGTGCCCGCATGTGAGGCAAGGAGGAAGGCTGTGAAAAAAATCTTTTGCCAGCTGCTGCTAGAGACTCATGGGCTTAAGGAAGAAGTTGTTTAGCAGTCACAGTTCAGCAGACCTCAGTGTTTAGTTTGCAAATGCCCCTTCCAAATGCCAGGGCTGAATAAAACTTAAATTATTGTTTCTCCTGAAGAAAAGCAAGTGTGGATCATGGGTAAGCCACAACCCTCTTGTTCTCAGACACAAAGGCAAAAACCACAGTGCTTATTTGGACATGGCTGTCCTCCACCAACATCCATCCCTAAGCCCCATCTGGGCACACAAGTTCCTGATTCATGCCTGGTTTGCCTGTCTTTGCATCAGAGCTGGGCAGCTCTAGGTGTACCCAAACCTGCCAGTACTCTGAATGTCAAGCTTCTCTTGAGCCCTTATGTCCTCCACAGTCTTTCTGTCTCTTTCCATGTTTGCCACAGAGGGATATCTTGCATTAGCAGAAAAAGCAGAAGCTAATGGTGATGAGGGAAATAAATAAAAAGCTTGGTTTTGCTGTTCGGTCAGGCAGCTTACCGGTCACCACAGGGTACGTCTGGGGTCCTGACACATTTGTCCCCAGGTCTGGGTTAGCAGAGGTGGATAGACTTGATTTGACTTCATCGAGACCAGGGGTCAGAGCTGGGAGGGAGTACTCATTACCCTGGGGAAGAGAGCAGAAAGACAGCTCGCTATTGATGCGCCAGGAGAAAGGGAAGAGTGTACAGATGGGGGGGAGGAAGAGGAGAGATGCAAACCCCTGCACAGATGGAAGAGGAGGAGAAGGAGGAAACAGAGAAGATGGGTTGCGGGGGGGAGTTGCGGTTCCTAGGATGAACTATACCACCCGCTGTGTGCTGCTGTGAAGGGGAAGAGGGGTGAGGGATCTGACCCGTTACTGCAGTACAATTGAGACCCAGTTCAGTGCTGTGGGGATGGGGATAGCTGCCTGTGCCAACCCAGGGGAGAAGAGAGGGGAAATCCACATCTCCTCCTCTTGGCTGAGCGGAGGCAGGAGGTGTTTGCCCTGGTGACAAGGACAGCTGGAGCGGAGGGCTGCAATGACATGACTGGGACAGGCGGGCTGTAAGAAGCAGCCAGTGTTGGCCCACTGTAGCCAGGCTCTCTGCTGAGTTGACTGCCTCCCCTCCGCTGTTACCTCTGTCCTAGCTCTTTAAAAACAAACAAAGAAGCCTCATCCCCTGCCTCTGTCACTCTGTGCATTGGGGTATGAAATTGGGGAGGGGGGAGCCACATGGCTAACAGAAGGGTGGGAGGGGGAGAGCCATTGAATCTGAAAGGGTATCCTGTCCGAAAGGTTCTGGTAATTGCCTTTTTATTGTGGCAGCCTCCGGACCAGACGCGGGAGCTGGAGAAACTGGGAAGGCTACAAAACAGCAGGAAAAGTTGCTCTGATTAATATTACGTTAAATTAAAACTGATTTTCTGCTCTTTCTGCTCCGTTTTTTTCCATGCGCTTCCCCAACCCCCTCCTGACATCTCCCCCTCCTCCAGCAGGCTCCCTGCACGCTGCCCCCTCCCCGCCCCTGTCCCTGCTTGGCTAGGACTGCCTAGTCATTTCCAATTCCTTCTTGTATTGATCTTCCTGTAGAAATCAGTTTTGTAATTAGCTGCAAATTAGGCCTTCTACTGGGGGTGAGCCTGCCCCCTGATTTATCACCAGAGTAATTCGCTGTGATCGGAGAGAAATTAAAATGAACTCAATTAGGCTTCGGATTTGCTTTATGGGCCCTGCTCAGAGTTTCAGGGGGAAAAATGACTGTGCTGGTGCTTAATAGTCTAATGAAAGTAAATAAAGGTTATTCATTGTAATAAACCCAGGGACTCTGGGATGAAGGGAGTCCACAGCCAGCCTCTCCTTCTCTTCCTTTGTTGGTTTATGGCTTGGGGCGGTTTAAAAAGACTTTTGATTTTCATTTTATTAAGACAAACAGCTTTTGGGATAAAAGGCCGGGGGAGCGGGGGAGTAAGGGGGGCAGAGCTGCAGAAGTGCAGAAAACTAGGTTGGAGATGGGAGTCAAGTCTCAGCTTTGGGCCATGAAGGAAAATGCTCAGTTAAAGCCCAGCCCTGTGGCTCGTTGGTCACCAGTGTGATCTGAGAGTGCAGGAGCTTCTGTGCAGTGCTGTGTGCCGGTGAACATGCATGGCGGTGTTTGCACGTTCAGGGCAAGAGCGTGCCCGCCTGCCTGCAGGAGTCTGTGCCAACGGAAAGGTGGACATGGGGATTTAGGGAGAGCAAAGTGCGTGCGTACATGGCAAGTTCATGAGATGAGGTAGAACTTGTGTACACATGTGCATCGGCACAGTGGTATATTTACAACTAGAAAGTGCTGTAAAATGTAAGTGTGGTGTATGTGAAATAACAGGTCAGTGTGAGAGCAAGGGGTGAGTGAAGAGGGAGAGAGTGGTTTCAGTGAGACAATCTCCCTGTCATCATCCTGTGGGTGCCCATTACTGGGCCAGGCCCTCACCTGCTCAGATTTGATGTGCTCTGATGTTTGAAAGACGTCTGGGTAAGAAGGACGCTCAAAAACTCGATCTAAAGCTTCCAGCTGCTGCTGGGTGAAAGTGTCGCCACGAAGGTGCTTCCGTAAACTGTCCACGCTGCTCTGGGAATCTCCATTGGGAACTGAGCCCTCGGATACATCTGCAGGGCACAGACAGAGAAAACAGGGAGTTAGCACCACCCTGGCTGGGATCAGCAAGGGATGCAGGAAAAGGATGGAGTGGGAAAGAGTGGGGCACTCCACCTCCATCCAGGGAGCTGTGCCGCTCCTGCGGGAAGCAGGGGCTGAAGCACCCAGGCGAAGCCCTCTCCTGTCTGCTGGAGCTGCCAGGCTGCTCCCACAGGCTCTGTGGGACAATCCTGCCCAGGATGAGTGAGGCTGTGGGGAATGGTGCTTGGCTCAGAGATGAGTTTCGGTTCCGCTGATTTTCAGTGTTAAAAATTGCCAAATCTCCATCGCTGAGCATAAAATGGGAGCAAAGCAGAGCGATTAGCATCGCTGGAAGGCTACCGGGAGAGGCAGCTCATAGAGAAACCAGCGTGCTGAGGGTGGGCCTGTACTGGAGAGGGCTGAGGATGCCTGGGATGGAGAAAGGGCTCTCTTACAGCTTGGAAGTGAGTCAGTCAGTTGTACCTCCCCAGTCCCAATAGAAGTTATATCTCTGATATAATTTCCTTCTCATCTGATCTTATCCTGTTGTACCCCAGATGAGTCTTTCATCCCCTCAGATAACAGGAATAATCCTGCTTCTGACTCCATGTTTCACCAGAGACAAGTCTCTCCCTGTGGAGCATCTGCCCCATCCAACATACGTTGGTTTCTGTTATGATCTCTGTCCCATTCTCCTATGTGTAGCTCGTGATTTATCACAACCCATATCTCTGTTATAAAACTCCCTCCAAAACGAGATGAATCTTTGTCTCTGTTGGTCCCCCTTCCTATCCAAAATGAATTATTGTATTACAAAACCTAGTCCTACTCTGTAGGAATTGGCCTTCCTGGTATTCCTTTGTTCTTCCTAGGAAAAAAGCCCTTTTCTGGTAGAAGCATTGCCAGAAGTGCTTCTCTGTCCCTGCAACAGACCGCTGACACAGTTCAGTCTCACTGCAGCGCCTCCTGCCATGTTCCAGGTGTCTCTGTCTCTGCTGTGCCATCCCACATCTCTTACAGCCCACTCATCCCCTCCGAGGTAAGCCCGTTATAAATGCCCTGCCCCATCCAAAGTGAATCTTTCCTTGTGATAAACCATCTTATCACCCACCTGTTTTTGTTTTTTTTTCCCTGTTATCCCCCAACTCAAATGAGGTACATTTATCTCTGTTATAACCCCTTTTTATCTGGAGTGAGTCTCCTGCTATTAGCATCTGTCACATCCAAGGTGAGTCTGTCTGTTATAACCTCCTGTCCCAGCTGAAGTGAATCTTCCTTTGTCATAATCCCTCATCTCATCTGAGGCAAGTCTGCTCATTATAATCTTCTCCAACTGTGCTGAGTATCTTTCTGCTGTCACCTCTCAGCCTAACTTTGGTGAGACTGGTTATAATCCCCTGTCTCATCCAGGCTGATGTACCTTCATACCCTCCATGCTGAGTCTCTACCTACTGTGCTCCGTCAGACACAAGGCTGACCTGAAATCGGGTTCTCCCTCTTGCGCTGTGATTACCTTCCTGCTTTTTCACTATTATTCCTCATACTTCAGCCTTTCTTGGCTGAAGTGGTGGCTCCCAGTCTGTGAATCTCAGAAACTTGCTGTCTGTCTGTCAAGAAAATGGTTGAGGGATCTGCATAGACTTCTTCCCTGACTCCATGAGACTGCGAGGCACTCGTGGGCAGATGATGTTCCCGGGAGCCTGGATTGGCACTTGCTGTGCAACGGACAGAACCGTGCCACTCCGCCACTTCATCTTTTAGCTTGTGGATGGTGCCAAGGCGGGTATTTTGCTGGCACAGTTCATGGCCAACTGGTGGCCCAGAGTTATAACTGAGCCTGCTGCCTTCTGGCTATGAGATATATCCGTTTATAGGTGATTATACGATATGATATAATCAATAGTACATTATATACAGTAACGTAGTACAGTACCACTCACAAGACCATAGAAAATATTACATATTGATTTGTCCTGGCCAGCAGCCTTCCCTCGAGCAGCCCCTTCTCTCTTTCTTTTCCACCCCTAGCCAGAGCAGGGCTGTTCACTGGCACGGATCCCTGGCATTTTCTCCTCTCCTCAGGCTTATCTGCACAAGGGAAATCTCTCAAGTTCCCGAAAGCTGGAGTTCATGACAGATTTGACTAAGAGAAAACAAAGCAAAGATGAGGCTTGGTGGACTGCACACTGTGTATGTCAGTGCAGTTTTCATGTTTTAGATGGACTGGGCTGGTACTGCAGGGAGTGGCTTTCAGGAGGACTAGGGTAGCTTGAGGCTCATGCTGCCAGTTCCAGTAGGCATTGCTGTCCGGTCCTCCCTGCAGAAAGCCGGCACAGAGCTCCGGGGTCCAGGCTCAAGCAAAAAAAAAAAATACTTCTTTCTGTAACAGCACGTGTCTCAACCTGTCTGCAGACTGTAAAGCTGTTTGCCTTTGAGGATTTTTCCACACGTGTCAGTCAGTGTGCACGACTGTGCACACCATGGTGCTAATACATGTGGGTATTTTTACAGCAGATCATTATTCTGATATTCTTTAGATTCTGCATCACTGTGCATGCCTCTGAGCAGCCGTTCATCTGCAGCGGCTGATTTAGGCTATGTTTGATTTTCAAGAATGGCAGCCCTACACCATGCATGGCGTTTGGTGTGAGTGGACGTGTGTTCACGTGTATGCTAAAACTTCCGTTGATTGTAATTAAACCAGATTTTACACTTAGTGAGTTGCCCTGGGTGGTTATACAGATTGGTGCACACATGCATGTGTATTTGCAGTTCTTATCTGCCTGCAGAGCCCTGTGCACGCATGTCTCCTGTGTGTGCACAGGCCATGCCTTTGTGTGAAGAAGCTGAAACCACAGCTTTCCCAAGTCACTGTAGGAGTCTCTTTTCCTTCATTTATTCAGGGGCCCTTCAGATCTTGACAAATCTGTCACTCTAAATTTGCGAGAGATTATGGTGCTCTCTCCCTAGCACGGAGAGAGGTGATATATGATATCTGCTGCCCCTATTGATTGCCTGATCTGGTGGCAGAGGGCTGGCGAAATGAACTTGAAATGAACATCATGCCTCAACTCATTGTGCGTATAATACACTACTTAATCCCACATTTTTGAGCCGCTATGGAATTCAATTGATCAATCATGTCCCTCTGATAGTACTGTTTTAGGGGTTATTGCTGCTCTGCTCACTGACCTTTCTATTTATTTATTTATTTGTGACAGAGTGTGTGTGTGTGTGTGAGCGCGCGCGCGTGCATGTGCTTATGTGTATTTGGGAAACTCAGGACCGGCTGATAAGAAGGGACCTGTACAGTCAGTGGGAAATTAAAGAAAAAGATGAAGGGAGGAGAAGGGGAAGGAGCAGGGTTAGATAAGAAATCAGAATGATCAAAGCAAGCAAATAGATAGGGAGAAGTGGAAAAGCAGTACAGGAATCTGGATACAGGGCAGGGGGTAGTCTGCCATGGCCTAGGCTTTAAAATCTACAAAAGAAAAGAAACTTTTGAGAGAGACCTGTAGGCTACCTCAGGGTGGGCCTTGTCCAAACTGCTTGCACTAGTACTGGACTTAATAATGGTAGGGCATGCAAATCCCAAACTTCGCAGAGCAATAATATGACCTGTGCATAAGGATTTTACTTACAAAGCAAAGTTTCAGAGAGGTGATCCTGAAAGACAGATTTATACATCTTGTGTTGCTAACACTGAGACATTCACAGTCATAGATCATTATATTTTCTTCAAAACCAAGGGATTGTAAATCCCCTATGTTTGTTTTCTGGTGTCAAAACCTATAGAGGATGCGTTTTCATTTTTTCCCTGAAACTGCAAGGGACAGGCATTTATATCTGGGTTTAGATCAAGTCACAATTCTCATCTAAGCATATGACGGTGAGCTGGACTATCAGGAGAAGCCTCAAATACAGTACACCAAGTATGGGAGCTGGCAACTGCATAGATATGAGCAAAGGTGGCAGTAAGGAGCAGAGGAGACTGGTCCATCAAAGTGCTGTGGGTGAAAGTGAAGGGAGGGCTCATGGGGAAAATTTGGGTTGGGGAAGACTAGCAGATCCCATGGGGAATGGCACTGTGGTGGGCAACAGTCACTTCAGCTGATGAAGAACAGTGCTAGGAGTAAAAGCTTAAGGAACGGGGATTTGCCAAGAAAGCAGCTCTTGGAAGGGGTACCGTGGTGAAGCAAGGCTTCAGCTGCAGGAGAAGTCTGGGGGTGCCACCTGGATAACTGCACTAGCTGTAGCATTAGGAAGCAGCATCACCTTTCCCAGTTCCCTTTTTACTGGAGAGGGAAACTGTGTGGTGCTGTGACACAGGGACACCTCTCTCTTAAATCAGAAGTATCTTAACAGTTTGAGAGGTGAACCATGGCCTCGGTCACAGTGTCCCTCACAAGAACACACAGTCACTGTCAGCACGATCAGGACTGGCCTTGCACATGTGACAGGAAACATCTCTCCTCCTGAGGGGCTGCTGAGGGAGCACACACACACACGATGTTCGGCGTAAACCTTCGACACAAGACACAGAAATGCTCCACAGGTGTCACAGAAGTATCCTGACAGATAACAAGGAAATGCTGTGCCAGAGGACAGAGGAACAACTTTAACTACATCTGACGCAGGGAATACACCCATTAAATAGCTCCAAAACAAGAGATGTTCCCAGGCCTGGAAGCCACAAAGTCACCACCACATACAGGTAGCACAGAGCAGCGTAATGCAGTCACCTCCCTGGCTAGAGGCAACAGAGAACACCCTTGCTCAGGGTGGGACAGGGCTGTCTCCAACAAACAATCCAGAAGTGTTTCTGGCACAGGAAGACCTTTGTGGCACAGAAACATGTAGGAAGGTCATGAGAAGCCGTGCAGCTGGCATGCAAACATGGAGATACTTTCTCTTTCGGGGCAGAGGCTGTTACCACCCCCATGACGTGTCTGCCTGCTGCCTCGTGGGGCCCCAATCTCGGCTGGGGCCTCGCAGCGCTACCAATAAAAATCACAGTCATAATAAAAGTGAATGTGACTGGCATGAGAACTGCCAGCCAGGTGACACAGCAGAACCCATCTAATTGTCAAAAGCCTCCGAGGGAAACGCATCTGTCTAACGCAGTGGTGCTGAGCCGGCTGCTGCAGTGCCATCCCCCTGCACCAGCGAGACAGCCTGTCCCCTCCTGCAGCCTGCCTTTGTCACCATCCCAGCTGGGGGGCTTAGCCCAGAACAGTCCTGTCCTGCTTTCTGGGCACTCGTCACTATGTGTGCTGCCCTTCCTGAAGTCACCCTTTGTGTTAGGGCTGCTCTTCCCCTTTATCCAATTTCCCTTCTCTTTTTTCCCCCTCTGATGTGTTCCGGTGTCCCCGCACAGCCTGGGCCTGTCAGGCGGCTTTCCTGGCCGTCCCGGGGGGCCTTTCCCCGCACTGCCAGTTGTTGCAGTTTCAAACTCAATTGTTCTCCTCGGTACTGAGGCAAATGGAGTCATTAATTACCTTCTATCGGCTGGGCCGAGTTCAGAACGCGATCGATAGCCAGTGCTTGTCATTCACGGCAGCCAGCCCTGCACAGACCCTCACGCTGCATTCGGCACGGGGCCAGGAAGGAGCGCAGCGCTTTCAGACCCAGGCTTCAAACCCTGGCATCAGGCTTCTGCTGGGAATAGCGGACCTTTTGCATCTGCGTCTGAGCTGACCCCCAACCAAGGGAGAGTTCAAAGACAAAGACCTTGGCTGAGGGAGCAAATCACACATTTTCACCTGGCCAGAAGCGTCTGGTGCTGGCGTCCTGGTCAGCACCAGTCTGCAGTCGTGGTGTTTCTAAAGACTTTGTTTGCATCCTCAATGATTATTAAGCTAATGCTGTGCTCCCAGTAGCAGGGACAAAGGTGAGGACTAGCAGCCCTAATCTGGTGATCTTTTCACCTGTGTTGACTTTCTTGCCCTACTCAGTAGGGTTTGGTAAGGAGGGCTGAAAAATTTGGTTTCTGTTTCCTTGCAGAAGAATTTTTGCAGCCTTTTGGGCAGCATGGAAGAAGACGTCATCTCTAGATGGGTCAGTGCTGTATTTCAGCACATAGTAGTGCTGCAAGAATCGTCAGGGCTTTCACTGTGATAACTGAACAGGTGGGGAGAAAGATGAACCTCAGAGTCAGATGGAAAGGATCTCAAGTGAGTGCAGGGGGGCTGGCGAGGTTAAGCAGCGCATAGAGAGGGAATGTTATCAGGGGTCTCCACTGTGATAGTGCAAGAAGATCAGGTACAAATTCAGGTTATGTACAGGATCCTGCAGAAACAGGGATACTGGGAGGTGAGTGCTGGAACAGTATCACCTCAAGGAAGTGTATCAGCCTTCGTGAACTCTGCAGTTGTTGAGGTTCCTGTGACCATTTGCCTCAAGGGAATCCTCAAGCCTGGAACTGAGTATGCTAATTGATGGTACTGTGTCGGTCCACGTGTCTCTGTAATTTAAGTGTGTCAGCGACACATAAACTGTGTGTATTTGTTCCTTATATGCTCAGACTTAGAGCCAAAAGGTTCAGAAACAAAGGGATTTTATGTTTTGAAATGAGGGTATAGCACAGATGAGGAATCGGTGAGCAAGGAAGGCTGCTCATGCAGGGAAGTGGGAAGTGTGCCTGACCGAGGAAGAGTGAGATGTGTGCCGGTGCCTGACAGCTGAGGGGCTGCCGTGCTGCTACCGCAAGGGTTGTGTATGACTGAGTCCCTCAGATGGAGCAGGGACAGGCAGTGCAGCTTTAATGCAGGGCTTACATGAGCAAAATGGCAATGCTCAATGAGAATGTAAATGAAATGAATTGTGTGTGCAAATGCATAATGAAGTGTGTACTCAGATCTGTCTTGGATTATCATGGGAGCATGCAAAGCGCATTTAAGGGAGTGTGTGTGTATGCGTATGAAAATCATATGTATTTACTACAGCATCTAAGGGTATGATTGCAAATTTGGCCCAGAGCATCTGGGAAACTAAGTCTGTACAGACCTAGGTCTATGTGTTAGTAATAATCAGCACATCCAGCCTTACTGAATACACCAGTAAGGGCCTTTCCAGGTATTGGTGGGATGCAAGCAGCTGCCTCAGATGTGTGTGCAACATGTACTACAGCATGTGTGGGTGTGCAGATGAGGCATGTTAGCCCGGGTAGTCAGAGCTGGTGCCTGCTGTGCGAGCAGTCACTGCTGCTTTGTGACCTTTGGGTATGCTGGAGGTGAGTGGACATATTCTGCTCCTAGTCAGGTGGCTGCAGATCTGCAACAGTTCACTTAGCTCAGAAGAAGCACTGGGGATTTAATTGTAATGAGGGACAGAGCATGGGTCCAGTCTCTCTTACTAGCACTATTAGGCTTGACTGCTGGCCAGACAGAAATGCAGCTGCCTCCAGGACCCAGTACATTTGCTTTGTTTATGCTGGCAGAGTGGCAAGCAGCACTGTCACGCAGCGGGCCAGATCCTCCAGTTAGTGTAAATCTGTAAGTCTCTTGCATTCAGTGGTTATACAGATTTACACATCCTGAAAGTTATCAGAAGGGTTATCCTGATTTATGCTGCTGTGGTGTCCACAACATTGCCTTCAGCGCAGAGCCCTCAGGGAGAGCTGCTGCCGCAGGGAAAGCGGGGCACCGGGAGCTATGCGGTTCCCTATGCCGGGGCAGAAGATGTTCTTAACATCATTGGTGTGACTTAGCTCCCTCCTCTCACCTTCCTAAGCCCATTTGTTGGGGGGCTACTCCTTGGCAGGATCCCCCTTGGTGAGCACATAAAAAAGGGTGGCTTTTGTAGCTCCAAAGGACAGAAGCAACGCAAAAAATTACATTGCATGCAGCCCTAACTATGCTTGTTTAGAGAAACTGCTTGCATTTATGAAGTCTTTGGTGCGGAAAGCAGGGTTGCAAATGACTGCATCAGAGCGACAGTAAAGGCCATTAATTTCCTGTTATGTTTTCCTGTGTTGGGGGCTTTATTAATTTAATTTTACACTGTCGAACAACAGCGAGCGCTGACACCGCCACACTCGGAGGGTTTTTTTTTTCTCAAGCAGTGCTTTGCCTGCCTGACATGCAAATCAACGCTGCTATCAGGACCACTAGAGACAAGGGAGGGAGCACAGAGCTGGGCTGTCCCCATCTAGCCCCATCTCCCAGTTTCTGGGAGATCCCTGAGATTCCAGTGGAGCAAACTGACACCTGAGAGGCCACCAGCATTAGGGCTCAGCAGATCTGGATCAGGCCATGGACACCTTCGATGCAGTGTCTAGAAAATATGAACTTCTCTTTAGCCTGCTGGGTTCCATTGGCTTGGTCACCCACTAACATGCCTCTTAATACCTCCTTTCCTTCCATTTCCCTTGCTCTAGACTTTGCCTTCCTTTCATTCCACCTTATTTTCCCCTCATACACACTTCTACCTAAGCCTCGCAAGTCGAAGGCGGCTGTGCCTGCCCCTGAGCCAGATGCTAGTGAATCATGTTATTGGAAGCTCTTCTGAGTCAGCACTAAACCAGTGCTCAAGCAGTGTGTTTTTAGAGCTGCCATTTTTGACGTGCCATAAAACAAAGGCTCCAATCACTCAGAGTCATTAAAATTCCCATGGCATTTTTTGCAAGAGTGCAGACATTAACCTGGCTGTCCTGAACAAAATCCAGCCTGAGTGATTACCCACAGCATATCTTAATTCTCCTGTGGTTTCATTTGGACATGGCACAGCAAAATTTCACAGTTGATGCTCTGTATTGTTCAACATCTGCCATGGTCCACCCGAGAGTCAGCCACATTTCAGTATTAAATGAGATCTTAAGAATGGGAAGGTTAATAAACAATGTATGATACAGGATGGGTAATTGCAAAATGCCATGCAATGAAAGAGCTACAGGCTTGCAATATGCAGTAATCTGCTTGGACTGTCAACATGCAAACTCTTTGGGTTTTTTTAATGTTCTTTCTTATAATAACTGTAAATCATTAGTAGAGTAATTTGGAATCTTTCTGCATGTGCTCATGTAAAGGCCCTTATTGGTATATGAAGGAACCTGTACTAATATCACCTCTATAAGACACATGTGAGACAGATGTCCCAAATTGTAAGAGATACCTCCCCAAACAAGAGGAGGCCCGGTCACGGGTAGCAGTCAGTTTCACAAATAAGAGAGGGCTCTGCAGAGAACAGCTGTAAGTATCTTTGAGGATTAGCTAGAGGGGTGTTTTTTTTAAATTTCCTGGGATTTAGTAAAGTTGTCCCAAACTCTAGGATAGTTCTGATCTGCTTGCAAGATCAACTCTTCTGTTCAAAGCCTACCTCTTCCCACACTAAATGCCAAAAGCCAAAGCAAAAAAAAACCCAACAGCTCCTTTGGGAAACCCAAGCCTGTAAGTGCACTTGTCCTTTATAACAGCTTTTTCTAAAGCATCTAAGAGAGGACTAGAAGGCACTCAAGACTTGATGGACATTTCATACACAATAACCACTTCATTAAGGCTTAATCAGATGCCTACAAACCTGTTCTGATGCAGATCCCCTAGCTTAAACGCAGAATAACACCTCTGAGCTCCCAAAATAGGCAGAGTGAGTGAGAAAAAGAAATGCTGGCCTACTCCATATCCAAATGGAAACAGTGATACCCATGACCTAGCTCCTGTTCTGGCACCGTGCTCCTGTGTGTTCTGTAGCTGATGACAACCTGTGTGAGAAGAGGACTGTATACCTTGAACCTGATGGCATGTAAGCAGTAGGATGCTTGGATGGATGAAGGAAAAGCAAAGGAGAAAGGTTGACCTAGGCATTATTTTTAGGCCCCTTATTTTATCTGATTGATGGATGTAAAAATCACCTTCAGAGTTATGGATGGAGACAGACATGTCTGCTACGTCTCAGTAGATAGGTATCTGTAACTGCTTCTTTCAGGCCATGTACTGTTAACAGAGTTGTCCTCCAGATGCAAGGACTTAGAGCTTAGCCTAGCCTCTGCAGGCCAACACAAAATGCTGTTTATTTCAGGTCTTGCTTGGCAGCCACAGAGATAGCTGGAGGAAATCCAGTACTCCCTGAAATGCTCTTAAAATGTTCACAAACTGCATTTTTCTTTAATGCAAGTTCTTGTGGCAAAATTAAGCATACTGGTTTCTCTCTCTCTTCACCCCCCCCTCTTCCCCCCTGCAGCACGCAAATCAGTTCCCTGCCCCTCATCTCTCCAGCCAGGATTCTCACAGGCTAATCACTCAGTGAGATCTTGTTGCTTTCCCCTGTGATCCAGTGAAACAAGACTAGAGGATCTGATGCTATCACTTAGGGAGGCAAAATTGCTCCTGCTTTCCTTCCAAACAGCAGCAGCCCCCATTTTGGGAGGAGGAGGAGGAGGGGGTTCTCTCTGACCCTGACAGGGAACAAGGTGCTTAGTGTTTTCCTTTAGCACAAGAAGACACCCCTCTATAGGAATGATTTACATCTATGAATGGCAAGCAATGCTTAACATTACATTGACATAGACTTGGGAGTGCAGAGATAGCCAAATTAGGAGCTAATTGGTGCACTGGGGATTGACTGTTGAGCCCCTTGGCTGCTGGGATGTGATTGGGGGGGGGGGGCGGGAAGGGAGAGAAAGAAAGGGAGAAAGCAGGAGCCATCCTCCGCTGATGCCTCTCTAAAGGTTGGGATTCCTGAGGCCACTGCTGTCTAGTGCTGTCAAGGTCAGCAGGTTCAGGTTCACTGAACGGTCAGGATAGTTTGAATTACTGGCACTGCCTGCCGATTCCTCTGCTGATCGTGATGCGTCTTCCAGCACCGGCTGCAGGATGCTTCTCCCTGGCCATGTGCTGTGCATGGTGTGGGGCGTAGGAAATGTCAGAGAGGTAGATGCTCTTGCTAAGGGGGTGAGTTTTTAGGAAGATTTAAGGAGCCAAGGCAGCGCTGAAGAAAGGCACACACCTTTCTCAGCTCCACGCGCTGAGCATGTAGAGACCAGGCTTCCAGAAACAGCAGTTCTGATCTGTTTTTCTTTTGTCAGGAGAACCCCTGCAAGCTTCTGCCTTTCATGAAAGTTAAGGGAATGGCTTGAACAGGGCCTGTCAAACCCTTATGGGGTGAACAACCTGTCGGTGAAGATTTCTGCTCAGTTCTACATAGGTAGAATGCTTAGTGAGCAAAGACTAACGTGCAAGGCTTTATGTAAACCACACTGCTAGGGCACACGTGGCTGTGTGACCCTGCAAAAGGGCAGGGGTAGCCAGGTGTGTTCCTGCAAGGTTGTCTGCAGAGAGCACCAGAAGGTGCCAACCATTGTGCACCCCAGGGCAGGCTTGGGCCACTGAAAGGGACCTCACCAGAGCAGGTGGGGAGAAGGGGTGTCTGCAGAGCTGTGGGTATGCACAGGCAGGCTGCTGGTGTCACAGACGTGTGCCTGGGGTGGCATCAGCATGTGGCTGAGTGCCTGTGTGTGTGTGTGTACTGTACACATGTGCTGTCTTAGCATACACAGCAGCAGGGATAGCAGAAGTAAGCATGTGAGAAGGCGCACAGCAGGAGAGAGCAACAAAAGGGAATCAGAAGAGGACTGGGAGCTGTGTGGAAGTAGCGTCCAGTGTTTGTCTTTCACAAGAATGTGTCGACAGGCATCATTGACTGGCTTTCAGTGTAGTTGCTACAGAGATATCTGGCCCTCTCAGTCCATAAGCTAGAGTGTTTATTTTTGCTTCCTATTCTGAGGTTTGTCGTGTACCTCTGTGAGTCAGTTAGCTCCTGGGTGCAGTCTGTCTATAGCTATGTATGCGTAGCTTTCGCACTAACACCTCTGCTTCTGCCTACCATGCACATTTCCACACCTGGAGGAAACTCAGGGTAATGCTGAGAATGGAGCCACAAGGGGCTGCCCACACCTGGTACCAATGCATAAGGCCTCTTGCGCAGCACTCTCAGTGCCCACCAAGATGTGGAAGAGACCCCAGTTAACATTATGCATCCCCTCTGGAAAAGGGAAGCCCCTGTCTCCCTAAGCTCAGTGAAGGTATTCTAAGCAGGTTCTCTGTGTGGCCTGGTCCCTGTACATTAGGAAGTACGTCTGTGCCTTCCATCACCTCTGCTCTTGACTCCTCTCCCAGTTCCCTCTGCCACTGCAGAGCAATGGGAACTGGCAAGAAGGGTCACGGACAGTGCCCAGTATCATGCTGGTTTACATTAATGAGATACACACAGTGTAATCCAGCAATGGAGTCAGCCCTACAAAAGGAGGTAATAGCAGGCTGCCATGAACAGAGCAGCTCAGGTAATTGGTTTATCTATCTAGAAGCAGTAGTAGCAATCTCTGCACAGACAGAGTAGCAGTAAAGTCTCTTCCTTAAGGCTATTTCCTTTGTCTTTTCAATTGCTTGCACATCCATGTGAGATAGAGAGAGAGAGAGGAAGAGAGAGAGAGCTAGAGAGAGGGGGAGAAATGTTAATTTGTGAATTAATGGCTTTTCTCAGTGGAATTGTAAATTCAAATGTCACCTCACAGGGTGACACTACGCTGGGCTGCTGAAGAAGCAATGATAAGATCCCCCCCATCCCCATGCCGACATATACCCATGCCCCTCCCCTCCCTGAAAGATAGCTATGGAGTGGAACAAGCTACTTTTAATTTGCAATAACACCACAGCAGAAGGATGCAAGAATGACTGCTTTCTGACTCTCCCTTCCACAACAAGCCGGGCCACATCTTTCCCTTTCCACCTCTACCTCCTTCCACCCCCTCTTCAACCCCTCCCATTTTAAACTGAGTCCAAGACAACACATTATCTCAACTCCCCCCACCCCAAACTAATCAAAGGATGAGCTAAGGGAGGGCTCTTTAGAAAGGATGCCTCTGCAACCCTCTCCTCTCCTGCAATAATCAGGTGAATTAATGACCCTGAAGTTAAAGTGAGCGCTGATACTCAGGCGTTGTGCAGCGTAGGGGAGAAAGCCTTCATTGTTTTCGAGCAGGAGGCGGGCAGCAGCAAGGGAGATTCATGGATGGAGATTGAATATGCAATTTTCTTTCACCTTGCCAAGAGCTGCCCCTGGGCTGTGCCTGGCCTAAATTTTTTTTTCTTCTTGCCATCTCTGCCTTATCCGGCCCTCCCACCTCCCTTCCATTCTTTCCAGAAAATTACCTTCAAAATTGATTTCCACTTTTACAAACAAATATAATGGGAACATGAGGGGGGAAAAAAAATCTTGGGCTGTGATGAATTAGGGCTGTCAGGTGCTTCCAAGTCTCCTTTGTTTTTGTTTTACTGCCCGTTAGGTTCTTTGTTTTTCCAGCAACTGGGAATAGTGCCCCATCCCACACAGTCCCTGTGGTCTGTGGCTACTGTCACAGGATATGTCCATCACCTGATGTCATCACTGTGTTTGTCCCTGCTCTCCATTACTGTGATGCAAACAGCCACTGCTAAAAGACTGGCCCAGCCTTCCACAACACGATGCAACTGATCTCCTCATGGGGACGCTGCATGTCCCACACTGCCGGTGACCTGGCTGCTACAGCTGCAGTACGGGTCCCTTGATTTGCCTCCAATCTTCTTCACCCTGCTTCTCCTGTTCTACTTTGCCTTGTTCAGCTGATTCTTGATGAAGGTTTCCCAGCCCTCCCTGTTCTGATCGATCAGCCTGGGCCATCGGCATGTCACCTTGATCCCAGTTGTGCCTCAACGCTGTGTCACCTTGATTCCATAGCAGTATTGCCCTTATGTCTCACTGCCATGTCACTTGACCCCAAAAGCAGCGTCAGTGTCACTCTTGTCTCCCACTGTCATGGCACCCTGATCCGCTGTTATACCAGTTACCAACAACCCTCTAAAATGCCATTTGCCTGCACACTGCCAGCTGATCCCTTTTGCAGTTTATTCTGTCATCCACTGTGCATTCACCTGGGATCCTCACGGATCCAGGCACCATGCTCCCTCTGACTCCCATGCTCTCTACATCCATGACAAAACGTAGCAGTCACCTCCCTGAGTGCAGCCAGAGCCAGGGTACAACTCATCTAGAGCAAGAAGGTCCAGAGAGAGACGGGCACCAGCAAAACCGGGGAGCAGCCTCTGCACAGGCAGACACGGAGCAGGCAGAGACGCTGGGAGGAGTTGTAGCTGCCTGACTCCTGCTGACACATCAGCTGCAGCAACTCCTCCCAGGAGTGAGTCAAAAAGTGGAAGAAGAACTAACCACAAACTAAATACCCATAAATAAACAGTCAGATAAGCACACATTCACGACACTCACACAAATAAACTTAAAGAAAAGCTCTATGCATGAGCAAGACTCACCAAATGTAGCCAATAACATTTAAAGACACAAGAATGCAGACTGGGACACAAGGAGGTACTAATGCAGGTGCATGTCAATTAAATGTAATTTCTGAATAAACAAATAACTTACAAAAATATACATACACTAACTAAACAAAAACCTGGAACTCAAAGTAATTTCCTTAAATTCACATATACAAAATTAAATCATGTAAACAAATACAAACTATTTACATAAATAAACAACCTTCACACAGGCAAGAACAACCGATATATATGTACAACATACACGCAAATATATAACCCCAATGCAAATACACATCTGTACAAACTATATACAGAAGTGCACAGCACTAACAGGCTACGTATTCATATCCAGCAACCACAAAGATACAGAGATACTCCAAGTATGTAACAACACATACACACAGAATATACATACAAATATACAACATTCACATATATGCTCAAAATGTGAATACAAATACCTGGCATTCATAGAAATACATAGCACTAATACTGAGCCATACATGCCCAGACATCCATGTGATCCACAGTATGCATTCTCCTACTAGGCAATATTATACACAGCTTAATATAAACATTTTCCAGGTCTCCATAGGCATGCACAAAGACACGGGTCCAGCCTGCCACTCACCCCAGCACATAAGCACAGAGTAGTAGAAACCAGTGATCCTAACACAGAAATACAAAAAACAAACAGACGTGCATTCCTAGGGACACAAATACACAAGCAGAGACGCACACAAATACAGCTGAAGCCAGACCAGCTTGTCTTCAGATAGTACCAAACCTGTCAAACTAAGCAGCACTATAAGCTTCAGAAGCAGAGCATTCTGCCCAAACTGCTTTCTGTGATGTAAGCTGTTAACTCTCCCTTACCTGAAGTCCTCTTGAGCAACGCGTACCCCCCACACTCCCAGGGTGTGTGCGGACACACACACACGCACACCCACTGTTCCTTTTGCTTACAGGCTGACCTCCAGACGCATGGAGCATCAGCCCTCATTTCTGACAGTGCTGTGCTACTTATTCATTGTCCTCTCCTTTATCCAGCTTCCCCCTCCTCTCTTTTTCCACACATACTCTCCCTTTTCTGACCATCCTCCTGCAGTTTTATTTAAAGAGGTGCAGGATCAGTAGCAGGCACTTTTTTTATGTCCTGCCGCTAAGTCTCACCAGCTAGAGACCCTCAGGAGGGAGAAGTGGGTGGCTGCTGAGAATAAACTCCCTCTTCAGTTTACATTTTCATCTACAGTGGCAGGGAGTGTTACCTACACTTGTGTGTATAGACACAATGCACCTGGACATCCCCTGTGACCACGGCTGTTTGCAGTGATACGCCACTGCTGCAAGCTGGCAGCCACTGGAAACTCTGCCACACTGCATGGAACAGGGAAGGCAGGTGGAAGACACTGCAAGAGTGTCTCCAGAAACTGCTCATTCCACTAGCACAGCCATAAACTGCTGAGTGCACGCCCCACAGCTCTGTGCGATGGTTGGAACATGGAGTCAGCACCCAAGGCAATGTACCTGCATGTGTCTCCAGTGTCACTAAGACTATTGCTGACCTGCAATAAAGTAATCATATAGCACAACACAAAGCACATCAGCTGTGGTGACAAGAAATCACAGCATGAAATGATGCAGCCACACCACAGACTGTGTGGTTGTGTCACTTGGAGGGGTCCAAACTCACTCTGTTGTCTTCAGCAACACAACGGCTTTGGGAGAACAGGTACACCTGACACGCCCAGAGGTGAACGTACATCAGATGCCATGATACAGTCAAGTGGAATGACTCACTTGTACTCTTGGCAAATGTATGCAGGCAGCATAGGAAAATGAATGCATTTCCCTACAGGACAGTTAAGGGCTAGACCTCTCCGCACTAGAACAACTACAGCGCTGGTAAAGCATCATCATACTGCAGATGCCAGCATAAGCGTGCTGTATGTCCTGAAACAACCCCAGTATGCTGTGGCACAATACAGTCCTATGTTGTGAAAATACACAATTCTCAACACAGTGCTGCAGTGACATAGCCATATTGACTTCACCCTCGTGGCCAGGTGACAGTCAGTTGTCAATCAACACATTACATCAGCTGCAGTAACAACTCTGTGAATTGCAGTGACAGTACAGTACAGCCTGCACCAGTGTACCAACAATCACCACATTGAAACAACCTCACTGCATGCAGCGATGCAGACACACCACCAGAAACAATTCACAGCCGCCTCTGTGAAGGGTGTAACGGCCTTGAGTGTAACAGGGCAGCGTAGCAAGCAGTGATACACTCCATCTCATCAGTGGTGTCACCGACCCACAACCTATAGTGGTACAGTTACAACAACATGATAACCACAGCCACACTGCCAGCAAACACATATTGATGCCACTGACAATGACACAAAGTCACTTGAGATGTCACAACTACATCTGCCAAATTATATTATCGCCACTGTGAACCACACAAATGGGATCATACTTGCAGTGGCACATCCAGCTGCTGTGTATCTGCTCAAAAACACAGACCCTATTAAACACATTGCACATCTCTCCTCTCTGCACTACTTTCCACTTAAACAATTGAGTTCACAATTTTCTTCAAGACAAGTCTATGTCCTGGGGCAGTATCTAAAAAAAACAGCTCTCAGGACTGGGAGTGTTGCAGATCTCCCTGCCTCACACTCCACCCAACGGAGGAGGTTCTGCTTTCCCAGTAGGAAAATGAGATCGTGGCCAGGTAGGAAAAGCCCAAACTGAACACTGTCAAAACCCTGCCCTGCAGTCAGCATCCTCCCATTTGGAGGGAAGGAAAAGAAAGCTACCTGTAATAAAAGCAATGCTTCTCAGTAGAGGGTATTGTGGTAGTAACAGAAAATTATGCGGAAGGGCAGTGATGCTGAAAGTCCTGCAGCTACGGGACTGACAGTGTAAATGCTCCTAGTGCTAGCAGGCAGCACCCTGTTCTGCATAGCTGAACCCCATTTTGAAGAGTACAGTGAACCACCTGGGCTGACACAGCTAACACTCTTTGCAAAATGCCACCAGACCTGCCAAAATTTTGGTGAATCTACTGTCCCCCTGCACTGATGCAGCCCTGCATCACTCACTTCAATGTAAATTACTCTAATCATCAAAATGACAGGTGAAGAAAGGAAAGGAGGAACTTCTGCCTTCTCAGGTTTGCTCCCCCATCTCTGCTGGGGATTCCTTTACTGCAAACAGCCCGAGTATTATTGCCATTTACAGTAGCAATCACTCCGTCCCCTCCTCTCCCACAAACCTGCTGCTGATATTAGCACTGATCATACTAACAAGCCTGTGGGTTTTATTACAACTGATACTAATAATACCGGACACATTACGTCTGCTTCTGCCAATGGCAGGCTGCAGATATGATCCCTGCTAATGTCGATAATACTGGGGGATATTATCTCTGCCATTGTCGGCATGGCAGGTATTATTGCCGGTAATGCTGTCAAACACTGCAGATACTGCCAAGGACCAAGATTAGTAATGCTGAGAATGTTACAGCACAAGCCTCACTGGAAGATGAATCCCAAGTGAGAGTTTGTGTCTATAGAAGTCTGTGTTCTCCTATGGAGAGAAAGAGCCATCTCTAATGAGAGTGGTTTTGTAAAAATCCCAAAAATTTCACCCAGCTGGAGATGCTGTGGCATGCAGGGAGCAGTTTGAAATACTGTTTTCTTACTACCCAATTATCTGTTTATCTGTCCCTCCATCCATCTATCTATCTATCTGTCCTTCCTATCCTCCCCATCTCTCTCTTTTTCTCCTTATACATTGCTCAAGACTACAAGCATGAGTGAGACCTATTTCTTGTTAGTGCCTCTGGGTCACCCCAATTCTCATCCTTTCAGCTATCAATTGGGGGTTATGGAACAACAGAAATATTTGTGTATTACTTTTCCCCTTTATCCTTCTGGACTTCTTATTGCTGCTGCTTAGTCTGACAATGACCCTGCTGAGCTTGGCCTGCCATCACAGCATGGTACAACATTAGGATCGTGCAGAGCCAGGAATTCCTGTTTCCAGCTGCAGCACGATACTGCAAGACCCTCAGTGGTCTTGGGAAAGTCATTACATGCTCCAGGGACACTTCTGCCTCTGGAAGATGGTGGGCGTAAGTGGTGGAGAAGGTCAGAGTGAAATTACAGCAACATTGGCAGTGCCTGCAGACTGCAAGAAATGGCATCCACAAGTGGAGGTGAACTTTTTTTAGCCAATTTATTTAAAAAATCAGAGGACACCAACTCTGCTTTGTCTAATCTGTCATGGAAGCCAGAGGGTTTACAATCACTGACCAAAAACTGAAATAAAAGGAATACATGGTCTTAACAAGACAAATCCTGACCATCCTTCCTAGGCACTCACCTGAGGAAGACACAGTGAGTTTTGAGGAAAGACTTGTGATCTGACAGTTCCTTGTTGTGACTAGTAGACAGTCAGAGCTACCTCCCTGCCAGCTCACTCTCAATGCCGTGGTCATCCCAGGCCACCCTCGAAGTTGCAGCCAGCACATTTGATAGTTTGGGATTTCCCCTCTTCCCTCTAATGCCTTGTGAGGGGCACACCTCACTGTCAGCATCCATCGCTAAGCCCACCTCATGCATCTGTCTGGCTCCTTCTGTCCAACTCGGGAGTTCTGCTACATCATCTTGACACATAATTATCTCTCCTCTTCTTAATCATCTGTGCTACTGTCTAATGTAAGCACCAGCTGCAGCAAGGAGGACCTGGGGGAGGGGGTGTGCTCCTCTGTCTTTCTCCCACCCTGTTCCCCCCAGCCATCACAGAGGTTGCCAACAAGGTTTTCAGAACTGGGGATTCAGGAGCAGCTTGGTACTTCCCCCCCTTCTGCTTAACTGCATTCCTCATAGAGGAATCCTTGCAGCAGAGCTGGTCCAACAGAGCGGAAAGCAAGAGCAAGCAATGCTGCTGCTTCTGTCTCCTTTAGGGAAGATCCACCCGCAAAATGCTGGGAAAGTAGATGTGCATTGGGAGCTCATAAGGGCTTTTCAACGCAAGAATAAACCCTGCAGTGAAGAAACTGCAACAGAGCAGTGCTTAGAAGCTCTGGGAAATACTGAGAAGGTGTATGCATACAGCATGAGCGTGAAAGAGGTACCTGCACTGGATTTCTTGCCAGGCTTTCCTAATCCCCATCTCAGCTAGCACAATCAGAGCCCTCAGAGCTACAGGGGAGATTGCCCAGGAGTGAGTGCAGGTTCCCAGCTGTGCAAAACCTCCCCTTGGACCCTTCTAGCCTTGGGACCCAACTCTGCAAAGTGATGATGTCTTTCAGCATTTCTTAAGGCCAGTGTGAGCCCAGATAACTCAACTCTTGGCTAGGGGTCCCATGCAAGGTTTCTCTGGGACAGCACAACATCTCCCTGCAGCATCTATCTGGGGTGGCAGGATGAAGGCTGTTCTCTAAGGCAGTTGCAGCAGTGTGATGTAACTGCCATCTAAAACTCTGAAAGCTAAAGGCAAGCAACATCTCCAGGTCTGTTTGGTACCTTTTTCATTCCTAGTGGGATATGTGGGCTCTTGTCCAGCAGTAGGGAGTCACAGAGTGTTGCTTGCTCTTCATAAATCAAATCTGGGATGAATTAAGGACAGACACAGGGAGTTGTTCTTACTGTCAGTGTATCATTGTGAAGTGTCAGAGTCTTAGATTGTGACTTGGTTGTTTCTGCATTTAGTTGTACCGCTCAAAAAAAGCTCTGGTTCTGAGGCTGGAGGTGACTGCGTGGCTGCACCTAAAGTGGGATGATCTTTCCAGGTATTTGGAAAGAACAGCTGCTAAAGCCAGACTGAACTGCTTCATTTCAAAATGAGGTATGGAGGCACCATATTGAGAGCTGGTGGTCACTGTGCTAGACGGTATGAGAACAGGGGTTCACAAAACCCCCAAATAACTGCCAAGAGATTAGCACAACCACTAGAGAAACTTGTCACTCAGTTTGAAATGTTGCTATTTCCTATATATGTAGTGATGGGAAATGCTGGAGGGGTTTGCAATGTTTGCACCCTCTTATTCCTGACATTTTTTGACTTTGAGGCATTGACTCAGCCCTTCGATTGTGACACTTTTCTCTTAGCTGGGCCCTACTGCCATCTAGCTGGGAAGTGGATCTTCCTCTGGGGCCTGATCCAATTTCCAATGACATCACAAAAATCTTCCCATTTGCTTCAGTAGGAGCTGGATTGGGTTCTTACCTCTAGTTCTACTTTGTATTAGGGAGAAGGGGGTCATGATGACTGCCTTTTTTTCATGGGGTTATTATGTTCATTTGGATCAGCAACTTAACAGATGTGAACCTCACCAGAACCAATACTGAGAAAATTACTAGCAAAACCCCAAAATACAGCATCTCTCTCCGAAGAGCTTTCTCTTCTTGCCACGTATCGCAGAGAACCCTCACATTCTCTTGCACCGCACAGGTGTGGGGTTATAGCACACACAGCACACTGAGCCACCGGTACTGCTAAGAGGTCCCTCCACGCAACAGACAACAGCGGGAAACAACATACTGAAGGCAGAGCTGAACCAAACAAAGTGGTCAGGCACTACTCTTACGAAAAGTTCACCTCCTGGCCCTCAGTTTTTTAATGCATCAAATTAAAAGAGCAAGACTTTAGGAAAAAAGTTTACAAAGCCACCACAAGAGCACCAAGACCTTACCCACCCCTCCTGACTCAGTCTGTCTAGACCTGGGACTCCAGCTGTTGGCTTATTTCAGGATTTACTTTGCCCTGAGTCCTTCCCAGCAGGTAGGAAGGAAAAGGAAATAGCTTAATCCTAATTCTTTAGAGCCCTAGCAAAGGCTTGGATAACAGCCTTAGGGCCACAGTACTCAGAGGCCTCCTGTTCTGCTTTCAGACTGTTGCAAGCGTGGCAGTTCTGCTGTGGTAGATGCTACCCATAGAAAACTGGGCCCTTATGAGCACCAGCTAATGTAGCTCATGGCACGTCACAGGGCAGGAACTTGTTTGCAAGGGGAATGAAAGATAACTCCCACATTGCTGGTGCTTCTCCGAGATGGCATTTTGTTTGAAAACGAGTGAGTCGGGGAAACCACGTTTACCCGCAGTTCAAAGTCCGGGCACCTGCTGGCACCTGGGGAGTTCAGTTCCAGCCGTTTCCAGCAGTGAATGAACTTGGGATCAGCTCCAGCAATGGAGACGGCTCTCTGCCTGCCGAGCAGATGTCTGGAGACGCAGCCTGTCATGAAAGGGCCTCGGAAGAAGAGCATTCCAAGCCAGCAGGGCAGTAGCGGGGAACGGGTCTCTGTTGCTAAAACTGATCTAGCCCCTGGAGCAGCTGCAAACCTTGGCCTGAAATTGGAGCCTGTACATGGGGACAAAGAATATAAAAGGGAGGATGAGCTTCTCCCCTCCCCCTACCTTCATCACGTTTCCTCTTCTCGCCATTCGACCGAGGAATCCCCAGGATCCCGTTAATGGAGTAAGAGCCCACTGGATCATTGGAGGCACTGGAGACGGGAGGGGATGCTGTGCTGGGCACTGGACAAAAGGAAAAGGGAAAAAGGGCCATGAGGAGAGCAGCACAGCACTCAGGGATCCCCCAGCTGAAAGCTACACATGCCACCAGTCGCATAGGAAAGCCTGGGCGCTAAGCAGACTCCAGTCCCTCGCACTGAAGGACTCATACTCACTCTACTGCTAATGTTGCTGCATCCCAGCTTTGCCAGTCCATTCTTATACCGTAGCTCCTCAGCCTTCCAGTACAAGGCCATTAATAACAAGCAGGTGTATTCCACCAAGAAGCTAAACCTTGTTGTTATACCCCAGTTCCAATCAGGCTTCCCAGTGCATGCCATGGTAACTGAGTGCAATGCTGCACAGGCCACATTCTCTTGTGACTTCCTAGGCCATCTGTATTTTGCCAGATCATTTCCTCTTAGCATTTTTCCACCAGGAGCACCATGTTCTGTGTTAGCCAGATCAGCCTCTTACATGTCCACCCAAAACACTCGTTGAAAAATTACCTACTTAGCATAGGTTAGAAGAACTTCAGTGTTGGGCACTTCAGCTCCCTACTCGACAAATGGTGAGTCGGTGATACACACTCCGACCCAGATCAGTAACAATCTAGTGTCTTCCTTTGGCACTTGCCAATGTCAACAGGCAGGCTCCTCGTGCCACTCAGGGCTGTCCGAGATTGCTCGTGAGTTTCCAATATATCAGAAATGACACGTCATCCAGATTGGAAATTATCATTTTGTGATAATCGGGGCTTTAGACTATAGAACAAGTAGAGCTATGCATTCCGTAGGCATGCTCATTATGTCCCAGTGTGTCTCTGTAATGGGGAGAACGTCCCGATTCTCTTATAGGCCACTACCCATCATTCAGCTCATAAAGCACTGACATGAAGTAATCAATACGTCCAATACAAGCCTTCCAGGGTGGAGCAGAATCTGTCAACACTATCCAATGTAGACCCACACTTCCCAGTACATCCCAGAGCAATGAGAGACTCCAGCAGCAGCACTCGCAATCGCTATCCCATCTCAGCCAATGCATTCTCTAGACATTGCGCTACTTTTCCAAGAAGGAATAATACCTGCCAATCCATCTGTTGTGGTCAGTGATCCCCAGTCCAGTGAGCAAGTCCAGACTAAAAGGGCATCCAGAAATGCTCTTCCATACTGGCCTGTTAATTCCATTGTGCTCCTGAACACAATTTGTGTACAGGATTATATCTGCCAGCTCTGTCCCCTGCAGACCAGCACTTTCCAGTAAATCCTTGTACAGCAACTGATTCTCAGTAACCAACACAATCTAAGACAGCATCTAAGGCCACAAATAAGCCACTGTATTTCACAGTATCCCAGAATACTGTGTGTTTTTTTCCTGCTCTGAATTGTTAGTGGATAAGCTGTACTAGCAACAGCAGACATATGCACCTTACGGCCCACAGAGTGAAAAGTACCTCATTGCATATCTAGCACAGTACCTTTAAACACAGCAGACCAGGAGACATTTGGTCACTTTATTACAGCCTCCATCTTCTGCTCACCTCGACAAACCCATCTCCCCCAGCAGAAAAGGCATTTTCTCAGTGAAATACACCCATGGGATACCTGACTGCAGAGCTAGAACAATGAAGAACTCAGTTGTGAGGCATCAGGAATACCTTACCCATGTCTGTGTATTACTAGCTCTAAGAAACAGACCAGTTTCAGCAAAGGGAGAGAAGAGAAATTGGGAGAGGGAGGGGAAGAGAGAGTCAGGGTAAGAAGGAGACAAAAGGTGAAGACTGGTTCTTAGACAGGATAGCAGTAAATACTCCTCTCTGGGGAGGTGAAGGGGAGAGCATGACCATGAAATGGATGTTAAGGCAGAATCACTTTGGGCAAACCCCTGCTTTGGGCTGGTTTCTCTGCCATGATTCCCTTCCCTACAATGCAACAAGGGCAACGAAGAACAGAAACCTCTGATTTCTGTTGAGGCTTCTCACACACACACACACTCCTCCCTTTTGCTCTGCTTAGCACCTGCTTCTCAGACTTTGTTCCCTCAACGAAGCTTCATCCTCATTTCCACTTGCCCTGCCACCACCCCTCATGCCGGTCTTCTTACCAATAGTATGTCCTGGTGCAGTCACGCCTGTCCCGCTCCCGTCTGGTGTTGGGTGAAAAGGTTGCTGAACTTTGGTTCTGATGATCCTGGAAAAGAGCAAAACACTTTCAGAACTCAACTGTAACTTCTCTCTGCCTTCACACACCCGTAATCCCGGCTATCGGAACCCGAAGGCCTGATCCGAGCTCTGGGTGCAGCAAAGTGCCGTCATTTGCCTTCTTGTGGTTCTGATTCTACTGTTTCAATGGTCCCATTCCCAACAAGTTGTCCTTGCTGTGCTCTGTCATCTTTTCCCCAAACTTGGGTATTCCCTGCATAACTGTGGTGCTCAGTGAGTGAGGTAGGATCTCCTGTGTGTTAGCAACTGCAGTATCGTTTATGACCTAATCTGCCAGCATGATCACAAGGCAGGCTTTGCAGCTAGTAGAGCCACTGTGGGATTTACAAACGGTGTAGATTTAATTTTGTTGTGTACTGAAAAAATACCTTTCTGGCATAGAACTGAAGGCTTTGTACTGATAGAAGGCTTTGCCAAAGCCCTTGCCCTTGATAAATGAGAAGGTGGGAGCAGAAGGTTCCTGTAGGAAGTGGTGATGGGATACAGATCACCAGGAAAAAGAAGCCCCAACAAAGAGGGCAAAAATTGGTGTTTATCAGGTGGTGAATGAACACAGCACGGGAACTCAAAAAGATGTCTCCGTGAATGCCACAGAGCTCATAATGCAGCTCAGAATTAAAATAAACTGAACTGCCAGTGCTCCGTTTCTCGTTACATGAAATCTTTCACCTTTGTGTCAGTGGTTTAAATCCAGCTGAGGTCAGCGGTGAAGGTAAATCACTAGCACCTAGTGCCTGGCTGGCAAGGTCCCTGCCTGCTGGCGGGTGCTGGGTATCTGTGACCCAGGGACGACTGTCTCAGCAAGGAACTCTGTGAATAAGCCATGACCTATGGAGGCCAGATTCCTTTCTGACATTAAAATGAGCCTTTCCAATTAGGGTGAAGAGTGCAGATGCTCTTCAGCCTGAGTTTCTGGAACTCTCAGCCCTGCATTATATTAGCTTTAACTTCTTCCAAAAAATCTTTCCAGAAAGTGAAAGCAAATAACGCATTCTCCCTGCCCACCCGAGATCTTCCCTTAAAGATTCGTTCTGTAGAATAAGTTGGCAAAACTTCAAAGAGTGAGTGTCTGGCTGGTGAGCGGTATGGCATGGATAGAGATAAGCAGAGGCAGTGAGAAGGCATGTTTTAAAAAGCACAACTCCTGAGAGTGAAATCTTTTTAGGAAAAGAAAGGTATTTCAGAGCGCTGTCACCTCAGCAAGTTAGGAAACTCCGATACACACGTGATGAAGCCTAGGCAGTAGCTGGAAGTGACAGAGAGGCTGCTTGGGACATAGCTGGAGGCAGGGAATGGCAAGGTTCTAGCTGGGGATGGAGATCCAGATCTTCACCCCATACAGCTCAGCAGTACCAGGGGCCCTACTCCTTAGCTGCTGAGGAGCTCAGAAGGTGTCCGAGGGCCTCAGGGCCAGATTCTGAGGTCTTGCTTATTTGCACTAGCTGAGGAGCTGATCTGAGAAGTCTGTGCTAGGGCAAATAATACAACTTTTTTCTTTTCTGTTTTTCTCTTTTCTTTCCTCTCCTCTCACATTCCCCCTAAAACCCCCTGAAGTGCCACTCTGGTTGTGTGAGTTTATTGATTTCCCCCAGCCCAGAGAAACAGAAAGAGGGGATGGGGTGCAGGCAAAGGGATGGAAATAGAAAGCTATAAATTATTTGTGACAGGAAAGCAATAGTGCCAGAGTGCTGAGCACAAGTCCCGTGTCACTATTAGATTCCTTTTAGCCTGATGACACTGTAAAAGAGGTTAAGTGTCTGATGGAATCGTACACCTTGGGGGCAGGGGCAGTCCAGGAGCAGAACAAGCCACAGAGAGCAGGTATATCAATTCTCCAGGCCAATAATATTCCCCTCATTGATCGCAACACAAAGTTCAAAAATCTCATTATAGCCAGGCAAACCTGCAACTTTTTAAAAATCAATAGAGTGATATAATGTATGTATACTTTGTATAAATGTATCTATCCATCCATCCATCCGTCCGTCTGTCTATCCAAAATCTGCCTGAAGGTGTCTAAGTTAACCTACACATTATACTGTGTTACGTTCTATTGTAGTGTAGCATAGTGAATGGATTAGAAGATTATCCCTGCAGCCTTAGATGACATATTATAAAAAATCCTGTTAGCAGTGAGGTGACATCAGACGGTTCTATTCATATGGAGATATGACATCAGATTTTCCATCCGTACTGGGAGGTGGCATCAGACAGCTCAGCTTCTAGAGAGGGGAACCATAAGATGAGCCTAATTATACTGAGATGGCCGATCAGGCTGTGCTGAACCACGCTGCATGAAAATTGCGAAGTTTCAAAAAGCCTTTTAGAGTGAAACCAGCCTGTGAAACAATGGCAGTATAAAATGCCTGTCCATAATGCTTCAAAAACCCCGGCAAAGGATGAAGAGGAAGGTTCAATTTCCTTCCCTGTTCAGTTCATGGTCTCTTGGCTAAGAATGCCAGTCACTGCCAGTTGTGACTGTGATTACTGAGATGTGTCCAGTGGGAACTGGAATGAGACTCACCAGCTCATTTCACCAAGTAGCCGTCAGCTGCTAATGATTTTTGGTCACTACCAACCAGGGCCAGATTTCAGCTGGTGACCCAGGGGTGAAAGGCTCTGTTCAAAAACGTTCCCCTCCTAAGAACGAAACTGGTTTTATGTCAAGGGAAAGCGCTTGGAAATGGTGAGCAAAGAGGAGCAGTTCTGGTTGTGCAGCCTCCAGTGGCCTGGGTCAGATAATTCTTGGTATCAAATGAACAGCAAACCTAACGAGGCCTCAGGCAGAAGGTTGTTTCCTATGGCTAAAAGAAGAGGCAGGTTTTGAAGAGGCTCTGCCCAGGAGTGCTCCTTTGTCCTGCAGTCATGGCCGAACTCTAGTGCGTAAGTAAAGAGGAGAAATCTCAGGGCCCTGATGCTCAGCATGGAACACGGCAGTGTGTCCCCCGGGGCTGAAGCATTTAGGGATAGTGACAAACAGCAGGATAGCTAGGCATTGCTGTTGCTGCTTTAAGAGGCTTTGAGTGAGGCTGTCCTACACGAGACCACCTAATGAAACAGCAAATGAGAGATGAACAGGGCTGACCTGGTCCTGTAGCAACAGATACAGCATAATAATGCTGCCTTTAAACTTCAGGATTGCTGAAAGCTTCACACCCTTACCCGAGACTAAAATACGCACTAAGCCAGCTCTGCTGCCTCAAACCCAGGATTTCTGGATTACTGCTGTGTAAGAGGGAGCAAAACCTTGACCACCTCTTGCTGCCTCTGATGGCTTGTTCTTGCCTCTAGACACTGGAGAAAAAACAAGCTTTTTTGCAGAACACTTCCTCAGCCCTTCCCAAAAGCAGAAGGGTCACAAATCCTGGCACACCAGTCAGCAGTGCTGATTTCTCGAAGTAAGCACCAATATTTTCAAACGCCTTTCTTTCCTCCAGAAGAAATTGTCACTTTGGACTAAATTCATCCCTGCTGTAATTCCATCACAGTCAGTGACTCCAGTAACAGTGTCTGCGTTTAATTAGGGGCATAAACTGGTATTTACTGTAAATTCCCATTTTTCATTTTCCAGTGGGAGGTTTTTGCACAAGTTGTCTACTTTGAGTTTCAGAGAATATACACAGATTTAATACATAACCTTCTGAAGTTTCAGCAACAGGACATTTATAGATCTTTGATTGCAGTAAAGCAACTGAACTTCATTTCACAATCTGAATTTAATACGCGATATTATCTTAAGTAATGGCATGTAATGTCATTGCAGTACGTAGTACTGTACTGTGAATTACACATCCATTCCTGGAATTCATGAGTTTTACCATAGCTGGCTTGTAGTAACTCTTTTCTAGAGTTAATACCACATACAGCTCCAGCTGAAACCAACTGCCTGTTTCCAAATGCCTTTGACTTTCTTAAACGTTCAGCATCAGATCGTGAATTTCTGATGTTTGATTTCTATTTCATTATTTTCAGCTGGTTTAATGCAATTCCTTTTGCTGGTTCTGAATACAGATGGACAGGCAAAAATCATCTCTCCCAGTATGACAGTTGTAAGAAGCACTAATCAAATTTGGTCAAGAATGTAGAAAGAAATATTAGAAGCTAAAATTAGCTGAGACATAGTCCTGTCTGAGAAACAGAACTTTCTTCTATTCCTTGTAAATTCATGTCCAGAAATTATTTGCTAAAAAAATGACAGCTCACAGGGAACGTCCCTTGCTTCTCTGACATTTCTATCCAAACTCTCTTCAGGCCTGACATACTCTGTGGTTTCTCCTCTCATACTATTACTGGCAGAGTCATTAGTATCACAAATAGAAAGAATCATACTAGGGCTGATCAGAGGGAGAGGAGGTGGGTCTGACTCCTCTGGAGTCCCAGTCTAGCAATTTTAATCCTGGAAGAACAGACTGAAGTTGCACTAAGGGAAAGAGCTGTGTGTCCTGCTGCCCGGAGGAGACCCTAACAGATTTCGGAAAGCACTGGTATCCTCGCTTTAGTCATACTCCTTTGTCATGGATTATTTTTCAAAGTGGAAGGATACACTCAGCAGAGCACCAAACTCCTTGTAATTGTTTTGGAGTATTCATATTTTAAATGCTCCATATTAGAAGCACATTACAAGGCCCCAGGGTGTGCATTACTGGGCAATTAAAGCGGTTCTTGGAAGGCTAACATTGCGAAGCTTCAGCCTTTTCTCTGCAGTGTGTCCAAGGGAGGCTGTGATGGCCAAGGAACACACACCCTGCTGTGCCACACTGCTTAATTAGTGCAGGGCCGTACTGCTGAGTCGCGGGCTGTGCCGGCGGCAGGGACGAGGCAGGCTGCAGGGGACTCAGTGCAGGGCTAAGCAAGACAGTGATGCCTTCTCTGCATCAGATTGCTCCTACAAAGGGCCTCGTGACCATCCCAGCGATGCTGGCATCAAAGCATGCCTGAGGAAAAGAAGGAGAACATGGGATGGGAAGAGGCAGGTTTGGGCTCCTTGGTGACAGCCCCCATGGAGCCAACAGTATCCCAGCTGCAGACTGGTGCTGAGCAGGCATAAGGATCTCTGAACATGGAAGGAGCTCCAATGGGAGAGAGTCATGTTTCTGTGCATGGGTCAAGGCACATCTGAATTCACAGTTGAGTAAAAGAAAAAGGGGGCGGGGGGGTGAAGGTCTTGTTTGCACCAAGTTCAAAGTGGAAAGCAAGCTTCATAGCATGGTGAGGGAAAACAACCAAGGGATTTGGGGATGAAGGATGGGAAATAGAAAGTCTGATAGTTAGAGCCTAATCCGACTTAGGGAAAGGGCTTCAGTTCCTTGCTCTGTCATGGACCTCTCGTCAAGACTTTGGACAAATGGCATTTCTCTCTGTGCTCTGTTTCCTGCCTGAAGTGTGAAGATAGAAGCATTGTCGTGCCACCTGGGGCACAGTGAGGACAGCTGGAAGGAGGAGTGAAGGGCTCAGACTCTGCAATAACAGGGGCCAAGTAAGTGCTTCAGCGAGCTGTAGCACAGTATTGGCTTCATTCCCCTGCTTGAAGCAGAAGTGACATGTACCCTGCTGACAGTGGCTGTACGTGAAGGGAAGGGAGATAGGCAAAGGCAACAGGAGCCGTATTTCAGCTGCACTGGCTTTGGTGATCACGTTTGAATTTGCGGCAGCAGATGCAGTTGGGAAGATGAGAGTGGCAGTTGCCCCCCAAAAGCCACAACATAATTTTCATTAGGATGTGGGGGGGACAAGTAGCTTCTCCTACTGCTCTCAAAATCCACTGCAACACTTGCAGCCCTCAGAACAACAGCTGACATTGGCAGGAGCAGCAGACTCAGCTTCCTTGCTAGCTGGCCTGCGGCTCTGGTGCTCCCTGCCAAGGCAGCAGAATGCCTTCAAACCCTGCCATATTCAGGGGCCACAAGCAATATTCACACATTCAAACTCTCTCCTGTCATGAAAATTGCATTTCCTTCTCCCTACCTTTTGGAATGGGAGAGAGAAGGAGGGTGATCATGTACTATATTAGTATATAAGCACAACTATGAGAGATTAACTTGATTAGATAGATAGATTGACAGTCCCAAAAGGTGCCTGAAGAGGGATTATCTGTTTTCCTGAAGCTTCTAAATAGATGAGAGGTTGAAATGGAGATGCCTTACATATCCCAAAACACAGTCCCAGCCCTCCCTGAGAAAATTTGACCCCTTATCTGCTGTTAATCTGTGTAGGTCTGTCAACTTCACTAGAGCTACGCTGACATCATGCTTGAAGACACAAGGAAGAATGTGCCGCTGTGTTCCAGGTCAGCCTGCTCACTCCAGACCCCAGAGAGAGAAAGCCCAATCCTGCTCTTTTTTCTGACTGCATTTCTTGGCTGCACTCTGCGGAGAGGCAGAATTCACAGCAGCAGTTTTACTATCTGAAGGGCTTAGAGAGGAGCTAGGATTTTTTTTGTTGTTTTAAATCAGTGACCCATGATGACACCATATGGTTTTATTTCATTTAATTTGAGCAAAGCATTAACGTTCAGCTTCTAGCAGATCTCTGCCCATTCCAGTACTGCTGTGCTACACGGTACAAGTCCAGAAGTGAGGAAGAGGGGTGGAAGAAAGGAGAGAAAGGTGAAGATGCCTGCCTTCTGGAAGGGGGGAGATCTGCCAGGCAGCGGGGGCAGCCTGCCAACTCATTCTGCTGAGCAGTAACACACAACTTCATGCCACTGGTACTGATGTGGTTGACAGCAGTCAGCCCCATGTGTATAGGTTGCCTAGCCTGACCTCCCAGAATTTGCTGCATGAAGCTTTAAGAAACATTTTCCCATTCATCCAGGCGGATTTGTGTTAGGGTACAGAACCCACCTGGGAAGCAGAAGGTGTGCTTGAATAGTTGCTGTGCTGTGCAAAGCTGTGCTACAGAGCCATCGGGACCCGGTCTGCCTGCCTTAAAGCTGGCTAAAGTATATCTACATGAGCTGCAGTCAAGCAGTGACTGCAGCATAGAAATGTCCTCAGGCAGGTGTTTCTACTTTTATTACACTCGGTTCACGTTTGGAAGGCTTTCTTCACAGTCAGGAAAGCCAGAAATTCATTAAAATCCAAACATCTAGAAGATGTCATACAGTTTACAAAATATTGGAAGTCAACTTGATCCTGGCTGTAGGTGTTTGACATCTTGGTTTTAAGGTGAATTAAGGAAATCTTAAAGGACAAAAAGAGTTCTGCTCGTCTTGGACGTAGAAACGCAGGCCTGGGAGGAACCACCTGGGTCAATGGGTCATCAAGTCCACATTCTGATATCACAAGCAACCACAGAGCAGATGTTCAACTCACAGCACACTTGAAAGCATCCATCCCAGCAGCTACAGACCTACCATTCCCCTTTTACAAACTCATAATCTCTGCAGCAAAAGACCAAAAGCTTCAAAAACAACAAGCCACAGGAAGAGAGCAGGAGAGAAGCATTGCCAGTGGCTAGGTACCCTTCACTAGCAAGAGGTTTCTGCCATGAAAATGCCCGGAAGGTTTTGAGCTCTTAGGCATTCACCGTTTTCTAAGAGTACACCTACACTGCAATGACTGCAGTACAAAGCGGCATCTTCTGTTCCCTAGGGACTGGCTGGCTTGGGTCCTGCTAGCAGCGTCGCTGCAGCAGCATGGGGCTGGTGTGGGGCACAGCCCCAGGAGCTGCCAGCACACCGGTGACAGCCACGCAACACTGGCCGGAGCTGTCGCAGCAGCAGCTGTGCCAGCAGGTGAGTTAAGGAGACCTACAGAAACACATGGGCTTGCCAAGGTTAAATATCTTAATCTGGAGCATGGGAACTTTTAATTGAAAGCTTTGCTTTGAGCCCATTTCCAGTTATTAAAATTCAGGAGTCTGTGCTGAATTCCTTGTGGACATTCATTTTGATTAACAGAAGACATGTGTGTACTAGGAAAGGAGTCTTGAACTGGGAGGAACCAGATAAATGTAGATAACATTCTCAGCCCTCTTGCAAGTTATGCCATTTTGTGTAAGCCTCAGATCTTGAAGATAAGCAATTATTTCAGCTTTCATTTAATACCGAGGTATTTCTGGCTTTCATAGCTGCAAAGGCCAGGTGGAAGCGGGACCTGGCTGCCTCCCAAGTGGCCAGAACTGGAGGCAAAGGGAAAAAACCCAAATACATTCTCATTTACAGCCTTGTGAATTTTATGCCAGTCTCTTCATTTTGGAGGATATCGACTCAGGACTTTCTAACTTTTGGTCTCTGCAGGATTGTGTGTTAGCTGTGCATTATCTCTGTGTCCTGCAGAGCTCCACTTGAGTGTGCTGGGTAAGTCAACGATTCCCTTTGAGGGGCGTCGCTGTGTGTGCCTCCCTGGTGTTCGTTGGAGCTGGTGAAAGCTTCATAGCACAACCCTTAGCAGCAGACATTTGCCCAAAATCCAAACTGAAACAGTGCTGGGAATGTGTCAATTTAGATCTAATATTATTTTTACCTTGGGTTTTAAAGAAATCGTGAGAATAATTTAAGTCTTCTCAGAATGGAAAAATTGTTTTTTTCCCGTTAAAATGGCCTGTTTAGGGTGAATGAGAGACTATGCTAAAAAAAAATTTAGAAGAATATATTGAGATTTGATTGAAGTGGCAGGTTCCAACTACACTGAAATACAGCTGTAGAATTTTATCAAAGTTCTGATTCAAAAGCACACTGAGAAGTTGAAAATTTCCACAGAGAACCTGAATCTTTCCCTTCCTGTTCTAGTCCTCACTGCTCTTGGTATTATTTATTCCTTGCTTTATCATACTGCCCCAAGCAGTCAGGCCCAGGTGAGCACTTCAGGGCATGGCTGCTACATCCCAACACAAAGCCGGTGCCCACCTCCATAGCAGGCAGTCTGGTTTTCATATTTACAGGACAAAGCCATCTTTTTGAAATGGAAAGACAAACCTGTAACTGGTAGGCTTGACGTATGCAAGTTACTACCAGGTTTAACCTTTAGAGAGCACGAGCTATATGTTTTGTTTGCTATATGTTTATATATAAACATAAATATATATGTAAACAAATATATATGTTTGCTGTATGTTGTGTATCTGTATTGTGTTTGCAAATACACTACCGTTAGTCCCTTCGTATGTTTTAATTTACCACACAATGTGCGTACTTTGTCTGTCTTTGCCTATAGGTCTGCATTTGTAACTGTGGCTATATGGAGTTAGATGTTTGGGTCTCATATTATATATTCAGACCCCATGAAGAATTAATAAACATTAATTCAACCGTTACAGTTTTTAACGGAGTTTAATGTGCGAATAGGCTGTTCAGACCTGTGGCTTGTAACCATCACCAGCTAGCTGTATGGATGTTTTTGTACAGCACCAAGCACAGTTATTACAAATAAGTTATCACCACCTAGAACTTATCCATAACGAGGCTATAATATCTGTGATGTAATATCTAACATATCTGAATACTGATACATAACTAATGTGGAACCTTGCTGTATGGTAAGACCCATAACCGTGTGTACGTTTGCACAGTTGTGTAAGTTTGTGACCTATTTCTAAACTGCACAGCTGGCATCCACCCAGTTACCCGCAGAGCTATAGGGCTCTGCAGGCCTTCAGCGACCTTTCATTCCTGCCCTCCTCTGTTACAGTGGCGATGGCTGGTAGCATACACTGGAGTCTTGGGACCCATTTTCCTGGTTCCTGTATAAATACAGTCCCTGTCCATACGAGTTAGCAGTTTAAGGGTTTACCTACACACAGCTGTGCAAAATGACTAATTTGAATTAACTAAATATGTGAAAATTAAAGTGGTCTAGTTAAACTACATTACACCTTTGACTCCCTTGTTTAGAATTAAGGCAGCTTTAGTTTAGCTTAATTCACTCTGGAAATGAAGTAAACTAAATTCAATTTAGGACATTCAAATTTTGAATGAGCATCCAAACAATGTTTTAATGCTTTTAACCAATGCACTTGCAAAGTTAATTCAGATTAAGTTTGTCATTTGCCCCTGTGTAAACACACCTGTTGACTATTCCCTGTCAATGAAACCATCTCAGCTGAGACTCCCTCAACAACTCCGAGCTGACAAACAGCCTCCCCAGAGCAGCAGTTTAAATGATCCCCCCACATGCACAGGTGTTTCCTCATCCCTGCATCCCCATGCAGGCAACTTTTCTCCCCATAAGCTTTAGTGATCTCTAAGACTGATTTGTCCAGAGCTTGGTACATGGAGCCAGGCACTGGCTGGGGTAAACAGAGAAGAGGCACAGCAATTGTTTAACACTGTCTGAAAACCTAGGTTATAAATATTTAATTATTCAAATTTTACAGTTTAGGCTTTTGCTGTGGAATGCTGTATTACAAATTACAACGTATTCTTTCTGAAAATCACAATGTTCTAGAGAATTTTAGTGATTTTATCCACTTCCATTACTTCAAAACATGGTCCCTGTAATCTGAATTAAGTACTTGTTCACCTAATCAATTGGAATACCTCCAGCTGTAAATTAGCCTGTGTTTCATTTTTTGATCTAACTTGGATTGGACAAGATCAGATGCAGGCAGGATTCGTAGGCAGAGGAGAACAGGGGAACACAGGTGATGGTATTTAAAAAACTACACTGCCTTTACATTTTTTCTTGAATATATTGTCCTCTAAGAAGACAGGAGGTAGCATAAGCTGGCCCAAAGATTCTATCTTGCAGTTTTTAAAGGGCAGTTGCAAAATCGATCATGAACAAAACAATCTTAGAAATAACACAGAAGCGTATTTTCAATGCAAAAATATTAAACATTTTTAAGCATTGTTATGGAAATTTCAAACTTTTCATTACCTTGCTTAATTTTAAAACCACACTGTGTATTTGCTCAAAAGATGTCTTAGGAGGAAAATGTCATTGAACATTATTTTTATCACAATGCAATAAAGCCCTTGAAAAATTGCCATTTGGAAAATCTCGACTCAGAGAAAGAACCTGCCCTAAATCTTTGCTAAAAAGTCAACCAGACAAACAAATAAAAACAACAAAAAAAGCAAAGAAAGCCCCCTTCAATATCCCTAAGCCATCAAGTATTATTTGATTAGATGGTTAGGCTATATTTTTGTGAGTTTGTTTTTTGTGGTGTTAGTGCTAATGAATAAATGTTGTTTGACAGCTCCTACAGTCTCAGATCTTTGACTGGTAGAAAATTAGCATAGTTTCACTGAAACAGTTACCAGTATAATATAATAAGGAGACAGTCCTATGTATTAATATGCCTATGCAGAATGCATTTGAGTGTGTGGGGACATCCATTTACGTAAACCTAGCTAGAAGGAGGCCACTGTAAGCAAAATCTAGCTTTGTAGCAACACATCAGTTTGCATGGCCTTTTCGGTGTGGCTGTACAGCTGTATGAGGCTACGCTGGCGTGTCAGCGTGTGCAGGTATGTGCATGTGCACTTGTACACGAAGTCATTGGCATGTCTGTCTGTCTGTCTGCAGGTGTGTGTCCGCTTGTGTGTGTAATCTGGCTGCAGTGCTTTCTGAATAGCAATGAGCTCAGTAAAAGTATGGATGTATTTGTATCAGCGTGTGCATCTATCTGCATACGGATGGGCTTGTGTAGTGTCTGTGGATGCGTTTCTTCTAGTGTGGTTTGTGTGTCCCTCCTGTGAGATGGATGCCTTCCTGCAGTCTGATCTCCATCACTGTGTGTGCTTTCAGTCCTGTAAAAGGCAGCGTCCTTCAGCAGCAAAAACACTAACTGGGCATCAGGGGATCTGGATCCTGATCCCACCGCCCTGTTGATGGGCTCTGTGTGACTGCGCAGGCTCTTTTAATTCACTCTGTGCCTCAGTTTCCCCTCCCTTCTTTTTCTTTACAAAGACTGTGGACATAGACTATCTGCTACCACATGGGCATAAGTAACGCCACATGTGATGGGCTCTGCCTAGCTCAGGCAAGACTCTGGGTCCTAAGGAAATCTTGTGATGCTCTGCCACTGCTTTACAGTAACATTCATCCCTGCACATCCCTGCCTTCATGTGTTGGGGTTTGGGTGCCCATCTGTGTACTTTGTGGATGGCTATTTGTAGTTTTGTTGAAGAGTTTATCTCCCCATGTACATACAGAGCAGGGGGAGGTGGAAAGGAAGGAGTTATTAAATGCCAAGCGGATATGCAATAAATCCCATTGATTTTACAAACTCCAACTTGTCTTCAATCTCTTTCCATTCTTTATCCTGGGGGCATTGCAACAAAACCCTATTTTAAATACCTTTTCTTTCCCTTCCCCCTTCCCCCTCCTCTCACTCCCCAAAAAAGTGTCAATATTTTATTTGGATTTTTAACTTCGCTCCATAACAGTTGTTTGACCTCCTGACTCATGTGAGTCACATAAATTCTGGGACTTTATTCAGGAGCCATGTTCCTGCTATTGAATAAGCAATTTGGGAGGGTGAATTAATGACTTGTGCTGTTGCTGGAAAGTCCCTGAAGAAATATTAAAATTGCTTGCAGACTGAATCAATACTCACTGAACACCCAGCATGAGGACCTGGGCTTTTTAATGGCTACAAGCAGCGGCACTCAGCAGAGGAAGGGGAATTCCTGTACACAGAGCACACGCAGGCACACAGAACCGACAGCAGTCTTCCCCCAGCCTTATGGGCTTTTTCAGTAACAGCATATTCTTGTGCACACAACCTGGTATGAGCGGATGCCTGCTGTGCCAGGGAAAGGACGTCAGAGCCCAGTTCTCCTGCCTCCCTCCCCAGAAGATCATGCAGCTTTTGCAAAAGCCGGCCGTTCGGGCCGCGTGTTAAGCGCCTGGGTTAGCATGCTGTGGCACAGCCTGCAAGGCGCAAGGAAGGTCGATTATTTGTGGCGTTACGAGCATGCTTTATGCGGGCACTTCGCTTTTTTCCTCTCTGAAAGGGAGAGACACCAGTGCTGTGATGGGTTTGGGTGTGGTGCTGTGGTTCGGGAAGAGGGCTGGGCTGTTCTGCAGAGGCACGTCTGTGAGATGGTTCTGTGGCTCAGAGTGCAGAGCAGCATTTGCATCCATCCATAGCGTGGACGTGTGGTGTTTCTGATACTCAGTAGGTTTTGCTGGCTTGTGTTGGCTTGTGTTACGATGAGTCTTGAATGTCATGCACCCCTGCCTGCATTAGTAGTGACCACATAACCCTTTTGGTCATTAAGCAAACATGTCACTTCACCAACGGGTCTGTTTCAATGGCTGCAGGTGCAATCCTGCATGGTGCTGAATGCTCTGGGGGTCCACCAGCCTCACTAGGAGATGAGCACACTGGGCACCTCCTGGCGAGGCTGTGACTATTTGTTACTCTTTAGGCTGACAGCAGCCAGGTTTTGCCCACACCCCCAGTGCTGGTCTAAGCCCCCTCTGCTGAGGGTGGGGGTTGTTGCCAGAGTTTTGAGTCTCCTTTGAGAACGGCCGTGTTTTGCCATTGTGGTGGTGAATGGCTGTTTTGTATTCGCCTGTTGGGTGGCTGTTACTGTGTATTAACACCGGGGTGGGTGCGCTTTGTATGACCGCATGTCTGTCTCATTGATTCCATCAGTATTATTTTGTAATCGTGTGTCTCTGTGATTGAGTTAGTGTGCATTTCAGGGCTCCTGTGTATTGAATAATGATGTCAGGGATTGGGTTGTTTGACTGGGTAATGGCCTCTTTTCAGTGTTGTAAGTGAATGTGTCCTTCTCCTGTTTCCCTGTCTCGGCTGGGGCAGGATCATTTACACTAGGTGATTCCTTAAGATGCTCACATGCACTAAAAGAGTATCCCTTTGGCTCCCGAGCTCTCCCTGCCAGCGGGGTGTGCCTAGGGTGCGCTGCCCGCGCGTGTGTGACACTTAGGGTGGCACGTGTGGCCGGTTCTCAGCTGCACGCTTCAAGGCCTGCGGCCACTTGCTTGTGAATAACCATGTGTCTGTGTGTGTCAGCGTATTTCTACGGCTGTGTGAATGCGCTTACAGGTGTGTGCGCCTTCTGGTGCACGCAGGGGTTTTGCTAAGGCTTTTCAGTTACATTTTTCGACGTCTCCATATCCTAGGTTTCTTCACAAATATATGCAAGACTATACTGTGCAGTTTCAAATAGATTTGACTGAGCCTGTGATGGGATCTACAAACAACTACATATGTCTACAATGAAGACTTGCCTTTGCAAGGGTCTTCTTGCATGACTTTCTGTATTAATGCATAGAAGGGCATCCGTGTCAGTTAGCAGATGCCTCTGATCTGTGCATGACTGCCTGGCAGTGTTCCATGTCTGAGCTGACCTGGGTCTCTTATATATGTAAGAAAGAATGGGATTCTATGTCAGCAGCGTTTAGCAGTAAATATATATGTTAAGACATTTTAAATGTATGATGAATCTCTGGGTTTGTGCAATGGCTTCTGACTTGTGTGGATATTGTGCACTAATGCCCTAAGACTGTGTAGCCACATTTGGTCCCTTGGAAATGAACAAGAAAGTTCAGTTATTTTTCAGCTGATGATTATGTGTCATTGCCGCGTGGATTTATTTGCTCTGTGCAGGCAATGTGTCTGGCATTGGGCCTGTTCTGTGCTTCCTCAGCCGTCAGGATTTGGCCCAGCAGCAGCCACATCCAGACAAAGTCTATGAAAAAGGCTGTGAAAGATCCAGGAAACTTCTAGAGAGAGCTCTCAGCTGCACCCTCTCACCAAAATATCCCATCAGGGAAAGACCTGTGAGCTCTCTCAGTCAGGTCATCTATATGGCTGGGATATGGCAAGCCAGTGAGTTTAGCTTTTATTTTTCAGTGAGGTTGCTAACAGGTAACTCCTTACTCCTCCTTGCATTAGCTCAAGTCTTGTTACTTCACCTGCCTGCTTGTTTGTGCTCTCCCAGTCTTTTTCCCCCTTCCTCCTCTGTATTCCTGCCTGCATTTGACCTTGAACAGATGACACCATCCTTAGCCCACCCACTGCTTTACCAGCTTCCACCCCTCACACTGGGTAGCAGCATCAGGGTAATAGGGGGAGGAAAAAAATGAGGGAGTGAGGAAGGGAGAGAGGGGGGAGGGGAGGGGGAGAGAGACCTGTTTGAAAATAATTGGAGGCTGTTAAACAGAGGAGCCCAGCATATCACTCTAGTAATGGAAATAAATTCCATTGTATTTGCATTTTAATTTTCCACATAAACAAAGGCCCGGAGTGTGCTGGCTTCGCCAGAATCACCGGCCAGAATTTAATTAGAAATGAAAAGTTTATAGGGTCCTCTTTAATGCGATTAATGCACAGTTAACATTTATCACATACATATGCTGGAATCGCCTTTTTTAAGCAGCCACCGTCCATGAAATGAATTTCTTTTCAACTTTTTTAGCATGCGTGAGGAAGGCTGTCTCTGGTGAGGCGGTCCAGTGAGCACACTCCTGACAGCTTGGTAAACTGCAGCCCACAGAGGCTTAGTAGCCCCCATCCTCACCGAGGAAAGTTCAAGGTGGCTTAGAGGGAAGCATGGTCTAGTGGTTAAAGCCTGAGGTTGGGAGTCAGGGGATCTGGGTTGTATTCCCAACTCTGCCACATGCTCACTGCATGACTGACTTGCTCTCAGCATCTGTTTCTCTGGGTGTTAAAAATAAAAGAGAAATCAGCTGGAAGAAGATATCTCAGCCCCAGACCCCTCCGTGTCTCAAGCTCTCCAGAAACTTGCCCGGCCCTGGTGTATGGGATCTGGATCGATTCCTGCACTGTGCTGACCTCTCCGCTTGCCTCCCCGTGCCCGAGCATCCCTACACTGGTCATGGGGATGGGGGAGCGCCCACAGTGCTCGCCTGATGCGAGAGGCTGGGTCTCCTGGAGGCACTGCCCTGCACTGCCCTGGCTGCCCCGGCTGCCGGTGCACATGGGTCTCATGCGGCTTGTGCAAGGGCACCTTCCTGCCCAGGGGTGCAGGAGCCCTGGCAGCCCTGCCCTGAGGGGACCTGTATCCACTGCTGAGGCAACTCCACGTTTCTTAGGAGGATCTGCTTATGCTGGCTTGGTCCAAAAAACTGCTAAGAATGGCTTGTGAGATACTGAGGCCATCAAGCCTGAGCCTCGGATCCTAACATAAACCTAATCAGGAGCAGCTACCAGCCCTCCTTGTGGTAGGGGTAATTATTCCTCCCTCACCCTGAGGGGCCCTGAGAGGTTGCCCCCTGAGTACTTATAAAAAGCTTTGAGTTTGTCTGCGTGGGGACACTAGGAAAAGCAAGTCTAAATCTAGACAACTTATCAGTATCCTTCCCTTGCAGCACACACCGCTGAGATAAAAGGCCAAAGGTGAACACCTCCCTTGCAAGCCGTGGCCCTGCCAGAGCCAGGAGGGCATCAGGCTTGACACCTCCCTGCCTCCTCCTGGCTCCTATTGCCTCCGACTTCTCCATTGTCCCTTTCTTATGCCCCCTCCTCTGCTCTGTCTGTGTGACAGACAGGGGCTGCAGCCACCCCCCACCCCTCTCCCACGCTTCCTTTCCGGGCTTGCAGACAAGCAAAGCAAATAAACCAGGCCCACGGACACAGAGTGTTAGCGTGTTAGGGACACAGCAGGGGAAGGAGGAACATGAAACCTCTATTGATCCCTTGAGGAATGATGTCCCTTCCTTATCTTATCAGATTCTCTTCACTCTTCAATTATAGTCTGTTGAAATTGGCCTCTTAACCCAAACAAGATAACCTGGGTAATGAGGAGAAGAGTGTGAGGGGAGGGGAGAGGAGAGGAGGGCAGAGTCCAGTGCATTAAACTATGGCTATCATTAGAAATATCTCCTTTAGCATAACCGCCTCTGCCCCCGCTATCCCCAGGTATCCCCTTCTTGCATCACCTATCGACAAACTAGCACAGATCCACTCCCTGACAAATACATTGTGCCTTAGGCACCCCTTGTACCCTCAGATGCACAAGGCACCCCCAGCAGGCACGTGTCCCCACATTTGTACATGACATCTCCATGTATACATGTATCTGCCCTGCCATACGCCTTCTGCGGTCACACGCCTCAGCAGACGCCACTCTGCTGTACGCACACTCGCACGCACTTGTGTAACTGGCACTGCCCATCTTGCCCGCTGCGTTCTCCTCAGCATGTTGGTGGTCTGGCTGCCATAGCACCTTATGCCCAGGTCTGCCCAAAAGGACTCCTGACAAAGAAGTGAGCACTGCTAGGACCCCCCCCGTGCATTTGTTCACAGCCACGGTTCATCAGTGCGTTCACATGGCTGCCTTGCCATGGGAAGCAGTCACACAGCATCCTGTGCAGAGCCCCATGAAACCAGATGGGCTTCCCAAGATGCGTATTACCACGCCTTTTCTTGCCCCTACGACTCCCTGCGTGTAACTGCAGGATTATGACGTTGTTTCCATGGCTAAGACTATTCTTAGTTCTCACGCAGACCAGTAATACCTACTGGCTATAAGTCTATACTCCCAGCTGGACATGTTGCCCTAGTGATATGCCCACGCTCCTCCTTGTACACATGTCATGGGGTATAGGGCATGTCTCACCCAAATATCCATTACAGAGAAGATTGTCTGGTGGAACAATAGAGACTCGGCGGTCTATCTGCACAAATGCACCCAGGTTTCCATGATCAGATTACCTCACCGTGCACAGAATGATCTAGGAGCACATTCAAATGGTGCAGAAGGTGCTTTCGTTTTGGAAAGGTGGTGCTCTGAGCAGTACAAAGGCCTCATTTACAGGGCAGGCACCTTCCTGTTGCAGTCTTCTAAAGACTGTTCCCTAGGATCGCTTTATCTCCTGCCTTTCACTGGGCCAGGGGCAATTCCTGAAATGGGCCATACTCCCTTCATTTCATGTCTCCCTGTGCCACCAGCCCTGCCAGTTTCATCTGCTGGACACCAAGACCCATGGGGATGGGGGGTCACCCATAGGCATGTATTTTTCGTAAAACATTTGCAGGTCACAAAAATTCATGTAATCCTCAAAAGGGGGTTAGAATCACAGCAGTCATCTTTTTACAATTTACACATGCTGTCTCACGTGCAAGCACACAAACTCACCCATGCAGCTCCTCCCTGCTCTCCAGCTTGCGCACCTCACAGGAATACACAGCCAGATACACTTACTCTGTCCCCATCCTGGTTGCCTCCATACACACAGACTCCCCACTCAGGCACACACGTAGCCTGAAACTGTTAAAGCCACGTAAGGGAGTTGGATGCCGGTACTGGGTGACTCTGCATCTTGTTTGGCCCAGTGGCCAAGACTGCCTTCTCTGAAACTACAGCAGGTCTGGTTTTGACCCAATCCAAGTCACATCTGCCTTAGCCTTTCACTCCATCCTTATCTCTTGCCTTTTCCTCCACCAACCCCACCCAGCTGTGCTCTCCACCTGCTGTAGGAGCTTTGTGTTGTGGCCGTCTGTCTGCCAGAGACAGCACCACAAACATTGGCTCTTTAAAACTCTAAATTTACTGTTTGTTCCACAGGGAGAGGGAATTTGTGACATTGCACATTTTCCACTCTACTTCTGCTTGCACAGCCTTGGCCCATTTGTACATAGCATGTCCCAGAAATACCCTTCCCCTATGTGCTCAGTATGCAAACATGATGTCTTTTTCTTCAGAAATACTATTCCTTCCTTTCCTCTTCCTTTCTACACCTTCTGTCTTCCATATTGATTTTATAAATAAGTGTATATGTATTTTTGTGCATGTATAATTTATGTATAAATGTGTAATTTTTCAAGCTCGAGAGTCTAAATTTAGACAACCAAGAAAGGTCTTAAACGTAGGCGAATATTAACAGCAAGCACTATTACATAGCTACATGGTGCTGTGGTCTTCCTTTTTAAAGGTAGTGACCAAAAATTGTTCTTAAAAGAATTTTTAGAGAAACACGAGTATGTTGAAAGGCAACAGTCCCTTTAGGAAGTGCCCAAATGTTAGTGCCCAAAGACTCCATTACAATTTTAAAGTGAGAGCTTGAAAATGGGCAGCCGAGTAACGACATTGCCCTGTATCTCAGCCCAGCTTGAAGAAAATGAGGACTAGTTCAAGAGTCAAAGGGCCGGTATATTAACCCTTCCTGACCAAAGAAATGGGTACTATTATTGTTGCCAGAACCATCCAAACTACCCTGAAACTAGAGGGTATCCTGTCTGACAGATACGTGAGGGTTTCTTCTGTGACCCTGCCAATTGGTCACAGTCTCTGCTTTTCCTTTTGTAAATTAACGAACAGACATCAATCTGCCTTGAAAAATATGGATACCTCCCCTCTGAACTGCAATACAGTGATGGGCATTTTGGGCAGAGCTGATTGCTATTCTTGATGCAATTTGCCTCCCAACCAGAGATGGACATTTAACCCTGTGCCTTGGACCCTGCCGAGAGGGGAGCATGCCTACCTTGGCAGAGGAGGAACTGTTCAAAATGGAGCCGAAGGAATAAAAACTAAATTGGCCCCCAAGAGAGGACAATTAATAGAGGCCAACTCCAGCATATCTGTGTGCGTATGCATGTGTGCCTGTGTTGGGGGAGTTGCTAGAAGCCTGGGGAACAATACACTCTGCAGATTTTAGAAACACTACAGGAACTGCAGAGCTAGGGAATGACAGCAGCAAGAAATGTCCTATTTCTGTGTTTCGTACAGGCAGAAATAAGCCTCCAGAATTTCCCTTCCTCATTTAACAGTGAGGTTTGGGTAAATGTTTCATACGTAGTATTTTCTGGGAAGCATATCTGTGAACTCACAGTCCGTTAGCTCAGGCTTTAGGCACATCACTCTTCCTCCTCTCTGTCAAAACTAGTACACACATAAATCCCAAGCCAGACAGAGGACAAAGGAATATCCTTCCCCGGCCACATCAAACTCCCGCATATGCTTCCTTTAGCCTACCAGCATTTTGTGTCCCTGACTGTGTGCCTGCCCAGAGATCCATGTTCCCTGCCGTATGCCAATATACTCATAGGTAGTATCCAACCAGCAGGTGCGTGCCACCAAAGGTACCTGCATCACACTCACAGTCCCCATATAAATGTCCTGTAAAAAAACACAGTATAACTCTGCTTTTTGCTTTGCCATACCCACCTTTGAACACATCAGCGTTTCAAATTTGCCTTACATATATATATAAAAAAATATATATATATAAATGTACTCGCTGCTCTCCGCCTATCCTGTCATTTCTCCTCAGTATCTGTATGGACAGACATACTCTGTCCGTATGTCTCAAACACTTCATGCATACATCCTGTCATTCCTCACACCCCAACCACAGCTATTCTTCTCCTGTGGCTCCAGGATTGAACTATTGTTGTCCATTTCCCAGTGACAAGGGGTCTAGTTACAGGGTTATTGATTGGTTTTCATGCAGACAGATGGATCTGCCTTTGGTCTCCCCACCAAAATCCACCTCTGTATGGGTTGATTGTCACTGCTCCAGGGATAGGATTTCACCAGGAGACCACCCTCCATGCAAACATCCTTCACCCAGACCACGGATGGTAATAAATGGAGTCAGGCTGAGCCATAATAAAAGCAATTGAGTGGGTTACCTGTGCAGACATGAGATTTATACCTCCTCATATTTGATGTGATTGTTTTATTGAGTTCTCAGTGCAGTTAGGATGCCGTTTATTTATTTATTTATATGCCTACTTATCAGGGAAGAGGGGGAGGCAGTTGCAGCCTAGCTAGTGCTCAGCCTCCGTCTCATCAGCTGTGAGCCTGAAGAAGAGGACTCTCCAGTTTTGCTCTGCCTTTTTACCTAGACTCAGGCTCGGTGGGTGAGCCGTGGCCAGATATCTTATTTCCTATAACAAAGATGTTTGTTTCAGGATCCCTGAAACCTTGAGGACTGTCTGAATTACAAGCCTCGTCAAAGCTAAGGGGAGGGTGTAAAGACAGACGTGTGTATATACTGATTTTCTAAAAGAACCTCTCGAAAGAAATTCCTGTTTACGCTGTGCCTGTTTTGGATGGTGGGCGGTGGGCTGTGATCTATGCACAGAGCCTCTTTATGCCATTGCAATAGAAACAGTAAGAACCGGCATTGCTTCTGACTCTGTCATCGCATGTGAGCGTTGAGAAATATTAGCAGGTGCAAATTGATTGGAAATGAATATTTGTAAGTGCACTCTGAGGAGTTTGGAAACCAAGTGATTAGATTTGTGATTTTCAGCTGGGTAGATAGCCATATAAGTGCTACAAAATCAGCTCTCAGTTACTGGCACTAGAGAAAATTGGAGGCTAGCACTGAATATCATACTGTCTAGTATTTCATCACAAGCCTAACGGTGTTTGTTGTGGGTTTTCCAGCTCCTCTAGTCAAGTGATAGCATGAGAATTTCAGTTCTCATTTAATAAAGTGTGCTTCCAATGCTTGCGGGCACTTGTACAGGGGCCTGTTGGCTCTCCAAAGGTGTTTTTAAAGTTGTTTAATGGGAGTCAGATACCCAAATCCATTTAAAATATAGGGTAGAAAAGAGAAAACAAGTAAAACCATCCCCATGTTGTATTACACATACTCATGATTTTTATGCCAACTGCATGGTTTAGGCTGTGCATTTTTAAACAGTTGGGACTGGTAAATACGGCCATGCATGTATAGGCTCCAATAGATTAACTGGGATTGCAGTGGAAAAGTCCTCATTCCCATTAGCTCTCAGTTTAAAGAATGATTGTTTGGGAGAAAAACTCAAACCTTTCTAATCATCACCAGAGCCATCTACACACAGATGGGATTTCCTAAAGCCTTAGTTAGCTGCACGCATGTCAGGCCAATAACAAATGCTTTTGGAAGTCTCTACCTTTTCATTAAGTGGGATCCCTAAATATTTTGCTGATTGTAAGTAGAAAGCCTAAACTCCATTTGCATTTCAACATGCCTTAATTAAAGACCATGGAATCTAAGTGAATCTCAGCCTTATTCGACAGTTTTGAAGTCGTATCTTTTTATTCAGGTAGTATGGAAATCTTTTGTTTGAACGGGCTTTAGGATCAGAGACGGGTTTTCTGGGATATTTGATATACGGCTGAAAACACGACTTTGTTTTGTATGCAGCATGTCATCATATCATAAAGGGTCCAGCTGGCCTGCTAGAGCATTATCTATCTCTTTAGCCAACACAAGATTATTTGTTATTCTGTGTTTGCTTGTTATTAACGCTGTCTAGTTATATACATTCCAAGAAATCAGGAATTCCTATAGGATGCAATTCCACAACTTAATGGACCTCCCTATCAGGCGATACCTTCTGCTACCATTTAAATGTCTCCTTTCTTGTTTGCCTCCCTTCGTTCCTGGCTATACTGCTTTGTTTAAATGTGAATAATTCCTTTTCTGTTGGAGGGACTGTGCCCTTCAGATCACTGTATTGTTCTCACCACTTCGTCATTGCTTGGCCAAGCTACTTATATTTTCTCCTCTTTTCTCCCAAAGTCAAATGAGTTTTTTCACATAATAGTGATTCTGGTAAATGAGGTTTAGCTCCATAGGACTCACTCACCCAGCACTGAAATGCAGCTACCTCTATGGCAGAATGTAGCAATCTTTCACTAGATGCAAAAACTTGAAAAAACTTCCAACAAAAAATCAGGCTTTCTGTACATCTATACAAAAAGGAAGGGCGGGGATTTTTAGGTGATAAAGGGACCGATGTGGTTCTGAACTTCAAGATTCACAAAACAGGGAGCTGAAAACTTCCCAGGCACAATCAGTTTTACTTGCGAAACCACCTCTGTTGAGCTAATATCTCCGCAATATGAAAATTAGAAAAAATGCGGCTAGCTTATTGTGGTTCCCACCATACAACATTCCAGTGGCCAGATATGAGGAATAAGACAAAGAGAAATGCTATGAGCATTCATTTACTCTTTCAGCTGCAGTAACATTGTCTGTAACCTCTGCTTTATGAGCCTGTCCTTTATTTGCAATGATAAAAAGAAGATAATACCAGGTTTGTGTCTGATGGAAAAGAATCTGAATTTAAAGGAGTATATTCCCTGTAATGAAGCCCTGTGTGACCCAATCGCTTCCTTTGCTCAGCTGAAAGCAGTTGGCCGTAAGAAGTCTTCTGCCTTGAGGGCATGCCCTGATGCAGGAAATCCCATGGAAACCTGAGGCTCGGCGTCCACCAAGGGAGAGGATGCCTGCTAGGATCCCGAGCTCCTTCTGTGCGCCCTAAGAAGTGCCAGCTTATGAGAGCTGGTGAGCTCTGTCAGGTACTGCCAGGCAAGCTTCCTTCACCCCTGCCTTGCGCCAACACACTGCCAGTCGGAGGCTAATCCCATCTACATGGCCAGTCTAATCCTTGCCCTCTCTATTGAGAAAACTGACTTGTGGCTACTAAATACTGGTGGTGGTGAGAGGTTTGTGTGACACACACACACACACCTGCTGGTTAAAACTGCAATTTCTCCCGTGTTCACTGCAGGCCATGCAGTGGTTGCTGCTTTTGGTCACTATGAACAAACTGCCACTATAGAGATACTCTGTACTCTTCCAGCATCTCCCTAGACTTATTACCTGTCCTCCAAGGATTCCAGATTTGTTTGGTGGGAAAGGCAGGAGAGATCCACCAATGACTTTGTCCAGGGTGTCCTTTGGGGAAATTCTCAAGCGAGGCCAGCGAGAGTGACTCAGAAAGCTCAGCTTGCATAACATTGATTTCTTCCGCATATGACACAGCCCCTGCCCTAATACACCTGCCTTTTGCCAGACTCGGTTGTTTGTCTTGAGATGTTACGTTTACCTCAATCAAGATTCTGTTCAATTCTGTCTCCCTTGCGTGGGCTAAAGCCTCAGCTGGTGTAAAACAACCTAGCTTCAGTTTTGAACCTTTTCTCGTTACGCGTGTAACTCCATGGGCATTTTCAGTGAAGGGTCACAATGAGTTTTAGAAAGGTAGCTAAATACTGTTATTTTCATTTTACAGATGGCAAAGCAGCCTCATAAGGAGTCCGTGTGACCTGCCCCAGATCAACTGGGAAGTTAATGGAAGAACTGGTAAGAGAAATCTGATCTCCTAATATGCCATTCTTTGGTCTAAACTACAGGCCTGCCCACAGCCACTGAAATTGGCCACATGCTCAATAATATTTCAGTGTACGCATGTATTTCACTGGTCATTATAACCTGAATCAATGTCTGTGTCTTTCCATATGTGTTTTTAAAAAGCGCATCATTATTGGAAACTTTAACTAGGAATTATTAGCCAATTGTTGTATAATGAAACAAGAGACATCTCCCCAAACCAAACGCTTAACACTGGGAATTAACATCTACCCAATACCTAAGAGACGACTGAAAAAACATCTAATGGCTTGACTGAGATAATATGTCTGCTAAACTCTGTTCTCTGCCATGGGGTATTAGTTAGGTCTGCTCTCAGGAGCTCAGGGTCCAAGGCATATCCAGAAGGCTGACGGAACTCCGTAATGCTTCGGATTCAGCATTCCCTGGCTAAGGGCTAAGGGGGAGTCCCTAATCCTGAACCCAGCTGCAAGAGAGCTGGGAGAGAGGAACAGATTGTGGGGGGAGTTGTTTTGCTTTGCCTTTCTGGACCTGTAAGGAATTCCTGTAAGGAATTCACTAATTTAACAGAAGCAGAAAATAACGCATAAACTACGGTGCCCATTGCATCACTTGCTGCATCACTGTGAACGTGTGTCCGTGATGTGCTCCATCCTGTTCCTACTGAAGTACACTGTGTAATTCAGATTCTAGGGTGATCATTATCTCATGAAACCTGTGTTCTGAGGCTAACTGTACATGCCGCAAAACAAAGGAAAATTTCTCATTAATATCTGCCTCCAAGTTCACACTTAGGAGACCGCCACAAGGCTTACAGCAGTGCCTAAGTCTGGTCAAAATATTCTAACCCAAAGTGACCAAAGGTAACTCGTTTGTCATCATATGATAGATGGAAAAGTTCAGGCTGGCAGGGTGCTCAAGAAGCAAGGTGCTCGAGTGATTTGAAGTAAGCATTAATTGCTTACCAAAGAAATAAGAGCTTCTTAATCACTTGCCTGCTTCTCAGTTACGTGCGCTGTGTCTAAGTGTGTGTGTTTACATATATGCATGTATATATATATGTTTGTGTGTATGTGTGTGTGTATCTACACATACACAATAGGTTTATACCGTATAGTACCTAATGTGTGAAGCAGAAACAGGAAGGCTCCCACGGCAGAGATAACTGCTCTGTCTTGATCCTGTCAGTTCTGGTGTGCTTGCTTATTAACTAGTATACGCTCTAGACTTTTTTGCCATAATTAAAGGAAAATTACTGCATAGCAGAAGACTTTAATATTTTTCCTGAATCTTGACAGGGTAGTTAAGTCATGATTTTCACCCGAGTTTGTATCTGCATGAGTTTGGTATGAACAAGTTTCTGATAAATCTCAACACACGTCGCCCCAAATGCATCCTGATACTCTCAGTGCAATACTGAAAGATCAGTGCAATGTAGGCACGGAGAATTCAGGTATCATGGAAAACAGATTTTTTAAATGTTTAAGGGAGACTTTTAAAATTGAACTGAAACTGCATTGCTTTGTAGTCTCTCACCCAAAAGCCTTTGTTAATGTTAGACTAATCCCCAGAAAGAAAGGAAAGACAATGTAATTAATACATTTTCAGAAAAATCTTGTAATAACCAAAAGTAATTTTTTTCCATGTACAAGGAGATCTCTGTTTTTAAGTGCACTACTCACAGCCTATCCAGGGACCTAGGTAACTTCTGTTTCAGTAAATGCCTCGCATATAGTCTCAAGATACTAAAGCGCTCGTGGATGTAGCTCTAACAGTTCTGGACACTGAGCCAATGCAGATTTTGCTTTGGAAAAAAAACACATTTTGCAAAAATAAGGTGCCAGGTATTTCTAGAAGGTTAACTTTTAAAATTGTCATCTATCTGAAGGTGCTCAGAGACTCGGAGTGTTAGATTCATTCCGATTTGTGATTGCACCACAGGTAAGGGATGTGCTGTTACAAAGGATTGACCCGATTCTACACATGTATTTTGGCAATGGGAGAAAGGAAAATGTGTCTTTAAATTGTGAACTTAGTCCCATCTTTACATTTTGTGAGTTTTGTGAGCTGGAGTCACAAAAGTCACTGGAGTGATGAAGCTTAAGCTACTCTCCATGGCACCAGGATTGGGCCCTTACATACTATTTCCCATTCAGCTGCAGTTTTTCCCAGTTCACTCTCCTGTTCTTGCCTAGCACAGACCTGCAAATTTTATGTCCTGTGGTGCGATGGGCTCACCTCCTCACAGGTGTGGGTTTTAGGGAGCCTCATACAACAGTGAACAATGGGAAGTCAGGCCTGAACATTTAAAAGGAATGGGGAAAGACTGAACTGTGTGAAACCAAAATGCTCTTGTACCTTGCTGACTAGACATCAAATGCCATCACAGTATGAATCAAACATGGTGGGTCACAGCTGAGCCTTTTTAGTATAATAATACTTAGAGGCTACAAAGCACTTGTCCTTCTCAAAGCATTTTATAAGCGCAATCTAACTGACATCTGTTCCCATTGCCTTCTGAGAAGGATCACTTTCCATTTCCATGGTGGGGAAACTGAGGTGCAAAACACCCAAAGCCTTGCCGCAAACTGGTGGCAAAGATGGGAACAAAACCTGGCGCTCTGCCTTCTGCCTGGGACATCGCGCCCCAACACCAGGCGGCAGGTCCAGCAGGAGGGGCTGAGGCCTCAGTGGCATTTGGACGCTGACATCCCCTGAGCTAACCGGGGCATACAAGTGTGTCGGGTCCGTCTAGGCTATTCCTCCAAGAGCCCGCAGCCGTTCCTCTGGACTTCTGTACCACCAGCTTAATTCCTCCCAGGGATAGCCGGCTGTCCTTCCACAGCTGCCTTTGTAAGGTGTCTGAATGTCAAACTGTTATTATTTCAATACCTGACTGAGAGAGTAACAGAGACCTGGAGGTTTTTTAGGAGGGTGTATAATTAGCCGATCAGTATTATGTTACCCTGTTCATAACTTAATAACCATTTTAATACAGATGGCACACACAGGGATAATTTCCTAGGGTAGCCTAGCAGTATATTACAGAGACAGTGTGTCTGAGGGAATCTTTCTTAGCCAAGGTACATTCCACTAGCTAATTCTACCTGCTGTTTTCAAGATGATTTGGGATAATTCCATATCATTTGCAAAATATTAAAACCCATTTATATAGGATGCCAGATTTAGAAATACACAGTCTGAGTTATTAGACATATTTTGATAAATCTGCCATGAAAAGCACAAGACAAAAAATACCGCCGCATTTTCCTTGCTATTTATTTTTTGCTTCCCTTGCTATAAATACACCAGGTTTAAAAAAAAAATCTAGCTAAACTTGTTATATATCAGAAGGGCCAATATACTGACTTGTGTGTTTTTATCTGCGCAGACACTATGAAATCCTGCATGCGTATTTACATATATGCTACGTGTGTTTATTTGAGCGGGAAGTACTGTATATTTGGGATTGCATGCAAAATGTCATGTGTGCTTACTCCGCCGGCAAGGTGTTTGGTGGCTGTGTGTGTAACCTCTGCCAACACCCCTGTGTCACTCTCTAGAGGTTGTGTGTCTGTGGGCATAGGCACAGGATCTGTACGTACATTACACTAAAACAGCGAACTACTTTTGCCGCATGCAAAGACTGCTGCGCGCTGCCGGGTGCGGGGTACGGAGCGCGGGGTGCGGGGTGTGCCGCGCTCAGATCGCGGCCGTGTGAGCGGGCTGAGCGCCTCGCAGGCAGCACTCGATCACATCTATCACCGGCCTTTTTCTCCTGCATCGATCCTTTTTCCTTGCCTGTCATACGGTTATTTTTGTCACCTCAAACCCGAGACCTGAGTCCCTCCGCCGACAAGAGTCGCGCCCTAGCAGCTGGGGGAGGAGATGGGGGGATCCTTCGCTACTACGGAATCGATCCCAGCCGGCGGCCAGGGCAGGGATCAGCCCGAGCGGGGGTCGCAGGGCGCAGCGCTCCCCGGCCGGGGAAGGGGCCGCCCCGCAAGTGGGGCCGTTCCTTCGGGCTAGCGGTGAGGAGGGGACCGGGGGGCGAGGGGAGCCTCCCCCGGCGCGGCGCGACGCGGCGCGGGGCTGCGGGCACGGCGGCGGCTCGGTGGCTCGGAGCCCTGACGCCCCGGCAAGGCCGGCGGCCGCGTACCCCCGGGCAGGGGGTGCTGGGGGGGGCAGGGGACAGCCCGGCCCCGCCGCCCGCCACCCCGCCGGCCTGAGCAGCCTACAGCCTCCGCCGCAGCGCGCCCGCCCCGGGCCGGGCGGCAGCGCAGGCTGCAGCCCCGCGGCGAGCAGCGGCCAGCCCCGGGGCAGCCCCGCGGGGCGGGCCGGGCCGGGGTCCCGCTGCGGGCGGGGGGCAGGAGCAGGCTGGGTCTGACCTGACCCAGGGAGGACTGGGCCGGCCGCGCCGTTCGGGGGGGACTATGGGGCCATAAAGAGGCGACGGGGACGCGAGCGGGGCTGCGGGGTTGCGCTTACCTGTTTATGGAGGAGACGCTGGGGACCGTGTCGTTGTCGCAGATGCCCTCGGCCAGTAGCCTGTCCCGGATCTCCCAGGCGAACATTGTCGGGTTTTGTCTCTTGTACTCGGCGATTTTATCCACTACTTTGGGGGTCGCCACTTTGGGTTTGGAGCCGCCGATCACGCCGGGCTTGATGCTCCCCGTCTCGTAATACCTGCACAAAGGACGGTCAGTGACCTGCCGTGCTCGGAACGGCCCCACCGCCCCCGAGTGCCCGGCTGCCCCCCGGAGCGGCCCCCGGCCCCGGCCCGCCAGTGCGCGGTGCCGGTGCGCGGCGGCTCGAGTGCCGCATGGCGCGGCCTCCCGGGGCTGGGGCTGGGGGCTTCCTTCTCCTCCTCTCCAGGGCTCGCTCCCGCTCTCCTCCCCCCCCCCCCGCCTTATTTTATTTTTTTCCCTCTTTTTGTGTGTGTGAGGTGCCGGGGGCGCTGGGCTCGCCGCTGCCTCCCCGCTGCCCGCCTGACACGCACACGCTCGTTCCAGGCCCGGGCATCAGGAAACAAAACGGCAGCCCCCGCCGCGGTGCGGCCAGCCGCAGGCGAAGCCCCCCGACCGCGGAGACGGGCCGGGGACACCGGCAGTGCGGGCTCGCAGCACCCGGCGGGCTCTCGGGGCGCCGGTGGGGGCGGGGGCGCCGTTTGACCCCCTCGGGCACTCGGAAGCGGGTGCCCGTGCGAGGCAGCCCCCGCCGCCGGTGCCGCAGCTCTGACCCGGGCACAGCTGCACGCAGGGGCGCCAGGCCGGCCCCCGCCTTGCCTCCGGGGGTCTTTCACATCCCGTTTGGCGGCCATCGGTTACCGTGGGTATTTATTTATTTATTTGCGCCGTTGTTTGTTTATTTACCCGTGTATTTGCTAAGGCCGCTCACGGATTGTTGTGAGTTGGGGATCTTTTTGTTGTTGGGTGGTTTTTTGTCGTTCTTTCGTTTTTTCTCCCTCCACCTCCTCACCCCCACCCCAGTCCCTTCTCTCTCCCGCCCTCCCCTCGGAAATTGTTTGTCTTCCCAGGAGTTTCCAGACCCCGCCGGGGCGGGGGTAGGCGGGAGGGGCATCTCGGTGCGGCCAGGGGAGGGGGCCCTGCTCAGCCGCGGGGCCTGGGCTTCTCCGGGGAGGCGGCGGGGAGAGCCCGCAGGGGCGGGAGGTCACACCGGAGCGGGGGGGGGGGGGACACGCACCGTTGCCGTCCCAGGGGAGGAAAAGGAGCTGCCTCTTTCCTTACCTGCCCAGGATCTTGCTGACACAACCGTGGCTGACCCGCAGCTGCCGGGAAATGTCACAGGGTCGCACCCCCTGGTGAGCCAGCTCCACTATCCTTTGTCTCACCACGTCAGGTAGGGGCCTGCCGTTCACAAACACCCCCCCGAGCTGGTTCACACCCCCGTGCCCTGCTGGGGAAAGAGAAATAAAAAAAACACAACAACCCACGCACACCAGAAACACACCGTTAGTCGTGGATTCTTTGCCACTCGCACTGCAAAATCTCCAGTCACTACAGATGGATGGAGGTGAAGGCAGGGGGTGGAGAGGGGGGAGCAAGAAGTGAGGGAGAGAGAGAAGAAGAGGAAAAGGGAGAAAAAGGGAAAGGAGGAGGAAAGAACGGGGAGAATACGAGAAAGAGAATGAGAGAGAAAAGATAAAGAGCGAAAGAAGAACAGGAGAGAGAGAAAGAAGGAGGAGAAAGGAAGAAAGAAAGAAAAGAAAGAAAGAAAAGAAAGAAAGAAAGAAAGATAAAGGAGGAAAGCAGGGAAGGAAGGAGAAGGCAGCGTGGATTTCCCGGGCCGGAGACTGGCCGGGGACTCTCCCCCCCGCACGCCGCCTCCCCTCCCGGGCCCGGGCCACCCCCCTCCCGCCGTGCCCGCCCGGGACGCCGGAGCGGCAGCTCGGCGGGGCCATTGTGCGGGGCACGGCGGCAGCGCCCGCTCCACTCCCGGGGCTCGGGGGCGATGCGCTCCCCAACTCCGGGGCTCAGCTGCTCAGCGGCGCCGGGCAGACCCTGCCGCTGTCCCCTTCTCTCTGCTCCTGGGCTTTTCCTCTCGCCTTTCATTTTCTTTCCACGATTTTCTATCACATTGTCAATTACAGTTCCTGGCGAACCCCGCCCTCCCTTACCCCGCGGCGTGTCCCCCTGCAACGCGTCCTCTCCCGTTATTTTCGGATGCGAGTGGAAGGGATTCAGAGAGAAAAAGAGGAAGGGAAAGAAATGTAGGGAGAAGGAAGGAGAGAGAAAGAAAATATTTTTTGTCCCGCGGCCAGTGTTCGTTAACAGACAGACCCTCTCTGTCCTCAGCTTTCGATCTTTGAAGGAAAAATCCTCCAGTTACAAAAAATTAATCTAACCGACTCGCACGTTCCGGTGTTTTTTTTTTCCCCCACACAAGTCTAATTCAGGGAGAACTCAAAATGCTCCGTTTTCCTCTGTGTCCCCCCCCCCCCCCTTTCCGGGCAAAAAAACCGCTCTCTCTCAAATAGGACTGCTAGAGTCGCTTTTTCCCGATCTGTCTTTCCCCATTTCGAGAAATAACTTGTGGGGGAAATAACTCTGCACCTGCTAAGCATGGGCAGGAGGAAGGGAGTGACGGGAATAAAGGGAAGCACGGCGGCGGAGGGCGGCTGCCCGGGCCGGGCCGGGCCGAGCAGCGCTGCCGGCTCCGCGGGCGCTACCTGCGCGTCCCTGTCCGCGGCGCCCAGCTGATATAGCTGTGCAGCGCGCACTGCATTAAAGCTTTCCTTTCACACAACCCTAACCTTCTGTATCTTCCTCGCCAGGAGATCTTAGTTCGTTTTGCGGTTTGCTGAAAAATGATCTGTTTGTATTTTCGCTGAGTTTTTTTTTCTCCCCTGCTTCTGACACTGACTTATTGGCTCTGAACTTAGTGGAAACTCTCATTGCCCTGCGATCGATCCAAGCCCTTTCGCACAAATAGAGTTTTTTCTATCTCCCCCACCCCTTCAGTAACACCTCCACATACCCCCTCCCAGCCGCCTCGGCCCGGGCGCCGGCTGGCTTCCCCGTCCCTTCCCCGATGAGCAGGGGTTATTTGTTGCATTCTTTTGTTAGTCTTTCTTAAAACATACTTGGGGTTTCAGAGTGGAAAGGGGTGGGTGGGTTGTGGGGGGTGTATTTATCTTCCTCCACTAAAACCCGCGGGTATGTGTTGCTCTGCGTTTTCTTCAATTGTTCAGAACCCCTTCTGCACATGTTGCCTCTAAAGTTACAAGACAGCAATTTCTTCGGCAACTCCATGATAAATAATTCAAAGCACCTTTTATCACTCGCATTACAAAGTATTAAAAGGCAACAGATGCAAAAAAGATTAAAAATTAATAATTCAAATTATTGCAGCCCGGATATTTTTCACACAAGTTTGTTTTGCTCTGCCCCGTGGTTTCCTCGGTTATTTCTATCAGAGCAGTAAAGATATTTACGTGTATTTATCCGTGTGTAAGTGCCGCCGTCTGCACACACACCAGCCGGTGCCGCGTTCGTACAGCCCGTGCTCTGCTCTCTGTGTGGCAGGAGCCCGCGCTCGTACGTATTTTAATTGCTGACTAATATGGAGGTCTGTAGCTCTAGAAATGCACTTTAGGGAACAAATCAATTGGTTTTATTTATTTTTCATAATCGAGAGCCAGAATTGTTCACGAATCTCACTGGAGTTTTTAAAAAACCAGCGGCAGTGAAACGCCTCTTTCGGCTGCCTACATGTTCCGGATCGCACCGGAGGCGGAATGACTGCCATCGCGTCTGCACGCTGGAAACCAAAAATAATGTCTAATGCACAGACCATTTGCTGTTAAAGGTCTTCGAAAATGAAACGCTACATTTTAAGCAATGTTTCCTGGAAATCACTGGTTTGGAAACAGGAAGACAGTTACCTACATCCACGTTTGGGGATCTGATCGTGGGTTTATATTTCTGTGCCTCCCTTCTCACGGCAAAATCGGAATTTTTCAAACTTCAAGCATTTCCATTTTGCATCTTTTAGGTTTGTTTTTATGCAGGGGTCAGGGCGTGTCCTCAAAAAGTTTCGGTGTCAAAAGTTACAAATTGCTCTTAATTATTCATTTCCTGACTCAAGATGCTCTCAGTCTCGGCTTTCTATTCGGTTTTGGTTTTGGTTTTTGGTTGTTGTAGGTTTTTTTTCCTTCCTCTTTAATTTAAATCTCGGAATTATTTTCCTTCCGTGCGGTGAAATTAAAATTCCTGAAAATGCCTTGTTACAGTCCCTGGTAAAGGGGTCTTCTCGCTTTCCTTCGCTCCCCTATTATAGAAAGGTTCTTTAAAGTGAAAATACATCACGAATGCGCTTTCCTCTGCGCCAGGAATACATTTAAAATGCGCACCGGGCACCTGGTAAATAAACCAGGAGGGACCGTGGCTTCTCGGGAGCCTCCGAAGCCGCCACATCTCCCGGCCACACAATTGTCCTGTTTCCCCGCAACCCAGCCTTTCACCAAGCCCGGCCGAGGCGCGGAGCCGCCGACCAGCCCGCCGTGGATTTAAACCGGCGTCTCCCCTCTGCCACTGAAACCCGGAGTCAGCGCGAACAGCCTCGGACCGCGGGGCAAACGGGGGCTCGGAGCCAAGGCGGGGGTCGGGGGACCCCCGCCCGGCGGGGCGGGGGGTGCAGGTCCAGCCCGGGGCTGACGCGAGTAGGAATGAACTCGCGTTGTCTGAGGGGCGATGGGGAAAGTGCCTTTGCGGAGGAGAGGTCTGGTTCGGGGTGTGTGTGTGTGTTTTCTTTCGCACACACACGGCACGCAGCGCAGGCACGGTCGCACACAGCCCCCTGCCCCCCGGGCTGGGGATCCTGGCCCCCGCCCCGCCCCTGGCACGGAGCTCCGTTCCCCCCGGGCCCGGGGCTGCCCGGGACCCTGGCTCTGCCGCCGCGGCCGGCCGTGCCCGTCCTGCCTGCTGAGCGGCTCTGAGCCCGGGCTTGGCCGCGGGAGGAGAGGCTGGCGGGGAAGGGATGGACCCGGAGGAGGATCAGGCGAGGAAGAATGGTTGGGGAAGGAGGAATGGAGGGATGAGAAGGAGGGAGAGCAGCAGAAGGAGCCGGGCTCCAGTACTCACGGTGCATTGCTGAGAAGGGGTCTGCCTTGCAGTGCATATCCATGGGGAGGCAAAGGAAGGGGAAGAAATCGGCTGAAGCCGCCGTGTCGCCTCTAAAACTCAACTTCAAGACTTAGGGGAGAAAAAAAAAAACAACACCAAAAAAAAAAAACAAAACCCAAACCAAACAAAAAAATAAAACACAGAAGGAGAGGATAGGAGGGGAGCGGCGGGCTGCGCTGGCCCCCCTGCCCGGTGGAGCGGGGCGCGAAGTACTTTCCGGGGGGCGGGAGGGCTGCGCCGGCTCTGGGGGGCCGGAGCGGTGGGGCCGGCGGAGTCAGCAGAGTCCGTGGGAGCGAGGGGCTGGCGGCGCCGGGGGGCAGGTGGGTGTCATGGCTGGGAGGGCTCAGAGCATCCCCGGCGGCGGGGAGGGGGTGCCGGAGCAAGGTGCGGCCGGCGGCCAGGCGGCAGAAGGCGCAGGAGGACGCGGCTCTCCCTCCTCCTCCTCCTCCTCCTCCTCCTCCCGCGGTCCGGGGCTAGTTCATTTAAGTTCAAAGCGGAGTAGCAATCCCCGGGTAAGCGGCGAGCGGCGGGCGGGCGCGCCCCCTCCTCTCGGCCGGGCCGAGGATCCGGCGCCCGGCGGACTTTGGCCCGAGGTGGGAAGTGCTTGCGAGCAGCCGGGGCCGGAGACTGGAGCCTCCGCTCCCGGTGTGTGTCTCTCTAAAAGCCGCAGCGCCCTCAGCCCCCCGCCCGCCTCCCCGGAGATGGATGACTTGTCAGACAAAGGCAATAGATTCCGACACTCTCTGATTCGCCAGCGCGCCGAGCCGAGCGCGGCCAGGAGAGGAGAGGCGAGGGGAGAGGGGAGAGGGGAGAGGAGAGAGGAGAGAGGAGAGAGGGGAGAGGGGAGAGGGGAGAGGAGAGGAGGGGAGAGGAGAGGAGGGGAGGGGAGAGGAGAGGAGAGGAGAGGAGAGGAGAGAGGAGAGGAGAGGAGAGGAGAGGAGAGGAGAGGAGAGGAGAGGAGAGGAGAGGAGAGGAGAGGAGAGGAGAGGAGAGGAGAGGAGAGGAGAGGAGAGGAGAGGAGAGGAGAGGAGAAGAGAGGAGAGGAGAGGAGAGGAGTGGAGACGAAACGAGACGAGAGGAGACGAGAGGAGAGGAGAGCCGGGCCGGCGGCGCTGGGCGCGGGGGGGGGCCGCCGCCTTCGGGAGCGCCGACGGCGGGGGAGACCCGGCCGCGCGCTCCGGAGCGCCCCGGGCCACGCGTGTGCGGGGCGGCACGGCACGGCCCGCGGCGGGGACGGGAGCCCCGCTTTGTTGTCACTTGCGGCTCTGGATCCCAACTCCCTGAGCGGCCGCGCACACGGCCCGGCGGTTCATCTCCCCGCTCACGCCCCGCTCTGTTACCGAGGTCTATTAGTGGGGGTGAAACGGGGCGGGGGGTGGTCGGTGCACGCCAAGGGCTCCGCGGGGTGCGGCGGGGAGCGGGAGGCGGACGGGGAGAGACAGAGAGAAGGGAGGTGGGGAGCAAAGAGGAAGGAAAAAGGAGAGGGGCGAGGGAGATCAGGAGGGGAAGACATAAAGAAGAAAAATAAAGAAATAGAAGCCAGAGAGCCCGAGAGGAGGCAAGAGAGAACGAAAGAAGGGCAGGGCGGGCTCCTGGCACCCCTCTGAGCCGCACCCGGGCCCCTTGCAGCCACTGCGAAGTTTCCCCTCGCGCGCGTTTGGGGAAATAACAGCAAATTCAACTTTCCCCATCCCCGCCGCTTTTTCTCTTTTTCTTTTTCTTTTTTTTCTTTTTTTTTTTTTTTTTAATGCTAGAGTGGAATTTTAAAATTGTTTCACAGGTAAGTCTGCGGCTAAAATAGACGTGTCTTTGACCTGGCAGAGCAACAGAGAGCGAGGGAGAAACACCTTCTGAGGGTGATAACCAGGGGTAGAAAGACAAGGCACGAATTGCGAGCTCAATTTTGGTTTTCAGGCGGCGAGTTCATCATCACCTGAAACGTACTTTCTCCTGCTCCTCTTTTCCTCCGTCATCCTGCCCCATCCCTCTGCTGATCTGTCACGAAACAGCCGCTTTTGTTTTCTAACTGGTTTAAGTAAAGAATCTGTGAGAGATCTTTATGAAATATTTTCTACTGTCTCATAAATCATTTTGGCACTTCAGCTGATGCTTTATCTTTCTTTCCCCCCGCTCCCCTCTCTCGTTCCCTTGCGTGCAAAAAGGGATGGTTTGGGGAAAAATAATAATAATTTTCTTTTTTGACACCGCCGAGGGTTGAGCGCCAAGTAAGGAGCGCTGCGCCCCGGCCCCGCGCTGCGCAGAGGCACGGCGGGCACGGCCCCGGCAGCGCCCTCCCAGCAGCGCCTCCGCGCTCGCGCGGGCCGGGCCCCCCGCCCGGCCGGGCCCCCTGCGCCGCGCCCGAGGGTCCCGCCCCGCGCCAAGTTCGCGAGCGGCCGCTGCGCTGCGCCGGCAGGCCCCGCTCCGGGGTCGCCCCCCCCTCGGCGGCCCGGACCCGCCGGCCGCAGCTCGCCCACCCGCGTCCGCCGCTCACCCGCCGCCCGCCTTATCAGCCGCTCGCACCCCGCGCCGGGCTGCTGAGCCCACGGCGGGGCCGCCCACCCGCGGCGGGGCCGGCCGGGCGCAGGTGCGGGGCAGCGGCGCTCCCCGCCGCGGCCCCTAGATGGCGCCCTCCGGTCGGCTTGGCGGCGGGGCCGGGCCGGCGGCGGGGCCGCCGCGACCCCCGGGCGCTGCCGCGACCCCCGGCCCTGCCGCCGCCCTTAGCCCCTGCCGCCCCCCGCGGCCCCCGTGCTGCCCGCGGCGGCCAGCGGCCCTCCCGTAACCCCGCTCCGCCCGGCAGGCACAGTCCCCCCGTCTGCCGGCAGTTGCCCCTCCCTTTCTCCCCGGGCGCCCCGTCGAGCCGGGCCGCGGCCCGAGGCGGGGGGGCAGGGGCAGCGGGGCGCGCCCCGCGGGTGGTACCTGTCCTGCCCGCCCCCCTGTCCAGCGCCCCGGTCGGTCACCCCCCGCCTGTGCCCTCAGGAGCGCTGGGGCGTCCGCCTCGCCTCCCGCGGGGATTCTGCGGGCCCTTGTAACTGTTGATTGTATGGCGAGCAGATAACAGCCCGGGGGGGGCGGGGGGCGAGCCCCGAATCTCCCCCCAGGAATGTGTTTTGCCGTAGTTTCCTCCCTCCCTGGTGCTGTTTCCCCATCTCAGTGAGGAGAACGGCAGGAGTGAGGGACGCGAGAAACACACCGTGAGCCCTCTGCGAGTCTTGAGTCCCGCGGTGCGGAGGAACCTGTGGAAACGGGGGAGCCCCTGCCTGGTAGAACGGGACCGTTCTCTTAGGAAAGGAAGGCAAGGAGGAAGGGAAAGGGAAAAAGAAAGGGGAAAAGGAAAGGGGAAAGGAAGGGAAAGGAAGGGAAAAGAAGAAGGAAAAAGCTCCTCACTTGCTGTCCCCTACCCTCACCACGCATACCACAGTATCACCTGGTACCCCATCCCGCACCAGACTTCCTGGAAGAATTGCTTTGTCAACATTTAAATCCACCGAACAATTTCTGTCTGCCCAAAGTAAAAATACCGGCCTGTCCCCATGGCCCCGGCACGGCTCTGTTCCCTGCGGGACCGGGTGAGGCCGAGACCGTGGGCTTCTTCCTGCTCCCGCGGCTCCACATGCATCTCCCCAGCCTATTCCCACTTCACCCGCCCTGGGTGCATTTTTTCCTCATCCCACTTCAAATGAACCTTTCCATCTCTCCTCTTTCTCTTTTTTCTTTTCTTTTCTTTTCTTTTCTTTTCTTTTCTTTTCTTTTCTTTTCTTTTCTTTTCTTTTCTTTTCTTTTCTTTTCTTTTCTTTTCTTTTCTTTTTTCTTTTCTTTTCTTTTCTTTTCTTTTCTTTTCTTTTCTTTTCTTTTCTTTTCTTTCCTTTCCTTTTCTTCTCTTTTCGTTTCTTTTCGTTTCGTTTTGTTTCGTTTTTCTTTTCTGTTCTTTTCTGTTCTTTTCTCTTTTCATATCTTCTTTTTTTCTCTTCTCTTTTCATCTCTTTTCCCTTCTCTTCTTTTTTTTTTTGTTTTGTTTTCTCTTCTCTTTTTCTCCCCCCTTTTATTTCTTTTACTCTTTCTCAAAGAGGATCTAAGGATCTCCCCTTCTTCGCAAACCCAGACCCCCCCCTTCCTCCCAGCTAGGAACATTTACACTTCAAAAGAGACGGCTGCCTTTCTGCGGAACTTTCAAGAAAAATAAACTTTTGGGGGGAGTTGCTGCGATAGCTATCTTTCGATCTGCTTCGTTAGCCGGCTTTCTCCAGCTGATCCAGCCGAAATCTTCTCCACTGATCCTGTTCCCACCCCCGGCCCCAATACACATACCCGGAGGGCCCTGTCAGCTCCCTCCAAGGCCTTTGCGGTTGCCCCGTGCTCCTTGGCTTGGCCAACCTGCCGTGCTGGCCGTGTCCCTGGGATGCGGGTGGAACAAGTGTTGTTCCTGGCGTTTTCCTCACCGCCGGCTGCTGGCCCTGGGAAGGGCGCTCGGGCCGGGAACAATGCGGGAGGTGACGGGAGCCCCTGGGAGACGCCAGGCCTGCAGCAAAGCCCTCATGTCTGCCATCATCATCCTCTCTGGGGCCAGGGCTTGTGCCCAGCTTGGCTCCCAGTTTTCTACAGGTTTTCTGTCACTGGTTATGCTGGAAACCAGCTAAACGCGACCTTAGCTAGTGGGATGGCATGCTGAGGATGCAGAATTTTTGTGTTGACCTTGCATCGAGGTGCCATGAGTCCCTTGGCCCCACGCACCGCCTGTCTTCCTCCCCGTGTGAGCACCAGGTGAGCATCTACAGCCATAGTGCTGGTGCTTCGGAGGTGGTTTAGCCAGGCCCTTGATGCTGCCCAACACCACGTTACCATATTTACAAATTTGCAGGAGAAATGTGCACTGACCTTCTGTATGTATTTTCCTGACCTGCAACAACTAAGTTAACCTCATGTGAGAAAGTTGGGGGCAAAATCCCTGGCTGTGAAAAGATTTAAAAAAAAGGAGGGGGGGGGCAGGGCTGTGGACATTTAAAGGAAGGAGTTGGCATGTGTGTGAGTGTGAGAAGGGTCTTCAAGGAAGGGAGTGCTTTGATAAAACCTTCCCAGGCGACTTTTGGGGTGCTTTGTCTAAGGACAGAGTGATTTCTGGCCTGAGCAGACATCCTGCTGCCACTCCCCAGCCAGCACCCAGGGGAAGGGGGTGTCTGGACCAGGGATCACTCCTTCGCTATAAGGGGTGCTGGGGTCTGATCTTCCTGGGAGAGAGGGCGATGGGGCAGGGACGAGGTGCCAGGCAGCGGTGTGGAGATGTGGGAGCAAGATCAAAGCTGCCTGAGAGGTTTTCCCCGGGCCGGGCAGGGCGAGGGGAGTGGAGCAGGACCCTGCCGGCTGCCCCCCCAGCCGCTCTGCCCAGGAGACCCAAGATTGCTCTCGGTGGCTGAGTTTAACAAATAAGCACGAAGTTAGATTTTAAATGAACAATTAATAAAAAAGAGAGAGCAAAAAGAATAAAAGATGCCCATCGTTCCCCTCCCCCTGTGTCTCTGAGCCCCTCTCCCCCTCTCCCTCTCTCTCCCCCTCTCAGCACCTCTGGTCACGTTGGAGGATGAGTTTTTGGAGAGCTTCTGGTACAATATGGAGCACCACGGGCTGCAATTTCACACTCCACAGCACATTCCCCCTAAAGCTACTTTCTTTTTTTCCCATCTAAGACCCCCTCATGTCTCCCCCTCTCCCTTTCTCTCACTCCTTTGTGAGCCATGGGTGGGTTGCATGTCTGGGGGGCGCCGGGGCCGCGCGGAGGCCGGCGGACGGGCCCTGCCGGCGGGCGGGTGCGTGTGTGCGCGGGGGGCCGCGCTCCCCCTGCCCTGCCTGCTGCTGGCTTTTCCCTGCTCTGCATTTGTTTGCCCTGAATGGTAATAGCCCACGTGTGCTGCTCTTTATTCAGTCACCAACACTTTAACCTCTCCTCTTTACAAGAGAGCGTTTGCCACAAAAACGAGACAAGCCGGAGACCTTTTGCAGCCTCATTGGGGGTGGGGGGTGAGGGGGTGGGGGGTGGGGAGAAAGAAAGAGTTGGGGGGAAAAGCCAACAATGTGAAGAGACACTTCTGCAACAAAGCCAGCTCTCAGCGCACGGGGCCGGCCGGAGCTGGGGCGAGTCGCCAAGCCTCCCGGGCACAGACACATGGGGCCGGGGCCGGCCTGGGCGCAGCCCGCCGGCCCAGCCTCGCCCTCCCCGGGCGGGTAGGCAGGGAGAGGGCTCCCGACTCCCGGCTCCCGACTCCCGGCGCCGGGCCTGGGCCTCGCTCCGGCCCCGGGCTGGGGCAGCTCTCGCCGCCACGGGGGGCCCGGCCCCGGCTCGGCCGCCCGCTCGCCACGAAGCCGCCGCCGCGGAGCGCTGCCTTTGTCTGTGCCCCGGCCCTGCTACCCCTCTGCCTGCCCACAGCGGGGCTGGGGGCGAGCGCGGGGGGGCCGTGCTGCGCCTGGCCCAAAGGAGCTGGCCCAGATCTGAACCCTCCCGGCCCTCTGGTGATGGGAGGCTGCGGCGCTGGCGAGGCCCAGCTGCCTCTTCCCTTTGCCCTGGGCTACCGCCGGGGAGGAGGCGTGGGAGCCCCCCTCTGCCTGCCGCCTCCTCCCTCCGCGCTGGAGATGTCTTTTTTTTGTCCTCCTCTAATTTCTCCATAAAACTCCCGATGAGTGAATTAGACGCTTATTAAAGTCTCCTTTTAATCAGCAGTAGTGGGAGACCCTCCCTCCCTCCCTCTCTCTGCCCGTCCAAGGTTAGTTTGCCTCCGGGCCATTTGCAAATGTTAGGATTTACAGTTATCACACGCAAAAACATTTATATAACCCCTAACTATAATACACCCATAAAAACGGGGAGGGAGCGAAAACTGCTGCGGATCAGCGAAAAACCCTATGGCTTGCCCATTAAAGTCCCCGGAAAGGGTAATTCCAGCAGTCAGAGGGGCCAAAGTGTGGTAATGACTGCCTGGGATTCCCATCGCCAAACTGGTGGCACAAAGGGACCCGCGGGGAGCGGGGCGGCCGCTGCGCTCCGCGTCCTGCGCGGGGCCGGGGGAAGTTGGGCGCAGGCTTCTCCACACATGCATTAGAAAGTGATAGATATGCCTCCAGACTTTATTTCTCCTTTCTCTCTTTCTCTCCTGCTCTGCTTCTTTCCCTCTGTGTCCGTCGTCCCGTCCCCCCCCCTTTCCCTCTTTCTCGCCTTCTCTCTCCTTTCTCTCTCTTTTCGTTCTTTCTCTCCTTTCTCTCAGCTTCTTTCTCCCTTTCTTTCTTTCTCTCTGTCTTTCTCTCTCTCTCCCCCTTCTCTCTTCCCATCTTTCTTCCTTTCCCTCTCCCCTGCCCGTCTTCTTTCCCTTCCCCGCCAAGCTAAGCCCGGACAATTTCTATACACACACGAACCCACCTCCCCAGAGAAAGTTGCCCCGGCCGCGTTCCTGGCAGCGCTCCCCAAGCCCCGTTGCGAGCCCTGGCGCGGCCCCCGCTTCCCCCCGCCAGGGCCGGCTCCCGGGCCGCGGGGCCGCGCCGGAGCGGGGGCCGGGAAGGCAGGCTGCTCTCCGCCGCCGAACAAAGGCTGGGCACGCACCAACAAAGGACCTGGCGCGGCCCCTCCGCCCGGTGCGAGCGCCGCAGGTGAGCGCTGGGGCTCGCCCGGCCGGGCGCGGGGGTCCTGCTCGCGGAGCAGTGCCGGCACCGGCGGGAGGGGAGCGGGGGTCTGCGGGGCTTCAGGAGAAACTGCTCGTAAGTCGGTGGGGAAACTTTCTCTCCCCTCCCCTCTTTCTGGGAAAGCCGGCAGCCCGGGCGGTTTCAGTTCTCTCTCCCCGCCCGTTCCCTTCGCGCAGGGGGTCTCGGTCAGTCCCTTCCCTTCCCTTCCCTTCCCCTGGCTGGGAGCCGCGACAGCCCAAGTTCGGCGCCTAATTAAAAAGAGTGGCAGGAAGAGTCATTCCTCTTTAACATCAGCTGTTAATGGCCTCGGAGTTTAGTGCATCTGAGGAAGACGCAGAGCGAGAGGCAGGGGAACGCAGAGTGCGGGGAAACGGCGGGGCTGAGGGAAGGGCAGTCTCCGGCGTGGTGAAGGAAGAGAAGGAGAAATCGAAGGAAGGAGGGAAGGGGAGAATCTTAACTTAAAAAGAGGAGCTGGAAGGTGGAGGGGGCGGGGAAGGACTGGATTGTGAGCCGACACCGGATCTCCCCGCCAGCTCCCCGGGATGCCTCAGCCGGGCAGACTCGGGAGAAGGATGGAGTCAGGGAGCAACTGCGGGCGAGGGCGGGCAGCGCGCAGCGGGGAGCGGGCGAGCGGCTCCGGGGCGGCGGGGCGGAGGGACGGAGGGACGGAGGGACGGCGGGGCGGAGGGACGGCGCCCGTCCGAGCCGCCGAGCGCTTTTCCTGGCTGCCTGTCTCGCCTTCTCCTCTCTTGCACCCTGATCCCTTCCCTCCTTCCTCAGCCCTCTGAAGGCTGCAAACCAAACGTCACCAAATCAATACGAACCCCGGCTCTGTGGGTGCGTGGGTGCGTGTGTGTGCGTGTGTGAGTGTGTGTGAGCGTGTGTGTTGATCCTGACCTGCTGGACTTCAAAAATCTGCCGCTTCCGACTCCCTCCCAGCCTGTAAGTTCAGAATTACAACCTTCTACATCTATGCAAACTTTTATTTATCGGAGAATTCCTTTCTCTAGGAGAAAGAGAAATTGTCACCATGTGATCGGCTAATTTCTGACACACGGGGCTATACCCCTCCCCCAGCGTGGGGAAAAAATATCTCCCGTGGATCTCTTTGAACTGTGCACAAGCCATAACTTTGGCAATGTATATACAATGTTATTTCTGCAAGGCAGATTTCCAGGGTTAGGGGAGGTGGTTGCATTCTGCTAAATGGATCCTTTGTGGTGAGTGCAGATTTATGCCCAGTTTTGATTTATAATTAAATTAGCTTCTGATTTGCAATATGTGTGTCTGTGTTTAAAATGTATCTAATCTGTGAAATTGAGGACTGAAATTGGGCACTTTAAATGAAAATTTACCTTTCGCCTCAAGGGTTTCTTTATGAAGGGATAGCCGGGAGGGCAGCGTGCAGCAGGAAAGCGGGGCTGTAATTTCCATTAGGAGATGTCAATCAATCCTTCTTTTCAATACATCAATTAATAAATCCGATTGCTGCTGCGGGCTGCTCCCCCCCGGGCACTCTTTCTGGCCGGATGGGGAAGTGTGAGGGGAAGGCAAACTTTGGCAGGGCCGTCCCCGCAGGCAGCGCCGGCCCCCGCCCCCTGCCCCGGCCCTGCGCCGAGCCCCGGCCCCGGCTCCAGCCCCGGCAGCGCGGCCCGGGCCCGGTGGCGGCAGCCGGAGCCGGGGGGCTCTCCGCGGCGGGGCTTGGGCTCTGACAGGGCTGCATGACACAGCCCGGGGGCAGACGGGCCGGGTTTTTGGCCCCCACAGGGGCGGTGGTGGGGGTGTGCACACGCGGTTAGAGCCGGGCCTGGGCCCCCCCGCCTTAGCTGATTTATATTTAGGCTTCACTTATTTAAGCGACACTTCCCCCCCCCTCCCCCCCCCGCACTGCGTCCCACCCCACGCAGCTCTAACCCGGGCGATACACAGCGGCGGACCCGCAGCCCCTGGCTTTCATTTTTCACAGTCCGCAGGGGCCGGGGCGGTGGGGAGCTCCCCCAGCCCCACAGCTCGTCCTCTCTCGCTGCGCTTAGCGTGCGGGGGCCCCGCACCTGCGAATCAGCGGGAAATGGGGAGAAAAGGCTCTTTCGGTATTGGTGTTTGTTTTTTTTTTTTTTTTCAACGGGTAAATACAGGAATTGCGTTGTCCCTCTTTAATTCAGCACCGACACCGACGCTCCTTCCCTCTGAGGTGGCGCTGGCAGCCCCGCAGCCCGCCGCGGTGGGCGGTGTGGGGGGGAGGGGGCTGGGGGCAGCCCGGGGGGGGGGCTGGCCCGGCGGAGACCGGGCAGGTGTGCGGGGGGGGCCGGCGTCGGGACACGGCGGCACCGAGGTCCTCCCGTTGGGTCTCTGCCCTCAGAGCTTCACACAGTCGGAAAATCCCGACAAACAAAACCAATTCAATGTGTCGCCTCTCCCTGCCAGCGCACACACGGTATTTTGTAGAAATCCGGCTAAAGAAACGGCTGACTTTTCTGAAACCCCCACCGATGTAAAAAAGACGCTTAGAGGGAGGGAGAGCGAGCATCCCCAGCCTACTCCGTAGCCATCATCATCATCATCATCATCATCAAGCCTGTCCGTTTGATTTAAAAACAGCACGATGGGGATCACGCTGTCACTGAAGGCTGTCTCCTCAGCTTCCCTTTTTTTACACACACCCCTCCCAACCATACAGCTTTTTGCCCTCGGGTTTGCAGGCTGCTGGTGTCGGTGTGAGTTGCTCGGCACAAGCTCCTTTCGCCTGCCCCCCGGAGCGGGTGGCGCGGGGCAGCCCCAGGGCCGCGGTGGGAGCGGGGACAGCCCGGGAGCTCAACCTCGGCAAGGGAAGGAGTGAAAAGAAGAGAGAGATTGAGAGAGAGTCTCCCAGGCAGCTTGATCCCATTAGCTCCGTCCTTGGGTTGCATATTTATACGGTCTAGGAGGTGAACAGATGGACTATCAATTTAATTCCATCTTCAACACCATCAGAGATTGATTTTCTACTCGCTTTTAATTTTGCCATAATTAATTAGATCATTACAACTGTTTTCTATTGATCTCCCTATTTAAACCTCAGATGCAAAGGGACTTCGGCAGATCCTTTAAAAACACAGAAGGGAAAAGGAGCAGAGGGAGTTGCAAACTTTCTGAAGGTTTTTTTTAGTTTCGACTTTGAAGGTTTTCGGTGCAGAACAGAGAAAAAAAGCCGCTGTGGCCTTTTCTTTCGGGAGGCCTTTTTTGTTGCCTTTATATTTTTCCTTTACGTTTGGTGAATCTTCGTGGTGTTTATATGTAATATACGGCATATATAATAGACTCTGTTGGTTCGATTATGAAAATATACGCTCGCACGTGTATGTGCGTATATGCGCGTATATATATACACACACAGCGTATTTGATATTAAGATTTACTGAGGCGGTGCGCGCGCGCTTATATATAGGGAATCTATCGACAGAAAAGAGATGTGTTTTCCTGAAGGGCGGGTGGTTTTATTTGCCTCCCGTCCGTGTCCCTCTGTTCGAACCGCTCTCCAGACGGGGGCACCTCACCCTGCGACCCCAGCAGCAAGGGCCACAGGCAGCGGAGCCGCGCGCCCCGGCCCCCCGCGCGCCAGGGCTCCCCCCGGCCGGCAGCGGCCCCGTACTGGCGCTCGGCGAGGTTTGCGTTTTAAACCTCTGTGTTCTCCCCTCCCCGATCTCTAAATTACAAGCAGCTCCATTTATATACGTGATTTGAGGGAACCAAATCCGCGTAATGGTGCCTTTACCGCAAGCGGCAGCGCCGGGGAAAGCCTCCTCTCCGGCGGGGTTTGTAGCTTTGTTTGCAAATCATAAAATTGACGACGGGGAGCGGCCGGGGGGGGGGGGGGGGGCAATCCGGAGAGCCTCCCGGGCGGCGGGGGCAGGTTTCGGGGGGAGCAGAGCCAACCCTCGTGGGGGCGATGCTGCCGCGGCTCCCGGGTCGGCCCCGCGGAGAGCGGCCAGCGCTGGGCGGCCGGTGAGCCCCGCGCGGGGACGGGCGCCAAGGGCCCCACAGCGGGCCGAGGTCGGGTGTGGGGAGTCGGGGAGGAGAGTTTAGGCGATGCCCTGAACTTTCTACGGACGGGAGGAAGCTGCGGGGCAGGGGCAAATCGCCAAAACTGGCGTGTAAAGCGGGCTGGGGGCTGGCGGCGGGGTGGGCGGCGGGGCTAGGGCTGGGGCCGGGGGTCGGCCCGGCTCGCCCTGGCGCCTGAAGGGCGGCTGCGTTGCGGGTCCTGGCACAGCCCTCCCGGTCCGAACGGGGGAACCGAGCCCGTCGAGGGGGCCTGGAGCGGGCCCCCGTTAGGCCAGCGGGGCATTTAGCAGGTGAGGTGACGAGTCTTAGAGGGGAATCTGGCAAGGCGAGGAGGGGTGTGTGTGAAGGAGAGCAGAGGCAAGCTGCCTCCTGCCAAAGGAGGGAGTTGGGGGTGACGATCTCATCCCTCCCTGCTGAATATTCAGCCGCCCCCCCCCCCCCCCTTACCTGCTCTCCCTGAGCTGTGAGCCATGGCTCCTCTGCCTAATGGCCCGTCTCCCCGGGACGGCTGCAAACCAGTAGATCCGCCGCGGCCTTTTCTTCGCTTCTCTCTCCCCCGCTTGGGTGTCTTGCTTTCCCCCGCTGACTTTCGAGATCTAGGCGCAACCACCCAAAACTAAACGGTTTAGATAACAACGCACACACACACACCAGAGCACCACCACCAAAAAAAAAAAAAAAAAAAAAAGGCCAGCCACAGAGGAAGAAACGCCGCTCTGCTGAGCGGGACAGGCTAAAAGGAGGAGAAAATAAATAACAATCAAAGCAAGTGCAGCGCTGCTGCTTATAAAAGTGGAGAGAGTCTCACCTGCTCCAGTGTAGCAGGGCTGTGTAGCCGGGGAGGGAAGGGGCTTGGGGGGGGGCTGCGGGGGGGCAGCGCCTGGACTTTGAATCTGCTTCCCCTTGCCCCCCTCCCGCAAACTGGCTACCTGTAGGGAAGTCTTGTTGCAACAGCAGATTAATTTGTTGTCTTATTACCATAAAAATGTGCTCGGAGAGGGGCTGGCAAGGAGAGGGGGACGCGGGACAGAGGAGGAACTTCCTCCGAGTTGAAGAGGGAGGCGGTGGGCTCTGGCGGTGGGGTTGAGCGGGCCGGGCCGGGGGGAGCCGGGCAGGGGGGTCCATGCGGCGGCGCAGCCCACCCGGGGGGCCGGCAGCACTCCGCGCGGGGCTCGGGCAGCCTCCCGGTGGGGCGGCCGGGGGAGCCGGCCGGGGGCTCCGCCAGACTTGGCAGGCGGGCGGCAGGCAGTCCCGTGGAGTCTGCCCCTGGGAGCACCCGGCTTTGTGCTCTTGCGGGATTGTCTGCCTGCCCATCCCCTCCGTCCGTCCGTCCATCTATCTGTCCACTCGCCTCTTCCTTGCTCTTACGGCCTCATTTTGGTAGAGGCTTCGCGACTGAAAATAAATAATTAATAAAACAAAGCTCCAAAGAAAAGAAGAAAAATTCCCAGTGCTAAAGACATCACCGAGCGAATATTTTTCTTTCTCTTTTCCAGCCCCCCTCTTCCATCTCCCATTGATTGAAAGTCTCTCTCAGCTCCAACAAGGAGTCCCAGGAAAAATGAACCATTCTGCTATCGATTCTTCATTAAAATTACATTTCTGCATTTGCTAAATTGGTTTTAAAAAGCTTCCCCTGTTATTATTGTCTTGTCAGAGCCGGCGGTGCTGGGCAAACAGTATTTTAAAAGCTTGGGACGTCTCCAAGATGAGGCTGTTGGGGGTTTTGTGTGTGCATGTGTTTCTTTTTCTAAAGTGTTTAGGAAAATGTTAACAACGCGGACTGGCGAAAAGCGTGCCCCAGACAAGTGGATCGTTGTAAAAATAAAGAAGGTGGAGGCAGCGCTTTCCTTCGTAACACTTAAAAAGCATCGATTGTCGCTTCAAGCAAGGGGGGGCGGGGGGGGAAGAGAAATTTAATTTTAAATATTAAAACGGGACGCCAAAAGTCAATAATGGCAGCAATGAGCATTTTTCCAAGGCGCCGTCTGCAGCCCCGGTCGGCAGCAGCCGCGGGTCTGGAGGCTCCTCGCCCCGCCGCAGCCCCAGCCCTGCCCGCCGCTCCGAAACGCGCTGCCGCGGGGAGATGCTGACATAAGCGCGGGTGACCCTCACCCAGGCGCCGGCTCCCTCCGACCTGGCCCCAGCGAACCCCGCGGGATCCCCCTCCTCCCTCCCAGGCTGGTGTGGGAAAAACCAGGAGGGACTCTGGGAGATTTACTTTGAATTCTGCAAATCTCTCTCGAAAGAGCAGGGAAGCAGAAATGTCTTCCTGATGTGTTTATCCCCTAATCAGTTCATTAGTTATAAACAACATGACATTAGAAGTTAGGAGGCAGTTGATATTAATTTTTATTTAACTAGTTGATGTTTAATCCGTCACGCCAGGCTGCTTAGAGAGAGCTGCCTGACACAAACCAGGTTAGAACTTCATACACCGCGATGATCGTCCGGGCACCGGGACAAGCAAACGTCGGCGGGGGGGCGAGGAGCAGGGAAACGGGGGGAAGGGGGGCGAGGGGGAGAGGGGCAGACCCGGAGAAGAGGAAAAAGCGGCGAAGGAGACTGGAAAATTCCCCCCTCCCCAGAATAAAGAGAGGAGAAGGGAGGGGGGTGAGTGGGATAACATCTGAATCGGCAGGGAGAGGGAGGGGGGAAGGAGCACGAAAAACGCCGCCGGGGGGCTGAGCCGAGCGGGCCGGGCGGAGCAGGTGCCTCGCCAAGCGCTCCTGCGGGGCCGGGGGCGGCGGGGGCCCCCGGGGGTCCCGCCGGCGGGGGGGCGGCCCGGGCAGAGCGGGGGTCGCCACCGAGCCGGTCCTCCTCTTAATTAAAAGAGGCGCCTGTTAATTAGGACGGGGCCGGCCGAGGGAGAACGGCAGGGCGCGGTGGGGCCGGGGAGGCGGCAACCGGGCCGCTGACCGCGCTGCGGGCTCCGACAGCTCCCGTCGGGGGGCGGCCTGGGCCGCAAGTGCCGCTGCTCGCCGCGGGTGCAAGGGGCGAGCGGCTGAGAAGGGGGGGACCCGCGGTACACCGCGGGCATACGTCTGTCCCTGCCCGGGAGCCCTGCCGAGGTGCTGCCCAACTCGAGCCCGCAATCACGGACCTGCCGCTGCAATTCCTGCCTTCTCCCCTCGCAGCGAGCTGCTTTCCCTGCGGACGGGCGGGGGGTACCTGGCTGGCTGCACGCCGTCTCCGCGTGCCTGGCTCTCTTTGGTTTTCACCCCCCCCCCGGCCCTGCCAGCATGTGGGACCCCCGCCTTTGCTCCCGAGGTGGCCACCGAGCATTGTCCCAGCACCCCCCGCCTCCGCGGCGGGGCCGCCGGCCCCCTCTTCCCCCGTGTGGGTGCTCCTGGGCCCCCTCCGGGCGCCCTTTCCCTCAGCGCTGTTCGGAATGTGTTAACGTGAGCTGTCCTAATTGCCTCCGCGTGCATTTCCCCATTAACGCGTCTTGGCGGGCCAGGAGAACCCCGGCAGTAGCTCCGTGCGCCGCTTTGCGCTGGACGCCTGTTCCTCTGTGCGGCTGTGACTACAGGGAAAGTGTTCATGCCTGCGACCCATATTTTAATATAAATTTCCATATTAATCAATCACCCCCATCTATCTGGTGGATAAAGGAAATAGTTCACATTCCGAAGAAAATTGCCTGTTTTCCTGCAGTTAATAGTTAACTCCGGAACAGAAAGTTCCCAGGGACATGCGGAGGCAGAGGGAGCGCGGCTCGCCCTGCTCCCGCCAAGCACCGGCCGCCTCTTCCCGGGCCGCGGGAGCGCGGCCCCCGGCCCCCAAGGACCCCCCCGGGAACTCCCCGACTCCTCCGCCACGGGCTGGGGTCCGGGCGCCTGCGAGTTTTTGGAGGGAAACTGGGGACGGAGTGTTTTAAAGGAATAAACTCCTGATGGGGATGTGGGATGCAGGAGGGAGGCAGGATATTTTCCCATAGACCGAGGCAGAAAGTGGCTGCAACAGGTAACAGGGCAGCCACCAGCGACACGGGGAGCAGGGGGCACACTGCTTGGCCGTTCGGCTGGAGAGCGGCGTAAGGAAGTGGGTGCCTTTCCTTCGTCCGGTGCCTCGTCTCCCTTTGAGGTCGGGTGCGCTCGGAAGGATAGAAAGGGTTCGAAGGGGGGGACGGGCTGAGGAGCCTGCGCGGGGGGTGCAAGGGCAGAGGTGAGGCGGCCCCCAAGCGTCGCGGCCCCTCGGCAGCCGAGCCCGGGGCCAGCCGGCCCCTTCCGGGAGTTTCGGGGGCGACCTTCAGGGGCGCGGGGACGCCCGTGTCGCTGCCGCCGGGCCCCGCGCGGTGCCCCGGCGCCGGGCCCGCCCCCCCGGTGCCTTTGGGCGGGGGTGGAGGTGCCGGGGAGGGCGCAGGGAAGGGGAGAGGAGCAGAGGGTGGAGTGGGCTTCCCCCTCGGCCAGGGGCTGCCCGGGGGGGGGGGGGGCGTGGGACCAGCGGGAGCAACTTTGAACTACCCAGGTCGGAGGGATGCTTCTGGCACGGGGGGAGGCTGCCCTCCTGGGGACGGGGCTGGTGGCAGAGCAGTGGAGTGGGAAGAGGGTCGCGAGAGGTGTGGGGCGGGGGGCGAGCGCCTGGGGAGGCGGTGGGTTAGGGCTGCTGTGGGGCGGGGGAGGGGGGGGACCCGCTCCCGCAGGGCTCCCGCTGCCTCCGGGTCTCTCCGGCGGGGTATCGCGGAGCTGGCGGGGGCTTGGGGGGGACGGAATGGGTGGGGGCCGGCGGAGCTGCGGCAGGCGATGCCGGTGTCGCGGCCTTGGCGTGAAGTTGCGGCCGGGACCGGGGCCGGGGCCGGACGCGGCGCGGGGAGGAGCGGGCTGGGCGGGCGGACGATCCCGCTGCCGCCCCGGGGCACCGAGCCCGGCCGGCTGCGGGAAACCGGCTTTTGGGCCGGCAGCTCCGGCGCCGGCCCGGGGGGGCCCGGGGGCGCACCCCCGCTGGCCCCGCGGCTCTCGGGCCCCAGCCGCCGGGCGGCTCCGGCCCCATTGCCCGTTGTCCCGCCAGAGGGGGCAGTGCAGATCGGCGGTGCCGGGCTCCGCTCCGGGCCCCCCGGGCACAGGGCTGCGGCCTCGGCCCGCTCAGGGGGCCTATGCCCCGGTCCCGGCGGGGACGGCGGCGCTTAGCCCCGGTGGCGAGGGCTGGGGCCCAGGAGCGCCGCCCAGCACATTCCCCACGCTCACCCCCCCCGTCCCCTGGCAGCTGGCAACATCGGGCGAGGGCTCCCTGGGTCCGGTGTGCCGCAGCCCCGGTGCGGCAGCGCTCCCCCGGGGGCTCAGGACAGGCGGGTGTGAGCGCTCCCTCCTTCCCCGGATAGTTCAGCACAAGTTTGTGGCCCCAGGGAGGGGCCCGGCGGCCTGCGGGTGCCCTGCGCTTGGAGCCCGCCAGGCTGGCGGGGCCGGGGAGCTGCCCCGGGGCCGGGGAGCGTGGGGGGGCCGCTGCGTGGGCCGGGGAGGAATGAGGGCGGGGGGCACGGGCGCGGGGGGCACCCCTCGCCGTTGCCAGGACTGAAGAAAGGGGCAGGGGAAAGTGGAAGATCACTTAAAAAACCCGAGAGGCTGGAGGCGCAGAGCGCGCCCTGTACTAATGTGTAAAGAAGGGGAAAATAAAAGATGGATGAAACTAAGTGAGAAGGTGGAAATCAGGATGGATGGACAGACAGACAGACATTGATTTTTACTAATATTAGAAAAAAAAGGGGCTGAATAAAGAAGGGGACGTTTAATTTGACGATGAAAGGAGGATGGATGGATGGATGGATGGATAAATAGACAGAACAGAGATAATATTTTAATGGGAAAGATGGAAAATATGAGAAGAGGGCAACAGAAAATGAGGGGTGAAAAAAACCCTTCTAGCATTTGTGGACCGAAAGAAGGGAGTGAGGGGAAAAAGAGAGAGGAAAGGAAAGGAAAGGAAAGGAAAGGAAAGGAAAGGAAAGGAAAGGAAAGGAAAGGAAAGGAAAGGAAAGAGGAAAGGAAAGGAAAGGAAAGGAAAGGAAAGGAAAGGAAAGGAAAGGAAAGGAAAGGAAAGGAAAGGAAAAAAGACATGAGAAGAGGTTTTTAAGAGCTGTCAAACAGTTGGTAGACATCAGAATTAGAACAGAAAAGCAGAAGCATTTATGGCAGCCCGCGCCGAGGCGATTTTCCCCCATTGGCATTTTATGGAGCTCCTAAATCTCCGCTTAACGCTGTTTTGAGCCGTAAGAGTTATTTCCCCCCACACTTTTCTGCTCTAGGTTCACTTCCAGTTGCCATCGCCAGTCCCTCGCAGCGGGGGCAGCCGGCGCCCGGCGCCCCACAGCGAGTGCCTCCCGCCGGGGGGACACGGCGGCTCCCGCCCCCGCCCCCGCCCACCTCGGCAGACCAGGGGTCCCCGCGGGGGAGCAGCAGGCGGCTCCCCGCTGGCCCGCAGCCGCCGGGGTGGGCCTTCGGGCAGGAGCAACAGTTCCCCGGCACGTCGAGGGGGGGGAAGGACCTGCCCTTCCCCGGCACGGCTCCCCCGGGGTGGGGAGGAGGACAGGCGGCCCCGCGCGGGGGGGAGGCACGGACAGGCTGTCTAGCTCCTCCGCTCTTGCCGGGCGGGGGCGACGGTTGGGGGGCGGCTGCGGGAGCGACGAAAGAAGGACCTCAAGGTGCAGGGAAGTGGGAAGCGAAAGCCACTTCGCTTCCCCAGCAGCCGGTCCTTACACGCCGCCTCCACGTCGGTGGAAAACTCCAAACCTCGGTGGAAAACTCCAATACTCCAGGCACTAATAATGATAACAGGAACAGTAATGACAACAGTGATAATGCGTTTTCGTATATTAAAACCTAGGAAATGTCCTCCTGCACCCGCTGCCTCCCGCTCCCCGGGTTTCTGGGACGCGCTGAGTTTTGAGGGTGCTCCGAGGGCCGGGTGGGTTCGAGAGAGGGACATTGATGGGAAGAGTGAGAGCCGGGGGAGGTGTAACTCGTGTGCCTTTCACCTTATACCGGGAACACAACCATTGTCCTTGTGACAAGAATCTCTGTTATGGTCTGGGAGCTGCAGAGAAAAGGGAGTTCTGCAGGTCTGTCTCCTAACTCCCGCTGCGGCCAACACCCCCCCCCCCCCCCCCCCCCCCCCCCCGCCTGTCCCGCCACCCCCCGGCAGCCCCCGGGCTCTGAACCAGTTGATATAAAAGTGTGTGCGAGAGGGATAAAAGTTCCAGTCTGCGAATGAGAAGAAGAAGGCTGCAGGGGCAGAAGCAAGTAATTTCCAGCCGATTTCTCATTACTCTTCTTAACGCTATAAGGGAGAGAAAATTAGGCACACAGCACACGTTTGGCCACTTCATAAAAAATGCAGATTTGAGAGATGATGTGAAATGTGCCCTCGAGTCAATGATTAAAGATAGCTGACTGCATTTTTTTTTTTCCTTTCCTATTTGGAGTTGAGATGAGAAATGCCCCTGAGCTCTGCAGGTCCAGGAAGGGTCCTTCAATAACTGATAGAGTGGCCCAAGAGCTCCTTTCCCTCCTCCCTGCCCCCCCACCCCGCCGGCCATAGGGGGAGATGTGCTCCGCGCTCCCCGCCCGGGGACGCCCCCGGGGGTATTTCCCGGGCGGCCCTGGCGTGCGTGGCCGCGGCACAGCGCAGGTGGGCGCGGGGGCTGCGGCCGCTCCTGCCTTCTCCCACTCGTGTCAGCAACTTTACCTCCCCAGCATCCCCTTAGCCTATCAGCTTTGCCTCCGAGCCTGCCGAGGGACGGAGATTCTGGTTCAACCGCTTTAAAGATTTATCCTTAAAAATAACGGAGGGAGGAGACGGCCAGCCCGGGGACAGGCGTATTCCCCTTGGTTTGGAAAGCGGAGAAAGCTGCGGAGGGCTGATGGCAAGGGGCATCCCCGGCAGCTGCCATCTTTCCCCTGACTGCCAGGGGCAGGGTCTTCCCGCAAGTTTCCCGACAAAGTTTGGTCATCGACGAACGTCCACGTAAAGGGGGGGCACCCGCCACCCCCCGCCAGGGCCGCCCGCAAGCGGACAGAGGCACTTGCTGAGCCCTCCGGGCGCGGTTTGCAGGCAGGTGCGGGACAGCGGGCAGGACGCGCCCGCGTTTGTCTCTCCCCGCCTGGCGCTGGCGGGTGCGGGACGGCCGGGCTGCCGGCTCCCCGCGCCGGGGGGAGTGGTGTCAGCGGGAGTCGCGGGTGCGGGGGGGCGGAGGGCCGCAGCCCCCTCCAGAAAAACGCCTCAATTTCGGACTTTCTCAAACGCATCCTTCCCTGCGGCCCCCACCGCAAACTTGGGAGGAAGGCAAAATAGAAAGGGAAGGAAAGATAAGAAGAGAGGGGGGAAATGAAATCAAAGCTTTCCAGCCCGCTGGAAGAAGAAATGTGTATTTCTTTTCTCTAAACACTCCTAATTTTTCAACCCAATTGAAAATAATAAAATGTATAAAGAAAGCATGGATGCAGTTTTCCAGAGCTCAGCTGCTGAATAACTCCTCATCAGCCGCACCGATTTCTTTGATTAATCCCGAGGTCTGAAGTAGAAGCAGTTCCAGTGCGATACCTTACACGCCAAGCTGCTTCTGCTTCCCTACTTTGTTAGACTCGTTTATGCGCAATTTTTTTTTTTAAACAATAATTTCAACTCCTTTCCCCCTTAATAAATCCATTTTTTGAAGCGGTACCTGCTTTCTAATTGCCCTGAATAAATGCCTTTTCCCCATCTCCGGCTCCCTAAACCCCTCAGCACCCCGGTGGGAAGGAGGTCGCAGGCACCAGGCGGGGGAACCGGACCACCCCAGCTTCTGGCAATTTCCTCCCACTCTGTCGCGATGAACTTGTAATTGTAATTTCGTGTGCGAAACGGCGCAGACCGACATTCTCTCTCTTAATGGGACTTAATGTAACTGTACACGATCCTTTATGCAACTATATATCTAACGAGTTCTCTTATTGCTAGACGTATTGCCAATTCTCAGATTCCCTGCATGACTATAAGTATATACGTTATATTCACAGCTACGCGCATATACCCGAAATACATTCGTCTGTGGAGAGGAATACGTGGCAATATGCACGAAATGTATAGTATAAACCCGAATCTCTATATCAAAATGGAGATACTTTAATTTATATATATTTTATTGCGTATAACGATTTCTTTCGGAGACAGCTAGGGAGCATCTAACATGGGGAGAGATGCACCTGTGCGGAGATTTGAGGGGGAACGCTCCTGTGTGCTTGCACAGCCTGTGCTTATGCACATATATCACACGTATCTCTCTCTCTCCCCCCTCTTGTGCATGTATAAAATATCAACGTGATGCTTTAGAAAAGCGGTGAGCTCGGCACAGTTCTTTACCCTTTTGCCAGATGATGCTGTTGTTTATAAGACCGTACTTCTCCGCGAGGCGGTTTGCGCCCTCCACTCCAATTTACACTCCCGAGTCGTTCGTCCAGCTTGCTTTTCTCCCTGAATCACCCGGCTCGGAGTCAACCAGAAGCACCAAATTCCTGCCTGTCTGATGAATGGACAAGATCGTCTGCTCCTTTCGGGGAGAGAGAAAAACAGCTCGGGCGGACGCGAGCGGAGCCGGGGGCTGCTGGGCGGCTGCGGGACCCCCATGGCTGGGCGCAGGGCAGCGGCCCGGCCGCCCCCCGCGTCTCCCCGCCGCGAGTGGGGGAGGCCAGGGCCGGCTTCGCGGGAGCGGGGCTCCCGGCCGGTGCCGGCCGGTGCCGGTGCCTGCCCTGCCGCAGCGCTTCCTGGGCTGGCTCTGGGCAGCTTCGCAGGAGGCGCTAATTAGAGTGTAACTGCCAGGTCATTGATTTCATGTTACCGGAGTTGTTGTTGTAGTTGGGTTCCCCCCCCCCCCCTTTTTTTTTTTTTTTTTTTTTTTTGACGTGAAGTACCCGCCCGGATCAGAGGCAGCAGGGGCTGCGCTGAGGCTGGGCTCCTACCAGACCCCCAGACCCCCAACACCCCGCTCGGCCGCCACACACGCTGCCAGCTCGGGAGTTGCAGCCTCCAGAGCCGGGGATCTGCCTGTTCTCCCTTTGTTGCTTTGTTGCAGGTCTCCCTCTGAAGCCGAGATCTGAATGCAGGGAGCATTATCGATGACTTTTAAATAATAACAAAGGGGGAAAATAAAAATAATTAGCCCCGCCTCTTCTAGTTTCAATTACTCTAATTAAAAACCCGAAAGGCAATTCCTAGGCAATATCTAATAATAGAATTAGCAATCGGATCCATCATTTCACACGGGGATTTACTTGCAGGGGTACTGTGCGAGCTCTATTAATAATAATAAAAAATCCTGCTAACCCTCTTTTTAAAATTAATAACTCTGTAATTATAATAATTTTATGTGCCTTTTTATAAGAAGAGGTTAATGTTGCCACAGTCTGGGGATGGGAAGGATGAAGTGAAGCGAAATACTGCTGCTTAAACTGACACCTTCCTATTTTATTAGGAGACATTATTATTATCAGACATCTGCAGGTAGAGAATTAAAATTAAAATCGCTTTCAACAATTCAATACACTTTTTATCAGCCATCTATCTGAAAATCATGAACATTCATCATCGGAGGCATTCTCCCTGAAAACAAGAACCCATTCAAATTTTATACAAATTATCATATTTATCATAGTCTGAAACTCTGGAGTAACATCTCCACAAACTGTCTGCCAACTCCCCGGGGAGCTGAATTCCGCTCCGCAGCCGCTCGGAGCGGTTCTCGCTCCGCTCCTTCTCCCGGCCCTTCCACACCCGCTGCTCCTCGCGGCCCCGCAGCCCCCGGCGCGGAGGGCCCGGGCGGGGGGCGAGGGGGCGCTGCGGCGGCGCAGCCCCTGCGGCCCCGCTCGGCCGGGCGGAGCCCCCCGCCCCTGGCCAGGGCAGCGGGGCCGGCCGGCGCGGCCGGGCTGCGGGCGGGAGGCTGCCGGGCCGGCGTCCCTGCGGCAGCGCGCCGAGGCTGGGCGGCGGCCAGAGCGGCACTGACAGTAACAGTAGGAAAGTCTCATTCCCCTCCATCGTTTTGTCCTTAATTTTCTTTTTCTTTCTTTCTTTTTTTTTTTTTTTTCTTTTTTTTTTTAATACACCGCCGTGGGTGTTTGCAGGATCCCGCCGGCGCGGAGGACGCGTTGGCTGCGCCTTGTCCGCGCGCTCGGTGCCGGTGACAAATGACACGAATCGGTGCTTCCCGGTTGAGGGTCTGGCCGAACCAAATCACTTCCCACGCCTTGCTAATGACAAAAAGTTCATTAGTGCTGACTGCGCGGCCGGAGCCGCGCCGGCCCCGCGCACCCCAACCCCGGCCGCGCTCTTGGCGGGGGGCTCAGCCCAGCCCCGGCCCCGGGGGGTCCCGGCCGCGCTCCTGGCGGGGGGGGCTCAGCCCCGGCGGGTCCCGGCTCCGCGCCCCCCGGCCGCGCTCCTGGGGGGGGGGGGGGGGGGCTCAGCCCCGGCCCCGGGGGGTCCCAGCCCCGGGCCCCGGCCGCGCTTTTGGCGAGGGGGGCTCAGCCCCTGCCCCGGGCGGCCCTGGCCCCGCGCATCCTCAGCGCCGTGGAAAAAAAAGTAGTTCCAATACAATGTTTGTTAACTAGGTTATCTAGGCTGTAGAAGATTTTAATGTTGAATTTTATAGCTTTACCACGCTCTACCGTCCTTCTGAATATTGTAATATTGCATTTTTTACAAGTTACTCTTCTGTTAATGTTCCAGCTAGTAACTTTTATAATCCTCCTCAATGAAATTTTTTTGTATTCTTCCGCACCGTTAACCTCAATGGCGGCACCTCAGCCCCTGGCAGGAGGCAAAGATGAAATGAATTCCTCTTTAATCAGAAATAATAATAATAAAAACACACACAAGGCTCCCTCTGCCTTTTATTTCAGCTTCCCTTTTTGGGGAGGGGGTGACACCTCAGGAGCCTCCAGCCCCCCATTCTGTCCTGCACCCCTGGGATGTGCCTGTGGCAGAGCCAGAGGGGGCCCAGGGATGGTGCCCACCTGGCCCCTGTCGCTCTGCTGGGGACGGGGGTGGGGGGGGCATAGCCTGCTCGCCCTGGTCCCTCTGCCCCCCAGTCCTTGCTGCTGTTTTCGGGGGGCAGCTTGGAGGCTGGGCTGCCGGCAGGCGTCAGCTGGCGGCCTTCTTGGAGCTGCCCACCAGAACGGAAAGTTAGGCACTTGTTTTGCTGCTTCTGGCATTCCCTCTGTGGATGGATTGGGATGCGCCACAGAGCAGCATCCTTAGCGCGAGCCCTGCCGGCATCAGCCGGCCCAGCTCCACTCGCTCTCTGCTTTCCCTTGACCTCGGCTGGGCTGGAGGTGCCCCAGCCCCAGCTGTTTGTTTTCCTGGGCGGTTGGAGGCAGCTCTCGAAGAGGTACATACACAGGAGATACACTCAGATGGACTTTCAATAAAATATATCCCTTCAGATGTAAATAAGGCAGGAAATCACCCCACCCTACTCCACTCCCAACTCCCCAAACTCTAGATGCCCTTACAAATGAATTAGACTTGCAAGCGCAAATGATCAACACCCAGCAGAAAAAAGGAATCACTCAGCAGTAATGAACTGAGTGCCCTTTAGCCCAGGGAGCGTATTTTGAACAAGGATTGGATGTTGTTATTTCCCTTGGTCGTTGTTAGCATTTAAGAACTTTATTCTCAGGCTCAGCCTGAATCTTGCATGAATGAAATATTGGAGGGGCTTGTGACTGTTGCAGGGCAGGGGCGAGGGCTGCCTTTCAACCTTATCTACCAGCTACCTCCCAGAAGCTGCTCCTACAGCTTCTGGGGTATTATCCCCGAGATTATCCTAACAGCAATTTCTCTCAGTCCTGGCTCCTGGAGTCAAGTGATTATATGCAACTCTCAGCTTCCACGTTTTTTTAAAAGTGTCTTTATGGTCATTTCAGAGTATAAAGATCATTTTCTTGTTTTAGAAGTCTACAACTGGGCAATCACATTAATTCATATGATCCAGGGTTAAAGAATAACCTGAAAACAAAACACATGTACACAAAGCAACTATTTTTCTTTTTCAGTTATACTATTTAAACAAATATTATAACTTCATTGTCATTGCTTCTTCATTTTTTTTGCTTTTTTTTTTTTTTTTTTACATTTATTTTAAGGTGAACAGGTCCAATAGGTGCAAGTTTCTCTAAAAAAAAAAAAAAGTGAAACAGTGCAGGGGGTTAGATTATTTTAACAGAAATGTTATTATTTAACTAGTTAATACTCCGGTGTCACCTTGTAAGGCAAAGATCTAATACAAACTAGCATTTGCTCTAAAATCTTGATTTAGGAAAGAACTCTTATTCTTCAAAGCACCTGTCTGAGAACCTCATGGGATGCTTTTCAGAGTTAGTACAGAGCAGATAAGTGGGAAAACCAGGCAATAGTAGTATTTCAATGTTGCTGGTGAGGAGCAAAGGCAAAAGTAGATGGAAGACACAAACAGCAGCAGAGCTGGGAACCAGGTCATTGCTAATTTAGTGAAGGACTGTTACACTAAATATCTAAGCTGTCCCCTCAGGCCTGGACAAAATCAAGAGCAGGTTTGATCTTGTCCCGAGAGCATCAGGTCACACCAGGTTTGCTGTGTCCTGCCCAGACCGTTCTTGAGCCTCCCTCTGCAGAAGTGCTCCGGGGTCTCTGGCTGCCTCTCGGGACATCTTGTAATGACATGGGCTGAGCAGGGCTGTGGTGTTACGCTGGTCACATTCTGTTTGGACAAACCTACCTTCTCCTGAGGAAAGGGCCCAAATGCCCTGCAAAGGTTTTAATGGTCCTGACCAGCCCTACCTGGAGCCTCCAGATGCCCCACACCCTCTGGCCCATGGGCTGGGCTCCAAGGAGCTCCATTTAAGCTCAGACCTGGGCCTGGCTTTGGCAGTGCTGTAGGTGTGTTTCTTCCCCTGGTCCTTTGGGCGGACTTTAGGCTTGTGTTGTAGGTAGGTGTCTCCTGTGTGCTTACCCTTGTAGGTACATTGCACTTTGTCTCCAGTCATGTCTTTCAGCCATTACTTTTGTGTGGGCTCTGGACCCATAGTGCAGTATTTTCTCCAGTCCTGTCTGCTGTTGTTTCCCAGCTGGACTCCTTTGGAATGGACCCTGGAAGCTGGCTCATTGCCTGCTTTGCTTGGGTCTGTGGGTAGAGCCTGCTGCTGACTCCTGTCTCTGCTTGTTGTCTGCTGGGGCTGCCCTTGGCCCCTGGCTTGTCCCCCCTAAGGGGACAGCTGGCCCTTGTTCCTCTCTGGCAGATGCTTCTGCTTGTCCCACAGAGCTGCTGGGGCCCTTTGTGCTTCCTGCTGAGGTTACACTTGCTCTTGGGAGCTGATGTTGCAAACAGATGTGTGAAGGCTCTGTTGAATTATTTGGGGTTCTTGCTACTGTTTATTTGTGTCCTGGTTGCAGTCAAAAAGTCAAAAGATTAGCCAAAAGCCCATGCTCCCTGATGTTTTTTCACCATCAGAGCTCAAGAAATACTTGCAAGGTAATAATTTAGTGTCTTGTGAGTTGGTGGCTGAGGGGCATCAGTCCCTCTTCTGCTGTCTGTGAAATTAATATTCAAAACAATTTTCTATGGTCAGTGGAGGCTTCTAGGTCAGACAAAACCTGATGGAGAGATTAAGAACAGTACCTTTCCCCTTTTCCTTTCCTCTTCAGCTTATGTACTTCTTTTTGGTTTTGTTTTTTTTTTTTTTGCCAAAACCTTTGCAGTCTCTGTTTATTCCTTATAGAGATTTTAAAGTTCTTTATGCTCCTTCCCTTCCTGTTTAACATATATGTTAGGGTATCTTAGTGCCAGTACCGTTTATTCTTGAAGCCTGGGAGAATGCTCAGAGTATGTCTTGCTGGATGCTTTTCTGGTACAACCACGCTTGCGCTCTTATGAGTCCTTATGTCCAAAATCCTGTATGAAAAATTGCATGCCTTGACTCTAAATTTAGTGTTTTCTTAGCCTGGAACAGCAGCTCGCATGTGTTTGCTATTGGCACGCAATACAAAGTTAACCTGAATTCCTTCATTTTAACAACTAAATTATAGTGGGGAGTTTTTCCTCATAATTATTATTTCTTTTTTTCTACAAACCCACTGCTTCTCTTCTGAAAAGATTTATACTCAGTTTGAAGGTAGCCTGTGACTGCTGAAGTGATTTGGAGGCAGATCTGCCAAAGCGTGTTCTGTGTAAGTGCTGGCAGTTCTGGACTTAGGTAGTGTCTCACACTTCTCAGGGATGGGGTTAAGGAAAGGAGAAGAAAAGACTTAATTCTGAAACAAGTAAGTTCATATGTGTAGTTTTTCCATTACTAGCAGATCACTGACTTCTGAAGAAAATTTATTTTCAAACAAGGTATGAAAAATTACGTTTGGAAAGATCAGAACTGATGAACTAGCACCTCTGGAGACAGGAAAATATTTTTGTAAGCAGCTGAAAATGCAAACTTATATCAGTGACTGTGTTGACAATGTAAATGTGTGTCAGAGACCATTATGTTGTGTAGACATGCCTGGTCTGGCTTTAAACTTGCTAATTTGGGTATTGGTTGTAATCCATAACTAGTCCAAGCTGGACTCTGTGCTTAATACCTGCTTCACTTCTTGGGAGGGTTTGGCAGCTCATGCTGAGCTTCGCGCTGTCACGGCTGCGCTGCCGCCTGTTCTGGCGCTTGCACAGATCTGTCTGCACCGTGCCGTCGCTCCGCGGAGGCTGGTGAACCCCGGGTGCCCGCTGGTGAGTCCAGAGAGGAAAACTGGGTGTTTTGCTGGGAAGCTGGCGGCACAGAGGTGTGTGGTGAGAAGGCGAGTGCAGGGCGGGAAGGGGGAGAGTGTGCAAGCAGGCGCTGTGCCCACCCAGGCAAAACAGGCCCTACCACTGTAATCGGCTGTCATGCTGCACTGGGCACCGAGGAGCTGGGATGTCGGCTGTAAACTCTTTAGTCAGGATTGCTCTGTGCAGCTCTTAGCACTGTGGGTCCTGATTCCTCGCTCAGGACCTGGTACTGCTGCAGTACAAGCAGCAATGGTGGCATTGGAGCGGGCTGTATGCTGGGCACAGGAGATAGGGCAGAGGTTTTTGCTCTCTTAAACTGGTTGGTGAGGAATGTTTTATGTCAATTATGGTAACAAATATCTGCAGTTTAAAACTGCTCCATATTTCTGCCACAATAATGAACTGCAAAGAGACAAAGAATTTGATTTTTACTAAAGAGCAAGTCTTTCCCCTTACAGAATTGTCAGCAATTCATTTCTCAGTGAGGCTGCTTCATACGTACATACATGAATGTGACTTAAAAGTGTCTCTGTAGGTTTGCAGTGTATCCACACTCTTTTGCAGGCACATTTAAATATGCATGTTGTATGCATATGTCTCATCTGTAAGTAAATATTAATTTATGTCTCAGCATGGTACAGGTGTGGAATTTGCATACGGTATCTGTGCTGGGGTGTGTGTGAATGCTTGGGTGGTGAATGTATAGGAGAAGGAATGTGTACCTTTAAGTGAAGCATCTTCAAATGCACCACACCCCATGCTATTGACATGACTGTGCCTGAGAGGCAGGTAGGAAAGTGTGTTTCTGTATGCCATGATACAGACACACCTGTGTACCCCTGAGCATTTGGTGGATGCCCATACACAGGCAGCTTGGGGACTTCTGTACACGAACGTGTGTGTGGGTGCCTGAGTTATGAGTGTGAACGTGTGTGGGCACACGTGAATGTGTGAGTCTGCACATGGTTGAGCATGGATGTGTGGGAAAGGGAGCATGAGTGAGCTGTACATTTCCTCCTGGTGAGTACAAGCGTAAAACTGCAGCATGGGGAGGACCTTGGCTGACAGTCTGGCAGTACCAAGCATGTTTGCAGAAGATGAAGCAGAATAGACAACACGGAAGTTATTTTTGTCTATCAGCTGAAGCATTATAGAGACATCAACAAGCTCTTGTCTCATGCCAGCTTAATTCCTAGTTAATCAGCAGTCTGCTTGGGCAAAGGAAGGAACTCACATCAGGGGCTGATGATGAGCCAAACTTCCCAATACCGATTTGGGAGCCTGCGAGGAGCCCTCAGTATTGCTGTGCTTGCCTGTGGCTGCGTTGCTGCCCACTGAGCAATGCTCTGGGGTAGCTGAATGCTACATCAGCTGTGTCCTGGTGGGAGCCACTCCTGCCTAGGGAATATGGGTTTGTCCTTTGGCTTGCCCTCCCCAGGTGGTCAACAGAAGCTTATTCTTCACTCTGTGATTAGATGCCTTAACCAGGCCAGTTTCAAGTGACTTAATTCCAAGGCTTCCACCCTCTCTTGTGGGGCACTTCCACATAACCTGCAAGCTGACTTACTTGCTTCACTCCCAGACCTTCCTCTGTCTCTGGTGCTCTGTAGAGATGCTGCTTTTTTCTTCTCTCATTCATGAACTAAACCTATCTTTGCTCACGGGACTTGTATATTGCAGCTGAGGGCCAACTCACTTATCTCTTCTGACCTGACTTTCCCATCTCTTTGCTGGAAAGCCACCTTCCACCTTCCTCCTTATTTTTCTTCCGGCCAGTTTCTCTGATGCCACAGGCATCCATGGTGTGGAAGGGTGCCTGCCTGCTCAGGTACTCTCAGTCAAACTGATTAGTTTGCACACATCCTGGCAACCAGCTTGATAGTTGCTTTCTGTGATGCACTGGCATGGTGTCCTATTGTACAAATGTCCACGGAGAGTAACAGGGAATGGCAGGTTCTCATCTGTGGCTGCTTGGGATTCAACTGAAGGAGTTACCATGGGGTGAAATGAGCTCGGGAGTGTGCCTTGAGTGTTGGCTATTTCAGGCAGTTTCTGTGCATGTCCTTGTCCTGCAGCACTCTGTACTAAGGGCAAAGTCATCAAGGGCAAACACACCCCATTTTTTACCACCCCCCCACCCCCCCCCCCAAAAAAAAAAAAAGCTAAGCTACCATGGATTTCCTAGGTATTAGAAAGCACCCATGGGCAGTTGTTATGGTATAGCTGGTGTTCATGCCCTGTCTGCTTTCATATTGGTATTTTATCATGATTAAGTATAGTGTGATCCAACCATCAAAGCACTCATGCAACCCAGCACGTGAGCTTGCCTTTGGCTTTGCTGGGTGGATTGATCTCTTATCCTTTTGGATGCTGAGCAGGTTGAGGCTTATTTCATTCTTGAAAGGGACGTGATCAATGAATTGTGGGTGCTGTCGCCATTGCTGTGGTAGAAGACCTTATGTGTACTAGACCATAGGCATAAAAAGAGAGGAGAGCCTTCACTTGGCCCTGTCTTAGCTGCTGAGCTGACAAATGAGAGAATCAGGTATCATCCACTATAGTGTTTGATATGCTTTGCTCTGTGTCATTAATAAACCTGTGAATTGGCCTGACACCAAACTCAGCTATCCCCTCCCCTGTGCTGATCATTACTGTGTTACCTTACCTTTGTTTCATGGGCCATCAGCCAGGTGTCAGCCCACGGGATAGTGTTCTGTGCAAGCCCATCTGGTGTTGCTTTCCTACTAGGGTTTTGCCTGGCCCCTTTCTCAAGGCTACTACAGTACTGCTGGACTTGCCCCACTCCCCTCCTGTACTGGCACAAGTCCATTTGTGTTCCAGACCTTTCCCAACTCTCCCAGTGGACTGCTTGGCAACAGTGCTTATCACTGTTAGTGCTGTGAGGCCAGGTAGCCCAGCAGAGGCCAGCATAGCTGTGTGCAAGGTGCTGTGCGAACACACAGAGCACATACATCTAAAGACGTCAGGGTGGGAGGTGTGAAGTGGTTGGAAGGGAAAAGCTGAGAAGAGGGGAAAAAGAGGCACTGAGAAGGGAAGTGGCTTGTCTTGCTTCCCCTGGCACACCTGGATTGTTTCTCATCTCTGTTGTCTAGAAGGCCAGGTTAAATACTTCTGAACACTTTCCTACCTGGCTTTTTTCAACCAAGAGCTCCAGGATCAAAAACTCTATTGCTGTCTGAAGCTCTTAAGCAATATGTTGCTCACTCTGGGATCTTCCCATGTAACCTCAGCTACTTTGGCCTGGGAAAAATGGAAAGCAGATCCTGAGAATACTTTTGATGGGAAGCACCTGGCCAAAGCCTGGTAACAGGGGAACAGGTGAGGCTGGCAGGGGAATGGAAGAAGTGGTCTGGAAGTGAGTTCCTAGTCTCTTCAGCAGCACAGTCTCCCTGCTGGGTCACTGGCCTAGGGCAGATATTCCTCCTGGCAGAGCCAGGCGAGCCAAGTTGTTTCCGTGGCAGTCATCTGGGCTGCGTGTCCATGCTGTATCCCAGTGTCCCCATCTCCCCTTGCAGTTCACAGTGCAGTCTTCTCTGGTGGTGTGCTAACAGGCGGCTGCATTATTCTGCACGATCTTTTCGTGTGCCAGAGGGGAGGGTACACACAGTGGCCTGCACAGGAATACTCCAGTTACCTCCTGGGGTCAAATGGGACATGCCACATGCTTTTTGGTTAGGCTTGGGGAATACTGGTGGCTGTACAGATGAAGCCTCAGCAATGTGACTGGTGTGTGTGTGTGAATTACTGACTTTCTGAAGTTTGTTGCTGTTGTTATTTTGATTTCACCTTTTCTCCTTCATCATCGTGTACCCCCCAAGTACAGTGCCTTTTTGTTCTGCAGCACTCACTCCCACTCCTCCTTTTTGTTCTGCCTGCCCAACCTCAGCTCTTGCCCCCACCCTGGCAAAATTGGGGTGATGGCAAGAGAGTTGGATCTCTTCATCTAGAGTGCTGGATATTTGAGGCTCCTTCTGTAGTCAGCAGAGCCAGAGATATCTTCAAGGGAGGTTCATTTGACCTAAGATTCAAGTTACTCTGGAGCAGTTCTTGGGTTGGCTCTGTGCCTGTGAGACACCTAGGCTAGATGAGCTGGAGAAGACCTGAGGGGTATGTGTCAGTGGGTCAGACAAAGCTGCAGAATGACTTAGGACAGGAAGGACTGAGCAGGGGTAATCAGGTCTGTTTCCTAGAAACTCCTCACTGGTCCCCCTGTTAGTTCCACAGTGGTGGATGTTTTATGGTCAGTGCTGAGCAAGTGCATATGCCGTCCCTGTTCTGTCCTGCCTGGGGTCTCTAATAGCAGTGACATGCAGAGAGGAGTGCCACAGAGAAAAACATTGCTCTGACTCTGGCGCTCAGCAGACTGTGGTCGTAGCTGCTGGAGAAGGAGTTGAGATTGATGTGAAGGGTAGCTGCATTTCTGTCTCTCTAGCCTCTTACTAGGACTTGGCGAACGCTCCACGTATTGTGGTTTGCTCATCTCCTCTTAATCACCTTCATTATAAATGACCCGGGGAGATGTCTGTCACCAAGAAGTGGGTGGGGAAGGCAGAAGAGACTTCTCTTGATCGGAGTGGCAGGTGGAAAATGCCACAGAATATCTGCTTTGGTCCTGGCCATCTTCGTGTCAGATTGAGGGGAACCTGTAAACACACTCCAGCCTCTCTGATTGCAGGAGTCGCTCTGGGTTCCACTCTGGGGCCTTGTTTACTTTGGGAAGCGGTCTTTCCAGTTCTGCCTCCCTCCCAGCTGCATCCGGATATGGTCCAGGACTCACTTCCCCCCTGTCAGCCCTAACAGTGATTAATAAGGACATGCATTTCCTGGGTGTTGCACCCATTTTTCTTAAAGACTTGCCTGCCAGTGGTGAGCAGACCGAGATTATAAACCACTGCTGGCACGTGAAGGGCCCGGGGGCAGCAAGTCTTGGAGAGGCTGTGATGCAGTTCCAAGCATGGAGAGAGCACAGGGCGGCTTACAGAGACAAATTCTGCTGTCAGCTGTAGGTTTCCTGCAGCTGAAGTGAAACACTGGAATCTATGGTTCATTGTTATTCACACTGATATCTTCTCAGAGGTGACAATCCCAACAGTAGCTGTTGTGGTACTTCTGGCTCTTGCAAAGCATTTCTTCACTGTCTGAAAGATCAAGAAAAGCCAACAAGTGAGCATCCTGGAAGATTTTCCATCAAACTTGAGACTTTTTGCCTCTCTCATGGGTTCTGACTGCTGTGAATCCAGGTGGCTAGGTGGATGTTCTTTTGCTTGCCTTGCTCAAATGGATCATGGTTCAGGCAAGTCTTCCTTTGTAATCAATGAGAGTCTGACCTAAGTACAAAGCTCGAGGCCAGCTTCACTGTAAAAAAAAAATCATGGACAGTGGCAGGGAGGTTTCTTGGGATTGTTGCTACTGCTTGCCTGTGGTAATGTCCTGTTGCCTGAGCTCTTCCCGCCTAGCTCCATACTAAAAACCATGTCTGGAACACAAATGTGTTTTGCAGTCAACCCTTTCTTCCCTGTCCCATCTCACAGTGGAGTAAATGCCAGCGCTGTCCTCTTGCTCCCATCTCTAATTATTTCTCTAAAAACTTTGGTCATTTGGTCACATATTTAATATTTAGACATAAACCAAATCTAGGATAGGAACATTCAGGAGGTTTGGATCCCATTTGTGTCTTAGCTCAGTGTTATAGGAGATACCAGCTGAATTTACTCTGTGTTACTACCCTGTACTTAAGACACCAATAACTGACCTGAAGATGTGGAGGGACCTCCAAAAAGGTTCTGGTGCTGAAATACCAGAACAATGAAATCCATGGAGGTAATTCAGGAAAAATTACTGTAATGCTGCCAATCAAACACAGCTCTCTCCTGAAAAAGGCTCAGCACTATGGAGCATTGAACCAGAAGCTTCAGTCTCTGTAGTCTCACAACCAAACAGAAAAAGATTCTTATTGCAGCTTGAAATATAGGCTGGAGAATCATCCCTATCCAAATGACTAGAACCAAGTTTAGCTGGACACTACAGAGCTCTCACAGCTGCTAAGTCTTAAGTTTCTCTTTACCGTAAAGGTGGGCTGTCCATTATAATTAAAGTGAAATTTTAGGTTGAGGGAGCCAAAATCAATGTGTTCTGTGGGGTCATCATCCCTAGAGAGATGTCTAGTTCTCACCAGGGCTGATGCCTCTGTTCTCTCTTGCTATGGGAATGACAGTCTTGGCTATCACTTGGTTTTGGGTCAGAATATAATGATTGAACAGTTCTATTTTTTAGCAGTATCTGTTGGGTCTTTACAGTAAGGAAGAGATCTGCTTCCTCTGGACTTGTGTGTCCTATGTTCTACTTTACTGCAGAGATGGGTGACTTGGCTCTTGAGCTTTGGGTTTGGGCTAGGGTTAAGGCCAAAGCTTGGAAATTGTGGGCACTAAAGTGCAATGCTTTCTGAACAGTAGCTCAGAGTAATGTGAGAGGGAGTAAATAGTTTTCTCGAGGTAGGCTGAGTGTTCTAATGCCACGTTACAATGATATTGCAGGTTATGGCTAATCGGAGCAGCATCTGTGAAAGTAACTCTGCCCTGAGAGATCTGAAATGAAAGGCTATGTTTCAAATCAGGCATTTTAATCCTTTCTTACAAAACTTTTTATTGTTACTGCATTGGAAGGAAAAAGAGAAGGAACAGCAGGTTCAGGGCCTGTTTTTTAGTGGTCTGAAGTACTGTGGAAATTCCCACGTTCCGTGTTTCAACCTGTCGCACTCTGGCAGGGCCTGGGGCTGTGGCTCAGGGAGAGGGGCACGGCCCCTTCCCGTCAGCAGTTGGTCTTCACTCCTGCCTTCCTCCTCCTCCTCGCCCGACACGCATGTGCTTTCAGCTGAGACGCCCAGCAGCAGGATGCCGCTCCAAAATATCTTGATGAACCAGAGCTCCCTGGTGCTGCCCCGTGTCCTGTGGGGACTCGGTTGAAAGGCAGCATTTTCAAGGACAGCCAGTGCTCAGCTTTTTGATGAATTCAGCTCCAGCTGCTGTGGGGTAAACTCGGTCTCCAGCGCAGGGTGCAGGGAGACAGCCAGGGAAGGATCACTGTTTCTCTCTGGGACTGCAGCTGCCTGCACATACATGAAGGAGAGGCGGGAAAAAAAAGAAATGAAGGCAGAAAGTGGAGAGGATACCAGTTAGTAACCTCTGAAACTGGGGTTAACCACATTGCTTCCAGAGATGGCTGCATCCTGCTTAGGGCCAGACTTGAGTGAAGCTGGTGTGCTGGTGATAGCGGCCAGAATGTACCAGCTCACAAACAAACAAGCACGGAGAGGAATAAAGGAAGGCAGGAAGACAGATGCCCCTTGGGCAAACACTTGTTAAATTGACAAACTTGTAGAAAATGATTAAGGCTCTCGCTGTTCCTGGTCCAGAGGGGCCCTGAGCTGCTGCCTCGAGCTAAGATACAAAGGTAGTTCCTTGGGAGCCTACAGTGGACAGGGCACAGAGGGAGGTGAAACAATTACTGCCTGTCTCTACGGTGCCGTCTCTTGTCAACTGTTATTTATGTTTCCCCAAATGTTGCAGTCTTCTTACAGGGAAAGCAGGCCCTGCCAATCTATGGCAAAATAATTGCAGCCACCTTTCTCTCTCCTTCTCTCCCCCCTCCCTCTGCCTCCCTCCCTCTCTGTTTCTTGCCATGTCTCACTCCATCTACGATTTACCTTGGATTCCTTTGATAAAGAATTGCATTGTAACATCTGCTAAGAATTCAGATCACTCACAGACTGGTAGGGATGAGCGCTGTCTTGTGCCTTGGACCCTGCTGTGACCCCTGTTGGAAGCCACCCTAAGACAAGAGACCCATGCCACTACAGCAACCCTTGCTGAAGGCATTTTGTGCCATGCTTTGTCTTTTCTCTATTAGTTTGCAACTGAGGCAGTGTAAAAGTTCTTCCCTGTCCTTCACAGCTGAAATACACTCCCAGGAACTGAATCAGATGATGTACGCAGGGGGGCCCAGCTGTACCGACCTCACTGGGGGGGTTAAGGAGAAAGGAAGGCTTATTACAAACCTACTTCTCACCCCTCTTGGGGGGCTGCCTATGCTCTTACAGCTGATGCTTGTTGCCCTTGCACTTGATTTTCTTTGGAGGTGTCCACTTGGGTAGCAAAGAGCCAAACCAAGGGCCCCAAACTGGCACAGCTTGTGCTAATAAACAAAGCGAAGCAGCCAGGGCTAGCCTGGGTCTGAGTCTCTAATTGCTTGGTATAAAAGTGTGGTGCAGAGTTCAAGTTGCAGTGAGCAGCTCCTGGAGATGATTTTTGTCAGGGACATGGTGTCTTCCAGCAGCCCTTGGGGTTTGTTTCACAGAGGAGCCTATGCCCTTCTCTGTCAGCATACTGTACAGCCCAGGGAACAAGGTAAATGGAAACGAGCAGAGACCTTTGCCGTCTCTTTTGGCCTGGGAGCGTGGATGCTTTCAAGGAAAGCCATCAGCACCTGGACATGATTTCAAGCTTTGGGCTTCCCCTCACCTACTGTTCTGTCCACTGCCTCCTGCCTTACCTTCATTCCAGATAGGCACAGAGCCAGTCAGGAAAGGGTTAAGTGCCGCTTACCCCAGCCAGCTTTGCGTATTTAAAGTGAGTAAAGGTTTAATTACCAAATGATGACAGTGTCATATGGTTTTGGTGATGGCGCGTGGCATTCGATGAATGCAGAAGAGGGGAGGATGTGAGAAAGACACTGAGTGGCAGTGGGGAAGCGAGGAAGCTAAAAATGCCAAAGACAGTAAAACATCTGTAATTTGCAATTCGCTAGTGTTCGCTGATTGCTCATGGATTAAAGATTAAAATCTATTCTCTGGCAGATGGGGGAGAGAGAGAGAGGAAATTCTTACGAGCATGTTTTGCATCTGCATTTCATTCTGCTCCTCTTTACAATAATCACGGATGAGGAAATAAACCCAGATCTGGGCTGGCAGGAGGCGGGGAAAGCACACAATATAGGCAGGACTCAGCGTGCTTCTGCTTGGGAAATGCCAAGCAGAGAGGAGAAGCTGACATCAGGATCGCTCTTCTTGGTGCCTGGGACTCTGTTTTGGCTGCATGAGGATGAATGTTCCCATGAGGCTCAGAAGTGCCAAGAGCCACAGCAAAGTCTTTCTTCTGGTCACCCCAATTCTGCGTCAGGGGGTTTCTTTGATGGGAAGGGGACGTTAGCCATCTGTCCTGTCTCAAGGGATGACTGAGTCTGGCTACAGTGTCCGTGACGTGATGTTAACGCTTGCAGGCAAACAATACAAGTAGAAATAATGTTTGCAAGTATAAATCATTTTTATAACTTCAGCTAATCAGAATCTGTCCCTTTTATGGGCATGATGAGCTTGCCCCCATGTTTCTCCCTCTCATTCTGACTCTCACACAGGGTTTCTCAAGTGTGCAGGGCATTAAAAGAAAAATGGATAATAAAACTGCAAATGCAGGGCCTGTGCCTTTGAGGGGCTGGGTACTCATGACTCTGGTTGGCTTCACTGGAGCCAGCTTTCGCGGTGAAGCCCACGGTTTGAAAGGCACGAGGCCACCTTCGGACCTGCACAGCCTGGCAGCCTCACAGAGCTTAGGGAGCTCTCCCTGCACTGTAGCAGACCAGGTGGTCTCCTGCCTGTGAAGTGCTCCTGGCAGACCTGCCTGGTCTGCAGGAATTCTCTTCTCTGGAAGGAATAAGGATCATGCCAAGTGATCAGGATAGCGGAAGGGGGCTCACAGCTCCGGGGCCCTGCTCTGGGCCCTGGCCGGGTTCTTTGGCTATTTCTGGTTGCCAGGAAAGGCAACTTTTTTGTGCTGCAGTATAAGCCAGTATTGGTGAGGAACTAACTGTAACTCATTTCTGCTCCAGCTTCCTCCTGCTTCCCACAGTGCTGGCTTAGCTCCACCCACACAAAGAGGTTTTTTTCTGTGCAAGTAAAATTTTGTTAATTGTCTTTGGACGTGTTGCACAAAGGTGAAGATGGTACAGCCTGTCAATGGGAAAAATCATTCCACAAACAGCATGCATTGTCATAAAATTATACAAGTGTACTGATATGTAAGTTCATTCCCACATGCTTACCTTCATCTTTATGCACATACAGAGGCACCCCAAAATCCCAGTCCTCATCCAACAAACCCATGTACTCCTTCCGTTCAAATATTACCATCATTTTTGGTGCATGGAAATGATAAGGTGGACATGCCAAATGGAACCTAGACTGGGCCAGGTGTAGTTCAAATGGGTACTTTCCTTGAAAACAGGAAAGGGAACTGGTCTAAATGTCCTCGGGGCCTCCTGCATCACACCCCTATTCCATTTCCATGTCCCAGCCATAGCTGTGGCCTAGCTCCAAGGCCCCCATGCCATGTTGCTGCTTGGCTCTGTGTCCCACTGAAACAGAATCGTAGAATTGTTGAGGTTGGAAAAGGCCTTTAAGGTCATCAAGTTCAGCTGTTAACCCAGCACTGCCAAGTCCCACCAAACCAAGTCCCTAAGCGCCACACCTACATGTCTTTTAAATCCCCCCAGGGCCAGTGACTCCACCCCCTCCCTGGGCAGCCTGGTCCACGCTCGGCCACCCCTTTCCGTGGGGACATTTTCCCCAATACCCAACCTAAACCTGCCCTGGCGCAGCTTGAGGCTGTTCCCTCTTGTCCTGTCCCTTGTTCCCTGGGAGAAGACACCGACCCCCCCTGCCTACAGCCCCTGTCAGGCAGCTGCAGAGAGCGATCAGGTCCCCCCTGAGCCCCCTCCTCTCCAGGCTGAACCCCCCCAGCCGCCCCCCCTCACACTGGTGCCCCAGCCCCTTCCCCAGCCCCCTGCCCGGCTCTGGGCACGCTCCAGCCCTTCTGTGTCCCTCTGGCAGCGAAGGGCCCACAGCTGGAGACAGGGTTTGAGCTGCAGCCCCACCAGTGCAGGGTACAGGGGCATGGTCACTGCCCTGGTCCTGCTGGCCACCTGTTTCGAATGCCAGCCAGGATGCTGCTGGCCTTGGCCACCTGGGCACACTGCTGGCTCACGTTCAGCGCCCCCAGGCCCTTTCCTGCCGGGCAGTTTCCAGCCCCCCTTCCCTGGGCCTGCAGTGCTGTGTGGGGTTGGTGCCACCCACGTGCAGGACCCAGCATAGAGCTGTGCTGGATCTCATACAACAGTCCTATGTCACCTGGCAGCAAGCAGATTGTTTCACCTGTACCCAGATCTCCGTAAGGTGTGATGGCACACCCACGGGGAGCTGGGGGGGCCTGACAAGCCCCACCTGGGACCCACAGTCACACACGCTCTGCCCATCGGTCTGGCAGGTCTCATCTGAGGCCTGGCCAGCTGCTCCTTGCTTAACGTGTGCTTTAGGCACATCTGTCTGCGGCTTGGTCTCCTGGAAGGCTCTTAGACCAAGATTTAGCTTTGTCTTCGGTTCTGTTCATAGTACCATCTTGTGCTGCTTCTGACTGGGCTCCCTGGAAGGAGCCTGAGCTTAAGTCAGCATCTTGCCTGGCCCAGGGACACTGTCAGACCTGTTGCAGCAGTCCTGCGAAGCCGTGCTCTGGTGGGTGTAGCCTCTGCTGTGGTTCCTTTGGGTGGTGGCTTATACTCTGTCATGGAGCAACCCTGCTCCTGCTGCTCCTTGATGCTTTTCAGCCTGCTCTGACTGAAGCGCTGGGCTTGCTCTTTCTACCAGTTGTAGCTATGGTTCTTTTGTTTAAACTGTCCTTTTCCTGGTTTGTCAAAGAAGAGATCGCTTTAGCTGTGGTCAGCAGGAGATTTCTCCCATCTCCTGACAATACCTGCTTTCCTTTCACCATGTGTTGTCAGCCCCGCTCCAACTGCCCTCCTGGGCCTTCTCCCCCTGTCATCTTTAGCCCGGACCCAAATCCTGACCCTGATCTTCCAGGCTGAAAGTGCTGGGTCTGCCTGGGCCACAGCCCTGGGGCTCTGCTGACAGCTTTGCAGAAATCTTAAAGAGTTACAGTTGGGTTCTGTTAAGTGTTTAGGGATGGGAGAAAGGTAAAGCATAGGGCAGTATTGCTGTGGGACTGTTAATGGGCTATCAAATGTAAGCTGGAGCTACCAGGAAAACTTAGCTGGGAGATGTGTTTTGTCTGAGCGATGCCTGATGCAGCTTGCCTACAGCTTCAGAGAAAACTTAAGGCTCAGCTTAGAGCTGAGAGAATAAAAAAGCTGAGCTGTAGTAGGATGGGGCTGGAAAGATTCTGCTGAAGGAAAGTGGATAGTGCCAAGGTATGTCATGTGATAGTGGTGGGTTTTTTTGTTCTTTTTTTTTTTTGTCTGGGGAACAACTGGTAAGTGTTGGGGTGATGTTTAAATCCTTGGCAAAAAGGTTGATTTTGTATTTCCATTTGATAAGTGAGAAGGAAAGTGTCAGAGGGAGAAAAGAATGTGCATGGGAGGAGAAAAAACCTGGTATGTGTGGACAAAAAAAGGAACGAGCATTTGATTAAGAAGAGGAAAGTGATCTCTTTGAATTGGGTCGCTGCTGTTGGACCACTGGGAAAGCGGTGTCTCTGTTTGCGAGTGATCTGTTTCACCAAGCGAAAAAGATGAGGCAGAGCAGAAGAAAAGCTGAAGAAAGATCAATGGGAGGAGGGGGACAGCATGGCAGATTTAATTAATTACTGCATATTAAAATGTTTGTTTACAGTAACAAACAGCTACAAGAGGTCTGATGTTAATTAATTCACAGCATTTTTCACCAGTCCCTTTGCCGTTGCTGGCAGTCAAGGAGGTAACACTGTGGCAGGTAAGATAATCTCTCTTTGGATTTACAGCAGCTTCTCAGAGGTGGGTTGGGAAGGTAGCACAGTTCTGACCGGCTGCCTCCGCGCAGCATGGGATTCAGGGAATCTTGTCCAGCCGGTAAAAAGGACATCGTTTCCCAGCCTGGGCAAATGGTGCGGCAGTGTAAGGGTGGGTGCTCAGATAGGAAAGCCAGGCTTTTTGGGGTGAGGTTTTGGTGCTCTCTTAGCTACGCTGCAGAGGCAGGTGTGCTGTGAGGTTGCAGCTGATTACATTGTTGTGGGACCTGCAGCTCCAGAGGAATCTGGGCAACCTCTGTGGTGTCCAGGGCTGTGTAATATGTTCTTTCTAGGGCTGGCATGAGGAGGATCACTGTTTCTTGCATGTGTGAAAGGGTCTGGAGTAGCATGTGTCCTGCCCCAAAGGTGGGTGTGGTCAGTCTCTACAGGCATTTAGCAATTTTGTTCCAGGCTGGGATCAGTTAGGTATTGTTGGGTTGATACCAGGGAAGAGCAAAGCTGGAAGAGTTTTGCAGCTGGAAGGAATATGTCTGATCCCGGGCATCTTTGAACAAACCAAAGTTCAGGCCCCAGGGAAATCTACATGTGTGTTCCTCTGGCCCAGCTAGGCTTCTCTGCCTGCCCATCTTCTGCTCTGACCTCACTCCTCACCTAGATGGCTTTGGAGGGTAAAGGAGAGATGGTATTTTTTGTACCACTGTCCTGATTGTGCTGTAGTCGTGGCTGGATGCCTTCAAAGTGGATGAGAAGGTCTATGTGTGAGCTCTGCAGACTGAGGGGAAAACCTCTAAGGTTGTTCATAATGCTCAGTGTGTTGCTCTGAAACGGCTGGAGTGCTTAGCAGAGGTCCGAGAAGCCTTTCCACATGCTGTGTAATGTGCTTATGGATGGACAGGTAATTAAGCATGGAGGGAGCAAAGCTGAGCTTGAAAGCTCTGGCGCTGGTTTCACTAGTGTTAACACTAGCAAAGAAGCAGTACAGGAGGTCTGGATTTCACACCTGGCTGGTTCCTCAGGATGGTAGAGCCCTTTGTAAATGCAGCTGTTTCTTGCTACTGGTAGTTCTTTACAACCATGAGACTGTTAACACCATGAAGAAGGTAAATCAAATCTTACCTCACTTCAACAACACTGAAGGCCTTCAGGCTGAAACCCCAGCTGGAGTAAATCAGCCTTGTTTCCTGAACTTCGTGGAACCTCAGTGGTGCCAGCTGGGGGAGACTGAGCCTCTGTTCCAGCTGCCTCAAGGCAAAAAAGCCCTCTCCCACTTCTGGAAGCTAGTCATCTTGAGTTTCTCTGTGTGGCTGCAGGTGGGCTTTGTTCTTATCTACTTCTGGGCCTTTGCCGTAATCCCATAATTGATCTTTGTAGTGGCCCTGATATTGGCCCTGTCATTTTAATTGGCAGTTAACACTTGTAATTGGTCCTGACTGTATCCCTCTGGCAATTAGCTCTTGTCACTGTGGTTCAGTTCCAAGTCCTTGATACCTGGTGTTAGGTCCCAACACTGGCTTGCTTAAACTGCCCTTTGCTGTTTGTCATTTGACCTGCTACGGCTCTGGACACGAGCAGCTCTCTCCACCTTGGTCTCAGCCGTACCCTGATCTCAACATTAACACTCCTTGTAATTCTCCCTTTTACTGACCTCTGCAATCAATCCCTGTAACAGAGAATCATAACAGTAATTGAATGATAACCGGCAGAAGACAGCACTCTAGCAGGGAGATGTGCTGAAGCACAGGGCCCAGAAAAAATGGGTTAACTTTTTTTATTCACAAAACATTTAGGTTGTCTTTTGTGAGTGCATGCGGGCGGTCTTAGCTGGGTGGCTGCTTCTTTGCATCTCTGTCTGTCATGGCACTAAATAATTTCTACAACCGAAAGAGAGAATACATTGTGGTGAGTTAAGAAACTACGAGGGGTTTCTAGGTACTAAGTGTGGCAGGGTGAGAGCAAGTTCTTCTGTAAGTACCATGTTGTTTCAGGGATAAGCCTGCAAGGCAGCAAAACCTTTGCTGACAAATGATTTCTCAAGCCGTTAACGGGCTGAACATAGCTGAACATCTGGGGAAGACACCGGAGCAGCTGTTTCTGCTCTTTAACTTTCCCTCTGCTTTGCCTTTAACCAGAAAAGTGCTGGCAGAAGGTAACATGGGGGAGAGGCGGTCCCTGCCCTGGATGGAGAAGTGACACAGCCCTACGGAGGAGATCACGGACTGCAGGGCAGCGGGTGTCTGTTTGCACCTGGAAGTTTTAATGAGAAGGAGACCTATGGCCCTCTAAAGCTGCTGTAGAACGATGTGGCTCTTGGTCCACCTGAAAATTCCTGTTTTGTGGCTATTTTCTATTCCCATGGTTATCCATGCTGCAGTAGGATGACTTCAGATGTCTTACACAGGAATGAAAGTTCTTTCAAAAAAGTGAATCACTGCAACAGAGATCTGAGCATGTTCCTTGTGTAAGGAATACTCAAACAAGGAACTCTCTTGTGGAAAGCCCATCCTTTTCAGATCTGTGGACAGGAAAAGGTAAAGGCTGAACTTGTAACAGGTTGTAGTTACTAGGAAAAATGTCACCAGTGTTGGTGGCAAAGCGCAACACAGAAATCTGCTTTGTTGTGGATGTATTATCATGGTTCTTCTGAAGTGAACAGAGGATCTGGAGACCCTGGGTTTAGTCCTGCCTGTTGTGTGAGCTAAACTGAACTGTGCCGCCCCTCTGCATCCCATTTCCTCACTCTTTCTCTGTCTTGTCTGTTCATGGTGTGACAGATGCAGCGTGTGGGGCCTCAGGCTCCAGCTGGGCTCCAAATACTGTTGCAGTAGGTTTGTTATGATACCAGTGGTGTGCAGACTGGAGCTATTCCATTTTGTTTCTGACATGTGGTGGACAAATCAGGCTAGGAGGTGGTTGAATATCTCCACATGTAAGCTGTGTACCAGTGATTTTTATAGGGTGGTCAAACACTGGAACAGGTTTCCCAGCGAGGTCGTGGAGTCTCCATCTGACTGGACACAGCCCTGAGCATCCTCAGCCTGTTCAAACCTGGTTTGAACGGGGCAGGTGGACTAGACAGTCTCCAGAGGTCCCTTCCCACCTCATCCAGTCTGTGATTTTGTGTTGTAAGTCACAGTGGTGCAGAGAGATCCTGGAGGGTCGTCCTTCTGGTACAGGCACTGCGGGGCATGGCCCTGAAGCTGTCTCCCAGTGACCTCCTGGAAGTCTTTGATGTGGGGAGCTTGGCAGTGCTGCAGAGCTGTAGGTATCTCTAGGACCTGTAGCGTGGTCCAGGAAGGATGCTGTGCTTCAGAGAGGCCTTTGGGCTGGCTGCTCACAGCCATGGCTCTCCTCCCACCTGGGCTGCAGGTGCTGTGCTGTGGGAGGGGCAGCACAGCCGCTCATCTTGTGTTTCTTTTTTGGTTAGTAACTGTATGTATGGGTAATAGTGGCAGCTGCTCTTTGGGAGACTTGGGTTACTGCCTTTAACTAAAATAAAGCAGTTAACTAACAGCCGAGAACACACCAGAGCAGGGAGGAGCCGTGCTGTTCCCGTGGGGGTGGTGGCTGCCAGCGCCGCGTAGCTCCTGCACCACTGTTTCAGAGCAGTAGTGTGTTTATTTTCTTTCCTAGTGTGTGCTGGTATTTCACTTTTTTTCCTGACAGAGATAAATGATTTCTTTAGATCTGAATAATAAGTAAGTAAAACAAATGTGCACGTCGAGTTGGCAATTCTGACTTGAGTTCAGGCACGTTGAAAACTCAGTCTGGAAAGTTTGTGTCAATTTTGACTCATGAGGGTTGGAGTGGCATTTTGTTGCCTAGCCTGTGGTTCCTGTTGTTTTGTTCTTTGAGCTTCTAGTTCCTTCTAGACAGATTTAGCACAAATAGGATTGAGAGCCAGCCCAGCCAGTGGCTAACGTGCCATGCACTGAAGATGCGGTTGGAAACCAGAAATGGACAGAAAGTCTAGCCTGGAGGTCTGAGATGTGAAGCTTCTTTAGGGAAAAGAGAAGCCTTTCTCTGCAAGATCTCATCAACTAGGGCTGGGAGCTGAGGCTTGAAGAAAAAATGTGGGCTTGTATGGGCTCACCATATGATTATGAGACTTGGCAGTATTTTCGTCATCTGAGAGTGTATCCGGAATATACCTGGTTTCCATCTCCTTTCATTGCAAGTTGTTGAAGCAGGTGCTGTATGTCATTACTGATCAGCACAGAATATGGGGGAGTGGGGACTTTGGCCTTCCTTGGAGCCCTGAGGCACTGAGATCATACTTCGTAATGAATAACAGCATATGGGCACAGGGTGATTGCGGACGGGGCCTGATTGCGCGCTCTTGCCTGTATCATGTCTGTGGGGTTTTTATACAAAGTCAGTGAACTGCACTGATTTGTATTAGTGGAGTGTCTGGTGCATTTGACTCCAGGAACATCTCTCCTGATTTACCCCACTGCAAAAGGCGTCGTTGACTAAGCAGGGGCAAATGTACATGTTTGATGTAGACCTCTGCTTTCCCTCAGAGTGATTTTGGAGTAGTTTGCCAATTTATTTTTGTCTGTGAAGCCTCTAATTCTTCTGTGAAGAGCAAAGCAAATGTTATTTCACAAGGAGAATACAATGTCTCTCTTGATAGAGGCAGCCTGTATAAATCGGTAGTAATAATACCAATAATAATAATTATTATTCAGTAATCTCCTATTCGGGATTCTGACTGTGCAGGCAGTTTCTCTGTTTTGACAGCCTTGTGGCCAGTAAGAAAGCGTTAAAAATGATGCAAGCATTTAGCATTTGTGAACTTAACTCTATAAACTTGATGGAGTGAAGAGAATCTTTTTGTTCTGTGCTGAGCTGAGAAATATTCTGGCACTCTGGACACCTGCCATCTTCCCCCTACTGCCTCTTTTATGTCCTGCTGTGAATCTGTAGTATCTTCTGCAGTGGCAGCAGCTGGCAGGACTCCGGTGCCTTCACCCCCCTGACAGCTTTCTGTATTTGTGCAGCACCTTGCACTATGCGGCCCGAGTTCCTGTGCAGAGCTCCTTAGGGCTCCAACAGTGAATGTGATAAATAATGACAATAAAATAGTCAACGTGACCCTGTAAATAATTGACAGCTAGAGCAGAGCAAGTGTTTCCTCTTTGGAAAATAGTCACCCTCGTGTCTGTATTATTCTTTCATCTCTTTATTGTCTTTCCTGCGCTAGCATCGGACAGCAGCCAAACAAATCCATGGGGTAAATATGCCGAAGTGGATCTGCAATGTGAGTGGAGGTGCTGGGGTGTCGGTAGAGCCACACTGATTTATGCCATTGCAGTGCAGCCCCCTTGTCCCTAGGACACCCTCCTGTAATGCTAATCTGGGTGTACAATTCCTGTAATCACTCAGTAGGCATATTTCTGAGAATGAGATCTGAGCCAAGAGCAGAAATCTAATTCAGGATCTCGGACGATCTTTCTTTCTTCTAACTGGTGGCCTTGGGCTCAGAGTGACTGACTCACACAAGGAAATGAGTGTGACCTGTATGTTGTTACTGCTATGTGTGCACGTAAGGGCAATTGAGTTGGTTGATATCTGATGAAATCACTGATGACTTTTTGGTGACCTCTGATGGAAAGGTCACGTTTGAGACCCGGAGATTTTTTTTCTGCACAGTAGTCTGTCATAAACAACAGCACCTCATTTCCACAGGCTGGCTCCGCAGGAAACAGCAGTGGTCCAGCATTGCCAGACCTGCCTGTATGAAGGCTGGGGTTGGACCCCCCAGTTGCCTTAAATCAGTGTAGCTCCCTGGGAATCACGGGAGCTTTACTTACCTCCACCAGCTGGTTCTTGAATGCAAGGCTTGAGCACTGAATGCTGTGGGGTGGCCAGGTTTCTCTCCCCCCCCAGAATGGGTGTGCTGCTTATGCTAACTTTTGAGCAACGAAACATTCTTAGCAGTAGAGAATATGCAATTGGGAATCAAACCTTCATTTTAAAAGCTTGAAAATGTTGGTCAGAGAGCAACATGCATGTGATCTCTTGTAGATCACTGGAGCTTACATGCGTCTGATTTGTCTGCAATTTACAGTAGCTAGCAAGTGCGGAGAGAATTTGGTTACATGCTGTCTAGTTCAGTCCCAAATACAACTGCTGATGTTTAGGAAAAATTAGGGAGTAGTTGAGAGAGGAATTAGGGGAAGACTGAAACCTGTCCCTTGTGGCTGCCCGAAAGGGGGACTGTGTGACAACTTGAAGGCAGTGGGTGAGGGTTAGAAATGTTAACCTCTGAACTGTGGGGCTGACAAGGAGCCAGAGAACTGCACGGACCAGAATATATAACCTGCAGCCTGTGGCCCATAACAGTGCTATCATTCTTCACTGGTGAGCAGTCCTGCACCCTGTCTTTGCTTGTTGTGTATATATGTGTATGTGTGTATATATACACATTTTTTGGTGTTTTTTTTTTGTTTTTGTTTTTTTTTTTTTTTTTTTAGAAACTGCCCCAGCAGTATTGTTTCCTGCTGATCTCAGTGGAGCCTAATCCCAGTTCTTCCTCTGGTCTGCTGTCAGCCAGGACCCCGTTCTCCATACTGCTGTGTGTAATATGTGATTGTCAAGCTGGGGCTGTCTGGCACATCTCAGAACTAGGCTGCTCTCCGGTCCTTGATGAGGCTACTCTCTGCATGCACTAGGATTAGGGAGGAGGTGAGGAAGAGTGCTGACATGCTGATGATGATGAGGGATGAGCCTACAGTTGAGGGAAAGGATTAGGTTCAGTTGGTTTCACAGCTGCCTGTAGTCATTGGTGTCAGCAGAGGGTCTGCTTGATTCCATTATGCGTTTTGGGCTGCATCATCATATGTTACAGGCCAACTGAAGTAGCATATGTGACTTTCCACCAGCTAAGAACTGGCCCTCACCTCATGCTGCTGCTTTGCACGGCACCGCTGCCACCGTAGGTGCTTCTGCTTGTCTGTGCCTCCCTTGGTGCCTAGCACAGATTGGCAGGGCTGGATGTGGCTCCCCTTTCTACCTGGTCGCTGTGTAGGATGAACAATCACAAACCTCCAGTACTGAAATGTGTCTTGAAGAGTCAGTGAATGGCTCTGAGAGGCCCCTTTCACATCCTGCACTAACAAATGAAGCTCCCTGTGTCATCAAAGTAAGATTGATAACTCCTCTGACATTTCATATTCAATATTCTGAATATTGAGAGGTGTGGGTTTCCCTTGAGACACCAACCTTTCTGTTTCTCTCTCCCTTCATCTTCAGAGAGCCTGCTGGAAGACTGGGAGGAGGGGGGAGGGAGAGGGGAAGAAAAAGAAAAGAAAGACTTGGGGTAGGGAAAAGGAAAAAAAATGACATGGAGGAGCTTTTTCCTTTTTTGACTTCATCAGCAGTGAGTCTCTCATTTCAGAGCCTGGTAAATGGAATTGTGTTGCTCAGCCACAATGAATGATCCTGTTTCCCTACCCCCACCCCAGCAGGGTCATTGAAATAGGCTTCAAAACTAAAATAAAAATGTTCCTGGTTTTATGGACACTGGAACCTGTGTTCTGTTTCAGTTGAGAACTTCTGAGAGGTCACAGTTGGGAGGAGAGGGGGGAGAGAAAAATCAAAGGAGCTCAAACCAGTGTGAAGCAGACTTTTTAAATATCTTTTTTTTTTTAATTTGCCATGAGGAGGTATTTGCCTATACTGATAGCCAGGGGTTGCTTAAAGAATGACAATCTGGGGAAAAAAACCAGTTTCTAATCGCATTTCTCCCCTCCCTACTCGTCGCTACCTGATGTTGTGAAACATGGAAGCAGTGGCACCTGGAGCAGTTGTGGATACCCAGAAGTGTAGTTCTGGACACATCATGGCCAGGTGGAGGTTGTCCCAGCTGAGTTCACTCTGGAGGGGTTAGCCCAGATCAGTGTTCTGCTCCAGCTGTTTAGATCAGGGGTCCTCAAACTACGGCCCGTGGGCCGGATACGGCCCCCCAGGGTCCTCAATCTGGCCCCTGGTATTTACAGAACCCCCCTGCCACCCCGCACCCCACCGCCGGGGGTTGTGGGGGGAAACCAAGCAGCCGCAGAGGACATCCTGCCACTTAATCCGTGCGCCGGCCCCCTGTTCAAAAAGTTTGAGGACCCCTGGTTTAGATGCTGAATTGCACCCTAGGTGCAGCTTGTTGATACTGTTTTCTGTCCTATCATACCTGGAAAGGAAGCACCCTGCATTTCTATGTGTCTCAGTCTGTCGGATGAGGTGGCCTGAATTCCAGCTAGTCAAGCTGGAGCAGGTGGACAGGTGATTTTGAAGGTTTTAAATTTCCCAGAGGCAATGTGCTGTGTAGCAATGATACTTGGCCTGCCCGTGTCTGGCCGCAGTACTGTCTGGGTCCATGTTGTGCCCATGGAATCACAGCGTATCGGTAAAGGGACCCTGCAGCACTGGAGTCTATGGGGAGCTCGTCTCCAAGATGCTGCCTGTTCTTTGCTGTCCCCTCAAGGTCCCACACAGGTGTGTGTGCTGTCAGTCCAGAGGGCAAGCCTGTGAGCCTCAGTGACACCTTGGGGCAAGAGGTGCTCTGTCATCAGCTCAGTGAGAGAAATAGTGAGAGTTTCCAGTGCCACAGCTTAAAACCTGCGTGGCGCCGAATGTCCCCTATACTGCTCAGAGTTGTTTCGCGGGTGGAGCACAACTGGCTTGCTTTGCAGTAGGTTGGGGTAGCGTATTTGCCTTAGCACAAAAGAAATATGTTGTCCAGGGAAGGGGGTGGATTGCAGCCTCCTGTGCAGGAAAACCTCTCTCTGCAGGCTATGGCCTGGGGCAGGCATTCTTTGCTTGCTCACAGTAATTCACCATCTCTCAGGGGACCCATTGAGCTTATTTAACAAAGGTCAGCTAAATTTTCTAGTATCCTGCTGTGAAAGCAGGATTAGCAGAAATCTTATTTATCCTTGGTGTCCAGCTACTTGACTGTTCACTTCAAACTGCCATGCTGGCATTAAGTCCAAAATTGGTGTGGTTGTGGTGGACAGAGTCTTAATGCACCCACTGCATCATGACTTGCAAGAGGCTGCAGCTGTACAGAGAGGGCTTGATTTGCTCCCTCACATTCCCTGTCCTGAGTTTCCATGGCTGAGAGTCCCTAGGTTTTGAGTCGCTCATGTTTTTCGTCAGTCTGTATGATTGTAGGCAATTTGGGCCAATTCTGAGCTTAAAGAGGACTTCTTTTCAGAGGCAGTAGAAACAGTTGTGGCTCACCGGGTGTGGTTTCAGCCTCAGGGATGTTCCATGAATTGAGTTTTGTCTGTTGTATTTTCATTGCTGCTCTTCATGGCCTGGTGGCCCCATCTCAGCTGGGGGTCTGTGGTGCCTGGTGCTGTGCAAGGCGTGATAGGAGGCCACAGCTGCTCTGAAGACTGTGCAGTCTGAATGGACACAGCTGCCAGGTTTGCAAGGATGGTGTTCTCCTTTCCTCAAGTGCAGGTCTGTTACAGGCTCTTCATGCCCAGTCCTGCGAGATATCGAATTTACCTCTCCCTTTCTCTTTCTTCAACTGTGCTGTTGAATCTGTGTATCCCGCTTCGGGGATCTCCCCAGTCACACCAACGAATAGCATGTGTGTTTTGCTTGTAGTGTACAAGATCCACCCCTCATCCCTCCTGCCCCAGATTTTGCTGTGTGAACAGCCTGTTAGCAGTTGCTGGAGCACTCAGCCCATCTGCAGCCTTATTGGCAGCAGGAGCATCTCCACGCACCACCTGGCTCATCAGTGGGGTAGTGGTAGCTGTGCTATGGCTTGCTGGGGATAAGTAGCCACCAAAAGCCTGAGGAGATTTTGCAGCTTCCCCAGGACATGGTCAGGGAGCTTGCAGCAGGTGTGAACTCCCGATCTTCTGAGGGCAGCAGCGTCTCAAGCGCAAGGTCACCCTTCCCTTCATAGCAATGGGTGCAACTGCTGGCTACAGATGGCTAAACCGTGGGGCAGACACAGAGTAGAGGGGGCTGAGTGGGTCAAGGCAAAGCAAAGGGAGTTGGTGGTGAAGGCTGAGAGGAAAGCCTCCCAGCCCTTTGCAGTTGAAGCTGGAGCATCTCCATCCTTCCCAGACTTCTACCTGCAGCTCCTGAGTGAGCGTAGCTGGAACTGTCAGTTCTGCTGATATGAATTAAAAGCAACATGGCAAATGGTGTTTTCTAGCTGCTGTAATTATCTCTTGAGAAGGAAACAAGCCGCTGCCTTTGGCACAGCTCTGATCAGCTGTCTCAGGCAGGAAGGGCAGTTGCCACTTCACCTGTTGGGTTTCCTTTTGTTGCTGTGCGATGATACTCAAGGCTGACTCATGGCGGGGCGCCGTGTAAGCTTGCTCCTGGCACAGTAAAGAGCTGAATGGGGAGGCAAGCTCCTGCCTTCAGGGAGAGTCTGAGCACTGATCACTTCCAAGGTTAGACTTCAGCCTTCTCTTCAACCCTGGGAACAGTTCCTGCTGTAAACAGACACTGATGATATTTCTACCATGGAGGAAGGAGTAAAGCTTTTCTCTTGAATTTCCATCTTTGTCAAGAGTTATAAATAAATAAATCTGTATGTCTTGGTTTCATGGTCCCTAGTCTCATCTAGGCCATGAAATGCTCTGTAGGCTCTGAGCCAGATGTGTGTTGTCTTTCGAAGGAGAAGGCTTTGTGTGGAGAGCACCCTTGTGCCATGTCCTGCTGGTATCTCATATGTGGTGCCTGGGCTAAATATAAAAACCTGACTTGCTGTGATCCAGTAGCCAAGTATGTTCTGTGCATTTCTGCTGTTGTCAGCCCTTCTATTTCTTCTCCAGTGCTCTTCCATCTTCCCTCTGTACAGCTGACTTGTGTAATGTAAGGTGTTATTTTCAAGCGTGGACCCTTCCAAGGGTGTGTGTCATCTGAAGGTGCAGGCTGTATGATGATATGATAGTCTGGTTTTACTGTGATCAAAGTTAGGCCCTGTGTAATTGATACTGCTGTTTCTTGGCCGTTGGCTCGTCAGAGCCATGGTTTCTCCCTCCTATCACCTCACATACCTCCCTCAAAATATCACCTGTTCTGAAAAACATTTCCCTCTGTGGGAGAGGGAGGTGAAGAAAATGCAGCTCTGAAGATGCAACACAGAATCTGCTATCTGTAAGTCTCACTGATCTAATTTTTGGCTAGGGTGGACATAGACTGAAGTATGGGTTGTCTGAAAAGGTAGGCATTATACTGCACACTACATCTCCCTAGGCACTTGGTCAGGATGACTTTTGTGTAGGGAAGGACATCAGAACTCAGGGATGGGAAGGAACTGCCTGGGTTTCGGAGTCCAGTCTCCTACAGTGATGGTGTCAGCCTGTGAATCAGGTGTATAGCTCAGAAGGGGCTGCAGAACTCTCAGTCCATACGCCCTGACTGTTCACAGACCCCTCTCCCATCCTCTGTAAAGCCTGCTGTGCATCAGGCTTGAAGCTACAGTGATGAGAGCAAGAAAGATCAAAGACTGGGCCGGGCACCTGGTGGGTAAAAGCACCCAGGCCACACCTCACTGCAGAATAAAGTGAAAGCTTCCCTCCCCCCAGCGAAGCTGACCTGAAAAAATACAAATAGCATGTGCATATGAGTCATCACCAGCCTCCACTGACCTTCCTACCTGTTCCAAGCCTCCCTGTCAGTGTGGGCAACCCCAGGCCTGGACAGGGGACTGACATGCTGCAAGAGCAGTAGGGGCTTCAAAGTAAGAGATGGTCATCGGTGCTGCTGCGTGCAGGCAGTCTCTCCTCTGCAATGAATTGGATTGTTTCATGGCTTGAGTTGGGACACCTCCTGCAACCCATGGGCTGTCTTCATCTGTCCAGCAGCAGACAAAGGAAAGGAGATGCTTGCATGGCACCAGGAAAGGGAGGAAGTCAAAGGAAAAATGAAAAGGAGAATAGGAGGCAGGAGGTATTATGCTCTTTCTTTTTTTTTTTTTTTTTCCCCTTTCCCTTTTTTTATTCCTGTGCTCTGCCTGTTCCTGTCAAAGCCGCTGGAAATTGTTACCGACAGATCGAGTGTCTTCTAGTTTCTGTGTCAGGGAGTTTTGCCGATTCTATGAACCATGCAAAAGAGGGGTCAGGCAAGAGAAGGAGAGAGCAAGAGAATGACCAATTCAGCAGAGCTCTGGCTTTATCACTGATCTGGTCAGGTTCACTGGGTTTTAACTCCATGAGCCAGTCAGGCTTAGAAACTCACACCTTTGTTATCACCTTTCAAGAGGAGGGAGTGGGGCGGCGTGAATTCTCTGGGGTCATCAGGAAAGGCAGGCCAGGGATCATCTCCTGTGGCAGAGGCTGCCTTGCCCTCACCCTCCACAGCATGCCAGACACTTGGATGCTCTCTGTCAAGGTTGATCACTATTTATTACTGCACAGATCAGACTGGGGACAAAGACATGTTGGAGGAGGTTTTGGGTCCTGCTTGGCCCCTACCATCGTGGCTTAGGGCAGGGAGGACCGCGCAGAGATCAAAACTTGCCAGCACCGAGTACTATTGCTGTGTGGCCAGAACAGAGCTCTGAGATCGTGGGACTACCTTAGCTTTGGCCACGTGTTTCCGGGTGGGAACAGAGGCTGTGTCTGTACAGGTCTAAAAGCACAGGCCACCTCCTGGCTGTCCCTGTGAATGCCTTTGCAAGTGGCCTGCATGCAGCTTGTCTCAGTCTGCTTGGCCATGAGCTCTGTGTGCTTTTGGACACCTAAGGCCCCTGTGCTCAAGAGGACATGATGCAGGGTGTGTGCAGCCAAGGAGGGGCCCAGGGCCTCCTGCCTGACAGCACAACCCTATCTGAGGAACTCTATGCTCACTGTTGCTCTGCCTGCCTGTGAAGGTTGTACTGGACCTGATAGTGTCAGTTGTGCTGAAGATGGCAACTGGAAGGTGAACTACAGTCACTGGGAGGATCAGGCTAAACGGGCATCCCAGCCTGGTGTAAGAGACTGGGAAAATATCTCTGGAGACTTTGCTGAACCCTTTTCTGTGACCAAAAATTGGGAGCAGGAAGTCTTACAGCAGTGAGACACTTGGGCAATTTCTTCTCCTCCTCCTCCAAGAAGCTGGCACCTAGTGGCTGTGAGAAGCAGAGTGTCTTGTGGGGAACGTGTTACTGCAACAGATTGTCACTTTGCTGGAGGCTTAGGCCTGACTGAGCCTGAGTGGAGGCTTGGGGGGATCTTTACTTGATTGGAATGAAGTCTTTGCAGGTCCAGAGTGGTTCATTAAAGCTGTGTATCTTGCTTCTGCTCACCGCTAAAGCTTTGATCTGACATGTTGCTGGCAACATCACTGCTGAATGTGTGGGATATCTCTGCTTTCTGAAGTAGGTTCCTGGTTCATCATTCGTGGCTGTCTGCAGAGTGGAGGTATAGAAGCTGAAGTAGCATTGCTCTGTGGAAGGGAGGAGCTGTAAGCCACTGGGACTTTCTGATCCTATTGCTTGGTTGACAGTGACCACTAGGCTGTTTGAGTGCCTCCGCTTCCTGCTCCAGAAGGGGTCTGCTGTGACCCCTCTGCTCCAGAGAGGCTACAAGAGCTGTTCTGCAGTCAGCAGGGCTACCAGCTCAGGAGGATGTCCACAAGAGGCCCCCAAAGTGCATGCCGAAGACCTGAGGTCTCCCCCAGCACTGCAGTGCTTTGCATAACTACTTAGCTGTCGGAGCAGGAAGGCAGAACACTCAGCCAGTGCCAGCTCTGGGGACAGCGAGCGAGATCAGGGAACGATGTGCACATTTTGGTCGTGGCTTTGGCAAGGACAGTGCTGAATGTGAAGATTCCAGAGGACGTGTACAAATAGCAGTGGGGCTGGTGCTCCTCTGCAGGCCGATGGGAATCGGCTTTCCTGCTGATTGCTGGCCTGTTCTGTTCCATCACCCTGCAGAGAGAGCAAGATGCTGGCTGGGTAGGTCAGAAAAAAAAAAAGAAAAGAAAAAAAAAGTGTTGCTTCAGCAAAAGGTTCCTGGAGTTTGGAAAGGAGGGAGACTGAGGGGTGTGTCAGCTGACCTTCCTTCCACCACCAGCAGAAGGCAGAGGGATGTTGGGCAGCTTTCTGTGTGTGTGCTGGAGCTGTATGGGGGCTGTTGCTGCTTCTGTGGTGGTTGGGAGGCCTGGGCACATGGTAGGTTTGGTACAAACACAGGACACAAAGCTTTCTGTTATCCAAAGAACTAACAGTCTAAGGTGAGACAGGGTTGCTGACACAGGTGTCATCGAATGAGTAGGAGAAACAAGAGTTTATGCCTCCTGGGCTCTAAATAGTTCACTGCTAGAGCTGAGCAACTGGAGATCACCTCCTGCAAAGGACATCTCTAGGGTCTCTCAGCTCCCTCCCTCAGGGCAGCTTATCTGTGAAGGATATGGGGATCAAGGTAGTGGTGGTCGAGCTCCTAAAAGGTTCACATGGATCTGATCTGCAGCACAGAAGGGACGTGTGATAATCTGATAGCTGGAGTTTCTGCTTTTCCCAAGTAACTTTGCTTTATGGCTTCTGACATGGTGGCAAGATGGCAGAAATATGCTGGGTGCTGGGAAGTAGGGACTGTTGGAAATACTATTGGTGGGGCAGGTTATAGCCCCAGCTCAGAGCGGGGTTTTGTGGTTGTAGGTGCTGAACAACAGCAGCCTGGATTCTGCACTGTAGAGCTCTTGGGCAGAAGAGTGGGGAAAAAAAGAGATATTGGAATGGATGTGATTGGCTCCAGGTCAGCCATAGGGTCTGGAAATGGTCCCAGACCTCCTGACTCTGAAGCTTGTTGTCTTTCTTCAGGTTCACCTTCCTTGGCAACATGCTACTCAGCTGTGGCTGGGTGAAAGTATCCTGGACCAGGATCCCCACCGGAGAACTGTAGCTCTGTGCTCTTAGGCTGTGTCATCTGAACAGAAGTTAACTGCATTATGTGTGAGTAGGGTGGCCTGAAGTCTCATAAGGAAGCAAAATAGTGATGGGCTGTCTGCCCAGTAAGAACCCTTTTTTTCCCCTCCAGTCCTGTTTCTTTTGCCTTCACATTTACCCCAGAAGATGATGGACTAATGTTTCTCACTAAAGGAAAGTTCTGTGGGGTTTTTGGAAGAAGTCTTTGTCTTGTCCATGGTATTGCATGGGCTGGCCATCGACAACAGGAGAAAAGAGGTGGGTTCAGTACTTGGAAAGAGCAAGTGTTTGAGGCGGGTTGTTAAATCCTCTGAGGGCGTGAGACGCGCTTAGAGCAATTTCAGGTGGTTTGCTCCCCTTCCTGCATGGATGTCACCCTTGTTGTGGGCTGTTTTCTGATGGCTTCTGTGGTGTGCTGCTGGTTCCCAGTTGTGCTGTGGGGTTTCAGAGGTGGCCAATGTCCTGACTACTGAGTATGTAGAAACTGAGTAGACAGCTGTTGATTTTGATTAGTTGTGGGCAGCGCCAACGGTAGTTCGATGAGTAAAGAGCCCTTTAATTTTGCTTCTCGTTTCAGGACAATTTGAGTTGTGTTTTCCAGCTCTTCATTCATTGTGAGAGAAGCACAAAGTGAAAGCTGAGATTATCCATTTACTCACTTGTCTCCAGTGTTCTTCCTGTTGACTATTGTCTGTGAGATCTGGTAACTGCAGGGAAAAAGAGACCATGCCAGCAAACATCCCAAACCAGACAAGCCTTAAGACAGTTGAGATTCTGTGCAAAGCACATAGATGCCAGTTCAGTTTCATTGTGATCAGCTTTATAGATTGTGTGCTTTCTTCTCCTGTGGTGATGTGCTAACCATTTTCACAGTGTTCCCAAAAATTTCAGCTGGACTTCAGAAATGCAGGCTTTGAGTTTCAGAAGGTACTGGTGAGCAATACAGGGAGGAAGGAGACAAGGAGCCTTTGGCAGGAGTCACCCAAGTGTGGGTACTGACGGTGGCTCTCAAGGGTGGTGTCTTCTGAGTGAGGGATCATGAGCAACAGCAACACTGTGTGCAAGGTGCATCTGGATGGCCTGGAGCATCCCCTGGCAGAGCCAGCCCTAGTAAGTCTGGAAGGAGTGTGTACACAGCGGTTGTGGAGAGGGAGAGACCTATGGTGTGGTACTTACAAGCTAGGGGAACCTTTATTATATGGGCATTAGAATTAGAAAAGGGGGTGTTTGTACTGGAAGTGTGTGTGTGAGAGGGGTGAGTCAGGGAGGGGAAAGAGCTGGCGGTGATGGGAAGGAAGGGAGGGTGCCCTGACCTCTCCTCATAGCCCTGACTGTGTCCCCATCTGAAGGTCTGGCATATCCACTCTCACTACTTAATGATAGTGACATTACCCATCCGCCCAGCATCGCGGGGCTTTTGTCTTCATTCAGGCAGAAATGAAGTTCTCCTGGGCGCACTTATCAATCACTGCAAAGCTCCAGCTGTTCCGGAGCCTTTGGATCGACTTCAACAGCCGTGCTTACAAATTGTCTCTGAATAGCACCGAGCTGAGACCCCCTTTTTTGTCATTGTCTTCCGACAAATGTTTTTTTTTCGGCAGCCTTTCGCAGACGTTGCCGGCTGCCTTCTGCCGCGGTGATTGAAAACAGGCCTGTTTTGCATTCTCCTGCCGGAGTCCTGGGTTCAGGGAGCTGTCCCCGAGTGCCACTCCAGCGAGTGCCGTGCCAAAGACAATTACATGCATAGTTTTGCTGATTGCATTAAAATCATTAGAATGAAAGATTCTGAAATCGTACATTAAGGGGGGAAATTAGAAAAAGCTTCAGAGACAGACAGCAGCGTCCCCAAAGTGAGGGCAATACAATTAGCTCAAATTGTGTTACATACACACAGACTAGGAGTAGCTCCTGTAACAAATGACCTTATTATTGCTGTTCCCCATCTCCCTACATTCCTTTTTCTCTCCTTCACTCCCTTCTCACTCCCTCTTCCTTTTTCTCTCCTCTGCAACTTCTTTATCTGGGACAACCATTCTTATTCTTCCTTTCATCTTGCTTTTCTCCCCATCTTTTGTCTTGAGGAGTGCCTGGGAAAGGTTGGTCATGGGATCCCTGGAGTGCAGTACTCGTCTTTGAGCCGCTTTGCAGGCCATTTAAGTGGAAGTGAGTAAGTGCAACCCCAAAGTCAATTTTCAGCTGAGCAAGAAACTTTGCTCTTCTGGGGAACAAGGAAGTGCATGGCTCCAAAAGCTTTGTACATGCACCAGCCATCAAGAAGATCAAAGCATTCAGCTGTCTAGCTGTACTCCATCTCCAGTGCCAGGAAAGAGACTAGTAACTATGTCTGAGGTGGGTGATGTTCCTGTATACCTGAGGCACCAGCATTGTAGGAGGTGCAGAAAGGCTAATTCTTGAGGAGAGAACGAAGCTTCTCCAGTGTGAATTCTGGATTGTTGGGGAAAAAAAAAAAAAAATTGCATTATGCCAGGGCTTATGGCCCAGCTCCTTTGTCATCCTGTAACCATGCTAACAGGGCACACCAGCCACCTGTGAGCACCTTACAGTTCACAAATATAATATTTAAAGATAGCTGAAGGGGAGAACTGGACTCTCAGGGGCTTGGTTGAATGGTGATTAGTCTCTAAGGAAAAGGGGAAGGAAGAGGATTATTGAAAACAGTGCAAAAAGAGGGAACTGAGAGGAAGAGGATTTTCTGGGGAACAGCAAAACTCAGGTTGTAGCTTAGGGAAAACTCCGGGGTCTTGCAGTCAGGGAGACACCTGATAAAAGCTCGAGGAACCAGAGACTGCCTTGTGGAAGAAGAATGTGAACTTTATGCTGGAGACTGGACATACCACAAAAGGGTGTTTGTCATCCCATCTAGACTATGCCAAGAAGCAAATGAAAGATTGTGTCCTTTGTGTGAAGATGGACTCCAAACCATGGCATGTGAACTGAGTGAGGTCAGCCAGGGAACCTGTCAGTCAGGGACTGAAATGCATCTTCCTCAACTGGTAGTCAAAACCAGTTATGTGTCACTCTGCACTGTGACAGTGTACAGCTTCTCTGCTGAGACTTGGGGTAGTTGTGGTATGGGCTGGGGTAGTTTTTTTGTTGCCAGTGTAACAGCTTGCAGCAACCTGCTAGCTATGCCTGTGTATCAGCCTGCCCTGCTTTGCTCCTAGTGCTTCTGGTCACACATGATCTCTGTGTCCTGCTATAACATTATTCACTGCAGACTTTGTGTCTGCATCCACTTGCTGCTTCTGAAGAGCCTGGACGTGTTATGCAGGCTCTGTTGAAATGCACGTTGAGGCACTGAGCATGATGGCATACACGTGGCAGTGAAGCAGCACCACTGGTCCAAGCTCTGCCTCAGGGTCTTTGCTTTGCTGTTTTCACTGCTCGGTGGCAGCCTGGGCTGTACTCAGCTGGCCTGGATTCCACCCATGTTTCTGTGCCAGGCTCCTATCAACTGACTCTGGGTCTTCATCTGTACAGTGTCCTGGGTATTTATTGTTAGTGGGGTGGGTTTTCCTGCCCTCCCTGTGTATGCCTGACTTTAGGCTCCAGCTCTGCTCTCTGAGATGTACGGTGTTGCCTTTCTGCTCTGCTTACATTCTTGCTCCTGACAGGAGCTGCTAGGGTTGACTTAGGGGAAAACTATAATGAAGGAGCAAGCAACTCTTAATACTTCCTTTATATACTTTGCTGCTTGCAGTAGGCTATGTCTCAGGGATACCTGAACCCAAGGTGGTATCTTTGTGTTAGTAATGTATTAACAGTAATATTTCAAAGCACTGTATGTTGACAAGGCACTGTAAAAGCTTTGCATAAGATGTACTTGCTTTTCTTAAGAGAGTGCATTCTCAGCAGTGGCAAAGAGGGAAATAGGATGTCTACTCATGTAAAGGATTATGGGGTGGAGGAAGCAGAGCAGGCTGGTGAGATAATGGGGCAAGGACCACAGTAAGTATAAAAAACCAGTAAGAAGGGGAAAATGAAGGTAAGAGTGGGGAAAGAGGTAAGGGAGCAGAGGATATGGTGATAGGATGAGAGGAAACAGCCTCAAGTTGCACCAGGGAAGGTTTAGATTGGATATTAGGAAAAATTTCTTCACTGAAAGGATTGTCAATCATTGGAACAGGCTGCCCAGGGAAGTGGTTGAGTCACCATCCCTGAAGGTATTTAAAAGACATGTAGATGTGGCACTTAGGGACATGGTTTAGTGGGTCTTGGCAGTGCTGGGTTAATGGTTGGACACGATGATCTTAAAGGTCTTTTCCAACTGAAACAGTTCTGTATATCAGCAGAGTAAAGTTGGTGGAAGATTGGTGTTGCCTTCCTAATGTGAATCTAAAGTGTGGATGGACTATGTAAGAGAAGTAGAGGAGTCCAGGAGGTGAGAGTGTGGGCGTGTGAAAAAGGGAATGGATTTGGTATGGCAGGGCAGCACGGACTGGAGACAGATGTGACGGAGGTGGAGGAACCAGGCTGGAAAGGAAATCAAGCTAAGATGACCTGTTACAGAGGGAGGAAGTGCTGGGTTTAGTGCCTTTAAGGAAGAGAGGGGTATATATTTTAGGTCAGGGGAACTGGGTGTTGGAAAGGCGAGCAGAGATACGGGTTTGAGCAGTAGGAGGAGAGTATAGTGATGGAATAGGGACAGATGATGGTGAGGAGGGAGTCTGACTTGCTCAGAAGTCCAAAATGGATCAGGAGATGCTAAGCAGAAGGACAGGGTGAGCTGTGGACCCCAAAGATGACCTTAAAAACATCTGCAGAGAAGTGGGATGCTAGGAAAGTGCAAATCTTCAAGGATATATCAGCAGCCAAGACTCTTCCCAGTAGCAGGCCTGACCCAAGACAACTGTCCTTTATGGGGATTTCTGCTGCTTTTGTTTCCACTTAACTCACAGGAGGAACAACCAAGAACCAGTGGGATTTATATCAGTTATCATTACTCCCGTTGAAGCACCTTCCCCCTTGCCTTCTTTTGTGACCAGTTCTCTGCTTTATTACTTGCAGCTGTTGGTCTGTAAAGGGCATTGTGAAATTTTGGCGTTGCAAGTGCCAACAGACCCTTTGCCTGTTGGAGGTAAAGACTAACCTTGGCTTTTCCAGAGACTGGTAGGAGTAGGGAACGTTGTTTCAAACCAGCCTCTCCTTGCAGGTTGGAGAGTGATGTGCAAACAGTCTACTTGTAGGTGCTATGCCTAAAGATGGGTAGCTTGTGGGTTTCCGCCTCCGAGGTGAAGCAGCAGAAAGATCAGATTATACCGATGTAAGACTCTGATATTTGAGACTTGGATATTAACTTCCAGGTGGCATTAATATCCAGCAAATGATGCATAGCAGAACTTAGCGGTGCCGTCAGAAGGTGCTCTTTGAACCTTCTCCACTGTCTGGCCTATGTCTTCTCTGTACCCTTATCACAATGTGGTCTCCAAATTCAGAGGTCCTATCTTGCTCTCACCCAGTGCAGACAGTTGTCATAGACTTTTCTGAGACAATGCACAACTTTCTGTAAGACACATTCTTTGCATCAGTGTGAGAAGATCTGAGAAGATCAGTCTGCCAGGGCAGAGTTAGCATGTGTGAACATCTGTCTACCCTGCCGGAGATCCTGCTGCTGCTTTTGATATGGCTTGTGAAGGTGGCCAGTTTCTGGTTTGCTTGGAAGTGAGTGGAAAGTATGGAAGGGCACAGGCTAGAGTGCGCTGGGGCCAACAAGGGCCTGACGTGATCAGCTTCAACAGGCGTTGGATCAGGCCTTTAATGAGCATTCACATGTGGGCTGCTGCGAGCGGGCTGAGGAGGGATGTGGTCTATGGCAGGATCTCTGCAGAGAAAGGATGGTGCTTTACTGGGGGTGGAAAATGGAATTGTCACCGTGGAATGAATGAATTGTACAGTTTCTCTTTTGTAACCCAGGGAATAATTAAGATAGATGGGTAGATGAATTAGCTGTCCTGCAAGGTCAAAAGTGGATTGCCTTATTACTCTATTATTTCACTGTTGTGGAACTATCACCACTAACGCCTTTTTCATGATATTTTGTACATTGCACCAAGAAAAAAAAAAAAAGAAAAGAAAAAAAGGGGGGAGATACAAATTGATCGTTTGCTGGTGAAATCAGTCTTCGTCATCGCCAGCAGTGCTTGGATTAATGGGATTGAAGGCTGCTGGAGGTTCAGCCAGAGAGACGGGTGGAAAAACAAGAGAAATTGGTTTGCACCCCTGGGAATGGAATTGATGTGACTTGCACGGAGCTGCTGCGACAGTGGTGGCTGCTATGCTGTGATGCTGTTTTGTGGGGTTTTTTTGGTTGTGTGTGTGTGTGTGTGGTTTTTTGGTTTTTTTGTTTTTTTTTTTTTTTAAATGGGAGATGGGAGAACAAAATAAATCCCTAGCTGCAACACTGGGTCATTACAAACATGGATGGTAATCTTCTAGGGTGTTTGGGAGGTCCAGAAGAGTACATCTGCTATAAGCCTTTAGGGAACAATAGAGCGCAGTCTTTGTGAAACACAGCTGTTTTCTGGTGGTCTTCTGCTATTCCTGTGGGACTTTAAAGATGAGGTTTGGGACAAGCACCAGAAGCTGGACATTGCTCCTGTTACTGGCAAATACTCTCCAATATACATAGCTAGCCATGGAGATCTTCCAAATGGGTAGAGACTATCACGTGGATTAATGGAAGCAGAGGAGAGGAGACCAATGATAGACGTGGCTGTAGAATGAGAGAATCAGGGGCATATCAATTTAGTTATTGTGTCTTTGACCTGACAGTCACGGAAAGAAATATGGGGAAGAGGAAAACCCGTAGTTAGTCTTGCCATCTGCACTGCCAAGAGGCGGCTCAGAAGTGCTTGCTTGCTTCTGCATTTCTTGCTTGGATTCTGGTAAATAAGGGTTTGGAGAGGATTGGACCTCTGAAGGGAAGACACTCCTTTTGCTCACAAGAAGTCTCGCTTATGCTTGCCATTGTGGTTAGAGCTGATCATACCTTCCTCAAGCACCATGAGCAGCTGCAGAGGGAATCAGTGTCTATGAGCAATCAGCGTCAAGGGTCTTCCCTGCCTACATGCATTCTCTTCTGTGTTCACCCGGTGTTAGCAGGTGATGGCGCAGGGTGGATGCGGCACAAAACACTAAAGTGCTGAAGTTAATGCTATGCTTGACTAATCTCAGCAGCAGGATGCATACTGTTTATCTGGGCAGCTTAGAAGCAGAGCTATTAAGAATGGCTTTCCAAATGTGGGGCTGGATCTGAGGAAGATGAAGTCAATACAAGAATTCTTTGTGTGAGCTGGAGATCTGTCAGATTGCTTGCCCAGTCAGAAATATTTGCCTTTTATCCTGCTCCGTTTTGGTCAGCACTGGTGCCAATGATGAGGAAAATCAGCTGTGAGACTGAAAGTGTGAAACCCAGATTACTTCTGAAACCTTTAGCATTGGTTGCAGACTCAAGATATCGCACTGCACAGCCGTGTCCTGTCCATGGGGAGTCAAACCGAGACTGGAGGTGGCTTTCTAACTCATGACTGACTCTGGGAGCATTTCCCATAAATGACACTGTCCACAGCACAGGGCAAATTTCCTCTTTGCTTCGTCTCCCCTCCTTTCCTGGGCTACACTATTGGTTATGAGAGATGATGGTGTAAAGTTGGCTGTGAACTCTAGGCCATTTATAAAAGTCTTCTGCACTTGGAGAGCCCTCCCCTATTGATGGTTAAATTAACTTTTTCCAGTCTTATAAATCCAGCATAGCATAAAAATGAAATGAAGCCTACTAAGGGATAATATAGCTGTGAGCTGTCTGTGTTCATCTCAGACACGTTAATTCTGAAGTGTAAAGAAGGCAATTTTTATCTCAGACAACTATTTGGGTGATCTTTGGGCAGGGCTTTGGTGGAAAGTCTGACCTCCCCATCCAAGATGTCTGTGGGACAGCACGAGCTCTCTCACTTCTTTGTGCAACACCATTAGGCAGAACATCAGTGAGAAGGGGGCAAAAATTCAACAAAGGAAGCATTTAAAAGAAACCTCAGAAAGTGGGGTGTGCATCCCAGAAAATTCTCTCACCTTCTTCTACTTTGCTTTCTTCTTTGCATGGTGCACAGATAAAAAAGACTGGAGGGGAACTGGGGAATTCCTTTTCCAGCACTGTGAACGGTACAGAAGCAAGACCTTGATGCAAAACATTACGGTGTTTGCATCAGGCAACTGGCTCTGAAGATAGTCAGGGTGAGCTGAGCCTATTTACAAGCAGGAAGAACAGCTGGCGCACAGGGCCACTGACGTTTTCTGCTCTCAGATCTGCACTGTGGATCTTGCCTCCTGCTTTCCTGATGAGAGGTCCTTGCATGTCTGAGGGGGCAGGTCCTTCTCTGAGCTGTGCCCCTCAAGGCCTGAGGGAAGCATGCTTTCTGAACTGTGAGTTGCTGTGCTAGGTAAGGAGATACTTTAACCCTTGTGAGCTTAAGTAAACCTCCTACTGTTGCCAAAATCTGATTTGCGTATTGGATTTTTCCAGAGCATCTATTACTCTTGGTTTTGGCCCAAAATACCTCTTCTTTCCCTGCAGGGAACAAGGTCAAGGCAAAGTGCTAAAGGACTTCTGAGCTGCAGCTTGTAGTTGTGGTTTATAGCTAACTGAGCAGTGAACCCAGCGAGGAGGGTCTGCTGCACAGTATGAGGCTGGACCCTGGCCTGGGGAGCTGGGGTTTTGGATCAAAAATAAGATGTAAATGTGGTGGACGGTTACCTGACCGTAGGCTGTGTTACGTACTGTGGTCCATGGTGGTATGGACTGGCATCTGCCAGGAGTGGGCAAGTAGCAGGAAAGCCTCTGCTCCAGCTCTGCGGCTCCGTGGGACTGTGGCGTGACCAGGGCGAGCTATTAGCCTGAGCTGCTGCTTGCTGGCGAAGTGACTGGGTGTCTCCTGGAGGAGCACACTTTGCTGCAGCTGTTTGCAGGGTGGGTTGGCCGCTCCTGGAGAGTTCTGCACTATCAGTGTCCCTGTCTCTGTTCTGGGTGATGAAAGAAGGCAGCTGGTTTGTTTCCCAGATGAGGATACGGCATGTGTTGGCCTCGCACGGGTCTCTGTGTGCCTCTCTGTTGCAATTATGAATGCCAGAGGAAGGGTTTTGAGTCAGCTAGGTGAGTGCTTCACACACATTTTCATGTGTAGCAGAATAAAGGAGTAATTCGCGTTGCTGGCTTTGTAGCTCTGATGTATGATGCCTTCTTTTGCCCATTACCATGGCTCTGTGACTGTCATCATCCCAGGTGAATTGTGTTTTGGCTGAAAACTACTTTTTTGACCAAAAACAGAGATGCAGGAAAACTGTAAATGTTTTCTTCTAATATTTAGAAGCAAAATAAGCTTTCATTTTTTCCTGTTACATTGGTTATTTTGAGTTTTATTGTAAGTGCAACTTCAAAGAATTATGGAAAGAAAACCTAATACCAGATTACAAGGACTAGCTTGGAGTAAACCCATACATTTTGGTTGTTCTGAAACACTTTTTTTTTCATTTTGCCAAGGCAAAACTTAGACCAATCCTTCTCTCTTTTTCCCTGTTTCTGGCATATTACTTTATGAGGTGTGGTTGTTTGTGTTTGTTTTTTAAAGTGTGTAGTTTTACAGCTGAAATTTAAGAGGTGAGATAGCAGGTAGCATCGAGAAGCATAGCTGATGAATCTGATGAAGTGCTTCTTTACCTTTCTGTCCTCACAGCTGATGCAGCTAAGTTCAGTGTTGGGAATCCATAGCTTTTAAAACCATACCTATGAGGAATAAAATTTTTCTTTGACACTGAGGCTTTCATTGTTTCAGCTGAATGTAATCAGGTATGCTTTACCCTCTGGTGAAAATCAGTGCATTTACAACACAGTTGATTTTTCTTCTGTAAAACAAGCCCTAAGTTTTCATCCTGTCATGTGCCCTTCCTCCTACCGCATTTGCACACCTGACTGCATGTCTGAATTTGACCCGTTGGTGGTGGTAGCTGTTGTTATGGTCCTGCTAAATCAATGGGTGTTAATTAAGTTAGAGCAGCATGAGTGGAATAAAGTGAACAGAAAAGGTACTGAAAATACAGTTCTGAGCTCACAGCTGCACCTTTGAAAGCTGAAGTAGGCACTTTATCTGCTAGGTTACAGTCTCTGGTTATCATCTATGGGAAATTAAAGGTATTATTTTTACCACCGGAGGGCTCCCATATTTTTCCATTAATGCAACAGAAACATATTGAAAATGACTAATACTCGGGTGATAAAACCCATGAAGTTCAGACAAAGTATGTTCCCTACTTCACAGCAAGATCTGTATGCATAGGACTTTTGTGAGAAATGAGAGTAACGGCTGTATTGCTGGCCTGACCGAAGGGCAGGGCAGCCCACGTGATGAACAGACCTTAGCTGGTGGTGACACCAACCAGGCATACTAAAAATGTGGAGTTTTGTCCCTGGATGGAAAGCTCCAGGTCCTTAGTTGGGGGTGGCAGCTGTTCAGCAGGGCTTCGTGAGGGTAACATGAAGACACCAACTTACATGAGGTGGGGATGTGGCCCGGAGGGGCAGCTGGTCCTGCACAGAAGCACAGTTTAACCTGTGCTCAGTCCCATTTGCAGTGAAGCCTAGGGGCTGGGGCTGGGTGGACGTGTGTGCATTTCACCCTTTGAGAAGAGGTGGTGGGTGTAACGGCTCTCCGTTTACAACATTCCTCTTTATCCCACTGGCAGCTTGCTACAGACATTGCTCATGCTCTGGTGGGAGAGCTGGGGTGGGCTGCATGAATTTTCTGAAGCAAGTAGTTTGCTGACTTGGTTACACAGTCCTGGGAAATAGCCACATAGATCTGTGTATTTTGTACCCGCTACATACAATAAATAGATTAGATCAATGTAACAGCAACGTGCAGGCCAGGGGCAGCATCAGTGAATACTGATGGATCCCATCTAATTCCACCGGCAAACATTTTGGCCCTGTGAGAGCAGGAGAAGCAGATTTTGCAAATTTAATGGGAGAAGGAGCTAATTTGTTACCGTATTAGAAAGATGTGAGAGAGTTCATCTGTGATAGACCACATGTGTGCCACTCTGGAAGTGGAGTGTCAGAGATCAAGTGCATAGTTCCAGCTGGGATCTGCAGAGCAGCATACAAAGCATACCAGACCATATAAAGGCATTACCGGCATGGCAGGAACGGCTTCACCGGGATGAGGTGGGGCGCGGAGGTGCCCAGGCTTGCTCCCCCACCTATGGCTCTGCCCACGCAGGTGGGAGCGGTGGTGCCGCGGGAAGGCAGTGCCAGGACATGCTGGATGCCAGCGTTGGAGATCAGCTCCAGGCAAAGCGGGCAGGCTTCTGCCAAGCAGAGTGCTGCTGCCCCTTGAGCACCGAGCCCCCGTGACTAATAACCCTGTGCCCCTCCACGTGTCTGGGGACCCCAAAATTCTTGCTGCTGCCTTCCAGAAGACAGAAGCACAGATGTGCTTAGATTGATTCTGATATCTGGGCTCAGAAATGCCAAAACAGGTAAAATCATTTGCTTAAAACGTTGGGGTTTTTTGGTTTATATTTTCTTTCAGGAGAGAAATTAGATATGGAATGACCTGAAAAACACTTGCATTTGGTTGCATTTTCTCAGGAAAAAAGTTTCTGAAGTCTAAATATTGTACTTTCTCTTCTTTTTTTTTTTTTTTTTTTTTTTTTAAATGTCTGTATTCCTTAATGGAAAGCAATTCCTTAATTAACATTAAAAAAACCCCAACCATAAAACCTCAAGAAGAAAAAATACTTAATTTCTAATAAGGAGAAATGTTTCTACTTATGCAAATATATACATAACTATTACAGCCTTTTGGTTAGGTCATTTTGAACATATTTTAGGACACTAAGGAAGGGAAATCACAGAAAATTACCCTTCTACTTCTTCTCAATATTTTTTTTTGCAGCTAGTATTGATGCAAATGCTACTGATATGCTTGTATCGTTTCCTGGTGGTCTTAATTCTGTCTTGCTATGGGTCTAATATATGGCTTTGAACATATCAATCAGCTTCACTGTAATTTAGTTTCTTTAATTTGAATATGATTATCAGAAAAATTAAGCCTGGGATTAGCACCATGAGATCATCGAACCCATCTCCCTACTCTAGGGCAAGACCCATTCTACCTTGGATGTGTATTCTAATTTTCTGTTCTTAAAAGCCTTCAGCGATGGAGGTGTCAGAGCTCCCTACAGCAGCCTGCCCCGCTGCTTCACATGACTCCAGCACTAGTTCACAGTGCCCAGAGCTTTCTCCTCACGAATCATCTGGATCTTGCTGCAGTTTAACCCTTGTTCTTGTCTCTGTGTTGATGTGGAGAAGGGCTTTATTGTCTGGCTTTTTGTCCAGTTTTTTACCTACTAGGAAGTTGTTTCTCCTAAGCTTTCTCATCTCTAGATTGAACACCTCCAGTTCTTCCCAGCCTTTCAGGTCATGCTTTCCAGATCTTAGGCCAGTCCTACTTCTCTTCACAAATAGCTCTTGCCAGCATCTCTCTTGAATGCTGGGGTCTAGACCTGGATTTAAAATTCCAGTGAAACCTCACCAACGTAGAGGCCTGATCATCTGTGCTCCTCTTTAAGCTGTCCGTGAGTTTGTTTTTTTCCAGAACAGCCCTGCACTGACAACTGCTATTCAGCTCGAGCTTTTTCTGCAGAATTTCTGCCTCACTTACTGTTCCTCATCCCATATCTGTGCCATCGATTATTCTGCCACAGCGAGGCAACTTGTTTGTGTCTGCCTTCATTTACATCCACAGAAATGTTAAATAGCTCCTTTGCACAGGAATTGAAGACTGACACCTCAGCTGTCCAGCTGGAATTTAAATAGGAACAAACTGTCCCTGCAGGAACTTCATAGTGTCACGTTGGTAAACATGGCTGGTCTTTCCAATATGTGGCAACCCTTGTGACTGCAGAAATGATGGACTGAGCTTAGGGTTCATCCGAGCAGCGCTCGCTAGAGTTGCCCAGGGTCAGCCTGTTGTGAATGGAGTCAGTGCCTGAATACAGCCGTGCTGTTTCTGTCGATGCTGGGTGGTCTTTGCAGGTCTCCTATCCAAAAATCAACCTCATGTGAGCCTCTTCAGCTAGTAAAACCATGGAAGGTTACAGAACAAGGTGGTTTGTCTGTAGGCCAGGTAACATGATTAACAGCGGGCATTTAATTGATTCTGATGTCTTCAATGATCAGCATCGGAATGGATTATTGCCTCCCAGTCCAGATTTACTGTTGACGATGTACCATGTACTACCACTAAATTGTCTTGAAGGTGATTTCTGGCCAGCACGGTATCATGCAACTGTATTGCTATGACATTTTGGGGGCAGGGGGGGTGGGGTGGGGAAGGGAATAATCAATGGCATGCCTTAGCTCACCAGCCGTGCAGCTTCAGTGTGTTCTGGAAGGTGGCCCTTTCCGATGGGGCAGCCCTGAAACTGCTGTACGTCTCCCCAGTTGTGGGGAATTGAATCAGCTTTGATTTTGGTTTTCATCCTACTAAAGGAGGAGGATGTTGCAAAACAGCCACAGCCTTTCATATAAAATTATCCTTTGTGCTTTGCTTTGCTTTTTCCTGTTTTTTGATGTTTTTCATTAAATGGAAAATAAACCAAACCAACCCTGAACAAACCTTTAAAATACGTATTTTCTTCCTTTCTCTCTCATTCCTTTCCTTTCTCATGAAATGTCCTTTTTTTGTTACATGTAAAGGCTTGGATTGCCCCAAAATGACATCTTCTGTTTCAGTTGTGTTCAGCCCTTTCTCTAATGTTGGTCCTTTTTTACACAAAGGAAACAGTTTTGACTTGCAGCCAGGAGGTAACGTTTGGAAGACACTGAACTTGGGTCTTTCAGCATTTTTGAGAGCTACCTGTATTTTCCAGCTGAAATGATCTGTCAAATTGGTTGGAGGGTTTCTGGAATTTTCTCCTTGTTCTTAAATATTGCCTAGTAGTGGTCTAGGGTGAAATACCTCCCTTGAATCCAGCAGGAGGGAAACCGAGGCACTTTACAGCCCTTGGCTGTCTAACTCGCTGTTTAGAGTAACTTGCTGTTGTGGTTCACTGTCCAGCAGCTTTTATTACTCGGTCTTGTTGGCTCCTGTGGTACGTGTGGGGCGTGATGGGGAAATGCGAGGGTCCTGTGCTGAGTATATTCACTTTTGCTCCTTGGCTTCCCAAGTTCCTGTGGCCAGTTTGCTACTGGGGAAGTCTGTCTGTCTGGGGTTACAGCCCTTGATTGGCAGTGACTGACAGCTGAAGTAGCAGGTTGACTTAAATGCAAATCCGGTTTCTGCCACCTTATTAGTGCTTCTGGAGTACCATTTTGCAACAGTGAAGCCGATGCGATTTGCTGACTGAATTTACACTTCAGTGATGTAGCAACAGCTATGGTAATGAGTGAAAGCCAGCTTAGAGGAACAGCATTGCTGCTGCGGCTTACCGCTGTGACTCTCTCCCACCCAGCTGGGGTTGCCGTGGGGGCCACGTGCTGTTTACTTGTCGTGTGTGAGAGGCTCTGGGATCCCAGCTCTTCTCTTGGGGACTGTCACCTTTCAGTGGGCACCTGTAATGGTGATGTAGCGCTGGTAGCTTCGTGTGCCCTGTTTGACCACCATGGGGCTCCCGTCTTTCCATGATGCAGTGCTGCTGAGGTGGGATCATCCCTTGCTACTGGACAAAAAGAAATAGCTGAGTGAGCTTCTCCTTCCTGCTTTCCCCTTTCCCCACCACTATGGTCTGGCAGCCAAGCTGACCTGCTTGAGTTTTTCTGACTGCGCTTCCCAGTGTTTATAAAAACCCAAATATATTTTGAGTAAAACTTCTGTTTTCTGAAGACTTTTCTTTAAATATGTTGCTTTTTTTAATCTTAAGGGACTTGCTAAAACTCAGTTTGTTTTAACCCATGCATTTTCAAAACATGGATCTTCTGGGTCCTCTGTTTATTTGCCTGAAATGGCCTTTACAGTCTGGAACTGATCTCTGGAACATGGCTTTAACAAAATGTGTTTTCCTCAACAGAAGAAAAACTGATTTTGAAAAACAATCCCCAACTCTTTGCTTGCTGCACATTTTACTTTTGAGCGGGTTCTGTTTTTTGCAATGTCTAACGCTGAAATGCAAGTCGGGCTGTGGCTGGCAGCACGGCTGCTTGGCGTGGGGTGGGTGAAGGCGAGGACAGCCCAGCTGTCGGGCGCAGGCTGTGGCGCTGGCTGAGCCCCTGTGCTCAGCGCCGAGCAGAATCGAGGTGTGCAGCGAGTGCTTCCCCTTAGCCCTCCAGGAGCAGCACGTCACAGGGATCTGGGAGGACTGGGCTGGTGGGAACACTCTTTGTGAAGCTTTTTCCTTGAAACACAAAGCAGTTTCATTGAAATCAAAATGTCTGGTTGGGACAATAAGAGTCTCCAGGGACAGTGTGAGCATTTCCTGAATGGAAGTGAAGCTGCCTGATCTAAACCAGCCGGAGAAAGTGAGCTGGTGTGGTTGATAAAGCTGTGCTCTGGGCACTCGGGGCAAAGGGCAGAGTCGAACTCAAGTCCAAGCACAGAGTGATTCAGCAGGTGACCCAGGCCATACGGCTCCTCCACCCCCAGCAACACTTGGGCTGGTGTGGAGGTAGGGGTCGCCTCTGTTAGACCTCTGCCAGCTCGTGCCAGTGACTAGTGGCTGGCCCTAGATGTGGTCGGGCTGTCTGCCTTGTGCAGGACCCGTGTCCACAAGCCAGGCTGGTGGCCTCTCATTTCCCTGTCCTACAGCAGTCTTGCCTTTCTCCTTGTTTTTCATTTTCCCTTAATCCATCCTTCAATGTGATGTCAAATACCTCTTTAAAAATTCAGACATGCTGCTTTAGCCTACCTCCCAGCCTGGTCCTGTAAAGCTCATAAGTGTTTGCTGTCTTCTGCACACACCTGCATGATGCTGCAAAACTCCCTTTGTTAAAGAAACAGGGTTTCCTTGAGGAATTTGTGCGTGGCAGGTGGGTTAGCAGCAGCCAACACACGTGTAAAGGAAACCTGCATATGAACGTAGCTTTCTGCCTCAGGTGCAGGCTTCTTGTAAGGTTTAGGCTTCCATTTGAGGAGCAAACAGTTATATGCCTTGTTTGGTTTAGCCACCCTCAGTCTGCTCATGCAGACAGATGGCTGATTCATGAGCTGACAACTTTTTGTTACTCCTGTATTTGGGTTGCACAGCATGGACGTTAATATTTTCGGGGAAGTCCAGAGTTGTGACTCTGGCCTTGACTAAATAAGCATTGTGGTGCTAACCCTAGGGGTACCAGCAAAGACAAATACCTGTGAATCTGTGGGTCTCCAGCCCATAAGTCTCTTTTTGAGATTTGACTTTTGTCCTGCTGGCCATTTACTTCCTCCTCAGTCTTGACAAAGGTCCCATTTCTCTCACCTAAATTTCTGCTCCCCTTCTTTGTGCCAGGTTAGCCTTGGCTTATGTTTAGACAATTTCCTTAAGATTGGCTCATCCTGTCTTCAGTACAGGTTCTTGTTTTCAAGTCCAATTGCACCAACATCAAGCTATCCCCATATATTTTTCTCGCAGACACCGGATCACGCTCTTACAGGTTACGGAGAAGCAAGGCAGGACATCCCTGAGAGCTTGCCATCTGAGCGGGCTCCGTGGCTGCAGCGGCAGGAAGCAGAGCCCAGCTCCCTGTCACCTGGAGCAGTGCCTTGGTTGTTGCAAGCTTCTCAGCACTTTCTCTTTTGAGGAGCTTTTTCTGCTCCCCAGTCTTCCTTAAGATATGATCAACCTGTTCTCATTTCCCCAAGGCCTCCTCAAGCCCTTTGTTTTCTATTCCAGGACACTTGTACTGCATTTTCCTGTTCTTTATTCCTTTATTACCTCTTGCTGCAAAGTCCTTGCCTCACCTAATTGTGTTATGGCTTGGATCCATCTGTATTCTTTCTCTGGGAACATTCCAGCATGCTGCTCTCCCTCCCTTTCTCCGTCTAAAGCTTCATCTCTTTTGTAACTTTTCCTGAGCCTTGTGCAGCAGATGTGAGTTGGGGTCTGCATCTTTCCCATCCCCCCCCACCCTGAGGCTGCCTTCTGGGCGGCCCACCAGGCGGGTATACCTACTGCATGTGGCTCTTACGTTCCTGTGACTTTAGTGTCTTAGGCAAAGTTATGTGGGCCATTAATGTGGTGACTTAGCTGAGCATTTGTGTCTAGCTGGCTTCTTTCCTGTGCTGTTTTATCATCTTTGCCCCGCAAGTCCGCATGGAAAGCGGGCAGGATGCTGTCGGGGAGGTGACTGAGAAGTACTGACGTTTGGCCTCTGGGGCTGTACTTGTGAAGCCACTTGACCACCCCTCTCCACAAACACATGTGCCAGGCAGTGTTGGCAGGTCCTCTTGTTTGGTTTCATTTGTTTGCCTTTTGTAGGTTTGTTGGTTTTTTTTTTTCATAAAAAGCCAGCAGTAGCAGCAGCAGCAGCTGTACGGCAATGGCACAGCCGCTCTATTCCTGGCCAAGAACCCTGTGAAATTAATCCACATCTCGCTGAAATCCTACCCCGCTTTCGGGTCACTGCCTCGTTCCGGCACTGCGGAAGGCAGGGATCCCGCGATGATTTATTACCAGCCCCAACGCACATATTATTATGAAATGAGTTTATTACACTCTAAATCTCCTGTTAATGTGCTACTGTTTTAATCCCTTTATCCAATTTTCAGTCTCTCAGGCTTGGCTGCTGTTCACTTGCACAAAACTCTCCATTCTGAAGGTTTTATTGTACGATATCCATATCCATTTATCCTGCTTTAAGGCTGCAGCACTGAGGCTCTGGTGAAGAGGGGGAGCACAAGAAAGGGATGGGAGATGCAGGAGGGGATGGGCCAGGGGCTGCCTGGGGCAGAGGAAGGGAATGGTCTGGCTTAGCCTGCAAGGGTATAAAACAGACTTGAAGGAGGGGGGGAGTGGGAAGAGGAATAGAACTGATTTTAAGGGGAGCAGCGAGGATAGCTACTGAGCCAAGGAATGAGGGAACAGAGTGAAGGCACTTTGGTAAATCACGTAATAAGTGGGTAAGAGGGGAAGGGGCCTTAGCCTCTGCCTTGAGACCACCATGAATCAAACAGCTCTAGAAGTGGAGAAAAAGAGAGGGCAGGAACAGAGCAAAGATGGAAAATGAAGGGAAAAGGCAAAGGAAGAGAGTGGAGGGATGGGAGAGGAGGAGCATGAGGCTAAGTGGGAGGGTGTGAGGGAGGAGACCTGGGGGGAAGGGGCTGTTGGAGAGCCAGAGTGGAAAGAGATGCTCTGGGAGGCACAACAAGGTTTGGGCAGTGGGGCAGTGAGAGGAAATCACATTCCTGATTTCCCCCATCAGCAGTCGGGGAGCGCACAGTGCCAGCACAGAGGGAGATGCCTCATGGGAACTTCTGTGGGTCAGATCAGTGTTGCCATGGGGAGGTGCCCCACAAGGATGAATGTTCCCCCCACCCCACCCCCCGATGTACTCAGCTTCCTGCCCTCTGGGCTGGGGGCTGTCCCAGCCAGCTGCTTGGAGGTGGCCCACTGAGGGGATGAGGTGACCCTTGCCACTTCAGATCATTAGCTGGAGGGAGTTGGCTCTGCAGTATTGTGGCAGGTGATGAGCATTGAGTGCTTCCACCCAGCCCTCAGACCAGGGAGGGACACAGCTGCAGCAGACCTGAGACAAGGAAACGGGTCCCAGAACAGATCCTCGGAGACAGCTCCCCACTCCCCTGTGGCAGGCACTACTTTCCTTTTCTCCGGCTAAGGATCCGGTTTAGAGCCATACCCAGTCCCTAGTGAGAACTGGCAGACAGACCTGTGCCTACCCAGCCCTGCTGTTGGCTTCAGCTGCATGTGCACCAGAACAGAGTCACGTGCTGGAGCCGCAGCATCCCTCAGCCGGGGGTGAGAGGCTCCAGAGGCCGCATCCTGCCTGCTGGAACGGGCAGGGTGGCTGTGTCCCATGCCCTGCTCTACGGTTGGTTTGCTGTAGCCTGAGGTACTTTCAGCCCCTCCGTGTGTCCAGCTATGGGATGAGCACAGTGACCCTAACCCATCTGGTCCTTGTATAGGTAGAAAGAAGTATGTTGATGCACGCGCGCTGGTACTTTGTGGCTGCCAACTGTGGCTTGCAGGAAGCCTGTGGGGAGAATGCTACTGCGTGAGACTGTTTTGTACCGAAATCCCTGGGCTGCAATAAAAATCTCAGCCACAGAGCACGGTGGTGAGTGTCTGCACTAGAATGTTTCTCTGCTGGTTTATGCCTTCTTGTTGTACAGGTCTGTGATATGCTGTGCACTGTCCTGTAGATACTTGCGCAAAAATCTGTTACGTTCTGAACAGAAGAACATATAGCAGAGCGCAAGGTCATTAAGCTTGTTTCTGATGAAGTTCAAATATTCATGGCATCCCCCCAGCACGCTTCATTTACTTATAAAACGAAATAAGAATAAAATGTATGCACCAAGTTTGGAAATGAAAATATAGGGGAAGGGAATGCAGCTAAATAAAACTCCCCAAAACTTCTTTGGGAGGAGTGGAAAAATCCCCAGACTTTAAGCCAGAATAGAGAGGCAGAGAGATTTGCTTAAAATAGCACAAGCTCTTGTGATGGAACTGCTGAGTAGCTAATGTCCTTGGCTTTTTTTGCTAGCCAGTTATTTAAAATAGCTCCTGCTCATAGTGTTTGCTTTATGGTGTTCTTCTCTTTCCTTCCACCTATTCTCTTTCATTTTCTCCAGAGAGATATTTTATCAGATCTAGTCACTGAGAGTAGGAGAGAGAGATTAAATGAGACGGTTAGGAGGCTAATGTTTTCTGTCCATGAGAGGGATTCAGAAGCTGAAGAGGCGGCTTGTAGTTCAGCCCATGCTGGAGAGTGGGACTTTTTGCACCTCTGGTGTGCTCACAAGATTAGTTGAGGGAAGGGAGAGCCAAGTGGGAGTTAGAGAAGGTGGTCCCAAAGGCTCTGCCTGTCAGGCTGTGTTCTGGCCCTAGCCCTGCTTCCAGTCTCACCACCTTGGGCAAGTCAAAGACTGTTCTGTGCCCCCGTTTTCCTTCTGTACAAGGTGATTGTGATTTGATGGCGGGTACTCGGTGGATCGCTCTGAAATGCTTGCAGAGAAGGAGGGTCTGCCGACAGCCAGTATTCATTTAGGTCTTGTAGCTGCTGTAGGCTTTAGATCTTCAACAGGCAGCAAAAGCCTTCCTCTGACCTTGGTGAGGATTTCTGTGGGGTCCTGCCCTGTGTTTCACGTGGAACTGGCGGGCTGGGGCACACAAAGAATTAAGAGAAAGCCACCACCAGGAGCCCAGCGCCTTGGCATTCACCCAGCCCAGCCGAAGCCAGCAACCACGCTCAGGGCTTCTGCCAGGTCGGGATTTCACCGGGCACCCGACTCTGCTTGTGTTGCAATACCCAGCTGGCTTCATGGCGGCCCTTTCTGAGCATTGCCATTGAGACCAGCGGACAGCCCTGCCTCACTAGCCTTCCCTGCCCTCCTCTTCCTCCCCTCTCCGCCCTGCCTGGCTGTCTGCCCCGCTGCTCTGACTCCCTCTGTGTTCTCCCTCTCCTCCCACGCCACACTCCTCCTTTTCTCCTTCTCTTCCTGTGACTCTGGCTCCTGCTTCCTTTTTGTCTCACGCGCTCCCCCTCTCCCGCTACCCTCCCACATCCTTATAGCCTCCCCCCCACTCCCGTGCTCTCCCTCTCATGTCGAGGACTTGCCTCTACTCTCTGACACAGAAGCCTGTATCACTTCCAAGGCTCCTGCTGTCAGCTGGGGAATAGATAAAGATAAATGATATTATGTTAAATTCCACTTAATGACAAATTTTTAATTTTCTGAACATGGTCATTTTCTGGCTAGTGAATCAAGTGTAGGGAGCTAATTACATGAAGATCTGAACAAAAATAACTCCTAATTTTCAAGGATAATGGAAGAGAAATGTTGGAGATTAATGGCACTATTTATCTTTTTTAAATTTCTATCTTTCTCTGTGATAGCACTGCTCCCCAAGGAAAATATTCATAAAATGAAATTGAAGTCGTAACTTAATAGGTTATTAAAATTTTTGAGTGCATATCACTTTCCTTCCGCCGCACTGTAAATTTAAATTGAAGTTTGCGGCTCCTCGAGTCACCAGCGGAGTTTTTTTTATGATGGCACAATAGAGGGAAACATGCATCTTTGTCAGGAGGTATTTGCTATTCTAATTTTATGGCAGGCCGGATTATCAGAAAGGAATGTCAGAGCACGGGGAAGCTGACAACACTACAGCCTTCAGCCATGTGTTTCCATTAACGCCCAAAGCCGTCCAGGGGTTTCTCTGGACTGTTATTTTCCATTTCAGTCTTTTATCTTGATTTAAAGTGAGGGCGCCGAAAATTCAGCTCCTGTCATTTTTCTCACTCTCTCTCTTTTTCTCACTTTCTCCCTTCCCACTCCTTTTTTTTCTTTTTTTTTTTTCTTTCTCTGCCTCTGCTCACTGCTTCTCTTCCATCTTTTTTTTTTTTTTTTTTTTTTTTAAATCCTCCCCCCAGTCTCTGCTGGGAGATCCTCTCTCTGTGTCCCTGTCCCTTCCCTACATGTCTGTGGTCCTTTGGGTGTAAAGCTCGAGGGCTTGATGTCTGGGGATGGGGACAGGGAGGGTGTTTTCCCTCAGTCCCCTAGGAAGGGGGCTGCCGTAAAGGCTTCATATGGGAGTGCAGCGCACCGTGCCATGGTTTGAGTTGGGCGTAAATGTGATGCCCGTCTTGGCTGTGTCAGATGTCAGTGCCAGGGATAAGGTGCTTTGTGGTGTCAGATCCCGCTACCTCAGCGGGAAGCAGCTGGAGCAACGGGCATGGACAGCACACGAGGGAATATGCAGTCCTCCTTTCCACCAACTTGCTGGGTAGCCGAAGCCACCTCGCCTGCCTTCACCTGCCGTCCCCTGCCTTCTGCGCCGTGGGGCAGAGCCTTTTTGTGCCTGCGCTGGTGTGCTGCTGGAGCTTCCCAGCCGCTCTTGAACACCTCTGCAAGTCAGGGCACCCGTCCACAGGGTCTCAGTTCTCCCCATGTGGGGCTGCTCAGGCCCGGGCAGCCCACTTGGTGCGTGTCATCTGCTCGGAGGTGTCCCTCACCAGGGTGCGGCAGGCTTGACCTGTTCCTCGTTGGCCCTGTCCCTTCCCTTTTTTGCAAGAACATGCTCACATCTGAGGCTCTGAAGGTTTTAAACCATGGATGGCACAAAGCCAAGACTACTTAAATGAAAGTTCAGCACACTCTGAATTACCAGCCCGGTACAATTCCTCTTGGCTGAAGCGGTGAGCCTGGGCTCAGGCCGCAGGGACTTGCTTTGAGCCGCTCCTGAGCAGGAAGGGAAGAAGGTGTTTCTGCTGCCCCAGGTCGCTGCACGTGTGGGACCTGCTGTGCTCTTTGTGCAGGTGAAAGGCTTGGGTTTTTTGGTAGGAGGTTTTCTTCAGCATGTCTGGAACCAAAGCCAGTAAGTTACAAAAGAAAGGCCTGTTGGGTTTGGTGCAATGTTCTTTGGATTTGCATTGCCTTCTGGTGTTGCTGAATCCGTTAGGTGTTCTTCCACTGAATGACAGCTCAACCTCTGCCCTTCAACACCTCTCCCTCCAAATTCATATCCCCTAAAGTGTCATGACTCCGGATGCTGAAGTTTGAAGAGAAGCAGCAAGTATCAAAAGGCCCAGAGTAAAGCTGGGAAAGTGGGTATCTGCAGCCAGCACACCAGTTTTTGCCAGGGTATAGAGGGAGGTGACAGCAGTGTCCTCTTTGCGGGCCTTGCTGGGGTCTCAGGTCTGTGTGCCTGGGAGCCCAGGGTGGCAGAGCTGCCAAGGAATGGAACGTGCTAGCACCTCTGGAGGTGGCTGCCTGTGCCAACCACATGGCATGGTGCAACTTGATTTTTCTCCTTGGGATCTGGTTGTGCAGCCTCCTCAAGCGGCTACCTTGAAGGGAACATGTATTGGAAAATGTATCCTGGAGGCACGATCCCTGTGGAACCAGTGTTTGTTGGACAGATGTCACCATTGTCCCTGGTGCCCAGCCTGCGTGGGAATGTATGTTGATTCCGCCATCCTTTCCACTTCCATCCATGGACAATGACCCTCACCCAGCCTGTGCTTGCTTTACCAGATTGAATGCCCTCATCTCTCCTCTGTCCAGTTTAAAGTGACATATTTGATGGGAGAGAGAAAGTATCAGTTCGTGCTGGCCTCACTGCACTTGGCCAGAAAATAGCTAAGTTTTTTTTGGAGGGCCCTAGTGAGGAAGGTGCTGCAGAAGAGCAAGAGATGTTCTGGAGCCCTGCCAAGAGGTAGAAAGCTGGAGGCTTGGTGCAGCTGGCAGCATAGGGCATGCTTCCTCTCTGTCCTGTGAAACTGGCCAGGTCACAACACTGCGCCATGCTGCATCATATGCTCTGTTAATTCAAGGCAAGAGAAGAAGTTTGAAGGTTCAGGTATTTCCTTGGCAGCTTGCCTCTGCACCCAAGAGAGCTCTTGAATCCTGGCCACACAAGCAGTGTGCCAGCCCGGCTCTGCGTGCCCCTGGCGGCTGGAGCATCTGTGCTGCTATGTCTTGCTCTCCCTGCTCAGCACCAGAGATGTGGTTTCAGGAGGAGCTCTGGAGAGCGTTCCCACATATCCTGATTTTTGCCAGAAGCGGGGAATAGGGGAGGTTTTAGCAGGGGCTACTCTTGCCCTGTGACTTGACGTACTGCGTGTGCACCTTCTACTAGAGGTCTCAAGGTATAGAGGGGAGCGGTGTTTTGCAGTTTGGAGATGGGATATTGCGCAGACCCTTCTGGACTGTCTTTCTGTCATGCCTGTGAACCGTTTGCATTTGATGAGTTTCCTCTCTTCTGTTCCCTCGTTCCTAAGCTGGTGGCAGGTGTCACAGTGTACCAAGAAAGACAGGCAGCCTGGTGCTTAGGGGACCCTGCTTCGCCTGTCTCCAGTTCTCAGGCACATCTCTGAGAGGTTTTGTAAATGGTTGCCAGTCTTCTCCTCTGCCTCAGTTTCCTCACCTGTGTGATGAGGATAAAGGATGCTTTCCAGAGGTACCTGAGGTATTTACCTCCTGATTTTTGTGTGATATTCAGAGTCCTATGGACCATGATGGAGACATGCTAAACCAAAGTTAGACTCTCAGTGTTAACAGCGTGTCCTCTTTCCCTCGCCCCCACCTTCTTCGCTGATGTAAGTGGCTTTGGAAAATGTGGGTCCTTAAGGGATGAGGAACAAGATAAATGCTTTTACATTTTTTCAGCTTCTCTTACTTTTCTTGCCCATAAGGATTCTGAGTAACAAATAAAACACGACTGCTATCTGTATGACTGATATATTTGTATAATTCCATCCATGGACTCAGACCCCAGAAGACACATCCAGGGAGGGAGGGTGTAGGTGGGAGAGAAGCTGTTTATCCCTGATAGAAACTTTTGTGTTGGCGTTGATGACAGCTCTTTGCCAACACACGGGGAAGGCCAGGACTCGACTGCTGGAGATGGAAAACCTCCTGGGGAACAGCATGGCAGCAGAATGGAAGTGGAACTTGTAGGAGAGAGTGGTTTTGGTCCCTGGGAAAGCACCAGTGGATCAGATGCTGGGCTGGGCTGTCATGGGAAGAATGCAGCTGGGACAGGGTCTGTGAGGCCAGGAGGGTCAGGAGATCCCTGCTGGTGTAACTCAGGATGGATTCATTGTGCCTGCAGTGTAAATCAGCAACGTACCCTTTGTCATCGCTGGGCCAGCCAGCCTTGCCTAGGCAAGCACCAGTGGCTATCTGAGCTGCCTCCTTACAGCTTTCCCTCTCGCTGCCTTCCTCACCTCTTGTACGTGATTTGATCTTATTAAATTGACACATAGATGTGAGTGGCCGGGCCGTAGTAAAGCAGCCCTGACCCTGGGAGGGAGAGGAGCATACTGCCTCCCTTTGCCAGACAACAAGGCCAGTCAGCCCTCGGTAATTGAGCTTTAATAGACTCTGAGAGGGGTGTAGCTCTCCAGGGAGTGGCCTCAGCTGGCAGCCCAGGAGGGACGGGGTCTATTGAAAAAGGCTTTCGTGACAGTGGGGAATGGTCCTTGCTCCGTGCCGACAGATGAGGCAGAAGAATTATTATCAACAGGAAACGCTGGACACTCAGCCAGTACTCCTGTGTGAGTGAGCGAGCTGGAAAACCTGCACGTGTCTGAGGTTTTAGAGTAAAGACGTATGCTGGCATTACTCAGTGCTTGATTTCTGGGACTCTCTCCCCCTCCTCTCTGTTTCTTGTGCACTTTCTGTATGCTCTGATCACTGACACCTGTCCTCCATCCCCTGAGACGTTCTCACCCTAGGGTACTGATTTTCCGTCTGCTATAGAGATATTCCTTAAGGTCCCCCCATCTCAATGAGAAAGTAGATTCTCCCTGAAGGCTGAACTTCATGCCGTGGGGCTGTTTCCCTGGTGGGCAGATAAGACATTCTCCAGCTGGAGATGTGGAGGAGGCTCAGAAGTGGACAAGCCAGGCTTCAGCACTGCCGACCTCTCCCAGTTGAACTCACCATTTGACTAAGAGAAGAACACACACGATGTTTCTCTTGTGGCTTTGAAAGAAAGATAGCCCGAGATGTTTTAAATAAATGAAAGCCCTAAACCAGATGCACCTAGCAGCTGCTCTGGTTTTCTGGCAGAGCTGGAGGCAAAGTACTGAAGCTGAGCTGAGGCTGGAACCCAGCAGCCCTGCCTCTGGGTCCCCTGCCCCCAGCACAGGGTGAAACCCTCGCGTGAGCGTTGTTCCCTTCTCTTTGTTGTCCCTTTCACTAGAAGGGTAAGGTTTCTTCATCCAAGTGTCAGGAAGGTCCAGGGAAGTGATACAGATTTACCTTGCCACTAAGACTGGCTGTCTCTCAAGTTTATGAGTTCTTCTCAGATGAATTAGCAGGTGATTTCCAGATGTGACTCCTGCTCATTAGACGTGGCTGCTGTTAGCAGATTTCATGCCATGTGCCATGCACTAAGAGCAGCTTCTGGGGGGTTTTATGACTTAGCATGTGTGTACTACATGTTCCGTAAACAGCCCCACCTGTATAATTGCATGTACCGCTGTGCTTCTGTGCCACTGTCCTGTGAGTTCACCCTGATTTGCAGGAGTGCCTTCACGTATATTCTGCAGGAGCGTTTTTGTTGGCTCAGAGGTCACACACACTTTTCAGCTCATCTGGTTTGTGTCTTTCACCTGAGAGCACATCCGCTCCTGAGTGAATTCCACAACCGTCACAAGTGGGCCTGGATTCGGCTTGGAAAAGGGGAAGATATGTGAGTATTTGAACAGCAATGAGCTGAAAGCCTGTGTGTGTGTGTTATTTAGGCTGGATCATATGGGCAATGGATGAAAAAAAATACATAAATTAAGAATACTTAGCACATACTATCTGCAGTTCTTAAAATATCTCATATAGATGGAAATTGGATCTAGGCAGAAAATAACTTTTTTTTTCTATGAGAATTTGTAAACTGCAGTTATGTCTGCTCCAGAATGGGATAAGAAGTAAAAATATGTAATGCTTTCACAAAGGAATAATTTGATTCTCATCCTGACCCTCTCTCTCTCTTCTTATACCCTAGCCCCCATATTTTGTATCGGATCAAATGAAATATTTTGTTCCCAGCGCAACTTTTTGCCACTTGAAAGTCCCTTTTAAACCTAAATGGTCTAGAACTTAAAAATGAGAAGTCATTTGCAATCATAAAGCAAATGTTTTTGTTTAGAAAATGTCAGAGCTGGATGTTGCCATGGTTCCACAACTTTTTTTGTGTTCTTTCCACGCCCCCAGTTGCTTCAGGGAGGGTGAGTTGTTAGAAATTGACCCCTCCCTTTGGTTTTAATCAATTGATGCTTTGGGAAGTAAGAGGTTTCCATGGAAGACTTGCACGTGGATCTAGAGGAAAAAAGAAAAAATTCATGTTAGTATTACGGGTTCTGGAGATATTTTTTTGTTCCACGCCATGCCAGCTTCATGTGGTCAGCTGAACTGTGAGCCTTAAGCTCAGCAAAAGAAAGAAACTTCTTTCTAAATCTTGTAGAAAAGCATGGAAACTTGAGTCCCATAGACTAGGTTCTCTGAAGGCATGTGAGTCCTCCTGTCTGTGGCCCTATCCTTCTTGAAGGTGTCACGATTTTTCTAAACTGATCTCATGATTTTGGAATGAGGAGATGGTCTGATTCATCATTTTTAAGTCCTTAGTTTTAACAATACTGCATTATTCCCAGATAGCAGATGGGGAAATGGAGAAATGTGGTGAATTGCCAGCAGCAGAGCCAGAAATAGAACCCAGATGTCCTGGTCTTGTGTCGAAGCTCCCCGGTCTCTCCAGGAGGGCAGCGAGCAGGCTGCAGTGCAGGGGGACCTTCCTCCCAGGAAAAAGCAAAGGCCCGGCGGGCAGCGTGCCCCCCCCGTGCTGCGGGATGCCGGTTCTCAGTCCATCCGTCCACCAGTGCGGGGAGGGGGCAGAGTGGCTGGGGGGTCCCTGCCAGCTTTGTTGTCAGTGTCCCTGTGCTGTGCCACGCGGCTCTGCCGTTGCGGCAGCCGGAGCGGGCAGCCCAGCTCGCACGTGCCGTTTCCACCTGGCTGCGCGTGCCGCACAGGTCAGCGCGCCGGCCTGGCGGGGCTGTGGGGAGCTGCCGGCTCCCGCGTTCAGCTGCCTGCAGGCCTAGCTAAGCCGAGGCAGTGTCTGGCTCCCCAGCCACAATCTCTCGTTAGAAAGAAATTAAAAGCCACTCAATTTTGGCTAATATCCCTCTGTAGGCCTTTAACTCCACCTGTGACTAACCCATTCATAATAGCTCTGTTTTAGTGGCTTGGGTTGATGTATCCTCAATTAATTCGGGAGGAGAGCGGCAGGGCCATATCTCTTTGTCTCCCCCTCTCTTACTCCCTGTCCTGCAGTCTGTCTTCTCCCACTATTTCATCTCTGCTATCATTTCTCCAGTCCTTCACCCTCTTCTCCCTGCCCAGCTGCCTTTTTCCCCCCTCTCACTTTTTGGTGTTTTCTTCCCCAACTCCTGCCTGCCTGTCTTTCCCCTTTGTTCTCCTCATGTCCTTTAACCTTCCTTCTCTGGCTTTTTCTTTCTCTCTTTTTTTTTTTTTCTTTTTTTTTTCCTCTTGACTGGTATCGCTTCCTTTACCCTTTCAAGCTTTCCCTTCCCTTCTAGTCCCTTTTCTCCCTCATTTGGACCCCTTCTGCTGATCCTCTCCCCCTGGCACCTCTCCTCTCCCCCAGCTCTCCCCTTGCTGCCTCTTCCTCCTTCCCCAGGTTTCAGATCCTCACGCGATTTCTCTCCCTCTTTGTTTCAGGCGCCCCCACCCCGCTCCCCACTCTCGATTATTATTAATGATAAAGGCTAAAACATCACATCAGTAATTTCTGAGTGAGTTTTGCAATGAAGCTGGGGCCTTATCAGCCCCTCCCGAGTGCCACAAATTTTACTTTTGCAATTTCACGCCTTTGGTTATTATCACGCTGCTTCGTCCCTGCTCTGCCTCGCGCTTTCCCTCCCCCCCTCCTCTGGAGAGAGTACTTAAACTTGTTTTCATTCCCTTATTCTTTATTTTTTTAATGTCCACTCTCTCTGGAGCCAGTAATGTTCTTCCTCTTTTTTCCTCTCCCATTTTCTGTTAATTCTGTGCCATCTGCCTTAGCATCTGTTAAAAATAAAATTTCCCTCACAATGAGAAGCCCTCCCAGCCTTGCCTCCATCCCCTCCCCCACAGCCTCAGCCCCCCTACTTTTCCTACCAGGGTTGTCAGAGGCTGCCGCTCTTCCTCTTGGGGTACCTCTGCATCCCTCTTCCCAGCTCCCCACCCGCCTTCCCGGGCTGGCTCAGCAGCATTTGCTGGGTGACGGGGTGGGAGTGGGAAGAGAAGGGATGAAGAAGAAGGTGCTGGGTGCAGATGATTGACTCTCACCCCACACGTGCTCACCCATGGCTCTCTTACGTGTGAGTGTTTCTGTGAGTCCAGGCAGGGTGGGAGTAGCACTGGTGTGGTGAATCAGCGCTGGGTTGAAGGGGGAGTTGTCTCCCTGGGATTGGGGAGTGGGGGCACCCTGGGAGCAGGAGAGGGTCTGGCTGCTGTGTAATGCACCAGCTGTCCACCATCCACACTCAGCTGGTGAAGGCTGTTTTGACCAGAGCTGTGGTCAGGTGTGGATCTGGCCACTGTAGAGCAGAGCTCCTACCGACCTGGTTGGCATGATCATGAGGAAAATTTCCTGGTCCAGAAAGGAGACTGTTGAGTTTTTTGGGAGTGATTTCCTTTTAGGGCCAAGCTTAGAGTAAAAAGTGGGCCAGGCCTCTGGGATTTCCCATTTCTATTGAGGTTTTGGCTGGGGATCTGATATGCATGTGAAGCCTCCCTTGGAACAGTGTCTTTGAAGGGGCTTTGGTTGGTACTTCCCCTGGGCAGGGTTTGGAGGATGAGGAGATGGAGGCTCTGGTCCCCACTGAAAGTTTCTTTTGTGATTTTGTGTCTGATGGCTTGGTTCCCACAGCAGGAGGTTGGATCCCTCATGGAGTCCGTGGGACTTGTGTGCCAGCCTTTGGGAGCTGCCTTGTGTTGGTGCTCTCTCGTCTCTGATCCAAGTCAGGCCAGAGTTTGAAAAGGGATCTGGCTCTCCCACCCCACTCACCCTGACCCTGTGGTACCTTAGAATGCGTCCCAGTTTCAGTATCAGGCTCTTCGTCTGGTCAGTCAGGGTCTTTGGAGGATGCCTGGAGCACAGTGTTTTGGGAGATTCTTAGCTCATGACACACAGCATCAGTATTTGCAAAACTGCTGACAGCAGAGCCCTGCTCACAAGCCCCTTCCTGAGGCTTTCGCTCCCCAGGGACCTTCAGCTTCTCCTTGAAGCTTTTAAAACAGCATGGCTTAGCATCCCTTCTGCTAACTCTACCGTGTGCTCATGATCTCCAAGACAGGGCCTCAAGACTTTCTTGTTTGTGTGTGCTGGGAAAAGCATGCTTACATACTGTTGCGCATGGCTTTACCTGACTCCGTGTGTTTGGGTTAAGGACTTGCACCCAGATGTTGAGGCTGTACATATGAGCCATCGTGTATATCTGTGTGTCCCACTGTAGAAGCCTTCAGCAGTGAACTGTTGCCTTTGCAGATCTGGATGTGTGTGTGTTTATCTCTGAACCCGTGAGTGGCCAGTTGGTTCATCTGTGTGTGTGAGCACGGGTTTTTGCTCCATGCACATCTGAGCATGTGCCTATGGCAGGTGCATTGGTGGGAGCGTACGTGAGCCTGGCTCCCTTGGCAGGTGTCTGTGGATGCCGGTGGATATGGGAAGCGAAGGTGCATGGCCACCTGCCTCCTTCCGCACACGCCTGCTCCGAGCCAGAGGGTGTGAGCAGGCAAAGTGTGTGCAGGGGGAGACCCCAGCGAGTTTACATGGAGCAAATCCCACCCTCCGTCTCCCTGCAGCGCCTCCATTAACAGCCACACTGAAGGGGCTCAGAAGCAGCATGATTCTGCTCCAGCACAATAACCTCTGCGGCTTTGATAACAACAAGCCCCCTTAAGCCCTCTTCCTCCCCCCAGCTCCTCTTTTCTCTCCCCTGCTCCCTTTGAGCCCTGCCGACAATAGGCAGGCCTGCTGCAGTGCTGCCCACAGCCCGGGCAGGCATACAAAGCCGCCGAGAGCTTACAGGAATTCTTTGGCAGGCTGCTGGTTGCTGCGGAGAAGAAGAAGGGCCCTTCATACTCGGAAGCTGTCTCATTGCCCCTGGCCCTATTCTCTTCCCGTGTTTGATAGACACTGAGCCACGGTAATCTCTCTCTGCCCCGAGGGGAACAACAGCTTTTGTGAAACAGATTTTTACAAACTGTTTTGACCCCACATCCCCGGCGCCCCCCCTTGCCTCCCCCCTTCCCTCCCCTCCAGTTCACTGGCTGTATCAGTGTCACATAATTAAATCAGCTTTCCTGTTTGCCTCTGCTTCCTGCTAATTGTTTGCTCACAGCTAGGATTAGCAAGTCAGGGTTATTTTTCACATATCCTCACACAGGTTTTTCTGCTGCAGGAGGCCACTTCATGGTTCTTGGCCTCCTTACCAGCCTGCTCCTCATGCACGGTGGACAAACGGCTCTGTGGGCCTTGGAGGTGCGTGGAGATCTCTGGGCTTCCCAAGGGACCACCTGGCAGTTCTGCAGGCTGGCGAGGGGAGAGAATCTGTGTCGATTTCCCGACACCCCTCCCCTGCCCTCCCTCCCCCCCCCCCCCAGTCTCTTTGGCAAAACAAGCTGAAGATTTTCCATAAGGAGAAGCAGTTTGAGAGTGGGGGTGACCCGCTGGGCACCTGGTGAGCCTAACACCCATTCTGCAGATCAAGTTGCAGCTCAGGGGCCAGTCAGATGAGGAGCTCCTCAAATGGAGGCTCGTGATAATCCCTTTGGGAACTGCTGAGCCACACCATTTTAATGGCATTAGCATGAAGGGTAAGCCTAAAGCAAATACTTGGTGTCACTATTGCAAGTGCATCACAGTATAAGAAGTTATCTCCCATTAGCTAAGCCCACATAGCTGCTCAGGAGCCCCACTTGCAGCCTTCCTTGGCTAGGAGGCAAAATGGACTAGCAGGCACCCCCTTCATGGCGTCTCCTCACTCTGCAGTTCACAGAGGCTAAAAGTGGGTTGCAGAGCTCGGCTAACAGACTGCGAGTAGTTAAGGCATAGTTACATCATCTGTTATGAGCCTGGACTTTCATCTTCAAGCCTGATCAAAATGCTTGAATGAAACAACTTGTTTTGGAAGGAGGGAAATAATTATTTGATTCAGCTAATTAGTGCAGAAAGTATCTTTTGCAACAAGCACTTGGAAAAATTCACTGTTTTTTCAGGAGGAGGGAGCAGAATATGTACAACATTGTAGTCTTTGCTCTGTCCTGAAGAACTACTGCTGGTGTGGCCTTGGTCTTTCAGGAGACCATGCGATTTTAATGGTTTTTCTCTCTGTTGGAAGGCATTTGTACTGAATGTTGCAGAAAAGTTACATAAAGTTACATAAAGGTTATCCTTATATAAAGGATAACTGCAAAATTCTGTTTTTCACCCACTTTTTTTTCCCCAGGGTTAAAAACTTCTTTCCCAATGCTACCAATTAGTCTTCCACTCCCTGATGGCATGGGCTAAGCATCTAAAGTGGCTTTAAATACAAATTTAACTGCTGTTTTCTTTTTGCTCCATGCTAAATAGATGAAAACATTTTTAGCTGGACATTTGAGGGCTGTTGGCTAACTGATAGAGTAGTCTTGAAGATATAAAATTTGCTTCCCTCTAAGCCCAGAGGTTTAATTAATAACAACAACAACAACAAAAAAACCCACCGGTCTTGTGCCCTGAAAAATATCTCTCCAGGTGTTTCACACTGAAGGCTTTACCTGCAAAGAAAATATTTCTCTTTCATAGAGACCTTTTGACTTTTCATTGGAGCTGCTTTTTGACTCCAGACTACTTGGGTGAGTAATCCTGGGCCCTTGGTATTCCCCGGCCACCCTGAATAGAAACACCCAGCCTTTCCTGCTTTGCCACATTTTCTGTTGGGAGATTCCCTCCCTGCTCTCAATATTCTTGTGTCCCTGTCGGTTCAGTAGGGCTTTGGTAGTTTCCATGTGGGAAAATAGATTTAGTAGGAAGGGCTTGAAAAAGACAATGGGTAATACACCAAGCCCTGTGTGATTAAGACAGATTCCTTTTTTTTACCAACCTCCCAACACTGCACCAGACTGAAGGTGTACCACTTAAATACAGTTTGTGAAAGTACAGCTCAGACTTTGCCTGCTCCCTGTATGCAGCAAAGGGTGTGCATTACCCTTGGCTCCCTGGAAAGTGTGTTGGGACTCCAGTTCAAAACTGGCTTTCCAGTCTTCCTCTTGCCTGGCCAGAGGATCCTCTTCTCCAGCAGGACCTGAGAAGGTGGGCCTGTACGTGTCAGCCACCAAGGAACTCAGCCGCAGTGCTAGATCCTAAAGCCAACTGCTGTTCCCTGTTGACAAGCTGGCCAGGGTCTGGTGCATGGCAAAGCTCTGCTATTCCGTTCCTTGTTTAGATTCCCTCATCCAACTTTCCTGCTAGTACAGTGTTAGATGGAGCCCTGAGTAAATGAATCTGTTTTGGGTGGTTGCTAATTAATTGGCTAATTATTAGGCTGACTGATGGTTTAGTTGATGATTCAGTGGTTGCTGGTAGCTTCATCATATGGGTAAAAGCATCCTTCATGTGTTTCCCAGGGAAGGGAACGAATACCAGGCTGGGAACCAGGAGTTTCTTCTAGCTCTTCCTGTGCCCTGGTTGGGTTTTGTAGCCTGGGATAAAGCTCTTTGCCTCAGTTTCCCCAAGTGGTAAGTAAGTGTTCATAGCTCATTGGACTGTTATGGACATTAATTAGTTCCCACTTGTTAAGGGTTATTTGAAAATGTAAAATGCAATTATCTATTACCTAAGTAACGGGCTGGTTTTCTGGCTGGCAGGATGGCTAGCAAATTGGTGAGTTACTTAACTAGCTTGATTAATGACCTGGTGCCGTTTACAATAGGAGCAAAATGACAGTAGGATGGTTCTTTTCGGCAATACAGAGCTATGTGGTTTTTTTCCCCCTGAGATAATGAATGGTAGGAATGCCTTAATTCAGTATAATAAATTTAGATCAAAAATCAGTGCAAGGCTAAATTATAGTTTAGGGTTCCGTTTTGGAATCGGTTATCATTCAGATGGAAGTGCTTCCTCGCAACAAGTTTTGACCCAGGTGAGGTGAGCCTGAGTAAATGGCAGACGTGGCGAGTTGTTAACACGATGACGAGCTGCCGGGCCGGGGGCCGGGATGGCGACCCCCCGGCGGGGGGCCGGGGTGGGGGGTGCCGGAGTGGGGGGGCCGGGATGGCGACCCCCCGGCGGGGCCCGGGCCGCTGCCCACGGCGGGCGCGGCGCTGCTGTCCGCGGTGCTGAAGGCGCCGCCGCCGGGCTCGGGCTGCGCGGGCCACCCCCGCCGCTGCCGGGCCGGTGGGCAACGGCGGAGCGGCGGAGCCGGGCCTCGGCCGCGGGGCGAGCTCCGCAGTGGCCAGCAGGGCCAGAAGGGGCGGCCGGTCCCGTTGCTGCGACGCGTGGGCAAGCGGAGTGGGGTGCCGGGAGGAGTGGAGAGCGGTGCCCTGTGCGCTTTCTGGGGGTCTGTAACATCACCGCGTGAAAGAGCCCGTGGTCTGGCAAGACCCACTGGCTGCAACCTTCTCTGAGATCCAAGCAAAATCAGGCTGGGATTCAGGAGATATTTGGGGTGAATCGGCCCTGAGCTGGAGTGTTCACCCATCGCTGCTTTTGTGGGAAAGGCAATTCCGGGACTTTCTCATCAGCTCCACAAGCCACTGCTGCTTCAATCAGTGCAAATCTCTTCTGTTACAAGGGAGACCAAAAGTGCCAGTTGTTGGTAGGATCTGCCCTTCCTGCCCTATCCCTTGGTAGGATCCAAAAGTCCTATTATTGACCCCTGTTTTCTGTTCCTTACCATTTTGTCAAATATTAACTGCACATCTCAGGTCTTGCAGGCTAGGTGTTTGCTCAGTTGAAGTTGTACATTTATTACCTAATTTATATCTTCTGGAAAAAAATAATTTAAAAACAATGTCATATTTGTTTTTCTGAGCAGAACTAGCATTCCATGCTCTGGGTCACAGTGCTGGAATTTGATGAGGATAGCTTTATTCAGGAGATCTTTAGCCTGTACCTCTGCTCCCAAGGAAAGATTACAGTATTCCAGGCAATTCTGTCAGATGTTTAAAACATCCTTAGAAGCCTCCAGTGAAGTCATCCTCCTTTCTCCAGGCAAATATATTGCAGCGCTAACTCCTCTAATATTCTTTCCAGTGACCAAAGTAAATCCTTTCTTGTTGCAATTTAAGCCTGTAACCTCTTTTTGTATCTGTCAGTGACATGGAAGAAAATTATTCCTTCCCTCTTTCACCTGTTAGTAAACTGCTGCCATGTCTCTCCTCAATCTTTTCTTTCAACAAAACAATTCCAGTTCTTTTGGTCTTCCATCTCATCTTCACAGATGTCTGATCATTTGTTCCCTGCTTCTGAGGGCTCAGAGTCCTCAGTAAGTTTGCGTATTTCTTAAATTGCCCCATATGGAAAGCGGCCCACCAGAGGAAGCCTTTCTGGGATAGATTATAGTGGGAAGAGTAATTCACATGTCTTGCAAAGGATGCTGCTGTTCATAATCCTGGTGTGGCAGCTGCTTTTTTTTTCCTGAAAAGCTTGACATAGTTGACTCATGGCTGTGATTCATCATCACTCCAAGATACTTTTCTGCAAATCTGCTGCTTCCTGAATTGTGTTTGCACAGCCAATTATTCTTGACAGTGTGGTGCCTGGTCTTTTTTCTTTTGATTTGGATTTGGGGCAGGGGGAAGTATGTAGTTTTCTAATGTGTTAGAAAAGGAAGCTAAGTCTTCTTTCATCTCTTCCACAGAATAGTCACAGTAGTATTAAAAGAGCATTTTCCACATTGCAGTCAGCATTAGTGTGGTGAAGATCTGGTAACTTCTGCCAGACATCTTTGTCTCTATTCCTTATAGATAAGTTTTTGGTTACAAACATTTTAAATAGTATTCGTGTCTTCTCTGCTGCTCAACCTGGATGTGCTCAGGAGTGAGTGGAGCAGAGTGAAAGAGATTTGTCCCTGTTGCCTCTGCCTCTTTACTTACTGAACCTGCAACGAGTCAGGGTCTGGTGAAGAAATGCTCATTGCATGGTTATTGAAAGGGGAGTTCCAAAGAGATGTTGGATGAAACACTTTGCCCCAGTAATAATTCACTGATTTTTAGGGTCGTGCTTCCCCCTGCTTTATCTTGAGGTGTGGCTCTGAGTCACAGATGTCATTGCTGAACATAATGGGAACGGTGGTGCTTGCACAGAGTGAGCTAAGTGCACTTGAAAACATAAAGGGTTTCCAAAGCAAATCAGATGCCTTTGGATCCTCATTCCTCTGTGACTCAGTCTCTTGTCTCTAGAATGGAAGTACAAGTCCTGTTTTTGGAAGTGGTTTCAAATCAGGAAAGCACTCAACCACTCTTGTGAAAAAAAATCCACAGGAGGAAGAAATGTACAGTTCTGTCTTCAGAAAAAGGTTTGCACAGTAAGCATAGTGCATAGAACCCAACAGTGAACAAAGAGAAAATGAAATAATGGCAGAGTCACTTATTTTAAGGGAAGACCTACAAGGGGAGTCCTAGAATCAGGAGCCATTTCCTTGGAAATATAGTCGAGATTGTGTAATTTAAACGGATAACATAATGCAATGTGTATTTAGGGGCTTTAACACTACAACGCAGTTTTAATTCTGGCATTTGCATCCTTTTGGCTCCTTGGCTTTGCACTTCAGGCAGGATCTGTTAATGCTGCAGGCAGTGATGTGTGTGCGCGCGCGTGTGTGCATAGTGGAGGAGACACAGCGTTTAGTTGCCAGAAAAACTAATTTGGACTCCACTGGAGCTGCGAAATGCTGCTCACCCTCTTGTATTATGGGAATGTCTAGGGAATGAGGGAAAGTCTCAGGAAGCCCTGTGTGGTTTACTATTTTTCAAATTTTGTCAGAAGAAAAGGTGAATTGAAATGTAATCTTTGAATAACATAAAAAAGGAGAAGGGTTTTAATGCTTTTCTCATCCCCCTCCCTTCCCCTTCTTTCAGTTCTGGAGCTGATTTAGAACTGGTTGGATACATTTACTTGGTGCAAATGACCCACTGCCAGCAAAAACCTTCTAATTTTCTCTTCTTCCCAGAAATCAGCTCCACTGTGGTGTCCCGCTGGTAGCTGTGATGATGCATCGCAAGTTTGGTGGAGTCTGTTTCTCACCCATGATAAGAAATGTCTTTTTTTAATACAGGCTGAGGGAATGTATTTTTCTCATGAGCCCTTTGTTAGCTAAGGGCTAATGAGTTTGGGCTGGTGGGATCTTCTGTAACATGTTGATGACTGCTGAAGGCGAGCAGTGTGATATGGCTGATTTCAGGGAGTCGTGAGGTGAGACAGGAGCAAAGTGAAAGGTGGGAAGCCAGGAGGAAGGGCTTGGGGACAAACTGAGAAAAGATGAAGAAGAAAGGAGAGCAGAAGCACACTTGACACATGATTCAGGTCCCTAATGATAGTATTGGCTAATCTAAATGCTCAGCATTGGCGCACAAAGCTGTGATCAAGCTTCTTCTGATCTTTAGCAGGAATAGAAAATGTAGGACATGAGGATCTCTGGACTCTGGGAGCACCAGAACAGGAGGGGGGTGGCATGTATTGCTTTTTGTGTTTCACAGGTGCCCATGTGGTCTCCCATAATGCCAAGAACAAGTTAAGTCTTGCTAATCTGCTTGCTGGAGTGAACGCAAGGACATGTTTGATTGAGCTTGACAGGCGTGACCCTGGCTTTTCCATGAAAGGCAGCTATGTCTGAATGGCTGGGCCATACCAGGCCATGCCAGACCAACACAGCCAGGGGAGCCAGAAGTGTGCAGAAATGCTCTTACCGCTTCAGAGGGGAACTTGCATCAGCCATATCTTACCGATATCCTAGCTGTATTTTCAGCTGTGTAGTCTCTGCTACTGTGTGCACTGGAAGTGACCACGCAGTCATCTACTTTCATCTTCCTCGGTTTCTTTCCTCAGTTACACTTGTCTAGGAACTAGCCTCCCATTCTTTATTCCTAGTCTTAGTTTTCTCTAGCTCTGTTCAGTTGGGTTTATCCTAACTAAAGGTCATGCCTGTGCAAGTAGGCATTTGAAAGTAGCCTTCATAATGGTCGGAAATATTTCAAGTGTATATTTTTCCTTTTTGATTGTGTTTATTTACTGCACAACACATCACAGGAAGTATTGATTGTGATGATCTACATGACTCTGGTGAACAGAGATGGTCAAAAATATTCAAAGAAAAGCAGAAATGACATTGCTGCCTTCATAGAAATATTCCCACTCTCCCAGCAACTCTGCTCATGAAATCTGGCTGTGTACCATCCCACACTGTTGGTTGTGCAGGACGAAGCTTTCTTATTGCTATGGGACGGTCATCTGTCCCCGCATTTGTATGTTGCAAGAGCACGTGGTCCCTTGCTCTCTTCCCCTGCATTGCCCTGAACCACAAAGAACCAGGATGGTGTCCCTAAAGCATGAACATGGAGAGATCTGTTCTTTGAAAAGCCCTTGAACGTTTCATCTTTACTCAGAGAATTCTTGGTGATCTATATCCAGTATCAAGGTTGTGATCAGCATTAAGTGTTTTAAAAGCCATGGAAACGTTTGTCCTGATCCTGCCAGATGTTTAGTCTTCTGTGCTGGTGGGTGACTGCACAGCCTGAGATTTGGTCCCGTGTTTGAATAAGGTGTTTAGTCCAGGAGAAGAAACATTGATGTTGTCTTCCAGGAAAAATGTTACCCCCATCTGGTAACGGGAACTGTTGGTGAAGATGGCCATACTGATTTGGTGCCTACACTGAAGAGATGAGGCTGGGCTGTGGTTTTTGTGCCTCAGAATGCCCAGATTTTTTCAGTTGGCAGTCACAGACACGTGCTGAGAACATGATTGCCAGGGTAAGCTGGAAAGAAAGCAAGCCTTTAAAAACCTGGTATGGAGACGACTTCTTTCTGTGCCTACAAATATGGCCACTTCCAGCTTTCCATTTGGATCCTAGAGCTGCTAAGTGGCGTTTGTCCACCAGAGGGCATGTGGGCCATTTTCTCCTCCTGAACACACAAAAAAAAGCAAAAGAGAAAGGTTTCCAAAGTAAATGCCCTTCCAAAACAGGACCCTGCCACTGGCTGCCTTGGCCGTTGCCATTGCAGCTGGGATGTGGAAGCAGTGCATGGGCAGCTGAGCTGGCGGCAGGAGTGGAGCTGATGCGACTCTGTGCCACTACTGCAGAGCCATCTCGATGTGATGCGTGGTTCTGCCTATGTGAAGGGTTAAATGTAAGTCTTTATGGTGCCATGACTTTATGGTTCCCTAGACTTGCATTTCAGTCCTCTGTATGTGCACACGTGTGTATATGCATGCATGAGATACACACACATGCACATGTACACACCCACATTTGCTCACACAAGTATCTGTATCCACACAGGCCCACTCTATAGCTTGCAAAGTAAATTAGACTTAAATGACTCTTTGGAAACAAAATAAATCAAATAGCATAATAGTACCATCTTTTTATCTCATTTGTTCCCATACAATTAGTAGTTTTACTGCCATGTTGTGACAGGTGACTGTGTTTGACCTTTGCCGCTTGGGTGGTTGGCTGGTGCTCAAACTAATGAAGACCCTTAATGGATTGGCTTTTGTGAGGCTGTGAGCGGTGGGGTTAAAGAGAAAATGGTGCCTTAGACAGAGTCCAGAGAAGATCCTTCAATTAAACCTGAAGTCTATTAGCAAAGAAATATTGAGGAGGTTGAGAGTTAGCAATGATTTAACCAGCAAGTCTTCCTTGTGAGTCGTTAAAATAAGAAAAAAAAAATATCTCCCTCGTTATTTATTGTTGAGTGTGTGGTTGGACTCCCATCCTCTTGGGTGAGAGGGTAGGAGCAGAGTCGTTGGCTTGGAGAGTCTGGGGCTACTGGTCCAAGTTTGTTATCCCCTTGGCTCCCACACAGCCCACTTGCCTTGGACAAAGAGTGGGGAAAAATGAAGCAACGGCAGGAACAAATGAAAAGTGATGCTGAGGAAGATAAAACCAGATCTCTGGGATAAATAAGACTTTTTGGAACTTAATTGTTTTTCATGATGTAAATAAATTACAGTGAAAGAAAAGGAGAACCGGCAGCTTCTGGGCAGTGAGTCAGAGGGTAGTGCCGAGCTGCTGAGGGTGAGTAATAAACAGGAGTGGAGGGAGGCTGGTGCAGGACAGGCAGGGGCAGGCCAGAGCGGCACAAACAGACACGGCAAGGAGCGTTAGGTGCAGGGAGCCAAGGGATGGCCGAGCTGCGAGAGCACTGGAGGGGCTGGGCCTGATTATGGCAAAGGGCCATGGGGCCATCCTCCTGCTGTGTTAGATGCTTCAACAAAAATCATGCACGTGGCAGATACAACCTGCCTGCTGCTCCACGGGATCTCCTCCTGCTCCCAATGGCTAATGAGCTGGCTCCTGTCTCTTTCTGTTAGTTTCAGTGTCAGAACCTGAGCATTTTCCATTCCTCCCAGGCAGCCTTCCTTCCTTTTGTTTTCAAGAGTCGCTTAACTTTCAGCCTGAGCAGTATCTTGCTGCAGTGTCCACGATCTTGAGCAGAGCCAGGGCTGTCTGCCCCTCGCTGGTCCTTTGGGCGGTGCACTGTCCTGTGGTTGAGAGGTGGGAGATGGGAAGGATCTGATGAGGGAAACCATGAAGCTGACTGTGCTGGGTGGAGAGACCTACCTTCCCACTAGTCAGCCAACATCTCACTGTTGTTGGGGTGTCCTAGAGACTGCTGGCGTAGCTGAGGCTTTCATCGCCACACGCTTCCCCTGCCTGCGCACCCGATGTAATGCGTGTGTCAGCCAGGCAGGCAGTGGCTGAGGTGGGATTGGAGGGAATGGTGTCCTGGGTCCTGATGTGCCTCCTTCACGCTGGCCTGTGCAGGGGCTGGTTCTGCATCTCTGTGCCGACCTCTTTCTTCTCTGCCCTGGGCTACACCCCTGCAGATGGGCCACGTAGGTAGAAAGCAGTTTGTTTCCAGCAAGTGTGTTTGCTCTGTGCTTCTCCCTTTATCTCAGGGTGGTATTTTTTTGAACATGCACTTTTTGAACAGTGTTTTTTGCAGTTTTTTCTGCCCCTGCTGCTCTTCTCAGTGCAGAGGCCTTTCCTGGTGGATGCATGAGTGCCTGCACGTGAGGTCGAGCTGAGCAGTCATGCTTGGATTGGAACTGCACCCAGAATGAGACCAAACCAGACACTCCCCCTTACTGGGATGATAGAATACCTTTTGAAGGTAAAAAGCGGGGAAAAGTGAAAAGCAAAGAAAAAAGGCAAAATGCCTCAGTGGGCAGGGAATGGGACTCTCTTTGGAGCCTCTGGTTGTGCCTCAGAGATGTGAAGGGAACAAAGCTGGAGGGAGCCCAAACTGCTTGATGCTTACACAGGGGCAGTGGGGTTTGCCAGGTCTGCAGCCTTTTCTGGCTAGGGCAAAGGAGAGGTTTCACTCCGGTTCAGCTGAGCTGTCACACGGCTGTGGAACGCCTCGGCTGTAGCGCCCAGCTGTTCCTCTTCCTGGGTTGTCCCACCTCTGCACCCTCAGACAGGACTCTAGAACTGAACACCCTGCTCCAGAGCTCCTCTGGCGCCATGGCGGGCCCTCGGAGTGGGGCTCCAGGACTGCCAGAGGCTTCGCTCTCTCTTCCTCTCTGCATCTGTCTGATGTTTCACTCCTTCCCCACAGAGCAATTCCTTCCTTTCACTCGCACAGTCCCTCTTTCTGTCTTTTTCTTTTCTCTCACTCTTAGACACGTGCCTCCCCCCTCCTACCTCCCCCTACTTTGGGGATAATTTAACATGTTACACACTAACTTTCCAGTAATGGCACTCCAGCTTTTTGAAATTCTGCTTCCCTGTTTTATGGCTGGGCCTCTAATGGTTATCTCGCAGCCCTGCCTCTGGCAATCATGTAAGGAATAAATAGAAGCTGACACAGTAATTTACTTAAATCTTCTCCACACTTTTGCAGCATTTTCCTCCAGAGGATACCCCCGAAACAACAATTATTTGAAATGTCACGCGTTCCTGCCCCTAGGCTACCGACAAATGAACATTAAATCTATTAACAACAAAAAAAATTAAATGTTTACTTTTCTGCGAAGGTAAAGGAGAAGCTGGAGAGAGGGAGGGATGTCTCCAATAAATTTCTTCTCAATAATAAAGAGGTGTAGTTAATGTTCTCTCTAAGCAGAGTCAGCTTGCAGCCCACATCCTATGAGGACAGAGATGTGATGCCACCGTACTGCCACACAGACATACCAGGGCAGCTCTGATCACCTCGTTTTTCCAGGCCAGGGAGCTCAGTTTTAGGTTGGTATTTTTGTGGATTAAGTAAGATGTGTGGTGGGCCAGCAGCTGTGAACAGGGTGGTCCCAGCTCTCAGCCCATCTGGCTGCTAGTGTGTGCTATGGGGGCTGGAGCGGTAGGAGAGGAAGCATTACCCTGTTGCCAAAGGGAGGTGAAGAGTATAACTCATCCCTTTTACAGAAAGGAAACCTGAGTGTTTTGGAGATCTGCCCCTGCCTCCTGTAGAAGAAAGTCTAAGCTGGAAGTGGGGCCCAGCTTCTCTTTTTTGTCCTGTGCTCCTGTCCCTTCACTCAACTTTGCTGAACATTGGTAAACATAGGTACTGGGGGTGGGACCACGCGAAGGTGGGCTCAGCCGTGCCTATGGGTCCTGGTGGAAGCTGGTGGGAATCTGGGGAGTCACTTGCATCCACTTGCTGTGGATGAAAGTTCACATAAGGATCTGGGCAAAACAGGCTTAGGGGCCAGGCCTAAAGCATGGGGAACCATTTTCTGTGCTGCAGAGGGGAAGTTCTCCATCCCTGGACGTGTTTGAAAATGCATAGATGCAGTGCTTTGGGACATGGGTTAGTGATGGACTTGGCAGTGCTGGGTTAACGATTGGTCTTGATGATCTTAAAGGTCTTTTCCAACCCAAATGATTCTATAAGTTTAGGTCCAGAGCAGGTTAGAGGCTCACCAAGATACAGCAGCAGAAATGGAAGGAAGTATCCTAGCTCTACCCTGATCATTTCATACTCTCTTACAAGGACTGTCCCACTACTTGAACTTTCAAGTTTATGGATACTTTGGAAAATGTTCCCTGTCCATTGATTCAGCATAAGACTGTCTCGGGAGCCGTTGTGTTTATACAGCCAGGAATCTAGCCCTATTTCTTTGAAATCCTCTGGCTGTCTGAGTTTGGCGAATGGTTGGATTCCAAAGGAACCAAAAGGACCACACGTCTTTTTGTGAATGAACTTGTGAAGGAAAATTTCTCATCTGATGTTGAATGCTGCAGACCCCATAGAAAAAATTGCTTCATTTTCCCTTCTTTTCAGCAAAAGAAGATTGGGTGTAACCTCAGACACCTTGGAGAGGGAGGCACCTCTGACATGGTATATGAACCAGTTGTTGATATGTTGATATGGAGTGTGAACCCATATGATATGGAGGTTACCCACCCTTTGAAGGAGGACACATGAATATCTGACCAGCCTCCTATTCCTTTGTGTGAAATGGCCAGGCACTTTAAACTTTGCTGTCACCACAGATCATTGTATCACCAGGCAAGTATGCTAGGATGTGTCTGTCTTTTTTTCCCAGCAGGCTGGGGCCACACTTCCTTGCCACTGGTTCTGACACTCAGAGCAGTGGCAGAGACATCTAGTAGATCTGCAGCATTCAAGTCCCAGAGGAGCTTGCTGTCCCAGTTGTAGTCCATTTCTTCACTGCTGTTCCGTGTAAGCGGTCCCAGTCCACCTACCAAGGTGGCTGATGATACATGGATGCTCAGTCAGGCATCTACAACACTAGAGTGCTCTTGAACTGTGATCGCTTTGTATCAGTGGGGGATAGTGCTCCTGGGATGGTGTCTGACTGGGAGAACACAAGGTGGCTCCTGGAGTCCTGCTGGCACAGGCCTGTGCCCTCACAGGGTAGTTTGTACAGCCAGGGCATTCAGAGCTGGGACAAGGCTTCCACGTCCCGTGGCTCCCCTTGTTGTTTTGTTGCTACCTGCTATGGTTCTTTAAGGAACATGAAGTTCATCTTTCAGGTGTGTGATATGTGTATGTGTCTGGAAGGAGTGAGTTCGTTCTCTACCAACAGCCCTGTTGACATCCAAGGGTGTTTCAGAAGAGGAAAGTAGCTCATCTGGTTTAGCTCTGGAGGAGCAGCTGCTTAGGGCTCTTCTCAGGCCTGGTGCAAATTCTTTGCCTGTTTTCTTGCCCCTGCCAGGGCTGTGCATGGAGAACATGTCCTTTCTCATCCAGAGAGAAGGGTTTGTGTGAGGTTTTTCTGGGGTTTCCCATTTACTTTCTGAAACAATCTATCCCTTTGATGGAAAGGGTTGTCTTCTTCCCCACTCCAGATTCAGCTAAGTGCCTGAGGTTCAATGATGCATGAAGAGCAAGGTAAATATTACACCCATGATCAGACAGCTCCACAACATAGATACTCCATATGGTAGACCACACAGCTAACAATGCACAAAGCACAGGGGTCTGACTTGGTCTTAGCGCAGGCCTCAAAGTTTACTGTATATTCTGGAGTATATACCACAGGTGAAGTCGTCTCAGTATTGCAATGAGTTGGTTTAGATGCGCTGCCAGCCAGGAGTCTAAGCACCGTAGCACGTTCCTGAGTTATCAACGCATAGAAACACAGTTATGTGGTGTAATATATTGGGATCAATTCTTAATATGTAGTATCAATACAAACCAGTGTCTGCCATTATAAATTGCAGGGCCTCGAATACCTCGTACCCTATTGCTTAGAAAAAAAAAGGCAGCAGGAAATTGGGAAGAGGATTCACCAAACTACTTTGCATTAAGTTTTATTAAGCTTCCTCCTCTAACGTCTCCGCTTTGATCTCTTCTCTGCCCAGATTCAGATCCTAGCTCCTGATTTCCACCAAGGTATGCAGGGAAGCTGGGTGCCTGCACATGATTTTTTTTCTTTTTTTTTTTTTTTTTCCTTAAGCTTTGTAGCTCGTTCTTGTGCTCTCAATTCCGGATAATGCTGGATCCCTTTTATCCAGCCCCTCCTCTCGCCCTTTCAAGTGAAAAGGCGACTCCTGTGCCCCCCCATCAAAGTTAAAGGGAGGCTTTAGAGAGGAAGGCTCAGCACGCTGGGGCTCTTGAGCTGTGTTTAATCTCTTTTCCCGTTCCTGTGTGCCTCTGTGGCTTCCCTGCCAGTTTCTTTGTTGTTGAGTTTCTCATTTCCTTTTATTTGTGTGTGCGGGAGGTTGCCAGGCTCACTGGAATGCAGCTGAAGTCATCTTGGGGGGACGTGGCTCAGCCCCTGTCCAGTTATACCGACCTGCCTCACCCACCCTGGGCAGGCTGGGGTGGGCTGGCTGGGTGCAGGGCAGGAGAGGCGCCCACCTCGCTGGCACAGGGGTGGCGTGTCCAGCACCTCGCAGGGTGCAGGGGAGGAGGGAGGTAGGAGGTAGGGGGAAAGGGAATGGAGAGCGCCTTGACCTCTGGGCCGCTGTCCTGCCTGGGGAAGGGGATCGGAGATGAGTGGAGCCTTTGGCAGGGGAGGGGGACCTGGTCCGTCTCGGCTTCTGCCTAGCCTCAGCTGACCTCAGTGCTGTGCCCCAGTTCCTGGCCATGGCCACCCTGCTCTGCTGAGTGACACTGGGCTGAAGGTGTGGCCTTTGGGTGTATGCTGGGATTTGTTCCCAGGAACAATATGGGCTGTATTAGGCTCCAGAGGGAGACAGCTTGAACAGGACTGGTCCATCGTGAATGTTGCTCCAGAGCTGGACATGGCTCTGGGGAATGTGTTGGTCTTAACGTGTCAATAGAGACTGAGTTTATGTTCGTGCTATTTGCTGTTCCTTCATCATGAAGGTTCTTCAGTGGAAGACACAGCATGCTTCTCAGCCAGCCTCCGGCTGGTGTCCGTAACGGGAGGGTGACTGCTGGATCTGCCAATACCTCACCCCCTCTGTGACTTTTTTGTGGGTTGTGGTCCTCAACGCGCAGCGATGTGTATTGCCCCTCGACTGCAGGGTTTAGACTGAGCCAGACCTCTCGTAGCTTGCTTGCATGTTGGGCCTTCCTCCTCCATCCCTTGCAGCATCCAGGCTTTGATTGGCAGCTTTTGATTGGCGATTGCATCGCCCTTCTTGTGCTGGCGCGGCAGCCCCCTCGGTGCAGGGCAGCAGGGCTTCCCACAGTCAGAATGTGGCCGGCATTCTGCCCGTTCCCTCCCGACTGGCTTCTTGCATGCAAGGCAAAGCTCCGCTGGCCTTTTCCTGTCACCTTCCAGAGCACCAGAGTTTCGGTTCCAAGGGACACCTCAGCAGCTTTGCTCTTTCATTCCAGTTCATTTAATACTTACATGTTTCTGGGACTGATTTGGGCTCAGGCGTAACATTGAACCCAAGTGCCCTAACAGAGCTGTTTCGTACAGATGTGCGTACTGCTTTTTCAGGTTTCCTGGTCCTTGCGTGATTTCACCTGAATTCCTGGTAGAGCTTGGCAAAGGCTTTGTCAGGGCTCCAAGTACACTGATGGACCTTACTCGTCCTGAGAGTCTCATGTGGGACCTCCACCCACACGCCCCACTCATAGGCCCAGGGGCTCAGTTTGAGCTTGTCGCTGGGCCTTCAGTCTCTGATGGTGTAATGCTGGAGGAGTGGCTGTCCGTGGATCAGCCGCTGTTGTACCTGCTGTGGATCTTGTTAGTCCAGACCCTGGTGCATGCGCTGACTTCCCAGCTTGACCTTGCTCCTGCCTTGTTGCTGTGGTATGTGACGTGCTGAAAGTAGGGGTTCCTCACTAGATGAGTGTTCCCAGTGGAAAGGACAGCAAGCTGTGTGATGGTTTTGCTTACGATGGGTGTGGAAGGTCTAGAACTGGGGATTTGCTGTGTAGCAGTCTGCAGCAGTTCTGGTTGGGGCTGTCCCATTGTGCAGAGCTGAAATCAGTTAAGTTTTGCTGTTATTTTCTGCTCATGGGCACTGAGAGCAACAGTGATGGCAAGGACCTTGTCCTGGCATGGTCTCCAGCAGCAAGCATGTTCCTTTTTGATTCTTTTGAAGGTCTGGTTAGGGAACGCAGAGCCTGCAGTCCTGCAGTGCTTCAGTGGTTCCATATTGTTCTCCTATGGTTTGCATTTTCCTGGTTTCCTTTGTACTGGGCAAGTTCTGTGGAAGAAAGGTGGTCTTTCCAGTTGGTGTTTATATGGAGACTCTCTAAGGATGTTTTTATCATTTCACAGTGATTCAGGAGACAAATCTGGAGAGGAATCTTGGTCCAGACTAATCCACATACTAGATCAGGTCCATTGAAATATTTCTTGGGTTTTGTGGTGTTTTTTTGGGGTTTTTTTGTTGGTTTTTGTTTGTTTGTTTGTTTTTTAATTGGCAAATTTTACCTTTTTCTTCTGTATTATAAGTCTTCCAAAAATCCACTGACATTTTGACTTGAGAAAAACATCTACTGGAAAAAGGGAAGAAGGGAGGGCTTGATGATTTGAGAGAATTGTGGAACTGAGTGGGAGAATTCCTTGAAGTTAGTTTCAAACCCCTGTAGATAGATGTACACCATAGGTAGGTCAAGGCAGGTAGGTAGGGACTCCCTGCTATATGTGGGTATTTATGCATAAAGGGATCCACGTACATATCTTTAAGTGTGTTTTCCCTGCCTTTTGATTTTTGGTTCTTACAAGAGCAATGGGGCCTGCTGATACTTTTGGCTGGTCCTGCTTTGTAAGGGCAGAATGTGTTGCCTGGTTTCTCAAAGTCTCAACAGACCTGTCTTCTGTGGCTGTGAGTGGTTACTGTTGTGCTGTACAGACCAGAGCTGTTAGGCTTGTGGACCCTATGGCTACCAGCCAACATGTCACTGGCCCGGTATCTGCCAAATCTCCCTGCTGCTTTGTTCAGGGAGCATTTGTGCTGCCATTGTCTCTGTTCCCTCTGGACAGGCCCATGGAGTTGTGCAACTCCACATTTATGTAGTATCTACCTGGACGTAATTGTTTTGGCTTTGCACCTAGAACAGTCTGTCAGTTTGCAACCCTGAAACTCCTGCAGGAGACCCAGAGATTGCATCACACATCAAGGGGATGACTGACTGGTAAAATCTATTGCAGTGAGCAGGGAAGAGTGTCACTTGCTGTTAATACCCATCTGTCCTTGCTGTGGTGCTGCTATTTCAACTCAGTGGTTTAAGTATTGTTGCAGAGAAGATTCCACACTTGAATTTTCCCCCTCCCAATTCTTCTGTGAAGTCAGGGTACTTCCTTGTTGTACATCTGGCAGTTCCTGAATTTTTTATGGAGGATTCCTCCAAAATTTCCAATACTTTTTAAAGTGAAAAATGTGTTTTCTTAACTAAGGTATTGTGAAGAAAGCTTCTGATAAAGGCAGTGTCTTGTGCTAGAAACACTTTTACTCAAGTATTTTTCAAGAAGTTTCAGCTTTTACTATATCCACTTGCTGTTTTTTCTTACCAACCTCAAATCTTTTCATTCTTGGTTTTCTTCACGAGGAAGAACTGCTGTAGGATGGCAGAGCAGAAGGAAAGCGCATCATCTAACCACTCTGATTCTCCCCTGCTGCTGCTTGGCATCCGCACATACTGTGTATTGCAAGAGAAAAGCCAGACCTGGAAGCAATCTGCTGAGGGTTTCAGATTCTCTCTGTTCCTCTTTTCCAGTCCATTAGGCCAGAAAGGGAATGGCAGTCAACAAGTTTTTCATCTGGAAGTGTAGTCCTGGGATTTCCCCAGATTTTTACCCCAGCTTGAGCTGAAGGCCAGTTTTCAACTATCAGTCATTCTTGGCTGAACCTCTATTCTGTCTTTTCAGAGCCGATTTCTCCCCCCTGCCCCCCTTTGCAGGACCTCCTTTGCACTCATTCAGGATGTGGTCGGATCAGGCCCCAGCACAGGTCAGGTACTTGCTTGTGCTAGTCTGGACACAGCATGGTCCTAATCTGTGACATAATTATTCTTTGAAAAGGGAGTTTCTGCAGGGGATTAGCCTAGGCCTAATTCTGATCTGTATTTTAGTGGTTTTAATAATACAATGCAAACCAACCAGAGAGGTAGCAAGCTGGAAGAAGGTTGCAAGTCTGTGGGAGGACAGGGTTGTAACTCAAAATAGCTTGATATACTGGAGAGATAAACTAGAATCAGGGAAGTTATATTCAGTGGATGCAAAGGCTCTATGTGGCTAAGGAACGGTGGAACTGGTGCCCTGCCGAGGTGGGAGGGCAGATCTTGAGCTGGGTGCAAGTCAGTAATATTGCACCCTCGCAGTAAGGAAATGTTTGGGTCTGGAATATGTCAGTGCCAGGGTCACTGCTGAGACACAAGAGGGGTCCCCTCCTGCTCTGGTGTACTGCTGCGGGGTCTTGTCCAGTGCTGAAGGCTGCCATAGAGCTGGAAACGGTGGCTGGTGAGGAAAGGCTAAGGAAGTGCTTTATGGGGAAGTAGAGGAGAAGGCTATGGGTGTTAAAGGCTAAGTTTCCTGGTGTGTGAGTGAGTGATACCATGAAGCAGGTAAACAGCCATTTCCTCTGCCCACCTGCTGTCAAGCAGAGAGAAACAGGGATCCCTAGAATGGAGGGAGACTGTGCAGTAAAAGCTCTTGCTAACTCATGGAATGTAGAAGCACTAGTAGAGATTACCATGCAGCTGCTGGGATCTTGGCTGGAGGTGTTTCAAAATATGTGACAGCCAAGGATGGTCTGGATGTATTTGTCTCTAGAGGGAGGTACCTGGGTCACTGCATTGCTTTCTCCCAGCCTGCGTTTATGCCTTTCTCTCCATCCTTCTCATCTGCCTGGAAGCTGACAAGACAGTGGGAGCTTCAAAGGAATTTGTACTTTGAAGTTTTTCCTTTTTCCTAGTGGAGAACCTCTAGAATCAGCAAAAACACATAGCACATGCTACGTATTCCCCCAGCAGAAAACAAAGCTATCTATCTATCTGATGTAGAATGCTTTGAAATTTCCTGGTTGGAAGACGATTGATTGTCAGACAACTATTACACAGCACAACAGAGATTCCAGCTCCTCTTTGGTGTTGGAAAAACTAAGGATTAAACTGGCACCTCCTTGGGGAGGGATCTTTTGAGACAGGTGTCCCCTGCACAGAGGCAGGGCAGTGAGCACATGGTGCTTTCACCAGCCACCAGCTCCTGTGTTCCAGCCCGTGCCACTGGCAGCTCGGAGCTCTGCCCCTCTTTCTGCAACCCTGGCATGCGTGTGGCTCGTTAGCAGCAGCCCGGCAATCGGGAGAGCCTGCTATGGCAGCAGCTGCTTTTCCAGAGCTGTCCCATGCGCAGTGCAGCATGGAGGCTGTTTGCCAAGGTGGGGCGCTCCCTGCAACTGACTGCGACGGAGCCTGTGGGAGGGGGGCTTGGTCTTCACCCAATGCAACCAGCTGGAGTAAACTTTGCTTCCTTGCAAAGTGCTTCCACCTTGCACTCCGGCCTGCCCAGCTATTGCCCTGCTCCCTGGTGTATGTGCAGCCGAGTACCAGGGAGCAGATGGAGGACGAGCCATCTGGCTTCTACCAAGCTCATTCCCAGGCTGGAGCTGGGGGAACTGCTGGAACAAAGGATGGCATCGCTTGGGAGTGCCTGGACTAGGGAGTTTGTTAGTGCTGTAGGAGTCTTAAGCTTGCTTCTGCCCAGCTCATTGGCTTCTCAGCATCAGGTTTCCCAAGCTGCAGCACTTGCGTGTGTTCCCTGATAGCTGAGCTGTGGGCTCCAGCCACGCTCCCTGTCCAGGGGACTTCTGCTGGACTCATGCAAACCACAACCTGTTTTTCCCCTCCTCGGCCCACACTGCTGCCCTTGTGGTAGGACCATGTGGGTCATGTTCCTCATGGACAGGTCATCCTGGCTTCCCCTGACATGGCCGACACAGCCAGACCCTGTGGTGCTGGCTGAGATTTTCTTGGCTCAGGTTCTGCTTCGTTCCATGCTAGCTCCACACAGCCGGGCTGCGTGGGGCTAGTCACCAGGGAACAGGGGCTGGCAGAGATGAATAGAGGATGCGAACAGTTCCCTTGGTGCCCTTTTCCCTCAGTCTTGTTTCCCTCTCAGCAGGGGGAAGCAGTCTCTGCGCGGTCCTCTGCCGATTGCATCGGGGAAAGTAATTAAAAAGAATTAAAAAGGAAGCAGAAAGGGGGTGGGGAGGAGCCCAAACCTGAACAGCCCCAAACAGTTACAAACTCAAACAAAAGAATAGCAGGGTCTTCCTGCTCAAAGCCCTGGGCCACCCTCGCCGGGCAGCAAAAGACAACAGTGCTCTTGTGGCTTACCGAAGGGGAAGGGGAGGAAGGGAGGAAAGCCTTGGCCGTATTTCTGCTGGGGTGGTGACGTGAATTGTGGGCTGGTTGGGGAAGCAGTCACCAGATTGTTCAGATGGGCAAAAAACCCCCAACAAACCGGAATTTAATTACACAAGGCTGACTCTTCCATCTGCTGAAATAGGCAACGGCTCTGCATTCTGCCTTTTGGAGATGGAACAGTGTGCGAGGTACCAATCCCAGGCAGGCAGTGTCTCTCTCCCGTCCACTTTGCTCTGGGCAAGTATCAGCCTCTGTTGGCAACTGCTCTAGCTGGGGAGCAGAAGGTGCAGCTCCTGGTTCCTCCTCTTCTGTCTCCAGGGAGGGCCTGAGCTCTAAGGGTACGGGTGTGTGTCTGGTCTGGGAAGATCTGGTTTATAATCCAAACCCATAAAGGTTTTCCCCAAATAGTTGCCTAAATTTTTGAGTTTGTCTTGAGATGTGGAAGTCTGGGCTCTTTCAGCCACTCATTTGGTCTGAATCATGACTGGATGTGACCAGTCATCTTTAAAAGGCTTGATTGATCTTTGAGGTCTGGTTGAGTGCTTGCAACTTGGAATCTGTGAAACGATATGGGGGGTTGTTCTAGGACCCTCACCATCTTCACTTCCTTCAGCTTCTGCTTCAGTGCCAGCATGTACCTGCCTGAACACACCTTTCTAGGGCTCTGGGGCAAAGGCAGAAACTTTGAGACACCAGTGAGGTAATTTTTGTTGTAGTCAGTGCAGCCTGCAGGCTGGTAACGGAGGTGGTGATGGAGAGCATGGCAGAGCATGGACTCTGAAGATTAGTTGTGGAGTCTCATTCTGAAGTCCTACAGGCCACACACTTGCCTGGGTCTGACACAGTCCCTGCTTCAGGTTTGAGAAGGAACCTGAACCTCTCAGAAAGAGCAGTGCTTCCCCTGGGTTTATTTCCACATGTTGGAACTCAGCTTCAAATGATTTGGGTTTTCTCACCCAAGTACTGGCCCCAGGGAATTTCCTGGACCATTTTCCTATTAGCCCTCCTTGCTAGAGTTCCACTGAGGTAGTTTGCAGCTGCCAAGGCTTAGGCTACAACCCTTACAGTAGTCCTTAAATCTAGCGTGGTGGCTCCCCGTGAACATTGTGGATATGCACATTTACGTCTCACCTGGCATACCGCAAGCTGACACAGAACCCAAAGGGGTTCTGCTACCACCAGGGAGGTTCGGATTATATACTGAAATTGGTTTAGCTGCTGTGCAAAGAGTGCTTTTCATTGGTGGTGCATCTAATAGCTTGCCTTAGTTTATTTACGTGTATATTCTGGCATCTACTGTGTATTAATATGGGTCTCTGCATTTATATGCCTAACTGCACTCTTCTAGGTATAATGGTGTCCATGTCATTAAAACTTGCAGGTTTATCTTTATGCAGATTACCAGTATTGGGGTAAAACATTACCAGTTGGATGCACTCGCAGCTGATTTCTAGTTCAGTGGCTGATCCTGTGGAAACGTGTGGTCCCCAGACATAGGTCAGGTAAGTGTATTCAGTGGTGTGTTTCTGGGGTATGTTGTGAGGTGCAGCATTGTTAGGTTGTGCGTTGGATGCATCCCTCCCCAGGGGTGTTTCTGTGGGGTGTTTTGAAGCATTCTCTCTGAGCGTCACCATGGGGACAAGCAAGGGGAGAGAACGCAATTTGTATTTCTTACTGTTGTGTGATTGTACTCTCACAGCGCCTCGGAGTGAAGGTGCGTGATGAACTATGTACCTCTGTCCTGTATGTTTCTGTATGACAACAATATGCACGCACACATGCACTCACACACAGAGGCACACACCCTCCAGGCTCCAGTGCGTGTAGGAGAGTGTGTGTGTGTGTGTGAATGCTATTTAAATAAAAAAGAAAGGAAGTGAATCAGGGTCGTTTCCATTTTAATTGTAAAACAGATAAGCACTAAACACTTTGAAAAAGTAAATGACTTGAGAATAATTACTATCTATTACTCTGCATCCCAGGGGGGCAGTTGGAGGAGCCCAGATGGCTACAAAAATGGGATTTAGCAGAAAATTGAAGACATTATTCACCGTAACACATTATCAATTACCTTCATATCAATTACAATAACCTTACATTAGAAGAAGGGCCAGGAGACTATCTTCAGCCCCCAGCCTGAATAGTAATTGCACTACCCCTATGGATGTTGTGTGTGTTAGAGGGTGGGGGGCACCACAGGGTTGTGCAGGGGTTCTGGCAGCTCCCACTGCTCGTGGGGGGGAGGAGGATAATGGCTCAGGGTAGCTTTCCCTTCCCTCCCCACAGTCACCTCATGGAAGGTTTTTCTCTGTCCTGTTTGTGTGGTCTAATAGCTCGAAGGGCAGCTGATATGGCTCCTTCCAAGAAATTCTGCTTGGCTTGTCATTTGGGAAGCTCACGGTCTCAGTGCAGAGACTGCTGTTTCGCACCAGTGTCCTCTACTTCCCTCTTCCCACTCTCAGCCATTTCAGCCAAGCTGCTCAGGTTATTGGTGGGGGTTGGTATGCAGTCTGAGGTCCTTTTCTGTAGGACCTGTGTTCCTTGGTGTAGTGATCTGGCTCCCTCCCACCCTGTGCAGGAGGTGGGAGCTGCTCCCTCTGCCAGACCCAGATGGGGCACCAGCTCGTGTTCCCTGTAAACACTCGCAGAGAGGTCATGCGAGGCCTCGAATGGGATATGGGGATGAACCAACCAAATAAAATTAAAAAAAAAAATCTTTCCTCCTTTTTCTCTGGGGGTGGCGGAAGGTGTCCTAGGGAGGAGCAGTACCAAGGCTGTTCCAGCAGGCTGGTAGCATGAAGGTATCTCTAAGGACATCTTGTTGCCTGTGGCTGTCTCTTGTTGCCAGCTGGGATGGCCCTTGGAGCTGGTGGTAGGTCAGTGCTCCTGACTGTAGCTGGCTGATGCTTCTGGCTTGCCATGATGCCATTCTGAAATTCCTCCTCCTGGATCTGAGCTCAGTCCAACTCAGCCAAGTATTTACACGTGCAACACCCAGACCTAGCTGTCGTGGCACCGTTCTGTGCTGCAATCCAGACAGGTTTCACTGCCACTGTGTCCTGGTCTGTGCACAAACATGTGTGCATAAGACAAGCATTCGGACACATCAGGGCACTTATGAGTTAAACTCATGTGGTGACACTCCCTCCAGCCTCCCCCCTTTCCCAAATATGCAGTGGAGTGTCCAGTGGGTTAGTGCAGAGAGGACTAATTGCTATTAAAAGGCTTTAATCTGGGAGATTAGTGCTGGCTCCAGGCGGTGTTTGCACACGAAGGAGACGTTTCCGATGAGATGAACTAGAATTTGTCCCTGCTGTTTTGTTGATAGAAAATCATCTTCCCCTTGGTTTTTTCTCTTTATCTCTGTCTCTCTTGCTATCTTGTTCTCTCTGATCATTTGCTTTTGCCTCTTCCTTGAAGTTGAGCTGAGAGCTTTATTGTTTTTTAGAGTAGCAGTCCTCTTTGACCTTTGGGGTCGATCATCTTTGAGCATGTATGTATGCGTAGATGTGACCAGCGTTCCCTGCTTCAAGGAATCCTTTAGGAAATAAATCCTGATCAGGAGAAGTAACGATAAGTATTTTTTCCCCTTGCTTGCTGTTGAGTCTCTCGTGGGTCTGTGAGGGGCCTGCAAAACCCTTCCTGCAACATGGGTCAGGCCAGTCCCCTTCTGGGCAAAGGACTGATCCCAGGAGCATCAGGGGGTGGTGTTGCAGACTGACCATCTTAAAGCTCCCTGCAGAAGTAATTAGTGGGAGGTAATTAAATGATTACATATGGGAAGGTATGGAGCATTACTGGACCTCCAGCATGACCCAGGAAATGTCACTATTGACTTTGATGAACATTGGATCAAGCTCAATGGAAATTAATTTGATAACATGCCAGATGTGTCCAGAGAGCCTGTCCATGAAGGAGACGCATTTGACCTGGGAGCACAGAAATCTTTGTGCTACACTTGCTGGAGGATCCAAAAGCGGAGATGCTTGTTCTGAATTCAGTGTTGTCAGGAAATCCAGGACTGTATCTCAGGTCTGACTCTCTAGACAGGCATTCTCTGCTGCTCCTAATGTATGGCTAGAATTTTCGCAGCATCCTCAGGAAGTTAAGTGCCAATTCCCTTTGAAAAGCACAAAGGAATAAATGGAGAGTGTTTATGTGTAATTTGAGTGGAAGGAGCTGAAGACGTTGTATCGTAAAGAGAAGGATGTGTGAAAACTGGAGGAGAAAAGGAGGATTTGAGTGGAACCACAAAGTTGCATGGTCCTTCTGGCTTTGAGGGTGGCCAGACAAAAAGCTGTGAAAGAGAAATGGTGAGAGGGAGTGAGTGTCCTCAAATTGATGAGGCCAAGATTCGAGGGGACACTTGGGCAGGGGGGAGAAAGTTGGTTCGGAATCTGGGTCTTCCATTCAAAGTGGTCAAGGCTTTCCAAGGAGGAAGCACTTCCTTTGCAAAGTGTCCTGCATCAATTGTCTGGGCATTGTCTGAAGACTGTGGGCTTTGCTCTTTTGCAGGATGCTGCTGGAAACTTCCCTGAGACTGCACTGTGATTATTTTCACTATAAGTAGGTATTTTTAGGAGACATAAATCAGGCACTGGGAGCAGAGAGGGGGAAAATTAAGTCACCTCTGTATCTCTGGGGGCAGTGTGGCAGTGGTGGAGCCTGTTGCTTGGCAAGGTGGTGTGGTGGTGTGTTGTTGGTGGGTTTTGTGTTGGGTTTTTTTTTGTTTGGTTTTTTTTTTGTTGTTGTTGTGTTTTTTTAAGGCATCTGAATCAGATATGAAGTGTCACAGTTGGGTTTTCTTAGGAAAGATTTGTAGTAGGCTGGAGTTTTGTATAAAGGTATTTATTTCTCTCCCCGCCAACCCCTGCCTGAAAATACAAACTATTACTGTTAGCCAGCAGGAGGGAAGACCTACTGCTCATGTAAATTGCTCTAGTTCCATCGTTTGCCCTTGTTCCCTCAAGTTTGCAGATGACGCTGGTGTAACTGACATAAGGATCTGGCCTCTAGCATGTGTTTGTCCCATCTGCTGTCCAGCATGTTAATTTTCATGGAAGACACAAACTTGCACGGACTGTGATTTTAAGGAGGGGCCCTTTTTCTTTTCAGGAGCCAACTGCGAAGCCTCAGGGGCCAGATTCTGAAAGGCAGTCAATGCCAAGATCAGGAGGAGCTGAGAACTTGGGTTCTGGCAAGTTCTGGCTTGTGGTCCAGTACTGACAAGACCATAGGGAAGGAAGCATGTGTCGGCCATTTGTGTAAAAGCAGCAATGGTGTTAAAGATATTTTCAGTAGCAACATCCTTTGGGGAAAGGGCCAGGCTTGTGAAAAAGAACTCAGTCGAAATAAGCCTTGAAAAATCCTTAAGGGGTTAGAAATAGTGAGACAAGGAGCAACTTATTTGGTTGCAGTTGTCAACCAAAATAAAAATAAAGATTTCTTAAAAAAAAAGAAAAAGCAACAGGTAGGAGAGAGGGGCCCTGTTTCTTTGGCTGATTCTTTTTATCTGTCTTATTTCAATAGGAGCAGAAGTGTGTCAGATAATGGTTCAAGTGACTATTTTTCCCATTATTTGATGCTGCAGATATTTACAGATATTAACAGCCAAGCTTCTTAACATGCCCAGTGATCTTGAAAGTCTTGTGTTTTGGGATGCAAGACTGGAAATACCTGAGATTTTCTAAATACTCAGACATGATCCTAAAAAAAAAAAAAAAAGAAAAAAAAGGTGCCAAACCAAAAACCATGAAGGTATTTGGAAAGTGTCCTGCAACTGGGAATTTAGATTCCATCTCAACTATCCTTTGCTTTTCTTAATGTTTGTTAGGATACATTTCTTGATTGTTACTTGTCTTATGCAAGTGGCTTATTGTGTGTTGGGTGGTGGTGTTAGTAACTCTTCCATTTTTATTGACTGTTTCACAAAAACTACTACGTTTCTGAAACTCCCGGCTCTTAGAATCAGGTGAGCATATGACAATGTCAACTGTCCTTTCAGTTTGTTATCTTTTCAATGTTTCTATCTCCAAGTGGGCATTCAATCAGAATAAATAGCCTGAGAACTTATTAGAAGTTTAAAATTCAGAAGGAACTCGGGATCTGTGATAAAGTATTTTAATGCCTTTTGGTGAACCTTCTGGTTTTAGCAGATATGGCACACCATTTTTGAATGGCTTATGTTGGAAATGTCACAGCTAGGCTTCTGGTGACTTCCAAATACTCATGTAAACCAATGTTCTATTGCATTCACCTGACTGCATGGTTGGAGCCCCAGGGGTCTGTATCTAGGGCACTGCATGCTGGCCACCCAGTGTTTGGAGAAGTGTTAAGCTCTCCATGTGCTGAACCTCTTCAGCCACGGTGGTAAAACCTCCACTTCAGAGGGGTTTGAGCCATGTCCCACATCCAGGAGTGCAGGTCCAGTCACAGACATGACTTGCACATAAGTACCCTCAAAACCAAGGGAGAGCATGCTTTTGGGGAGCGGACTGCACTGGTACTTAGAGAAGGCAGGAGGGACAGTGAATGGTGCAGGACCAGGCTGGGGACAAGAGACTTAGGAGGGGCATGTGGGAGACCTGTAAAGGACCATTGCAGGTGGCAGATTCCAAAAGAAGAAAGACTGATGCAGGCACTGGAATTGGAAAGCTCCATGGACACGACGCAGCAGGGAGCTTACTCAGCCACTAACTAATCCCTTTTCTCTGAGCTGGAGCTAACCGAGGATGGAGCTTGCCTCTTCTAGCCTGCCAGTGGCTTTAGGAATTTTAAGGAAACCTAAATTAAACCTGGCCCCTGATGGGTGTTCTGCCTTCCCAAATCCAATTAGCCAATCATGAGTTTTCACTTAACTGCAGTGACTTCAATTGGATCAGAATAACAACAGGAAGGATAGAAAATTACGGGAATTTACTTAGCATGCAGGGTGGAGCCTTGCAGCTGGGATCATCATTATCTCTAGTGCAGGCTGTAGAGCTCATCAGAGGTGTAAAAACGAACTGCCCACAGTATTATGTATTGAGTTTTTACAACTTCTTTTAAGCTACAGATGTCCCTGTGGAAAGCTGTGATAGGTGTGGTGGCCCAGCCTGATGTTCCCCTGCGTGCGTGCCCTAGCCAGCAAAACCTGATGTCGTGCAGCACCTCTGCACTTGGTGGCGTGAACAGGCTTTTGGCCAAGTGAAAAGCCTGGAATGGCCTCATGTCTTTAAAGCTGAGCACAAGCTTTTAGAGCTCTGCAGAACTGAGGCCTTTGGGCAGCGGTTTTCCTTTGGACTTTCAAGCGTGCACAGGCTTTAGTGAGACAGAAGCTCCAAACGTGCATTCCTGTCTCGTTACAGGGAGTGGGGTGGCACCATCAGGTGAGCTTTAAAAGCCAGATCCCAGGGTATCAGGACAGCAGTGACAATGCCTTAGCACCAGCATGAGACTCGTCACTGACAGAGATGAACTGTGATGTGGGAAAGAGGGGGTGTGGCTGGCGCATCCTGTATTTTTTGCGCATTATTTGGAATGAGATTTTGGGCATCAGAACATACATAAAAAGATTCCAGGTTAGCGATTTCTTTTTTCTTCTGTATTATTTTACTGGTCGGGGTTGGCACTGAGCAGCATATGATGAGTGCAACACCAAACAAAACACAGAAAAAACAGGAGGAGAAAAGCAACTCTTTTCCCAGTTTCTGTACAATTTAAGGGACCTCCCTTCTACCGAGGCAAGTTTCATCATGCAGGCCACGCTCTGTGCATGCTGATGCCACCTCATATCCCAGGGATGCCTTGCACCCTCGGTGAACGTTGATCTGGATTTACATGACATAACGGGGATCAGATTTTTGCCCGCTGGGAGCTGTCAATGAATGCAAAGTGTGACGTAGTGCTTATCTAGCACGCACATGAGGGACCCTGCTGCAAATCAGGGACGGCTTCAGTAAATCCAGTGGAGCTGAACAACCGTAAATGAGCAGAATGAGGCCCACGCATTATCCCAGGCTAGCATGCTATCTTTAGCAGGCCCTAATGAATTCAGCTGCAGCATGTAGTCATTAATCCCAGTGGAAAGAGCAGCTCACCATTACGCGACCTGGGATTTCAAGAGTTTGCTATTGACGCACCAGGCTGCTGTCCTGATGTGGAGCCCTCGGTGGCTGCAGGCCTGGGGGAGCGCGTGTTGCCCTGCACCCTTGGCAGGGCCAGACCCTCGGTAGGGCGGTTCCAGCACCTTCCGGCCAGGTAGGCAGAAGGGCTGGTGAGAAGGGAGGAGAGGCCAGGGTAATAGATGGCACACAGGGCCCTGAAGTTGTTTATGATGCAAATATGTTTAAAAGCACCGCATTGCCTCCTCTGGGAAAAGGAGCTTAAAATTGAAGTCTAATGATAACAAATGATTGTTAATGAGTTGTCTAAACATAATAGATGGAAAGAATTAAAAGCCTAGAATAAACAGGGTTTCATTAAAGCACAATAAAGAAACAACACAAATTTCATATCTTAGAATAAATGGGCCCTTGTGGCCTGGCTGGGAGCGGAGGGCGCTGGGGGGTGTGGGGGCCAGCAGCCGAGCCCCCTGCCCCCTGCCGTCCCTTGGCACAGGGCGCCGCTGGCAGAGCGCGGGGTGGCAGGAAGTCATGGTGGCACTGGCACCGGCCAGGCGCCCGGCAGCGCCCTTGCTCCTGTCCCCTGAGGCCCTGCTGGGTGCCCGCAGTGCTCTGTGGTGGAGAGGGACTTGTGCTCCCAGGTGCTTGCGGCCAGGGGCCGGCCCTGCTGCAGCAGCGAGCCCCTGCTGCGGGGTCCACAGGCCCCCCCAGGGACCTTGGGCTGTTCCTGAATGAGTCTGCAAAAGTTGCTGAGAAAGGCGAGTTCCAACCAGCTGTACAGGGATCTACAGATTGTTTTCTAAGCCCCTTGGAGTATGATTTTTTTTTTAAGAGACCACAGATAAAATTAAAGCTGAAAAGTCACTCCCCACAAAAGTGTGCTACTGAGAATGTGAAACTCTACAGAGATTTCACAAATGGTTCATCAGAGTGTTAGATGCCAAGAGCATGCACCATATTTCATCTCAGTGTGTGTCAGATGGCATATTGTGGATAGATTTTAGACCAAGATTTTATTAAGGACATGTGAGGAGATGATCGATAATTCCTTGGTGGGTTTGTTTCCTAGACTGTCTGCCTTTGACATGGTGACATTATTTTTGTTATTTGTGTGTGGTGGGAAACTTTGAAATTTGAAAGTTGTTTTGAGGCTTTAGAACAGGCTGCTACTTCAGGTTTCATTTTAAATCATCATCTAGACAGGAGCAATATTCTGCAAGCTCTGTTTAGACTCTGAGAGTCTGATTTAGCTTTTAGAATTTTTCATTGAAGGGAAATGTGGGGCAACAGACAAAAACTGAAAAGATGTGGCAAAAAGCGTGTCAGGATTTCCTCAGAAAATATAGGTGTTTGTTTTTTTTAAAAATGTATTTCTTTTAAAAGACTCTTTTTTTTATCTAGAAATAAAAAAAATATTAAATCTCAGGACTCTTTCCCCCCGATCCCTATTTTCGGTTTGTTGGCTTGAAGATCTTGTTTGTGTTTCTGGAAGGATTGCGTGTTCAGCAGAGTGTGTGTGAAAGCAGGAGTTTTTGCTGCGGTGACGTGCCTGTGTTGCAGAGTGTGTCCATGTCCAAGTGTAATGTACTTGTCTGTCTTGATGCGCTTTGTGATGGGTGGATTGCAGATCTGACAGGCTCTTTCTGTGTCTTGGTAAAGCTGTGTGGGGCTTGGCAAGACCCTGGTCCTGACCAGGACCCCAGAGCACCCTGATGTTCAACTGGGGCTGGCTCCTGCCCCCTTTATTCATGCTGATTTGTGCTTTACCCAGTGACTGGTTTGCCTGAAGCTGCTGGGGATACTGGTGAACCATGCAACACAAATGCAGGACAAACAAGGCTTGAAAAAATCCAGGCAAGAATTAGAGCTGTGGAGTGTTAGAGCTTGGCAGTGTTTCCTAGTGGGAGAACGGCTTTCTCATGACACAAGATGTCTCTCTCTTTCCTGATTAAAAATCTGAATGTTTTTTTTTGAAAGATGCTATTTGGAAGTTTCTGTTGAAGCTGAAAAATTATCAAGTTTTCAGTATGCATTCAGGATAATTTTTTTCTTTTTGAAAATTACCTAGAAAAACCATCCTTCCTCATCTCTCCAAATCAAGGAAAACCAAAGTTACAACTGAAATGGTATTTTCCATAGGAATGAGAACATTGCTTAACATTTTTATTAATAAGAATTAGTACTAGTATTATCATTGTTACCCTTTTGTTAGCAATATTAATACAGGTATCTGCTTGTGCGCTTAGGCTTATCGTAGCGTGGTCTGCCTTCCTGAGGGCATTTGGCCCTACAATTGGGTGTGCGAGAATTTGGGGTCCTGCCATACCTGTGACATTGTCAGTGCTAAACACAGCTGTGCATAGGCACTGGAAGAGATGGGGTGAACCTCAAGACATATTTGTGTTGAACTCTGTGTGTGACCATGTGGGGAAAAGGCACATCCATATGGATATGTTGCTTGTCCTTCACAGAGGGGAGGTCTGGAGGGCGGTGGTCCTGCTCCTTGGCAGCTGCAGAAGTTTTTTGCACAGCAAGAGAAGAGGGAAACCTTCAAAACTCTTCTTGTACAGCTGAATGACATCAAAATGCAGTCTGGGGGTTCATATCTAAGCCCCTTGGAACCACAATGTTCTCAAGAAAAACTTGATCCAAATGGATCTGGTTGCCCAAATAGTTCAGTTTTGGTAAAACTTGGTCCAATTAAATGAAGTTATATTGAAATGTTCTGGCTGGCTCTAGCGAGGCATATCACAAATGGCAGCTTGAGACCTGATCTGGGGAGTCTGATGCCCAGCATCATGGACAAGCAAAATCCGCTCTACAATTTCATAAACAGGAATGTATGAATCCACCTGGATGTCCATGTTTATTGAGCCTTCGTCCACAGGAGTGTGCCTTGCTGACTGAGCAGTGTGTCACGCCTCGAGGCTCAGCCCTTGTGTGCGTTGATCAGGCCAGGCAGATTTGTCTGGGTGTACCTGTGGTGTGTTGTGCTTAAAGCAGCATGGGTGTACGGATGCAAGCGGTGTCGTTGGTTTAATGGGTGGCATGTGGGTCTGGGAGGATCTTAGAATCACAGAGTGGTTGAAGTGGGAAGGGACCTCTGGAGGCTACCTTGTCCAGCCCTCTGCTCAAGCAGGGCTACCCAGAGCTGGTTGCCCAGGACCACGTCTGGGTGTCCCTGCTGGTCTCCCTGGCTGTAGTTGCAACCACAAGGAAAGTTGTAAGGCTCGGCTAGGCAGTGCTGGCCCTGTCAGTAAATCATTGCGCAATTCAGGAGTTTTTTTGCCCCTGGATTGGACTCTGTAGAGAATCAGACAGACTGTGCTGAGCTGGTCCCATCTGCACCCAACTTGGACAGCAGCTTTATCTTGCCTTGTAAAACTGCAGAGCTGTGTGACAAAAGAGTTAATCTCTGCCTTTGTTTCTCTTCTTCTCTCTCTTCTCTTGCAGCGGGACTGAAAGGCAAGATGAGAGCAGATCCATCAGTGTCAGCTGCTTTCAGCACATCAGCACTTTTGGGGGGTTTATTGGGGACTAGCCCATCAGCAGCGCTTCCAAACTGCAGACACGCTGCAGCCAGGCTGCCTGGGGAAGCAATGGCGGGACCCCAGTGCCACTGGCCAGGGGCTGGGTGATAAATGACTGCGTGAGGCATCTCCGTGGCTAGCGAAGTCCAGAGGGTAGGCCAGAGCCAAGCTCCTGGGGAGGCAGTAATGAAACCATATTAATTTCTGGGCGTGCGTCCATGTGTGTCTGTGTGTCTGTACTGTCTGAAATAATACACTTGACATAAACACACATGCTTCACTTCCAGCACACAGAGTAACATGGAAGAGGGGTGAAAGACAGAATATAATCTGATTGACAGGTTAATGAAGCAGTTCATAATAGCAATGCATATTATAACCTTAGAAACAGCTTGTAAATACCCAGTTGCTTTACATGTATAAACATACTCCCGTGCCTAGGTCTGTGTATATATGTTTGCCTATATATGAAATGTGTGTGCCTGTGTATACGCACACCTAAAAAGCACAGGAATGTGAAATCAATGCTCTGCAGTGAAACCGAAGAATAAACAGGAGCTGGAAAAAATTAAGCTTCATTAGCCTAGCAGCTGTATATATCCCTTGCCTTTTATTTTGTTCCTAGGGCTGGAAGTCTTCCGAAGCAGTGGAGGGACTTAGGAGTACATGTCATTGACTGGCACTCCTAACTAAGCCCTCTTGGTAGTTGGATTTTGGTGTTTTTTTGGCGTTTGCTTTTTTTTTTTTTTTTAATCCAAGGGTCTTGAGCAGAACAGCCTCAGCCCATCCATGCAAGGCTGGGAAGTCACAGTAGTGTGAGGAGAGTGGGGTTTGAATTCTTATCTAATCCAGGGTTTTAACAATTCCTCATCACATTATTATGTCACTCTTTGAAAAGCTAGAGGTATCTTTTACTAGGCAGATATTTGGATGTCTTTCTTTGCTTCTGCATTGTATATATCCATGGGAATTTCCCAATGTACTCTGGACTGGGGCAATGACTTACACAACAATCCTTTCTCTCTTTTGTGGGACCTATTAGCAAATATAAATAGCGACATACTGAGCTCTTGTAGATGGACAACAACCCCAGGAGCTGAAAAAGCAAGTTCAGCATGACTAAGGACCTTTAGCTTTTCATTTCATGACTCTGCTTTTCCTTGTAAACCTCAATTTTACAGTAAGGTTATTCCCCTGAGTTCTTTTTCTAGCTTCTCTTGGAGAAAAAAAGAAGATTAAGAGATTTTTCATACACACAAAGGAGTGTTAAATTTGCCAGTTCCCAGTAAAAGCCAAGCGGTATTTCTAAGCCTCATGACTGTGGACGAAAAAATTCAAAGATCCAAGTGTACTGGGAAGGATTAGAACCAGAAGGTTGATAGAACCCAACCTACATGATGGAAAGTTGACTTTATCACAGTGAGGTTTGGCTCAGACTTGAACTCTTGTGAAAACACGGATCAAGTTCCCCTCTAAGAGTATACAGCTATGTTCCTGGCCTCAGGTCTTCTGGAAAGAGTTGTGCCAGGTATTTTCTTCCCTGATGTGAGTTCCAAGATGGAAGCGCTTGAGAGGTGGGATGTGTGCAGAGACTGCTGATGTGACATGTGTGGCACCACACAAGGAGCAGACGCACATGCGTATCTTGGGGCAGTGTGCAGGTGACCATACCTGCGAGTCTCTAGCCGCATATGCTTGTGCTTTTGCTACAGCAGCAGGGGATGCATGTGTTAGAAGGCAACTAGCACTGTCTTGGCCTAGCTCTTGACCAGCGTTCTTGAGCTTGTGATCTGAGGAGCTTACAAGCAAAACAGTTAAGCCAAGTACTTCTGTATTAATCTTACAGCTGTGGAACAGAGGTGCCTTGTCACTGATCACATGCAAAGCTGAAGGCAGAGCTGGGAGTGGGACTCGGATGTCCAGCATGGTAAGCTTTTTCTTTTCCTTTCTGTCTACTTTCTGTCTAGACTGCTCACTTACGCTAAAGCAACACCGGCTGAACATTTGCATAGAAGTAAATAGCCGTATATCTTAGTCTTTAGGAGCATAGTAGCTCTGCAGCTGGGAATCCCCTGTGTTTGGGTGCAATTTGAATCACTAAGAGTACTGCACTGCCTGGCATCTCTGTCCTTCTCTAAGCTCCCTCGTCCTCTGCTCCTGAGATTCGGGTCTGTAGTTGCTCTCCACAAGCATTGTAACCCCTTTCTGTAAGGTGGAGGAGAGCAAGTTGACTTAAGCCAGGATGGGAGGAGATTGGGGTGATATAAGTTTGATTTGTAGCCTGGAGAATTAGTGTCCTTGCATCAGGGACTTGCCCTTAATTCTCCACCAGGGAGGACTCAGTTTTGAGCAGACTGGTGCTGCCTGTGCAAGCCTCTCCCCTGCCCCAGAGACCAGAGTCAGGGGCGGGTCTTGGGGGACAATTAATTTCATGTGGGGGCGGTAGGTTGAGGGACAGGAGCTGGCAAGGTCTCCCTGTTTTTGGTGGTAAGGAGGAGAGGGCTACGCACAGCAGTTCAGCTGTCTTCTACAACCCAGGCCAGCCAGCCAGATCCGGGAGGCCTTCCCGATCAGCGCAGCGAGCTCAGCTTTGCTGCCATCAGCACTGCTGAGAGCAGAAGCTGGGCATGGGTGAATCCAAATATCCGGATCGCATGGATATTGGCTGGAAACGTTCCACTATATCCGGGTGGCTGCCTTTGCGTGATATTCATGCTTGTCAGAAAATTAATTATTCCATTCACCAGGCTCTCTATGCTGGGAGGATTACCTCTCAATACCTAGAGCTCCTCCTGGGGGTGGTGTGTGTGTGTGAGCACATCTGCATGCCTGCTTACTGAGAGGGGGTGTATGTGTGGACAGAGATCTGTACAGACAGCAAAAGACTGTACAAGATGATAGGCACAGAGCAGGAGTTGCACGAGTGATGCAGAAACAAGGGAAATGCCTTACCCTGTGTGTCTGTGAGAGAAGGGGCCCCTGGAAATACTGAGTGGCTTTGCATGCCAGAGAGAAGAATGCGTTCCTCCGGGTAAGGTGAGCTATGTGCAGGGAGCAGAGGGTACAGGGCCTGGGTAGGTGGCAACATGTTCCCTGTCTTTGCCTTTTATGTGTGTGAGGGGCATGCACATGGCCTAGGCAGTGTTCCCATGCCTTTTAGATCTGCCTCCAGAAAGGCTGATGTGTGCTTGATGCAAGCCTAAGTCTGCCCGTGGTTTCCTCTGTGCTTGGGCTGAGAACGCAGAGAAAAAGTTACTGTGTATGCACTGAGTATTGAAAAGCTGCATGTGTGGTGGAAGATCTGGTGTCAGCTGACATTGCAATACTACCTGTGATTGTGCGTGCATTTGATTTTGACTGTGGCCCTCCTAAATGCAGCTCCAGTTCTTCTTGAGTTCCCGCTTTTACAGCTGATCAACCCCATGTACATCAGTGGGTAACTTACACCAGCAGGTAAGCAGAATCAAGTCTTGTGATATTTAAAAATAAAGCCGTTGCAACTCAGTCCAAAAGCTTTCCTGGGATCCTCCAAGTCACAGGAGGCCTTATTCCATATGAGGCATTGTGGTCTGTATATGTGCTGGGGTTAGGGTTTTCCAACTGCAGCAGCAAGGAGCTGTCTTTCCTGGAAAGCAAAAGTATTTAATTGTGGCTTGACTCTGGGAGTGCCCTGATCGGCTCTGCTAGGCAGCACAGCGCTGTGTTGCAGGCTCGGTGTGTTCTTGGAAATTTGTATTATTAATTGAAAGCTTATTAATGGCAAACACAGGATGACATTTTACATGGTTTAGTTATGTTCTGTGAGTCATTGGTACAACGCAGCCTCAGCCACAAGGCAAGGAAGCTCCTGCCGTAACTGATAACAGAGAAGCAATAACAGCTTAGTTCCCACGAACTGGTCCTGGGGCGACAAGGACAGCCCTTGCAAATGTCTGATCATCTCCTCTTTGGTGGCCGCTCGTCCTGGGGTTAAGGGAAGTCTCAGAGGAAGGCAGACTTAAGTCACTGACGTAATAAGCATTCTGGTTTATTACCAGTGGGCTCGAGAACTTTGGCTTCTCTGATGTCTGGCATTGTCCTTAAAAATAAAAAGGCCTTGAAGTGAGGGAACTACTGCCACCACCCTGGAAGTCAGTAGCCCTGTGTCTAGGGCAGGAGATGTGCTGTTGCTCTAGACAACGAAACTTTGGGTGCTGAACTGTGACTGTGTTCTCTAGAGTAATGCTTGAGTTCTGTCCTCCCATGTTTGAGACACGGGTCAGTCTGGGTCTGGTTTGTATGATAGCGGGGAAAGCATGTGTTTGGAAGGGATTTGCCTGTTATTTCTAATATCCTGCAAAAAATGTCCTTTTCCTCTGCCAGCCTCATAAGTGGGTAGTGCCATATATCTACAAATAAAAATGAGGTTCCTATTGAAACAAGAACAGAACAAGTGTCTTAGATTCTTAATATATTTTTAAACAACGTAGCATTGTCCAGTCATTGTGTGGGCACGGGTGCTGTGTTGCCTAATCCATGCAGGGTGCGCCTTCTTTAAGCAGACCATTTTCTGAAGGCCATTGACCAGTTGTGTTTGCCTTTCTTAGCTATAGGCATGGGCAAAGCAGGCATACTGCTAGGAGAGGCACTCTTGGAAGCCACGGCCATGGATCAGCAGCCTCTTTTGTCTGGGAAGAAACACAGGTTGTACAAACCCCCCAGGTATCTCCATCGATCCTCCTTGCCCCCTCTTCCCCACTGCAATTTGTGCATCCCATCCTGTCTGCCAGAGCTCCCTGGGTCTTTCCCAGGCACGGTGAGGGTACTGGACCTCACTGTTGTCACAGGTGGCGTTTGCTTGTGTTGCTGAGGTTCCTCAGGGAGGCCCTAACTCCAGCTCTGCTTTGGCCCTCAGAAAGGGAGGCAAGAGTTTGGAGACTTTTCCTGCCAAAGCTTGGTCTTAGGTTGGGAAATCCACCCTCTGGGATGGAAGAAGCAAGGGAGTTAATAGGGGAAGCCCTCCACCCTCTGGGGCTGTAGAAATAGCAATACACCCCACCTCTTCACAAGGGAAAGCTCATTTGTGGGTGCCAGCTGGACTGTTCCTTGTCTGGGACAGCCAAGAGGGGCTTATGGAGCTAAGCATCTGCACAGGCTGATGAGAACTTTCCTTGAGGACTTCCACAAATCTTTCAGATCTATAGATCTATGGGACACGTGGTGTGTCACCCGTGTTCAGTGCTGCAGTCCCACTCTGCCACTGTCCGCTTCATCAATGGCTGGAGCTGGCTACAAATGGAGTCCTCTCTGCAGCTGCTGGGAGCTGTGCAGGGGAGTACAGACAGCAGAGCTCCTCTGCACTCCCTTGTCCAGCAGCAGAATTATTTCCACAAAGGCATTGCAGGCACTGTGAGGAGATTGTAGGCCAAGTGCTTAAATTCTTCCACCCTGGTTTAGCAAGAGCCCCACAGCTGTGGATTGTCTGATGCCAGCAAATAAACCAGATGGACGACATGGATGGAGACAGGCCAAGCTGGGATGGAAAGCACAGTGTGCCCTCCTGTCTTAATGGGCTTCTGGAAGATGAAGTAGCACAAGCTGGAAAGAGCCTTCAGCTGCAAAGCTCCCTGTGTTGAGGTAATGAGAAACGGGCCCTACTGTTTTTTGTGGGTCTTCAGCTGCGGCTGGTGGGACCTCCTCTAATGCTGCAGGAAGACAGGTGGTGCCCTGGGCGCCTGCAGGAGGGTGGGACATTTCCAGGCTCCACTGGAGAGAGGAATCCAGCTCTGCAACTACAGAGAGCAGTGGGCTTGGGAAGAAAAATCCAGCAGTCATAGTGAGAGGTGTCATAGATCGTATGCATGCTAGAGGATATAACTGCAGTTGCCAGTTCTGGTTAGCAGGTTGCAGGGAGATGAAGCCCACCCAGTCTGCAAAGGACAGTCATGGGTCAGTGCTGCTGGGCAACATATGCTGCTTCTGCAAGGGGCCAGACCTGGTTGTTCCTCCAGCACTTCATGACTATGATTTGTTACCTGGGTGATGGCAAGGCTTAAAACTCAGATCAGTGCTAGGTGCTGTATATTCAGGTCTAATGAGATTCATGTCCAAAAAGGGCTTCCTCCCATGATTAACAGGACATCATTTTATGGATGGGCTGTCACAAAGGGCTGTGAGAAAACCACAAGTGCTGCCGTTCACCGGCTGCCCAGGGTCCCCCAGAATCGGCCTTCCTTCAAAACCCGAGGGTAAGGCAACCTGCCCTTGTCTCTGCACCTCCCCAATGACTATTTAGGCACCCAGGTTTGGTGCTCTCAAATAACAAGCGATCTAATGACTCATGGATCTTGTGACTACAGAAAATGCCCCAGGACTCTATGAATAGAAGACTGCTGCAGTGTCACATGGTGTCCTTATCAGTGCTGGGAACTTAGCTTGGTGCTGTCCCAGTCTTATGCCTTGGCCACATGGCTGGCTTTCTTCCCCACAGACTAGCTGGGATGTTTAAAAAGGTAGGGGCAGTGTGTCCAACACTAGAGTACGCCTGCAACATGCTTTGGGGTACTTTGAGTTGGGCTGTTCCAGCTTTACTAGGAGATGAGTCTCTCACCACCATGAAACACAAGTTGCTGGAGCCTGCCTCAAAATAAAGGCTTGAACCTCAGTTCAGTGCCTCTTCGAGCCAGGCCAAGCTGCTTGCAAGTCTGTTTTGGAAGGGATTACTGAACACTCCCCTCAGCGTGGTGGAAAATCACCCCTGCTGGTAACAGGTACTGTCCAGACACATTACATTGTGTTTATGGGGTTCAGTTTGGAGGGGTGGATCCAGGATGTGCTTGCCAGGCTGTTTATGGCTGTGGGGGAGCATGCCCTTCCTAGGTGTGATCCTCACCTCTGCCATTTGTCCTTCTTTCTCTCTTCTGCCATCCCCAAAGCAGCCTGGATTGGTTATAGCCCACATGTTACAGTGGCCAACCTGCAAAGAGAGAGCCAGAAAAAGTTAATGTGGAGTTCTGGTCTACTCCCAGGATGCATTTGGGCTGCAGCCCATAATGATATGTATAATTGCGAAGGCCTGCCAAAAAAAGCAGGCTGGATTTAATTGAGTCAACACACTGCTATTAATAATAAAATGGCAGAGACTTTGCTATTAATCACTTGTGCTGGCTTTATCACAGGCAGTCTCGGCTATCTGGCTACCAAACAAGACCTTTAAAAAAAAAAATGGTGCGGTGGAAAACTTACTAGTGGGAATACACCTGCTAACAAAATAAACCTTGTAAACAAAATGTTCCTTGCAGAAGAATGTACTTTCTGAAGGGGCAGCCTATTTGGGAGGCAAATGGGGTTATGTCAAATGCCTGTGTCCTGCAGCAAAGTCCTCCTTTTATAGGAATAGATCACTGGAGGATGCACTTGGCAAATGGTGCATCTTTGGAAAAGGTTATACTTGATAAAGTACTTGGTATAGGGTGGGAATTCAGGGAGAAATGAAACCTCCAAAGAGAAATGTAATTGCTGCACAAATACAGCCCAGCCCAGAGAGGAATGCATCTGTTACTAGCAAATGGAAAACACTGTATCCGCTGTGGTACTGAACAAAAAAGGAAATGCAAAATAAATACCACGCGTGACACCTGGATTGCAGACCTCCTTGTGGAGGGCTAGATAAGCTGTGTTGTGTTGGCAGGGATGGGTGGAAGTGGAGCTCCATACCCCAAAGTGCGTACTGCCAGCACAGCATGCAGCATGGCCGAAGGAGTGGGGCCGAAGCGGCCTCTTTCCCATGGCACCTGACTCGGCCATGCCATGGGATGGATGAAGGGCTTGAATGGGGCTCCAGCCCTTCCACGTATGCACTGTATTGTCTTACATGAGCTGCTTATGTTCCCAGTGGCCCTCTGGATGGGCTGCACTGGGGTGCCTTGGATGGGTACTGGCTCATCCCAGCAGTGCAGCAAGAACATGCTGCAGTTTTGAAAGCCTGCTCCCCCCTCCCCGCCCCCATCTGAGGTTGTTATTGTAGCAAACGTGGTGATGGCAGTCTTCACTTTTTGCTTCTAAATAGAGCTGCTTGCCATGGCTGTGTCTGGGAAGGGACCATGCAGCAAAAAGGTCTGAAACCTAGGAGGAAGGGAGTAAGCTGGAAAACAGTGCTTCAGAGCAGGGTCCACAATGTGCCTGTAGGCAGAGCCAAAGAATATAGAGCAGGTGGAAAAACAAACAGATGCATTAAGTGTTTTTTAGTGCAAGAGGTTCTGAGGCTTAAAAAAATGACTCTTCTAGCAGTTGGAAGGAGAGAATCCCCTGCCTTCCACATCTGAAAGTGCCAAAGGAATGGATCTTTTCTTCTCTTGCAAGATTCCCTGCACAAAGGAATATGTTTTCAGTGCACCAATGCAAGAATCTGTGTGCATCCTGCACCAAATAGTCAAACAAAAATACTGATTTAACAGGCTACAAGGCCTCTTTCTCTCTGCTATGAATTAACGAGGTCTGTAAATGAATGCAAACACTATCCCTCAGAAGGAAAGAGAAAAAAGAAAAGAGAGAAAGCAACAACAAAAAAATCCCAGAAAAAAAACAATCCACTTCCTGCTGTTTTCCTTTCCTCCCCATAAAGTGAGTGTCTTATCCTCAGAGAAATTCACTTCATTGTTAGAAATAGCCAAAATTGGCTTGCAACTAGTAAAGATGCCAAGAATTTGCACCTTGCTCTGTGACCTAAAGCAAAAATGACATGAACATTGACAAATTTGACAAGGAAATTTGTGCAAAAAACAACTTCTATTTGGCTAGCCAAGCAGCAAATATGTCGGATGATATGCTTTATTAAGCAATCCATTTTTCAGCAATAGCTGCACCATCTGCAAAGGTTAGTGTGCATCAGGCTTTCCACAGAATTTCATCTGCGTCTGCAGCTAGGTGCAACACACGACCACATTTTTCATGTACATACAATTTTGGATGCAAATAGAATACTTGATGAAAGAGGTGACCTTCCGGACTGACTTCCCCCATGCAGTAAAGTCACAGGCACAGAAGCAGCTGAGAGAAACATATCTCTGCCTGGAGGGAGGGGGGGAGTGGGAGAGAGGAAGGAGGGGGAAAGGGAGAAATAAAAAGAGGAGGAAACTTCAGCAAAAAGTGTTTCCCAAGGAAATGGTTTGGCACATCACATAGCAGGGACTCTGCACTCCTATCAGTCAAAGGGGAACAGGAACTGCTGTGTTGGGTAGCTGTAGTTTTCTTCTGGGTGCTACCCATCCTTCCATCTTCTAGTTTTTCTTTTGTTATCTTGTGTGGTTCCTGCTACTACGCTTTCTAAACACCCTTGTCTTTCATTGCTCCCTCTACCATGGTTTGCATTCCAGACTTGTCATCTCTTAGGACGGGCCACTTGCCCTCTTGGTGCTACGGCCCCTGCCTAGGGCTGCTGGATCTTCTTCTGAAAATCCTTGGCCGTACAGGATGTATTTTCTAAACTCAAGGAGGGAAAGTGTTGCTTCCAAATATTAGTTGGGCATATCTATTTTCTGCCCTTTTTGTTCTTTTTTTTTCTCTCCTTTTTTTTTAAAGGCACGATGGCCATGCCTCTGTATTTTCCTCTGTTGTTTTCTAGTGGATAGATATGGTCCTTCCGTGTCCTGCCTGCCCTACATTAGGTGGAATCAACTCTTCTCTAGTCCCCAGCCTTCTTCCCCAAGTGTATGCTGTACACATGGCTCCCTACGCCTCATTGATGTTGCTGGTTATAAATTCATATTCTCAATCCCTACTCGGCTTAGCTGAAGTTGGATGCCATCCCAGTGCCTTGCAACTGTCCCTGGTCCAGTGGAAAGTTTAATCTGCCAGTTCACGGCGTGTTGTCCTATGGGGAGAGTTCAGTTCAGTGCAGCTCCGCACCGCACAGAGAGAAGCTCATTAGCAGGACGTGGTAGTGTCTGATGACACTGTGGTCCAAGAAGGCCTCATTAGGCACAAAATGTTTTCTGTGGCTCTTTGAGATTTCCTAGTAACTTGAGGAATTCAGACGTTGTCGCTGTGGGGGCACAGATGAAGTGGGGAGCAGCGACGCGCTCTCCAAGGGCCGTCTCCCATCTGCGTCTTTCGGAGGAGCAGACATCAGACAGAGCCTGCGACCCCTGTTACATGGCCTTGGATCCTTGCTACAGAGATGCAGATGGGACCGGCTGGGCCTGGCAGGCAGAGTCTTCCCTGGTTGGCTGCTAAGTGGTGTTAAGTGATGAATGTTAAACTTAACAAGGGGACTTACAGATTTACGTAAGGATTTTACTGCCTGCCAGGTATAAATGATGGAACAGCTTTGATCTTTAGGGGGATCAGTACTGGAAGTGATTTAAACTAAAGTTAATAAAACTGCTTAAAACTGTACTCTGTAGTCCCACAGGCTGAAGGAGCCCTGGTGGTCACTTGACTGCTCTAAGTAAAAATTGTTCACATTTATGAGGGAGATCAAATCCCACTGGTGTTAATTGTGTTTCCAGCTGAATAATAAATGGTACCTTCCAAGAGTTCTGCAAGTCCTTCCCTACATGCACTGCAGATCCCACAACCTGCTGGAGCCACCAAGCTGTTCTCCACAGATGCAAAAAGTGGTAGGCTCTTGGTATCTCCACGGGCTTTTCTCATCCTCCCTCCCCTTCTCTAAATCAGTTCTGATCCCTTCACCATTTTGTAGTGTGTCACGAGCTAGTGTTGGTGCTTTTTATTTTGCCATCAGGCGGGAATCTTGGTGTGTTTTATTTTTGGAATTTGCTGCCAGCAGTGGGAAGTAAGTGCCATAAACATTGACATTTCATTGGCTTCATGGCAGGCTTTGCCACCAGTGGGCTTTAGGAAGGGGACTTTGTGTTACAGTTTTTATGAATGTTCCTGTAATGTAGCATCGTAAGGAAGTTCCCTACAAAGGTGAAAATACTAATTTTTAGTGGAGGGTCAATTTTCTGTCTCCCAGGAATCTCGGCCACCCCCTACAATGCAGTCATGGGTATTTCCATTGGGCATTTCCACAATGTTCCAAGGCGAAGCAGTGTGAGCTGCAGCGGGCAGGGTGCTTGGATGCTGATGCAAACAGCACTTGTGTCACCTGCACTGATGCAGGTGAAGAAGTGGCCCTTTTGTAACTATGAGAGAAGGTGGTGGGATGTACTGGTGTCCCTCTATCACCAGCTCACTTAGGTTTACAACTGAGATCAAATTCCATCAGTTAATTGTGCTTGCAGCTGTGAAGCAGACGGGCCTGTGTGCCGGGGGTCATACAGGAGCGTGACTGGAGTCACCAGGCTCTCCCTCCACAGGTGCATACACAAGTGGAAGCCAGCCTGCTATGGCTATAGGGTTTCTAATTCTCCTGCCATTTCCTAGAAACTCTTTAACAACTACCAGAATGCCTTCTGTCTGCTTGGTAACAAAGCAAGTAGCCTTTCATGGGCCTCTCTAGAAATCAGCGATTGGCAGCCACTGAAATTGAGTTAGCAGTAACTCACCATTGGTAGAAAAAAATACGGTTTTGGTTTTTATTTCAGCCCAGTGCACCGTTAGTGATGAAACTCTGCAGCACAGTGATTTGATGAGGCTGTGGTCTTGGAAAGATGCAAGAAGAGATGGGCTATTTCAAGCGGATCATGAGGAAATCCTGAATTATAAAGGTACAGTCAAGTCTGGGATGGGATTTGCCAGTGATTGGGAGGAAGCTGCATGAAAATCTCATTAATTGTACCTTGTTATATAATTGCCTCTTGCAGAGTTTGGGTTTTTTTCTGAATTACAGACACTATTGGAGACAGGTTATGGGCTTAGACAGACCGCTGGCTGGACAGCCTGGTAGTTCCTGCATTCTTCCTTCCCCGGACCCTCTAATAGCCCTGCTGCCTGGCCTCATCCTGCTGTTGTGTCTTGCTGTGAGGATGGTCTGTCTCTGAGATTGTCATGGGAATTCTCCAGACGGCTTCTAGTGGTATTTTCAGAGCCCCCTGATATGCACCTCACACTGCCGTAAGCATTTTCAAAATCCCTTGGGGGTAGAGAGTCACCTCTCACTTTACCTGGGATAAATTGACAATGACACAATGAAATCAGTCATGATGAAATAGCTCCACTTTTATTACCATGAGGGGATTTTGGGTCTGTTTCTGCTGTGGTGTCTCAGGAGCTGTCCTTGCACCACAGTGCTGTTTTGGCAGAGATTTCCAATGGTATTTTGAAGTCTCCTTTCTATCCCATAAACTTGATGCTAGATACAGCAGACTGTTTTCAGAGGTTTTCTATGTGTTTCCAGAGAAGTTCTCCACATTGCGTCTTGTAGCAGTCTCGCCTGTTCACTGTGGCCAGATTTTTGTGGGGCCACAACTGTTGTGTTAGAGAGCGAGGGAAGTGATACGCATTCTAGGCAATCTGCTGCAGCTGGAATTTGTTCCTCACTCACCCACCAGTGTGGGTGAAGAAGTGGTTTGAGGAGCATCGCTAGATTTACGGTCATTTGCTTGTGGTTACTAATGTCTGTCTGTCCTTGTACTATCTCGTCTGGCCAAGGGCTAGTTTCCAGTAACTTTCTTACTCCCTTGAAAAAGATGCTGTATGTGCCTGGGAGTCTGGGGGAACCAGGCATGTCATACCCTGAGACCCGTGAACCCAAGCCTCCGCTCTCAGCTTGTTTCTGCTGCCTGGTATGTTGCCCATGCTGCAGTGTGGCGTAGAGTACTCAGGGAGTACTCAGGATAAATCAGTGGGTGTCTGATGATTTGCACTGCTGGAAGACTCGGTTTGGGTTGGATAGAGAGCAGAGAACCCTGCAACAGAGTCTCTTTAAAAGAAAACTCAGGCAGGTATGTCAGCTCAGTTAGCTGGGTGTTCAATTATGGTTTTTGCTACAGAGTAAAACCAGTTTTTCCAAAGGACGTCTGTAGCAGCCTCTTAAAAAAAGGAGTTGTGGCCCCTCCCCAGTGACCTTTCCTTGTCAAATGCTACATGCTGTGATGTTCCTACACAATAGAGAACACTCTGGTCTCTGTGTACTTGGCAAAGGAAGAAATGGCTTTTTTAATCTCATTGCATGAATTATGGGCAAAACGTTTGAAGTGGCTCCAAGATTCCTCTCTGACTGACTTGCATTTTCTCAGGAGATTTGTGTAGTTTGGGAGTTTGGAACGTGTAACTGAGTAACTCGGAGGAAGCATTTGCTACCTTTTGAAAGGCTGCTGTGTCCTTGCAGAAAAATCACTTCATCTGCTGCATCAACATCCCTTTGTGGAGGACAAGCCTTGTTGGGCGTGAAGTGCTGTGTCCCCTCAGAGGGCGCATACCCCTTCTGCTGCCCTGCCTGTCCCCGGCGCAGGGTTGACCTAGAGGCATCGGCGCCGCCACAGTGTTGCCCTCAGCGAAGCTGCAGGCACGGGAGTGAGGCTCTGCCATGCCAGGCCTTGGGCAGATGCGAGTGTGCGCCAGCGCTTGCCCTGAACGCTCTGCGGAGGCAGGGCATGGCAGCAGGGGTAGCAGCATGGGGTCACCTATCGAGGGAGTGCCAGAGCTCGGATTAAGACCTGTGCTCTGCCACTGCAGCCTTGTCAGCCCTGAGGCTCAGGGAGGGCTGCCCTGTGTTGGTAGCCAGCTCTTTTCCCTTTGGGCTCGCTGGCATGGCTCTGCTGGGGGCCGG